>NC_137581.1:40001214-41201214 GCF_963210335.1 Falco punctatus | reverse complement strand
CTGGAGTGACAGCAGGTCAGGGCTCTTGAAGCAATGGGATACAAAGGCAGTTCCCAGAGGTACCACTCAGAAGTGGAAAGGAAGCAGAAATGGCTGCTAGGTGAGTGGCTCTGCTCTGTCCTTTCTCCCAGCTCAGTTGTCATATTTTTAACTATCTTAATTATTTTGCTCCTTTCCTCTGCATTAAGCTTTTTTTCCTTTTTTTTTTTTCTTTTTGTCTTTTTTTCCTTCTTAAATTCTGCTTTTTGAGACAAGGAAAAAACATAGACTATTTAAGGTCACTGTATTTAAAAGCTTGATTTTCATTACTGTTCTTTTAGTACCCTGCATTCTTCAGGCTTTAATAATGTTGTTGGGCTTTTTGACTACTGTTATACATGGAACAAATGGTTTTATTGAACTGTCCAAAATACTTTCCACATCTTTTCGTCTGAATAGGTGCACTTAATTTAGAACTCATTTGTACATAGGAGCAATTCACATTATTTCATCCAGTGTGTATTGCCTCTTGCCTACACTGAATTTTATCTGTTGAGTTTCTTAAATGCACAACTTTGTTTAGCTTTTCTGAAGTTCTCTCCGGCCTTCTCTAATCTTGACTAACCCACGTCACTTTGACTGTGAGTTTTAAAGGTTCCATTAATACTTTAAATGGTTTTTAATTTTTTGTTTTGTTTTGGGATTGGCAAGGCAGTATCAGAGGTACACTGAGAATACCTTTGTTCAGCAGAGTTACAGTAATTGCTTCTGTCTCTTGCAGTTTGAAGAAAGTGAAATAAAGTGAAAATACCCATTCATAACAGGAAAATGTAAAGTCAAATAGGCACAAAGTTTTTAATATTTAATTTTCCACATTATAAAGCAGACTCTTCTTCTCCGCCTTCCCATAAATGCAGAAATGGATAGGATTAATTAAACATTAAACCATTATTCTTCTTAAAAGAAAAGTCCTTGCTGGTCATGTTTGATATAATATATTCCCAAGGTGATCTTTCCCCCATATGAAGCTTCCTCATCATTGGTTTAAAAAATAATTAATACAAAAATAAATATTTTGTTATCATATTGCTCTTATCTTTTTACTGTAGGAGAAAAGGGCATTATTTGCTAAATCTTCCTTTAATTAAATAATTGACTGGAGGACTGATTCCATAATGGAAATGTTATGTGACATTCAGTGCAGGCAGTGATTTAGAAATGAGACATAGAGTCTGTGGAAGGAAGAAGGTTTCTAGGTCCTTGGGCTCTAAGGAAGAAGCATATTTACTTTCTAGACTGTTTGCCTTCTAGAAAAGGAGGAGGAGCAGGGAGTGAAACCAACAGAATAGGGCCACTAGCATTTTTAGCTAATGAGATGCAGTGTCAAGAGGGTGCTATTTCTATCTGTGAGATATGGCTATAGGCTGACAGAATAAGAAAACAAGAAACATATGAAGTAAACTCAAAAAAGCAAAAATATGCCATCCAGGAAGAAAATAAACCAGAGAATTCCTCTTTTTTTGGTATAAAAGTAACTCATGCTTGCTTAAATTACTTCAGGATTGCGTTTTGTGATCATGAGCATACGAACATAACTATTGCATTGGTTGTGTACTGTATTCTTTAATTTATCTCTATTACTAGCTTTGTTACTTTGCAGAGTGTGCTTAAGCTAAATGGGTAGTTCTGGTCTGCATTTTAACCATAATAGCACTGAATAAAAATGATGGTTACTGACATTGACACAGATGAATAGAGAAAAGTCTTTATAGACCTACAAAATTAGGGGGTAGGTGGGTGGTGAGAGAAGATATGTCCATGTAATACATTTCCTGATGCAATACTCGTAAATAATGAATTGTCAGGAAGTCTCCAGACTTAAGGAGACACAAAACTTTAAGAAACAGTCTAAGAATTTCCCTACTCTCTTCATTGCTCCATGGAAGCTCAGACGACTTCTACTGGTCCTTTAACTCAGATTTTACCTACTCTCTTTGAGCAATAACTCTGCAATTTGTAGCACTTCCTTTTAATCTCCCAATGGTATATTTACTATCTTAGATCATATGTTAAAAGCACAGCGAGCCACAGAGGAGGAAAAGGGAGACCTATTGCTGCTCAGATGTGTAGTACCTTCTTTCAGGCCTCATCCACTACTACCTTTTAAAATGAAACCAAAAGAAGAGTGGACAAATGATACAAACTTGGGGTGCACATGTCAGTGGGAGAGGAAATGAAAAGGAGAGAGTGGTCCAATCACTGCTGTGACTACAAGAATTCAGTGTAAGGTAGGGTCTTTCTAGCTCCCGACTGCCATAACTTTGATTAACCTTGCAGTGTTTCAGCACAGGGTCATGCTATCCCGTTGACACTTTTCCTTTGAGATGTCAGTCACATTTCAATAACTTTCCAGTGTGGGCTTGTAAGTCCTGTCTCTTCATTGACTTTGAATGAGGCAGGTTGCTTATGAATGCAGCTTGAAGTGTCACTCAGATATTCTTGCATTGTGTTATCTTTGATTGACTTGTCTGGAGTGGTGGAAAATTCAGGGTATCTAACTGTCCCTGTTTTGACAGTGAGAACCCTCCATTTTTTAATTTTTTTTTTTTAATTCCTGAGACTCTTTCGCCCTTCTGATGATAATGGGATTTGGTACTGCCTTTTTCTTTAAAGTTTTAACAAGCCCAGGAGAGTCCTATGCTGCAGATGTAGCATCTTAGCATTTCTGACTGGAGTTTAGGTTCTCACAGCATGAAAAGCATAAACTCCACTAATGGAAGATAATGTGTTAATGATAGCAGGGAAAGAACTGGTAGGAAAGGGCATAAAGGTAATTCCTATTGGTTTAGCCTTCAAGATAGCTTTTAGTTTATGTCTGGATTGTGTAATTCCTAATGGTTAGGCCCAAAGCCATTTAAAAAGGGCCAGCAATAAGGAAAGAAAAGCATTTCTAGTTTTTCAGTGTTTATTGTTAGCAACATACACTGTAGCTGTTTTTGTGGAAGTTTCACTATATAGTAGAAGGCTGTGTCCCAGAGCAGTGATTGTTCCAAGGCTGTGTTATTCAATAAACTGATTTATAACATATGACTGCAGTTATAATCCAAGAGTTTCTTCATTTATTTTAAACAAAATAAATATTTCTGTGCTGTAACCACTTGAGGTTTATAATCTCATTTTCAGGAGTGCCCTGGCTCACATAAACAGACTTACCCCCTTCCAGTGCTAACAGAAAATGCAGAGTCTGTGGTGGAGGAGGGTAAAAATCTGTAATATAAAATAGTTCGTATCTGTTTCATAGTGCTTCATAAATCTGGTTCCCAGGCAGTAGAGGGAAATGAATAAGAAGCGTTTTTGTTTTTTTCAAGCTACTGCTACAGCTTGTTTGCTCAGCTGAACAGAAAGAAGTGTATAAAATCAGCTAGTACTAGAAACTAGATGTAAAACAATAGCAAACAAAAAACTTTAACAACCATAATCTGTTGTCAGTGAAAGGCAAAGATACTAAATTCACAATGGTGCTTATTTTTCTAATGTAAGTAGTAGTGGAAGCCGTCATGCTGAGGTGTGAAAAAGGAAGCAAAGACTGTATCCTGAGCATTGCCACGTCAAACTCTTGCACGCATGTCCATATCCAAGGCTGAACTTTGGCTAGATCTGTAGCCACCCCTGGAGTGCACAGGGAGAGTGCTGTGTCTGAGGTGGAATCCACAGACTTTACTATGATGAGGAGAGAGCTATTTAAGCAAGCCAATAGCAGGGAGAAGGTGGTGTCTTTCAGCAGCAGGAATGAAAAATACCCATCTAAGCTCATAGTCCGATGGCTATGGCACTTTACTTGGCAATAGGAGTTGGAATACTCTTGAAAGACAATTGACCTGTTATACTCTCATATGTTACATCAGTGCTTGCACTACTGTGTAATTGGGACCAATGATTCTTGGTGCAGCCAGGTTTTATTTTTTAAGTAGTACTTACAGTGGCACTCTGTATAGACCTCAATCTGCTACACGTGCTTGAGGGTGCCTGTAAGATGAAGATCTCAGAAACAGGAGGCCGAAAAACGTCTAGTTTCTTATTCATCCTGATGGGGCTTAAGTCTGCTCTGGCTGTGAAATTGTTAAGTTCTGTTGAAACTGAGACTCTTCCCAGTGTCTTCAGAAGCAGGACCTTAAATGTGTGAAAATCTTCGGTATATGAAGTGTAGTGGGGTGATCTTGGCCAGATGCCCACCCAGGGGCTCTCACTCCCCCTCCTCGGCAGGACAGAGGGAAAATCAGACACAAAAGCCCACAGGTCAAGGTAAAGACAGGGAGATCACTTACCAGTTACCATCATGGGCAAAACAGACTTGACTGGGAGAAAATGTATTTGATTTATTGCCAATTTACATAGAGTTGGATGGTGAAAATCAAAGACAAATCAAAACACCTTCCCCCCACCATTGAGTGGTGCAGGAGGATGGGAAATGGCGGGTAGGGGTCAGTCCGTAACAGCTCTGCTGCCGCTCCTTCCTCCTCGCATCTTTCCCCTGCTCCAACAGCGGTCGATCCCATGGCCTGCAGTCCCTCAGGATACACTTGCTTGCGGCGAATGAAGAGACGGGACGCAGCCTGATGCAAGCAAATGTCAATTTATTGTACAGAAGCACGAGTTTTTACACACTTTCAGAAGCTGCGCGTTTTAAACAGATTCGTTCTTGAAGCTAAGCATTGCATACAAGGCAATCCCTGATGGTGGTTAACTACCAGCAATTAACAGCAAGGTGTTACCTTTCCTTGGCGCCATCCGTCTCCCACTCCCCTGTGCTCTGCAAACATGCCTCATCATGTTAATTGTTGTCTAGACAAGCTCGAGCACATTCCCCCCAGCTAACTGATTGCCGCGCATGGTCCTAGTTTGCAGACCCCTCCTGCATCTCCCCCTTCCTGTTGCACAAAAAGAACCTTTGAAACCGAACGAGTAAAAACAAGGTATAAGTAATAGAACAAATAAAAAACCAACTGATACATATTATCAATGTCAAAATAACCCACTGTCTTCGTTCCGTACAATTTTACAATTTCCCCTTTTTGTTTTTTGAACAGCTAGTACCAGGTTTGCCATGTTCTGCGGGGCCCTTGCAAACATGACAGCAACCAAGGCAATAGCAAACAAACAATTCTGCCAATTGATTGAATGAATGCCAAAAAGGCTGAAATTTTCTCAGATTTTGATAACATGTTGCTGCAATGGGGCGCCTAAAATCCATTCAGCACATACCATCAAAATCCTCACAGCCATGTCCTTGAACCAACAACAAAAAGCAGTGGCAATTTTGACTCACATTCTTAACTGCCTACCAAACAAGGTGATTTAACTCTTTAATGCTTTCCCTGCTGTTACTCCGGATAAGAGAAGAACCGCTGCGACACGTTCCCATCATAGCCTCCTACTACATTAGCATCTACAGAAAGACAATTATCGACATTCAAAGTGTAAACAATATCATCTTCTTTTGGATTAACATTATACATAGATGGAAGGGCACACCAAACAAGAACTGGTTCAGTCAAAAAGTTCAAAACATAGCATGCCTTCTCTGAACATACCTCTGGGGTCATTCCCTTCATTCCCTCTTTTTTTTTATGCAAAGAGAAACACTTTTACCATAACAGAGAAGCCCCTATTTACATCTCTGAGCCCGGACACAAACCGCAGCTGTATGCGCCACCAGGCTCGGGGCAGAAATCATTCATGTAGTTACGTAGCTATATATCTCTACAAGCGTGCAGACACCTATTAAACACTAGATAACCATGTTTATCTTTCCTATTCTCCTCTTCACAAAGCAGCTTGATGCAAGCAAATGTCAATTTATTGTACAGAAGCACGAGTTTTTACACACTTTCAGAAGCTGCGCGTTTTAAACAGATTCGTTCTTGAAGCTAAGCCTTGCATACAAGGCAATCCCTGATGGTGGTTAACTACCAGCAATTAACAGCAAGGTGTTACCTTTCCTTGGCGCCATCCTTGGCGCCATCCGTCCACCACTCCCCTGTGCTCTGCAAACACGCCTCATCATGTTAATTGTTGTCTAGACAAGCTCGAGCACATCCCCTCAGCTAACTGATTGCCGCGCATGGTCCTAGTTTGCAGACCCCTCCTGCACTTGCTGTGGCATGGGACCCTCTGCATGTATCTGCTCAGACGTGGTCTCCTCCACGGGCTGCCGGGAGCGCCTGGGGTGCCCCCTCCCCCTCCTTGCTCTCTCACTTCAGCGCCTTCAGGGCTGCCTTACACTTTATTCCTGCCACTGCCTGTGCAGCATTTTGACCTTTCTGAAACCTCTTTCCCCGGGGCGGCACCGCGCTGGCCGGGGCCCTGGCGGTGCTCTGTGGTGGGTGGGCTAGAACCAGCTGGAACCGGCTGTGGCCGGCCCGGGGCAGCCCCAGCCGTCTCACAGAAGCCCTGCAGCTGCCGGTGTGGAAGCCATGTGGCGTACAGCAGTGCACCCAGGTAAGCCACCTGAGAAAGGCAGGTGGGTTCTCAGATATTGTAGAAACTGTTTTTCAAGATTGTTTTGTCTTAACGACCTATGAAAGATTTTCCAAGTTCTGTTTTGACCTCAGGAGAATCCCAGACCGGATTCGTAAGAAGTAAGGAGACGCTATTTTAATTAACTTGCCTTTAACTTAGTAGGTGGTGTCAGACTAACCATTTAACAATTCTACCCAGAAGTTCTTTTTCCCTGTCTTTATATATTTTCTCTAATAATTAACACCAAAACTCTATGTCTTAATGTTTGCAGAAGCTTTGAGAACATGGGCAGGAAAGAGTAAGTTCAGATTTGTCCAATATGTGGTGCTTTGATTGGAAATGTCACCTTCTCCTAATACGTATCACAAGCAGATGTTATGTTTTATTATGTGTCACTTAACGGTACCAAGATTAACCTTAATTTGCTTTCATTATGGCTTACACACAGAGAAAAGGCAAACCGATCTATGAAAATGTAACAGGTATATATATATATAGGCATTAGGCCATCAACGGGCTTGGAATCATGATTTTTAAATGAAAAGCAAATAGATGGATTCACAAATACCTAGATGCCCTCGCTAGCGTATTCTTTATGATTTCATTTCTGTGAGTAGTTACATGTTTTTCTTAATACGCTGATACCTCTTTAAATGTTTTGGGAAATAATGTTAGCATGTTTTCCGTGCAAGTAGTTTCTTTTGATTTCTATGCGTTTATTTTTGTATAACATGTTGCATATAACATAAATGCAAAAAAATGTGTACATATGTGTATGTGTATATTTGATGTGTGTATAATGCGTGTAATATAATTTTCAGCGGCAACATTATGGCCACTCACATGATAGAAGCTAATATGCTCAAGAAGAGACGTTTCTGAATCATACTGATCCTCCATGTGATAGACTTAATTCTTCATTCACCTGTCTTGAAATGTAGTAGAGCAATAGAAAAAAAGACAAAAAAATTCCCTAGTGGACAGCCATGAGCAAGAAGACAGAAAGCAGTGACATGACTTGAGATACTGCACTGGGGCCTTTGTCTGACTGCTGAGGCCCATGTATTATCACAATGAATGCCTGTGGAAAGTCTTTTTGTTATCTTTTTGAAAGAGGTGTTAGGAGCAATTTTCTAATATTTCTAATTCGTGCTTTATTATTTGATGCCTACTGAACTGTTTCTCCTGACCTAAGTGCCTGTATTTTTATGCAGTTACTGAACAGATTTAAGATGTGTAAGCAGGCAGGATCTCTCTGTACACCTGTGAAGGTGCATAACTTCTCTTCATTGCCAAGTTAAGTTGCTCATAAAAGCAATTTAACATACTTCAAGAAGGTGGATTTGCCAGATACTCATAATGTAGGTGTAAATAAGGTGTTAAGTTAGGCTGAGTGCTAAGGATCCCATTTAAGTAGCGTAGTCAAATATGTAGTGAGTACTAAGTGTACTAAGTAGAGGAAAAAATGAGGGGAGGAACCATATATTTATATTGATCATTGAGTGTGAGCATAAATTTGCATTTTTATTAATTAGTCGGATTTTTATAAAACTCCACCTTTTTAGAATTTCACAAGGAGATGCAGCTTATTTCAGGATGAATAGAAGAAAGATGTTAGAAGGCGTCTGTCTCTGTTGCCAGCACTTTTTGCTCTTTGCAGCTCTGTACTTTCTAGCAGTCTGACTGAATCTATGTCCTACGTGCTAGGTGTCTGTGTTTAAGCCATTCTTGCCTGGAGATCATCTTCAGGTCTGGCAGACTTGGTATCATCAAGAAGTCTGATATTTTGCCAGCAGGGCTCTATTGAGGCTTGCAGGGTAGCGCTGTAGGTGCAGACTGCAGGGTTGTATCACACACAAGCAGTGGAAGGGTGATAGGCATTTCTGGGATAATGACAACAAATACTTCCTAATCACTTTGGAATATTTTTTTATTTATTTTTGGTTTAGTGATTCTACTTGACTGTATGCGAGTGCTCTTTGGCCACTGGATGTTATCTCTGAGTTGATGAATCTAGAGCATTAGCCTACTTTTCCACCACTTCTCATTTGTTCCTTCTGAATGCAGCAATGATGTACTAGAGAAATCCTACTATTAGGTTAAGCTTTTCGTAGTTTAATTCCACTTTGTTGTATAGGTCATATAACTTGTGTGTTAATGTCTCCCTGGGTGAGTGGGAAACACGCACTGTTTTAATTCCCATCAAGAAAAATAGCTTCAGCCAGTTCAGAATATGTGTCCTAACCTGCTAACAGCAGCACCTATTTGTGCATGGTGCCAGATTTGTTAGGTGTGATCCAGGAATGCTTACTACTGAAACTGGTCTAGCAAGCCTCCTTCATGGATTTGGGTGAACTGGAGAAGGAGGAACTCAGTCCTGAGAAGGCAAGGGAATGGATCTCATGCCTAGATCAGACATATGACTGAAGCCTCATGGTCATTGCACATCCTCCGAGCCTCGATAGCAGACTGTGTGAGTACTCTTCGCTAATGTTAATTGAAGTGTAGTTAGACATGATCAGTTGATGTAGCTCAGCTCATGTGTGGTATGTCTGTATACTGAGGTCACTTGAGAGTATGAGTAACCGAACTTACATAAGCAAAAAATACTGATGTAAAATAGAAGGAAGAGGGTTTTTTTTTAGGTTAGATGTTTAGAAAAGCTTTTCAGTGACAAAGATGGTTAAGCAGCAGAACCATTTTGTGATATTGCTATCGCTGCAGATCTGAAAGACATGAAAATGTTAAACATAGTAAGAATTGTTTTCTTATGGGCAGAAGTGCCTTTGAGCACTAGGACTGAAAGGCCCACAAAAGAATTTGCCTGCTCTAAGCCATTTAGCAAAAGTGATATGATAATCCCATGGTGGAAGAGAGAACCTAATTGTGGTTTCCCAAGCCCTGCCTTTCATTTAACAGAATCTTTGGTCTGCAGCTTTCCTTTACAATCTTTTATCTGTCTGATGGTATTGGTATTTCAATCCCATATACACATACTTTTTTCTGACTTTTGTTACTTAGATGTTTTCCATCCAAATTCTGAGCTGGAATGGTTTTGCTAAAATTGTAGTTGTTGGCAGAACTGCGGGGACAAGATATAAGTTTTGATACAATATTTTGATTGAGTTTCTTCCTCTAATCTTAAGAGGAAATAACATTATTTGCCTTCGACGTTTAAAAATTGTTCACGACTTTAAGCAGCTGCTATCATTCTTGCCTCTGTATGCACATGTGCCTCTGGAGAGAATAGCTGTGAGGAGTACCTTTTTCTGGAAAGTCCTAAGGATGATTCTGGCTGGAGTTTCAGTGTCATAGTCGTGCCTGGCTTCATTCTCACCATGCATTTACCCTGGGGCAAATACAGTTTTAATTTCAATAGCATTTGCTTTTTATTAATTTTACTTCATTTTATATTTTCACTTTTAATTTCATTTGGGCTTTCTTTTCCTCCTGAAAAAGTTGTGTAGAAACTGGAAAATAAATTAAAAAGAATCACTGACACACTAGGAGACACACAGCTCAATAACTTATTAAGGTTTAGAGATGCTTATTACATATATTCTCAATTTTCATTCACAACATGTGAAGTGCAAACTCCATCTCTCTTTTGACTGTGCACTGTTGGTACAATGGATTACATTTTTTCCTTGCGCAGGATATATTGTCTATTGAGATCCATGAAAATAAACACAATAAAAATTCCAATGAAATGTTATTGTATTGAATAAGTAGTTGCTTTTAAAGTCTCGCTATTTCAGCTGCATTAATTGTACAAGCTACAGAGTTTAATATTTTCTGAGGAAAAAAATTAGGAGCTTGTTTGAATTATTCATGTTTTGAAAATGGCCTGTAAGACAGCTATTCTCATAACTCATTTTTACTGCAAGTTTAGCAGATACCAAAACTTCCACTGAATTGAGAAATTAGGATAGTTATGATTTTACCTATGTATTTTCATGCTTTCATTTAAAGAAATAGCTTCCTTAATGTTAATATGCTGCACGTTGTCATGGATGGGGTACTACAGACCTATGAAATCATATAATGATTTTCTTAGTTCATCAGGCTATAAGATTTTGTCCTTCTTAACATTAACAGGATAGCTTTCCAACTAAAAGATTTTTAACCTGCCTTTCTCTCCAGTGCAGGGAAAACCTAGGCCCCCACGTAAGTGATAGTTTCATAATACATGATGAGGAAACTAGTAGCAAAACCAATGGTATTAAGCCTGAGATACTTTTTCTGGTTTTGGTCTGTAGAAGGGGAGAGTCAGAAACTGAAAGCTGTCTCAATATCCCTCCTTGGACCACATGGAAATAATTTGATAAAGGTTCTCAAGCAACTTGGGAGCCAAGAGGGAGTATTAACTGAGGGGCAGCATTTTTCTGTTTGGGGACCCAAGTTGCCTGATGCATGCAGATTAGCCTGGATCTTCCGTTCGTGCTTCTTACAGTCTGAATCCAAACACTTAGCAAGTGTTAGCAGCTGGAACCCTAATAGCTTCCTTGGAAGAATGACACTGGATCCATATTTATTCAACACCTTTTCAGGAAACTCATTTATGTAATCAAAAAGGATCGTTTACTTCCAGCTTGCTGCTGCTCTATTGCAGCAGCAATGTTTTTGTTCCTGGGTACAGCCAAATTAATAATTTCTTGATATATGCCAGGTTATATTGCTCTTTCCTGACCAAATAAACTGATTTAAATATGTTGCTTGTACTACACTTGGATACTGACCCTAGTAAATTGTGGTGACATCCAGAAAATTACTCATTAGGAAGAGGTATTTAGAATAAATGAGCTGTAGATTGAAATAGCAAATGTGCTATAAATCTCATTTTTTAATGTGTTTGATTTAATTTACAGTCCTGGTTCTAGTCCATCTTTATCTGGATATTGCTTTCTTCTTAAAAGGATTTTCAATAAAATACACATCCACCTAGCAGGATATTCTGAGTATGTGCTTACCTTTGACAGATCATTGGGCTTTAAATGAAAGTTAAAAGAGCATGTTTGCCCTAATAAAGGTGTTTTTTAAAACAAAAGAAAACCACAAATTTCTAATGAAAAACTGCTAAACATTAACAATAAAAAAAAAAAAAAAAAGAAAAAAAGAAAATCATGTGCCATATGGCAATTATGCCAAAAGATTGAATTTATTACCAAATAAAACTGTTGGCTTGTGCATTTCACAGTTTCCTCCATTCCCAACCAGTGTGTTTTTAGAGGCTTTCTGTAGGGTTAGTTGCCCAGACTTCTGCAAAAACAACAGTTTGTCCTTATTGCAGGAGGTGTTAGGAAATCAAATCCAACTGGAGCACCGAATGAAATTACAGACTGGTTTTGTCCCAGCTGCATGACACATGCCAAGAGCTGATTTTTCAGTTCAGACATTTAAAGAAATGAATACAGAATTCTATTTGTTCTCCTACTGAATGAGTTATCCTTATTGTGTTTTTCATACTTCTGTGTGCTGTTTAATATTGCAGCAAAGTCACTGTTTGTTTTTACCTCAGTGAAGATGTTTTTGCATGTCATGTTTTCTTATTAGTAATCTTTTAAGGAGGGAAAAAAAAAGTAACAACCTGTGTAAAACTTGAGTTTAGTTACTGAATGATATTTGTGTGTGACAGACTTATTGTACCAGTGATAGCCATAATGATTTATAACAGCTTCACATGTGCCATGTTCCATTGTTGCTGTTGTTTTATTGAATGATGTTTTTTCTACAAAAATCCTATGGGATTTCAGAGCAATTCAGTCACTGGCATTACAGAAAATTCCTGTGAAATTTCTTCTAATGTTGCCTGGTCTCACAGAGCCTGCCAATGAATACTTGCATCTCAACAGGATTTTGAATCTTTAAAAATATGTGTTTAATATCTGAACTTTTGTGCCATCAATTTCCTTTATAATCTACAGTTTTAATCAGGTCACATTATGGAAAGTATTTCCCTTCTTTCTCCCCCTCCGACCTACTGCAGCTGTTCATCTATTAAAGTGGATGTTTGCATTATCACCTCAGATAAGATTTGGAGTTGTGAGGGTGGGATGCAGTTAGCATTCATTTAGCATGCATATTCAGATGACATGCATGTAGTTTGCATGCAAATTTTATTTTTTTGTTGTGCAGGGACCTACTGAATGAACTTCTTTGGTGTGTTCAGCAGTGCTTAGTGCATTCAAAAATCTGTTGACAAAAAGAGGGTGAAGGGATAAATTTGAAGACGTGAGATCCCCTCACTTCCCCTTGGGCACGCAGTGTGACTTTCACAACTAAGTTGGCAGAGATCCTTGAGACATGAAAGGGAATTCTTCAGCAAGGACAATGGTGTTTTTATTTGGCAGTAGGAAAAGATGCAAGGGAACACAATTAAGCTCCGTACTCCTGTGCTGAATGGCTTAATTCAGCTATGTTCATTCACCGATATTTCATTCCTGTTCCTGTGATTGGCGTGGGGAGGAGTATGGAGGGGGGTGGGGGGGTGGGAACCAGCCCACAGAAGCTCTCTTCACAAGGACAACTTACTTATCTATAACTTGTCAAATTTGCCAACAGCTAATGTCAGTGTAGTAAACCCTTTCTGAACGTACTTGCGCAGTTTGTTCCTCAGATTGGTTTGTGAACAGATTTATCCTTGAATCTCTCCCCTCTCTCAGGCCTCTCCTAATTTGCCATCTTTGGCATTTAATGTCAAGGAAATAGTATAATGTGAATTTGTTAAAAAAGATTTTCAGCAAGTTCATGCTGATACAGAATTTCCCTGAGAGGCAACATTAATAATGGGTTGGCACAACACATTTGCTGGAGTGGGTTTGATGCCTTGATTGAGTTTCCGTGGTGCGTTTGTTGTTGCTTTGGGGAACGCGCGGATATTGGGTTCAACAGACCATAGAATTTTGAATTAACCTCTCTTTTTCTCTTCATGAATATAATGGCTTCAGAATCTGTTTTTGCTTTGGCCTTTTATTTAAGAGAAGAAGAGAAGCTCCAGTTGTAAAAAAAATCTGCCATTTTTAAAAGCATTGTGAGAAAAAATAAATATATATAAGGAAACATAGATTCATAAGAATCTCTTAGGCAACTTTCCCTCAAGAGTTTCTTACACTGATTCTCTATAAAACAGTCATTTTAACCATAAAGTGCAAAAGATAAAAAAACATTAGCACTAAGTTCACATACAGCAGATTCAGTTACACTATTGTTTGGGAGAAGCCGATGATGATTTTCAAGAGTCCTGTTAAACCCTGTCAGGGGTCTCATCTTAGTTAATTTCTCTTTTCCTGGGAGCTGTAATTGAATAATGTAATTTTACAAGATGAAGACTGAAAAAAAATACAGATTTTTTTTTTTTAAATTCCCTGTTGCTGTGCTCAGAGTATGTTCTACTTGCTTTTTCAGTCAAGGAATTTGCTTTGAGGGTCTCAAAACACCAGAGTAACCATCTGATCTTTGCATTATTTCTAAAGCCTAAGAAGTTTCTTTTGTGTATGTGTGTTTGAGAGATCTACACAGTTGGATGGGGGAGAAGGTAGCTGCTAATAGAAGGCAGTAGTTAGAGGCTGTATCTGCACTGCAAGGTGAAAAAATACGCTTAGATTTAACATAAGGGAAAGTTGGTATAATATCTAATAATAAGGCAGTTTGTAATCTGAAGTACAGGGCGAGTATGCAATTTGTGTTATTTAAAAATTACATTACTGTCAAAGTACATAACCTTTTTTTGCATACTATTTTTACGCCTTAGATTGTTATATTACAAAGAGGTTAAACATCAAATTTATTCTTTAACTTCGGTATTTCACCATGTTTACTCTCTAAGCCCTGTTTGCTTATCAGGACACGTGTTCAAGTTTTTTTAATTTATTAGCTGTTTACTTTAGCTCAATCTCACAGTATTTTGGTGGTTCCTCTCACAAGCAAATGTTTATATCCAAGCCTTTAATTCAAAATAAAAAAAGTTGCCTGTGATAATATTATTATTTATGTTTTTAGTTTTATCTTAAAGAAAATATGATACGAACAGTTTTTCAAGTTTACAAGTTTAACCCTACCTTAACAGCAAGGCAGTGGCATATTCCTGAAATGTTCTTTCTACCAAAGTACTGGCTGTGGCTACAAAGAATGAATAAAAGGTGTTTCATACTTTAGTGATTTGTTTCCTTGAGATCCTCATTCAAAGTTGTGTGTGTGGGTTTTAGAAAGTGTGTTAAGAGTTAGCTGAAATTATGCTGACCATAGCTTAGCTCTAAGGAAAATGGTGTTTAAGACTTTTAACATGTCTTCCCCCCCAGCCCTGAGAGAAACACCCAAAAGTGGCAGTTTCCTCTCTTTGTTTATAAAATCCTACAGCATATATTAAAAGTATATTTTCATTGGTTATTGTATGCAACAGGATTTTTTCCAAATGTTCTTGTTCTCACTATTTTAGCTCCACTTCTGGTTAACAGCAAGCAAAGCAAGAAACAGAGATCTTTGCAGCAAGACAAGCTTGTAATGTAGCAAGTAGTGTAACCATAGGGTGAAGCTGGGGGAGTAGGGTGTGCTGTTGTTCTGTTATCAACTGGTTTAACATTCCTGCTCTTTTTGCTCTTGCCTTTGCCCCTACAAGCTCCACAGGCAAATCAGAACTGATTGCTGAATGGACCTGATTTTCTGAATGGTCAGCACCTGTTAACTCTGTGTAGGATAGAAAGATCTGAGTATCCCAGCAATCCTGTAAAAAGATAAGAAACATTTACTTAATACTGTCTTTTCCACTATTTTTATCTCTACTGGTCTCAACTTTAATAGTGACAAAGGAAAAATTGTCATGATGTTGCCAAGCCCACACAACTGCACTTGATTTGGTAATCCCATTTCTTGCATGACAGAAAATGTGGGCAGTTTTGGTATCTGAAGATAACACTGCTTTTTTACATGCAAATAGAAGACACTTAGCTTGTCACCATATGGAACAAAAGTAATTGCTAAGGATGAAAGGCAAAGCAAGACAGCATGCTTGTTGTTTTGTCAAGAAGCAACCTTCTTATATCTGAGAATGCTGTAATTCAGGTTTCATGATGAGGGTTTTTGGGAATGCACCAGAAGTAGTGATTTGAAAGATTTATTGATTTATTGCAGTGACAAATGCAATGGAAACCTGTTTGGAGGCTTGCTGTATACTCAGTTGCTTTTTGTAACTGATTCATTTATCAGTTATTTGACGAGGAGGAGCTCAGTATAACATTATATTGATGTGGATCACTGCAGAACAAAATATGTTGAATTTCATAGGCTGGCCTATACAGCAGAGCTGATTATCACTGTATCTTAAATATCAGGTATTTTCTTTGATAGGTTTGCCACCTGTTGAACAAGTAGTAGTCTTTTGGCATGGTAAAGTTATAATGATAAGTAACTTGCAGATATGTTGAAACAAAGTGATTGCTCCTGGTTTCCCATCCTCACTCATGGGATTTAATCAAGGATACAAGAGGGGCTATCCTCATTTTTGTAAGACTATTAAAAAGTGAATGTCTTTTAGAGCATATTTTCACATGTTCTCTGATTTAGATTCAGCAAGACCCAGTATTCCTTCACTTGTTTTCTTCAGGGAAGCTCCAGCTCTTAAAGTCCTAAGGAAAATGGTCTCAACAAAAACTATAGCAGAAGAATTTGTAACTATCCACAAAGAACAGTTTGGCAGTCTGCTGTCCTCACATGGTTCATAATGGGTGCTTTGATGCAACTCTGAGAATTAGTGCCACTGTTAAATGCTTTGCTACCACAGGTTCTTCAATCCTGAGTGAAAAAAAAAAAAATCCTAATATGACCTGAAACTCTCTTTTATCTGGGTTGAAGTCTATTCATTTTCCCCTACTCAGGAAATAGCCTGGCATTTTCTCCACCCTCTGCGGTCATTGTTTCCTCTTCATGACTCAGTGTATTGGATAGGGAATCCAGGGACAGCGAGAAATCCAGACTCCAGTGTGTGTCCTTACCTATTTCAAAACTCCCTGTGTCACATTCATGGGATTTTAGTTAGGCTTTCTGAATTAACCTTTCAAATTTTGGGGTAATGAGAATTTAAGCTATGAGTTTAGGCATAACTATGCTTTTTGACTCTGTTTCCCTTTCCTTCCCACAAAATTTTTCTTAAATGTAAGGTTTGCATAATATTCCCTTGTGAATGTTTCATGTATGTAAAAACAAAATGAAAAATTGCAAGACAGAAAATTACTTTTTTTGAGCCTTTCTTATCAAGAGACTGTTTTACTAAATTTTATGGAGCATATTCATAAAACATTGTCTGCTAATTATGAAATGACTGAAATATTTTAAAATTATTTACTATATAGTTAAACTAAAAATTCAGTATGTGTTTATAATCTTTAATAAAAAATACAAAACTTGATTGGAACCCCCCCCAACCCAGAAATTTTCTTGTATGCAGTTAATATTTTGAGATGGCATGCTGTACCATCAAGTATCAGTCTGCTTCAACCCACCTGTATGCCTATATATGTATTACTTATGCAGTTATTATAATACTGGAGTTATGATGAGAAATCAAAGCTAGAGAGATTAGGTTACTCACACAAAAAAGGGTTATTTTGTAGTTGACCTAGGTGATGTGACTTACTAGTTGCCAACAGAGCTACAGTATGTTTTTTGATTGACTTGCATGAGAGCATCAGCAACTTGTCCAAGGGTTTTTTGTTTCCCTTTTGTATTTCAAAGACAGCAGCCTTACTTGCCTTACTTAAGATTTGTGTGATGACTTCAGCTGAATTTTTCTTCATATAGTCAAAGCCTTTAAATTTCTTAATGGTGTGGTTTATAGTATGCTAATTTATTTAATTTTGCTGCACAAGATAATACACTGATTTAGAAATGCATGCAGTAGTCCAGTTTTGAGTTGAAGGAGACTCTTTCTTGGTTTGTTTCTGTAGGCACGTATTGTCTGCTCTGACCTGTAATTCATGTAATAAATCATTTTTAACGCTGGCACAGGTGTCCTTTTGAGTTTAAGTATGCTTTCCGATCATATTGTCTGCTGTAATTTTTTTCTGATGTATGGCTCATTATCACATCATTCTGTGTGTGGAGGTATTTTTATACCAGCAGCTTTTGTAGCCATTTCTAGTTTCATAGCTGAATTTCCTATGCTCATTTTTGAGTGTTGTATTCAAACTGTATGCATAGCTTTAAAGTACCATATTTGAATCACTCTTGCAATTTTTCAGTGAAATTTGAATCTGTCTGAACCTGATTTATTCTGCAGTGCGAAAAAAATGGTTTGATCAAATAATGGTTGAGAAAGTAGCAAAAAATTCCAGAGTTCTCTATAATTTCATATATAGATAGCTACCTATGGCATTGCAGTGGTGAGGGTTTGACTCTGCAGAAATGATTTATGGTAGTTCTTAAACATACAGGCAGTACTTCTGGCATGCTGTGTGTGTAAAGGACTATAGGACTTTCTGTAAAAAAAAGTAAATGCTTTTTTCTCCAATTCAAACTGAAAAAAAACCCAGGAAAAGTAATAGGTTGATGATCCAGTCCCTTCCAAAGCAAAAGTCAACTATACCTAGGTTATTCCTCACAGATATTTGTTTATTAAAGACACTGAACTGTGAGAAATCCAAAGCTCACTTAGCAATCTGAGTGTTTCAGTAATCTTTCATAATGTTCGAAAGGTTTTCAGCATCTTCCTACAATTTAATTTCACTAATTCTTTATCATGGACAAGACATTGCTCTTTAGAGCTACCTTTTATACATTAAATGATTGCTGTCATCTTTATTTTCAGCCTCCTCCTCTTCACCTTTAACAGTCTCCGGTTGTTAAATCTCAGATCTTTCCTTTTTAGTCAGACTCATGATATTCTCCTTTGGATTTTTTTCCTGTTGGTTTATATCTCTTTGAGCTGCCCAAAACAGGTCAGAAACAATCCATCTTCATTTTTTCCAAAACTGGAGCAAAGCAGAAGATTGATCTTCTATATTCTGCAGGCAGTTTTCAGTTTTACATATCCAAGGATGTGTGACTTGGAACAGAAGGGCACTTCTGATTTATTTCCATATTTGATCTCCAGATCCTTCCCTGAAAAACCTCTACCATCCAGTCGTTCTATGTCTTGTATTTGTACAGATTTGTTCCTGCCTTTTAAAATTTTACCTTCTAACTGACCTTCCAATACACTGGCAGGCCTGGTTATGTGTGTTCTTTAAATGCAGTAAGCACTCTCTTTATCATTCACATTATTATTAAACTTTAAACGGGCCTGCTAAAGAAAAAAAAGGTAAAAGAAATCAATTTTAGTAATAGCTTAGCCATGATTACACTGTATGTACAGTTACCTAATCAGTTTTGCACTCACACTATATTAGTACCACTTAGACAAGCTTTCACTTTTTTTTCTTTTTTTATATGTTTGAAAATTTTCTGAGCCAAGAGCTACATAAGTGACCTTATTTGCATCTCACCTCTCCCCATGGTCTGTTACCATTTTGTGGAGACATTTAATTCTGTTGACATTTGTTCTTAAAGGATTGACTATTTCTTAATTAATTGCTTTTGCCTGTTCCTTACCTCCTTTTCATATTTCCAGTTACATAAAAATAGTGTTGTTCATTTGTTCCACAACTTTTCTGAGTCTCAATAGCTGACAGAGAAATTTGTTATTCCTAAGCTTATGCTTCCTTTTTGTTGAGTATTGCGTTTTCATTTTTTCCATTTTCTTGATATGTCACATGCCCTTCACAGACTGCTTTTCTGATGGCAACATGGTCTGAGATAGCTTTACCTGTTCTCGCTATAACCTGGGAGGAAGTTCATCAGGCACATCTGTTCTGAAAACTAATTCACTTAAGTACTCTCTAACCTTTCCTGTCTGTATTTTTAATTGAAATCATTCCTTTGTTGTTTGTATTAATTATGCTAGTCACCTCCTCATTGTTGACCTTTTTCATTAAAACTAATGCAAAAAAGACATTAAATGCTTTTGCCTTCACAGTGTCATCTGTCAGTAACTTTTTTGCTCTATTGGATAGCAGAACAATATTTTCCTTTGTCCTCCTTTTAGTCAGTTTGAATAGATTCAGTTTGATTAGTGCAGGATGTGGATATTATAATTATGTTTTATCCTCCCAGCAAGTCAGTTTAAATTGCTATGGAAGGGATTTACTTTTTTCATTGGCCTTCTGGTGTTCGTGTTCATGCCAAAAGTCAAGTTCTGGTATTCCTGGAAAGTTTTATACAAGTAAATACACATTATTTAAAACAAAAAAAAGGCATTCAAACCAAGATGAGGAAAAGTTGAACTCCAGAGACGTGACAGTTTTGTTTGCTGTGTGACACATTCAGCCTATCATTATTCATACACAATGAAACTGAACACTAGCCATCAGAAATCACTTTGCAATGATCAGTCAGAGGATTTGATGATGTGAATATTCCTGATTCTCCAGTCTACTATACAGGATCTTTTATATGCTGGAATGTGTTTTAACATATCTACGTAAAGAACTTTGGAATGGTTCAAAGCTGTGCTGGGGGATGTTTGGACTGGACATTAGGAAGCACTTCTTCACGGAGAGGGTTGTCAGACACTGGAACAGGTTTCCTAGAGAGGTGGTATATTCCCCAAGCCTGTCAGTGTTTAAGAGGCGTTTGGACAGTGCCCTTATTCATATGTTTTAACGTTGGTCAGTCCCAAAATGATCAGGCAGTTGGACTAGGTGATCATTGCAGGCCCCTTCCAGCTGAAAAATTCTATCCTATTCTACCCTACCCTATTCTGTTCTGTCCTGTCAGCATGTATACTGCCCACAGTGAAGGTCTTCTACAATTGAATTATTCTTAATAAGCAGTACATTACTGCAAATAAGTTTCTCGGTTTGTCACTTGAGCAGCATGATCTCAATTATTTTTACATGAAAATCTCACTAGTAATATACAAAATAATAATTAAAAAAATGGGTAATATCTGTGACAACACTTTCTGTAACACTTCAGCAGCATCTGTTTGACCTTCAAGAAACACCTGTTCCTTATGGCACCATAACATTACTACAAGATTGCAGGAGCTGTCTGGAAATTAGGACCATGCGTGGCAATCAGTTAGCTGAGGGGAATGTGCTCGAGCTTGTAGGTCACGAACCCTGGGAGGACAAGGAGTGTGAATAGACACAACAATTAACAGAGCACAGGGGAGTGGTGGACGAATGGTAACACCTTGCTGTTAATTGCTGGTAGTTAACCACCAATCAGGGATTGCCTAGTATGCAAGGCTTAGCTCAAAAGAACCAATCTGTTTAAAATGCACGATTTCTGAAAGTATATAAACTCGTGCTTCTGTACAATAAATGGACATTTGCTTGCATCAAGCTGTGTCCTGTCTCTTCATTCGCTGCACAAGATGGCTAAAGATGTCTTAAAGCAATTAAGTAGGCACAATTTGTGAATTTCACAAAGTGAGTCCTTAAAAGATATCTCTACCACCTGAAGCAGAATGAGATTTTACCATTGTATGTGCAATTTGCAGGCTGTGTAGGAGCTGAAGAATGGAAAAGTTGACAACAAGAGAATACACTCGTGGATCCTTTTGTCTTCAGATGGGACAAGAGTGTTGAACATGATAATATGGACTCTGTAACCATTCATACTTACTATTAGTCACTGAAAGAGGAGCTTCCTGGCTAGAGGAGACTGAGATTTACAGTGCTGAAAATGCATTAGATCAGCCCTGGGGAACTTAAAGGAAAAGACTCCACAGCTAGAGGAGAGATTTGTCTTTTGGTATGTGTGTGTATAGGAGGGAAATGACTGCGGAAGAACATACTTAAGAGTTAAGCTGAATCTTTCAATTTACAGTATATGTTCTTCAGAATTAATATATCAAGAGGCTTTTATTGGATATGTAAGTTAAAGAGCATAGAGCATCAGGTACCCATGTAAAATCCTCTGCTGTAGGAGATTTCAGGATGCTTTGTTGCAAGTAGACAACTTGGAAGGAAAACTTGCCCTTTGTTATAATACAGATTGTCAATGATGCCAGGGCTGCTAAGGTACCATAAGCACTTACAGGCAATTTACTAAAGCTGTGATAACTAAAATTCATGTCAAAGAGACCTAAATTATTTGTCAGATTTTAACAGCCTAAAATGTAGCTACAATATTTTCTAACAAATAGAAAGTAAGATTATATTTTACAGTGACAGTACATTTAGTCTGGGGCGGGGGGATTAATTCAGCAATATCTTAATAGCATAATGTTATTGCCACCAGGGTAGTGCTTTCTCTATAATTTTATTTTGTTGGGTGAATCCCTTGCTTGCTGTTGTTTGGTTAGGTATGTCAGGTGCTAATTTCCTGTAGGCAGCACAGCAAGTGAAACGAGTGAAATGTTGTTATACCCTTGGGCACCTAAACTCCATGCTGTTTGGTAACATCATCAGACAGGTAATTCCAAGGGTAGATGATACTAAGTTATCACAGCCCCAGGTATCACAAGGATGAAATAAGCCTCCCCAAGCTAATCCTGAAAGAGTTGTTATGCTAGAGTATTTATGTTGTAGCTTTCATCATTCTTTTCATCAAATAACTGTTTTGAAAAGTTCACAATTACAGGCAAACAAAACAACACCCAACCAACTAATAACAAAATAAACTCCAGTTTATTTCATTTTATGACTGTGCACTTTAGAAAACATACTGGTAATCCCTTCCATTGTTGTCATATTTACAACATTCTTTCACCATCTTCCAGAAAATTTATAACCTTTCCACTAAATCTAAGAGTTGAGTGGCGGCATCAGTCTCATCAGCCTCATGATAACTGGAAAGAATCTACCCTACCTAAGCAAGGTCTTGGATTTAATTGTTTATTTTGGGGGCAGTTTTGCATGAGAAGTCTTTCTGCAAATCCTCCATTCTTCTTAAACCTCGCTTGTGTCTTTATTAGGTTATGTTTCATTACCAATAGAACTCTTTTGCATTTACTTGTTGATTAAATTGCAGGTTTGTGCAAATGCTAAGTAAAGTTTAGCTAATGCTGAAACGTGCTGCAGACAGTGTGCATTTGGGTCAGTGTAATTCCTGCTATAGAACTTGATGCTAAAATTATTTGTCAATCAAAATGTAAGGTTTTCAAGGGGTAAGTAACTATTCAGTATATACCGGAGCACAAGTATAAACATTATTCTCTGACTATAATACACACTAATTTTAATAACCAGTTTTCCTCCATAATAATATTTTTTCCTATTTTGTTGTATCTATTCAGTTTATCAACCTTAAGCTCTAGGTAATAATAATAATGACAATAACAACTACAATAATAATAATTTTGTATGCACAAATGTATTGAGTGACCTCAAAACCACATAAAATTTAAATTTTTCACTTTTTAAAAGGGAATAATTGAAGATAAGAGTAAAAAAAAATTATGAAACTTCTATTTGGATTTACACAGTAATTTGTTCTTGATAATGCAGCGTCAAGGACAATTGTTAGGGCCAAATTATTACAAAGATGAAATAAATCCTACCATTTCTTTGGTCCTTTTTGGTCAGGTTAAGTAAGAGGTAGCTTAGTGGTTTAGCAGGACTCTGGAAATTGGGAGGAATCAGTCTCCATAGTATCAGGTCCACAACATTTGTTCAGTATTTTTGAAAAGGACTGAAATGATTGCATCCTTGTCCACCTACACTCCTAGGTTCTGTTCACCTAACACCCATCCCCACAGCAGTTGTATCACAGTAGAATTTTTAAAACTTAGCACAGTTTGTTCCCTTTGCTTCTGGAGACTTTTGCATTTCTTTAGTCTTGGTTCGGTGCTGTCACTTTCCAAGGTGATTCTGAGTAAGAAATAAAATATACCAAACTGTATGTAAAGTTACAGTAGATAGATATTGAACATGCGGTGTGTGTAATTACCAGTGCATAGGTCATCGTCTTAAGAAGATTTTAGTCATGGGCTATGATTTTGTCAAATAAACTTCAACACTTTGGTGAAGCATTAAGACCAGCTACTTGCATTGAGAAATCTTTCCTTTTATTGATTTTATTTTTCTTGGAGAAAAGCAGCAATAAAAATGGATTCTAGAATAAATTTAATTTGTGTTTTTTTTTTTTTTTTTTTCTCTACTGCTTAAAAGCATTAATTTTTAACTGTTACAAAGCTGGTGGTCTTATTCGTATTACTGGAACAGAGCACTGTGCTGTTAAATTGCAGTTAAATCTCTGGTATACCTATTTTTACAGAGGTAAAAAGACAGCTGAATTGGAAACTAGAGAATATTTTTCTTTCTGTGTTGATACAGAGGACTCATTAAATCTCATATCAGGCTTGCAAGCACTGTGGAAGGACAGACGTTTCAGAGATCTTCAACCTCTTAGGAACTTTGGAAGTTAATGAGCCATCCCATAGTTATTATTTTGTGTTTTATCAGAGGTTTGCTCTGGGCTATTATTTGATTTTCAGATTGTAGTGTGATCTCTGGATGACATCAGCTCTAGAAATGCTGTGTTTTCCAGTAATGGTTGGGTATACCAAAATCTTTTAATGTGATTTGAGTCTTTTAAGATCTTCCAAGTGTCCTAACACCATTAGACATTTCAGACAAGAATCAATAGAGCTTCATGGAGTTCTTCAGAGACTCAAGGACACTTTGGCCATGGTGAATTCTGTAGCACTAGGATCTGCCAGGTGTACTGGGACCTCCAAATATCCTGGTATGTAGCGGTAGCATCAATAATGCTTCATCTCCTTCAGAGCTCCCAGGCTACCTTTGGTCCCATGCTTGTCTCAGAAGTACCCTGTTTGAGGTGTTTTGATGTCAGGATGACATGCAACCAGTTAGTGTGAGGAGGAGGAGGACATAGCTGCCTCCACTTCTTCCCCCTTGACCCTGGCAGCAGGGAGGGTCCAGTGGGGGAGCACTGCCTCAAATCTAGAGAAGCAAATGGAGAACAGGAAGAAAGGGAAGAAAATGGCAAAAACCCCAAACTGTTAGGACATTACTGAAGGATCAGAATTTTTGTGTTGTTTTAGGTCACTCACTGATGCTACTTTCCTGTTTGGTTCTCCCTATGAGACAGTCAGAAATGCTTAAACAAACACACACCACCACCCCACACCATCCCCCCCAAAAAAAACCCTAAACCAACCCAAAAAAACACCAAAACAAAACAAACTAGGTTCTTTTCTACTTAATATTATAAGGCTATGAGAATATTGGTCTAACAAAAGCTTCTGTTAAAGAAGTATATCAGAAGACATTCAAGCATCTGGCAAACATGAACTCTCTAAGGCTAACCAAAAACACTTCAGTGTAGCTTGTTTTATCCAGCCTGTTCATGTAGACCCATAAAGTACAGCAGTAGCATCACTATTAGAAATGATGATTTGCCTGACCCATGTTACATGTTTGAACTAGCAGGTCTGTGTCAGAGAAGTTCGTTCCTGGGTTAAACCAAGTCTTCTAGACATAACACTTAGAAGTCAGTAGCAATCTCTCCATCTTCTTTGAGCTTTTGATCAGAAACTCGGGGTCGATTTTCTTCAGCTAGAAGCATCCTTTTGGAGAATTTCAAACAAAACTGAAAACTATTCCTCTTAACACATTCTCTCTCCTACCTTGCAAAGGCCTGGCCTTTATTCAGAGACTTGTATTCAAGTTTCCCATTTTACCTTTTTTGATTACTTAAATAAAACCAGAAAAACTAAACAACCATGTTTTTTTCTGAAAATATATTTATCCTTTGAGGTAAAATGAGTACTGGAGTTCATTATCCTTTGGACCTAAGTAAGAAGTTAAAGAGTGAGAGTCAGTAGAGTGAACGCTTTTTTTTTTTGTATGGAGGAGGGTGTTAAGGAGGTGAGGAACTAAAAAGACATTTGTTTTATAGCAGTCAGTCCTTCTTGTGCTGACATGCAGTGTTTTTCCACTCCAGATGACATGGTTAGACATCTTCTGACACCCCGGGGGATGTAAATCAGAGACTGAGGATTTTGGACTTTTGACTCTCTGGAGAAATGTACCCAGTATTTTAATTTAATTTAGCTTTCTCAACTGTATGTCAGCTTATATATAGATGCATGCAGATTTCAATATACACACATATATATCCCCTCTCAAATTTTCAGAAGAAAAAATCTTTAGCTTGTTATCATTTTCCTATACATTTTCCAGAGGTGTACTAGGAACAGCCTGCTGTACAGCTGTTCATCTCCAGCTGAACAGGTTCATAGGGAATGAAGAGCTTAGAGCAATTTGTAGGCAACGAAGCAAAAAGAAAAATCCACAAAGAAGCAGCTGATGTGAGCAGCTTTTAAAAAGATTGAAAGAAAAGGGGAAGAATAGGGAGTCGAATGTAGAACAGAGAGAGAACATGATTTTGGAACAAATCAGAATTACTGTTTTTCAAAACCAAGGAGAAGCTACAGTGCTTACTTTATAAGCCATACTTCCATCATTTCATACTTTTTACTGCTTGCTGAACAATATCTATGCTTAGAATATGCAGACGTTAAGCCAACTCTACCTTTGTTGCACAAATAGCTAGGAGCTTGAGACTGGCAGCCAAAGTTTTGTGTTACGGCTTTGTCCCTGACATACACCTAGGCCTCAGTCAGGAAAGTGTTTAGGATATGTTAAATTTTAAGCACATGGCTGAATCCCACTACTTGCAGTAATACCTTTCTGGAACAAAACCTGCATGTCAGACTCTGCAAACTAATCTTGCAGTGCCTGTTTTCCTATTTGTAAGATGAGAACAACAGTATCTAGTTTCTATGTGTGTTTTGTAGCTTAATTCAGGGCATTTATATACTACTCCAAGCAAGACTCTTAAGATGGCAGAATTGTGGTTTATTGCTATATTTCATTAGCATTAACAGGAATTATTATGTGTGTGTAGTTCAGAGATACAAATATCTACATTTTCATGGCATTACTCAGTATTGAAAATTTTAAAGGGAAGACTGTCAGTATTAATTGTCATGAAGTCAATATGACAGTCACGTTCAGCTCCTTAGCTCACATCAAATCACATAGGGATTACTTCAAGAGATCCTTCAGTGCTTTTTTTTTTTTTCTTTAGTTATTTATTCTCTTACAAAGTGAGTGTGAAATACTGACAATCAAAACCTATGTGTCAGTATACACAGTTTACTTTCCAGAGGGGCCTATCAACTAAGGAAAGAAGGGATGAGGTGAGAAAACCTATGAAAAAGGTGTAAGAGCAACTGTGAGAGTATAGATATTTTTATTTAGACGTTTTCACATGGACATTTTTCAGAAAGAAAGTAAATACTTCATGATGTACAGATAATCTGATGATAAATCATTAAAGAACAAAAAAAACCCCAAAAAACTGTATGAGAAAGGATGAAGAAAAACACTTTAAAATGTGGTGGCTGCTGTATTTTTTAAAACATGTTAGTGATTTTGAATTCCCCATAAGAGTGTGTTTGATATTCCTGAGATCTGTAATAGATGTGATGCAGTGTCATGGCACAGAGGGACCCATTATTATATTTCAATGGTTCATTTATTACCTGAGGGTGAGCACAGGCAGTAAAACAAGGTATCAAGCATACTTTTAACTTGTAGTCTTAGAAGAAGCTAAATGAAGGGTTTAAGTGTATTTTAAGTTATTATCCTTAGAACCATCTCTCTCCCTCTCTGCAACTGGTGAACATGAGTGTTGCCCAGTTTGCAGTGTCAGCCCCTTATGTTGCTTTTCACTTAGACCTGTTGTTTTCACCACAGGTCTCTTCATGCTTTTTCCTCTGTTTTGTGTGACAAGCTACAGGTTGTGTCAGATAACTTCAACATGATTCCTGCTTAGGGGAAAAAATGTTTAAAAAAAGAGAAATATTTCACTTTTGAGTGACAGTAAAAAAGCACAAGACTGGCATATTTTTTTGAAACATACACAGGTCATAGATCAGACAGAAGAGTGTGGCACTCATGCTTAGAAAGAGGAATAGACTGTTCTTAAATACTGGAGGATAATAAGCTAGAGAAAATGGCAGAATATTCCTCTATTGCAGAAATATTATGGGTGTATGTTCGTACTTGCAGTGCTGCTAAAGCTTGTTCCTAACTGAGCTTCAGATATAAACTGTTTGTGGAGGTCAGACAGAGGGTAAACCAGGCTAAATAGTGTCTCTGCTTTAGAGAAGGCATGCAGACTCTGGGCCAGGAAAGCAGGGAAATTAATTTTACTATAAATTTGGGATGGAATCAGAACTTTGTATTTTCTCCCACTTCCCCGTCTGCATCCCCAGCCACACACAGTCTCCAGTCATCAAATAATGTGAAAAGCAATGATAGAAGCTGGGGGAGCAGGGACCAACCACAGTGCTGGTAGCCTTTCCTCTCTTCCTTGAGAAATCTGTGTTTCACAATAAGATATTAATGTGAGGCTGTTAGTATTTATATATATATATATAAAGAGACAATAATGTGGAGAAAAATAATACAGAAGACATTTTTTTAGCAGCTTTGAGGTTTAAGGAAGCAGCTCCAGAAGTCCAAGGACGTCTCTTCTGTGTCGGGCAAAGAAATATATGAGATCCTTAATGACATTGATGTTAGAAAGCACTGAAGGTGCTCATAGCACTAAGCAAAGTAATAATAAATGTTTTACTACTGTTAACTGCTTAATTCAAATTCATATTAATATTCTAGTATTCAGAATCATTATTGTGTTTTCCTTGTCTGACAGTTGTTTTAGGGTGGTGAAGGATGGAAAGCACTGAACTCTGTCCTCACTGAAGCTAATGCCATTAAATGTCCTAGCCTTTACCCAATACATATAATTCTGCCTGTGGTTTTGTTTGAGTAAAGCCAGCTCAGCAGCAAAGACAATTATTTTGAGATAATTTTTATGTTACACCTCTTTATTTTACTACTGAGGGTTATCTGTGTTTAGTGATTCCATCTTGGGAGTCCACCTCATTTCTTGGTTGCAATGAACTTTGTGTTTATAATTTTTCATCAGTTTCCAAGCAGTCAAGTCTGTAGTATCGATGTATTATCAATTTACGTGACCTGAACATAAGTCTTTACTCTACTGCACCCCCCGACTCTCCCTTTTAAGCTCTGCTGTAATGTATTTTGTTGAAATCCAGGGGAAGTATTAGGTTCATTGCTCTTCAGACAGATACGAGGTTTTACGATTTTAGGCTTCTATTGTAAGTATACCAGTTTGCACTCCATATCATTGTATACTGTTTTTTCCCGTTAGTAGTTTGAATACATCTAATATCTGTTGATCATATCCTTGTGTCAGCGTTTCATCCTTAATACTAAAATAGTAATAAAGTATATTCAGTTTTTCTTAATGTTTTTCAACTGGAGATCTGAGACTACTTCACAAAGGAGTTAAATATTGTTCACCACAGTTTACATATTGTGAAAGTGAGTTATAGGTCCCTACCCTAATGATTTGCCCCAAATTAAACTAAGAAAGGTAAGATAGAACTGGAGATAGAGGCCAGATTTCCTAATACTCATTACCCTCTTCTGCTTCCAAAACATTAAGGTTGCTATGTTCTCATGCAGATAAAGCAGAAACACTCCTTAAATGTATGAGAAGCTATTTAAACCACATCCTATTCCTTAATTTTGTCCCTCAGTAGGATACAGTATCCTTCCTTATTTCTAAGGAAATTAACTGCGTTTTTTTTTTTTTAAAAAAAAGAAAAAAAAAAAGATTATATTTGAATTTGTCCAAAGATTAACATGATCAGTTTAAATTAATTCAAATAAATCTTTATATTCAAAATACCTCTACTGGAGAATAACCAGTGTTTTATTTTTCTTTTGAGTCTGCCTTTTGCTGCTTTAATGGAGTAAAGATGAACTGGAATAAAAACTTTGCTATGCAGGACTATCTGAGAATGTTCCTTGTGTGTTGTCTAATTAGCATTTTACAGCACAAAAAGAAAAAAAAAAGGCATTTTAAAATCAGCTGCAAAAACATACACACCTCTTTTTGGTGTGGCAGTGCTTCTTAAAACAGTTTTAAATGATTAATCCTTTAAAAACAAGACGATTTCATGTAAAAAAAAAAAGCGCCAGTCAGTTTACCAGTGACATTTAAATGGATTAGTGCCATGTTCTCTCTGTGATACATTCTGGTAGTCAAAGTTTAACAAGAAAATACATACCAATCCGTGTTTGAAACAAAATGAGTTTTTGGTAATAATTTACTGAAACTACATTTAGTTCACTAAAAGCTTATTTATATGGAGACTTTCAGGAAAATTAATCTGTAAAAAAAGAATTTAAAGTGGATTAGTTAAACCTAATTAAGTCTCTGTATAGATGTTCATTCAGAATAAAAATTGCCTTGATTTGGTTTAACTTAACTCCTTTCCAAATGAATTACGACAACCAGAGATTTAATGTAGTTTAAATAATCTACTTTAAAAATTAAATGTAGAATAATTCTGCTGCATGTCTCTGTGTAGACAAGGTCTCTGGGAGGAATCTGTCAGTCTGACCCTTTCTCGGATGTTAACATAGGTGTAGACATTAACTGAATTTAAAAGGTAGTCCAAAGTCTTGCAAAAGGTATTAAGTCACTCTGATTTCGGAAATGATCTCTTACGAAAGGACAGGATACAGACAAATAAGCTGTTTAACAGATATGAACTTGTGATAGGAGGGAAGGAATATTTTCTGATGGTACCTGTTCCTAGTAACTGTGAGAAAGGCTAGACTTCAGCTTTCAGGTTAACTTTTGGTGAGGTGAACATGACCCCCTCCCCTGAGAAGGAACAAACTGGATAGGGTCATCTTCTGTTGGGTGGTAGGAAGTTGGTACTTGCCCGATTAACTGTCATCTGTTCAAAACGTGATGGTTTCTTTATTCTGAGATTCCTGTTTGGATACATCCTGTTAATAATCCTGAATTACCAATAAGGTATTTATATGGTTCTTTGACTGTGTGTTTTTTAAAAAGCTGGCATTTCTTCCAAAATTTTAGAGTATCACCACATACTACAGTTACTGAGTGACAAATGACTTAGGCAGACATAAGGCTGGACAGATTCCTAAAGAAAAATAACACCCATCTCTGACATAGCTATGCTGTACTTGAATGAACATGAAAGCTTGGAGGAACATAGAGGCATGGTCAAAATGAATTTTGGAAAGAGCTTTCCCATGAATAAAGGTCTTGGTGTTTAAAAATGAAGTGTCTTACAGGTAGGAGAGACTGACTCTTGGAGCACTGTATGTAACTAATTATTTTTTCTCTGCCTGTTGTGCAAGGTGTTGCATGATTCCAGTACTTTCAGTTATAATGGATTGAATTTTTTCACAAGGGACTTGGGAACCAGCTTTATTTGAGGCTAAAGTATTTTGATAAGTGGTAGATTATCTCCCCATACTGAAAGCAACAGAAAGGATGATGATTCTGTAAGACCTCAACTTGATAAATTTTCCAGTACATTGAGGATATTATCGGAACCACTGTGAATTGAAAAAACTGGGGGGGAAGTTATTGAAACTTAAGACTGACAGTTCTGTGTGTACAGTAAGTACACAATGATTCCAGATACAGGTGATTTCATTTTCAAAACATCAGCAGTACTATTGTTCTCCTGAATTGATTTTTACATGGCACAGTTTAAAAGCTGGGTTCGTTTCTCTTTGCTTGCTTAGTAACAAACATCAGTGGAGAGCAAACTTACAATCACTTTAACAAGAGCTGTCACAGAAATGCTCAACACTACTATACACACTGATTGTACTATTGGATTTTGAAAAAAAGAGGAAGGAAAAACAAAATATGGAATAGTAATAGAAGGAAACAACAGAACGATTTGGAGAACTGAGAACTACCTGGTAATATCCTTCACCTTTATGTGAAATAAGCCACAGAACTGTAATGAAAGCCATTACTGGTGCATAAATGTACTTTTTCTTTTTCACACATATGAATCAACTCTGGAGAAACGGAAAAAAACTGTAAGTGAGAGAAAGGAAGTTAAACTGTGCAGCTGCAGAACTACAGATACACAGTTGACCCTTTCAGAAAAGGATCCGCCCTGCTGAGGGTCCCTGGCAGGATGAAACAGCAAAATCTGCCCTGCAGAGATACCTCCTCTCTCACCCAGGTGCAAGTCCCTACGTTCTGCTCTGTCTGACTTCCGTGAACTGTTGCTGCTTGCCATATCCACAGAAAACAAACTGTACGGAAACAAAGTAATTTTCTTCTGGCTGAGCAAGCTAAATGTGCTCTTTGGGGGATCAGCTGAACACTGGTACCTGCAGGTGATGAGGAGTAGGACAATGTGCCCTGAGTGAAGGGGGGTAAAAGGCAGTTTAAACTTCTTTCAAGTACACCTGAACGTTGAGTTCAGGTACAAATATGGAAATGTTTGTTTTCTGTATAGGTACATATTTTTATTGTTCTTACACAATCATGCAGTACATCTGAAGTGATATATCTGCTTAGTTGAAAATGTTTATTCTCTTGGTTTTTTTGGTATTGTTTTTCCTTTTTTAGTTCAGTATCTATGGTAGATACTGCTTTGCTAAATATTTTCAGAAGCCTCTGAATTATTAAGGCATAAATTAGATGATTTAAGAGCAGAACGTTGTTTATAGAAGTGCACTTGTCAGTGTTGGGGAGGTAAAAAGAAATAATCCTACCATGACAGTAGTCCCTCGGAAAGACCTCACCTTCCTGATACCATCCGTGTTTCTTGTGGTTCAGAACACTTGTTAAGCTGAAGAGAGGAAAGAGAAGTGCGTGACATTTAGACTTGATGTAACATGAACCATTTCTTATCTCTCCCCTCAGTCCCTCTCCTCTGCCTCCCTTCTGTCTCCATTTACAACTTCACTATCCCTTCTGCCTCCTGGGACCATAACCTTAGTGTAATCTTTGTTCTTTTTGCTTCCTTCTGCATATCTAAGGCAAACTGTTTCTTTTCTGTTTCTTTGTTTGTTTGTTTTTGTTTTAGTTAAAAAAAAAAATTCCACCTTGCTTTCAATGTTTTTTCTGCCAGAAGCCCTTTTCTTCAGACTACATCTTCTCCTGTCTCATCTCTCTGCCTCAAAATTCCCATATCAGCCAGCCCACAGGGTTAAAATCCCAGGTGACACTACCAATTCTGCCTGCTATTTGGAGGGGGAGCGTGTCATAAAGTGGGCATGGTCCTATTGGCTTGTAGAACTGAACCCCTTTCTTGCTTTTCTTTTTCTCAAAAGATAGCCTGAGAGATAATTATGCCAGAACGCACTATTCTTCCAACCTGAACTGGATTTCAGTAAGCCTGGAAAACATCTCTACATCATTATGAACTTCTCGAATATTCACTAGCCATTTTAATGACACTTGTGAGATTATTTCATGATTTTTATGTTAATTAGACATTTGGCAGTGCAGGTTTTCATTTTTCAAATTATGAGTGAGCCAAAAGTTCTTTGTTAGGATTTTCCTAGAAGCATTGCTGTCGTGGAAGAGCAGTCCAACTTGCACTTTACCCTATTTAGATTTACAAAGTAAGTATGTTTGTGCCTAAATGCCATGGAGATCTGGTCTGGATAGGTGTTCTGCAAGGAAGCTTAACACACAGACAACACTGAGTTTAGCCACAAGTAGTCATGACCATGGCCGCTTTCATTCAAAACACATTTAGAATGTAAAGTGGTGCTTTTCTTTTCGAGCATTTGCCCAGGAAGTGACAGACTTAGGAGGATCTGAATGATGCTGACTTGTTTATGGGTTTCACCCTAAATTCTGTTGCTTCACTTCTTCAGAAGAATAGGAACAACAGTATTTGCATATTTTGCAGAGTGTTTCGAGATCTCCCATTGAACTGTTTAAAAATATGTATGGATTTTAAAAGAAGCTTTGAAGTGTCCATGATTTTGCATTAATAATTCTGTGTTAATAATTTTGAGGTCCAAATTAATGCTGTTATAAATGGCACCACTTAGATATGCCTTGTATGTTCCTAACTGTGCAATCACCAAGCAAATACAGTAGTTAGACGTCTTATGGCAATTCTATGTGGGAGAACAGCTAAGAGTATGAAGTTAATGCAGCTAAATTAAGGACCGTTAAGCCCCTATATGGAAACTCTTAATAAGAAGTGGAGTGCTTAAGGGAGGATTAAACTACAAAAAATAAAGGCATTTTAATTCAGAATGAGAGTATCTACATATAGTTTAATGTGTTTTAATTTCTCTGCATTAACTTCATAGTTTTAGTTGATTCGTTTTAACCTTCCCAGCTGTAGGCAGTCCCAAGTGATACTTTTTCACAGAGTGTATCTTCGGAAACTGCCTTCTTAAAATTATGTATCCTTCTATCCCACTCCTTGCAAGTAACCCAAGAAGATTCTTGTTTAAAAAATAAATAGAATGCATATTACTATTATTTTTGTCATCAACTGATTATGGCAACAGGCGTGGCCATCAGAGTAAGAAACTACTTTACCATATTGAAAGAATATATCAGCTAAAAATAAATTCATGTTTTACAATTAGAGGTTAAAATCTTAAGGGGAATTCAAAAGTTCATGAATGAAGGACACAATGGAAAATTGCAGAGAACGGCAGAAGAAATACCAAGACAGTAAAAGTCATCATGTCCTGGCCACTGAAACTGAATGGCTGAGTTCAAACCTGATGATTAGGACTGAAGTGAGAAATACAGATGTTTCTGTGTTTGGCTCAGCCCATGGTAGAGAAGTACATGATGCTGTGCTATGCCAGAGCTGGGATTCGTCCTGTTAATCCATGGAACTTGTTTGCAAAATAGTATCTTCTTTATTACTGTAGTGTCTCCTCTAGCTTTGCTGTTGTTGGAGAGATTCAGTTTGGCTGCTTGGTTATTATTTTATTGTCCCTTACCAAAAATATCAACTCTAAGTAAAGAAATATATAAAACTGCCAGATAAACCATCCCACATCTTATACTCTATAATTAACATAGGAATTCTGCAATATTTTCAGCATTGAGAAGGCTGCATCATGGACATGAACACCAATACTTTTGTCTACTGGAATCAACGGTTTGGGTTAGAAATTAGATTTTTGGTCCTATTTATGGCACTTACAACAGACTACTTCAGTGGCTTCCAAATATTTAGATTTCCAGTTTTTGCCCTATGGCATTATTTATAGAAGTTCATGGAAATGAACAGAACTGTGGCCGTGTCCACTGGCAGAGTAGCTGGTTCCAGTTACATTCTTCACTAATGTTCATGCTATGCTGATTATAACACTTAAGCAAATGGAAAAACAGCTATAAGGATGATAGAATACAGTGAGGAACAGGGGCATCAATATGTCACATAGGAAGGAAGCAGAATATTTTATAGTTCTAAAAGTTACCACATCTGTGAAGGACAGAAGTCCTGCTGGTTGTTATTGCTGGTTTGAGATTTTAAAGGACCTTGCTAACGTCACTTAATGTATTAGAATATTATTGATTTTTTAAAATAATAGCCTATACAATTAAGAAGATTAGAAAATTCAAATCTGTAGTTACTGGAGAGGTTTCTTACCATGCAGTATTGATATAGTTTATGCTAAGTAGATTTATTTTTGTAACTCGGTCATTATTGTTTTCTTACATTTAATTAGGTATTAACAGTAAAGAGTAGGGAGCAGTATTTGAAAACAGCATTTCAGTTTAGAGTCACATAACTAAACTTCAGTGCATATCTTCACGAAGGTGTCCTGCTACAGGGAGAGAACAACAGTCTTCATAGATACGATGCCAAATCCTGTGCTTTATCATGAGTTACAGTGGACTGCCAGTCCTGGGGCTAGTGCTTTTTCTTGTTCACCCGTGCATTTTGTTGTTAAGAGTGTGTAGACTTGCATTCTCCATTTAAAGAAATCAGTGCTTCCTTACACCCACACAACAACCCCCCCCCCCCCCCCCTTTTTTTTTTCCCACTGTCAACCATTTTTCTTGTCAGTTTGTTTTCCCCATTGCTGGGTGAAGAGATTATGAGAAATAAACCAGTGAGGCACATCAAACCTTCTAAGAAGGCCAGGGCAGTAATTCAGTGGCTGAGTTTTCCCAGTCTATTCTCTTTCAAGTGGCTTGTTTAAAAACAAGCAACAGAAATGAAACCTTACAGTGTCTCTTGTTGATATTTAACAGAACTATAGAAAGACCTTTTGCCTTAATAATGCCAGTGACATGCATTTTGTTTCTCTTTCTAATTATTTATTTATAGTTGACATGAAAATGCTTCCCACTTGACATCGCTAACTGCACAAAACCTAGTTGCGTATTGCTTTTGTGAGACTTTCATTATTATAGCATGATTAAAGTAGTACATTAATTATGCATCCTGCTATAAAACTGGATACAGCAGAGAAATAAATACATATTAATAATACATTAGTTATTAATCTGTATACTTGTCATTTGAATGAGATATAAACTACTACATCTTCGGTTCATGACGGCCACCACTCATCTGCTTTTTAAGTCCACTTACATCTCACTACTGTGGAAGGACAAGCTTTTGTTAAAGGGCATCTTGTGCTACAAATGACTAGTCCAAAGATCAAGTGGGCCATCTGTATTACAAAGCTGAAAGTTTACCTGACTGTGAGATATGGTGGCAGCATAATAAAGCAGATTGGCCACTAGGCTGGGCTGTGTACAGTCAAATCTTAATCAACAAAAGTTGTAAAGTGTGTGGTCATTACAAGTGAGATGCCTTCCTGAAGCAACAAGAGTGATTCTCACTTTTTATTCATGGGTTTCCTTGTATGGCTGGAAAGGAAACTTTTATACTAAAGGGAAGCCTGCAACAGTTTGCTGAATTGATGAAAAATATTGTAGACATGGGTATTTAAGAAACAGTACGTCTTGTGAAGTACATCATGTGATTGGATTGCCTTAACAGAAGATTGTAAGGTTATGTGTGGATAGCTCAAATGTGAGGATGGTACAGCTATTTAAGTAGTAGCAGAAGGGGTTCCTAAATCTCTCGCATGAAGCAGTAATTTATCTAAAGGACAGAGCCAACAGATCAATTAAAATTGCACTGAAGTAGCTGCAGTGAACTTTTACTCAAAGAAAACGTTTGCTTTCTTTTTGGCTCAAGATAAAATAAAAATTAGTTTATTTAATGTAAAAGCTGCGTGGCAAGATTTGCATTAGGAAATTAAATGTGCCTGGTACTGTTGATGCCGGTGAGGTCAACTGTCATGGAGTGACCCATGTTCATATTATTAAAATTTGCTAGTCTACAAATGAAGGTCAGTGCAGACAAATTGCCTGTGGAGAATACTGTTAACTCCTAAAGCTTGCCTGAAATACGATTTGGAAGAGGCCTAGTTGACCAGGAATAAAACTATGCCAGGGAGTATTAGTGTAATTTAACAGGTGGTTGAATTTCAGTCCCTTGGTACATTTGCTATCACTGATTATTTTCCTGGTAGTGGTAGTGTCATTGAGTGAATTCCCAGAAGATGGAGTTGTCCAAAGATGTATTTTAATTAAAAATCTTAGTTCCATCATTAAATGGCATATGTATGACTTCTCTCTTGCTTAGAGTTTTTAGATATATTTTCATTATTAGGCCAGTACATGTGAAGGGGAAGTTAGATATTTCTGCTGAGGCTAAGTCAAAAACAGGCATAAAATCCTTAAACTATCAGCTACATTATTGTTGTGTTTTCACATTGTCTTAGTATTGAACAACAACAAATAGAAAGCATGGGTGTGCAGTTTTAGAACCTGTTTGATTATCTTAATAAGGTTGATGGTAGTAATACAATAAAACAACAACATAATAATATGTAGCTCTGACTTGGGATTTGCACCAAGAGATTTAGAAGCATATGAACAAGAAAGTAAATATTGTTTTATGGACTGTTAAAGTGAGACCCAGTCAAGTAGAGTGTCATGACCAGAATCACATTTTAGTTTATGGGCAGCATCAGGAATAGGATGTAGATCTCTTGAATGCCATGCTAAAGATCTGTTCATTGTTGCAGCAGCAATGGTTCGGCACATAGATTTAATTTTTTCCCCAGATAAATTCTGTAGAAGGTTCTGAGTCATGTAACATGAACAAGTCACCTTTAAAGGGTCGTGATTCAGAACAATATGTGAAAGTCTATCAAGCTAAAATGGCTTTCTCTCTTCCTGTCTCTCCTTTCTTGTATTTTCATATCTTCCTAGTTTTCTCTAGGAAGATCTAGAAGATCACCCAGGCAAGAAAGCTGTCTGCCAAAGACAGATTTACCTGTTCATAAACCCTTCCTGATAAATATTTTATATGCATTTTTTAAAAAACTTCCAGTGGTGGAAAATAACAGTGTTTTTATGTGCAATCTTTTCAGTCTACCTGTCAGTCCTTTGTTATCCTTTACTCTTGGAAAGTTGTTTTTTTTTTCATAGTATTTAACCTATATTTCCTTTACTTTGAGTCCATAGTGTCCTCACTGGCTCTGTTTTCCAAATCCATTGCCTTCCCTTTTGTCACACCTGTTGATACATTTGAAAATTACGGATCTTAGGTATGCAAAAACTTGACTATTGAGTATACCAAAGAGTGGATCTATTTCTTCTTTCACCACTATTTGCAAACCTTTCTAAGAACACTCTCTTGGTTACCATCTAGACCCATCTAGTATGAGAGATGAAAACACATGAATACTAGTGAACACCAGCTTGCAAGTAAGGAAGAAGCAAACCGAAAAAACCCAACACCTTGATGTTGTAACCATTCAGCTGGTGTACTGTTGAATTTCCTTAATTTTAAAACAATGTTGCACAATTATATATTCACTCTTTGCTTTGTTTTGTAAAAACCCTGGAGTGATTTCTGTGAGAGGAAATTAAATGATCTAGCTGGCTGCTGAATGCTTTGGCTGCTTTAGGGCACTTTGATAGAAGTGGTTTTGCATTAGCTGGTGTCATGTCGTCCAGTCTCCTGCCCCCCCCCGTCCCTTCCGCCCGCCTCCCCCCCCCCCCCCCCCCCCGCAATGTCCCCCTCCTTCATTATTCTCTCTCTCTCTCTCCCTCTCCCTCTCTCTTTTTTAAGGGCAAGTCATAAATAATTCTACTCCAAAAACATGACACTGTAACATTTCTATAAGAATCATGTCCTGCTGTTTGCTAACCTTGTATAGCAACAGTGCATTCATTAAATTAGTTTAGAGGGATGTTTTGGCAGTGCTGTATATTCATAAATGCATGCAAGTAATTCTGTTTAAAGCACTAGGTTTTCTTAACTTCTCCAAATATGCTAATGGTGTTGTAGCTGACAGAGCACAAAAAATCAGTATCAGAAGAGTTATCCCTTAATTCCCACACTGCTACATATATGCTTTCCTTTTGTATTTGTACAAAAAAACCCCAAAGTTTGTATTTGCAATTAGAGCCCCTCCCAGTTTTTCTGTAAGTTGTTGATTATACTGCAGTCGTCTGTCAAGGTTGGTGAGCTGTAGACAAAAAAAACCCTCTGACACTCCTGGGGAGTGGGGGAGAGTAAGCTGGAGCCATTTCTGTGGGGCTTTGTAACACTTAGTTCCAGGAATCTGTAAATTTCCCTCAATGAGACCGTTTCTCTGGAGCTATCACCAAGAATTGCTCTCTATATGTACAGACATTTTAAGGTGTGGGGAAATGAGCAGTAGAAAACAGTATGTGTCTCAAGCAAACTTGAAATCTTTGTAATTCCAAATAGAAACTGTTCCAGTTGTATCTGAAGATAGTGCAACTTCAATAAGTCTTTTCAAAATCCACTTTGAAGGGAAGTTCTGTGGCATCTCTACCATTTTCTCAGATGACTGTGCTAAAAGGAACAGTCTGCAAAGTAATTTGTAGGATCTGGCTAGGCTAATTAGAAATTCTTTTTGAAGCTAGAGAAAGGTGAACTGGAGTTTCACTGGCTTTCCTACCTTACGCATTTGTCTGAATTTATACGATACATGTTTTGTGATACAGAGCAGCAACATAAGCTTCAGGAGTTAAAGGTTAGGTTGTGGTCATATATGGGATACGAACTTTAGGAGCATGGTTTCCTGAGGATTTGAGTGGTTCTTGCTCTCCCTCCCTGCCTTGGCAGCCTGTTAGCTTGCTTTCTCAATAACATCTGTGGTTTCTAGGTTTTATGTGGCTGGTAGGGCCACTGATTTTTTTGGCTGGACATCATCATTAGATGTACACACATACTTGCAGACACACGTGCACTGTCTGTCTCTGGCTAGCAACCATAGAAGAGATGTCCAGTTGGTCTAATAATAAAATAAAAATGCTATAAAAGTGATGCTGCTGCTTTGTGGTTTCTTCATACTAATGCTTTGACAATACGCCAAGGCACTGCAATGTGGGCTCAAGATACAAATGACGTCTGGAGTGAAAAATGAAGGGCAGGGGGTGTGGAAATTCTGACACTGAAGTGAACTGAATATTATTCTGAGATGTGCTAGCAGCTGAGAAAGGAAACAAGTGTAATATTCCCCTTCCGTTTTCCGTTCTTGCTTGTTATCTTTCGTGTTTGCTTGGAACGCCTTTTTATGAGCGAGATATGCTCTGATAAAGAAAGCAGTGATACATGAAGTAGCACTGTGACAAAGTACAAAGCAATCATTGCCCTCACTTAGCCTCACTACACTTTCACACCATTAACCGTGTAATAAGACTTACACTTAGGATCTCACCTTCATGCTTTCTGCGGTAGTGCCATGCTTGAAGAGTGACAGACCCTGCTAAAGCACAACAAGATATTAGGTAATTCTCATAATATCACTCTAAACAAATACATCTTATTATTTCCGATTGTGTAGGAAGGTTAAATGACTTGTTTCAGCTCAAAACAGGAAGTCAGTGATTAAGATTGGGAATTCATATAGAGTTATTTGGTACATGTTTATTTGAAATACCATAACATTAACAACCATGAAAAATATCTGTGCATATTTGGCGATTGAGGCAAATTACCGGACTGTTAACTAATTTTAGAATTATTTACATAAGCAATTCACTTATCTGTATAAAAATGTCAGTTCTCTTTCTGCTAATATTGAGATTTCTTTTTCTGGTTCCTTCTTTTCATTCCTTTTGGTCTGTTTTTTAATCCTCAAAGTTCTTTCATCCCTTTAGCCAGGATCTGCTCCTAAGTACTTTGCTTTCAACAAGAGACTGTCTTTTTGTAGCAGACAGCCAGTTCCAGTTGGTGGGATTGTAAACAGAAAGTACCCATGACAACTGATTCATCCCCCACAGAGAACACACATAATACCTAGGAAATGTCTGCACTTAGAAAGAGTGGATCCTGTCCTCAGCTCAGGTTTGCAACACAAAGTGCCAGAAACAGCTGCCAAGAGAATTAATTTTGGCTTAAACTTTATGAATAAACTAATGTATGGTGAGGCATGTAGTCTCCATTGATGTTGCTGCCTGTGTTCTTCCTATCTAAAGAACAGAGAAGCAAGCTTCAGTCTGTAATGTGTGATCATTTTCCGTAATACCTGATTTAATAGGAGTAATTTCTACCTACACCATGTCTTCTTTTTGAGACGCTCACACTACAACCATAAATTAATTAAGCTTTGTACTCCCTCTGTGCAGCATAGGTAGACTCAGGAATAGAGTGGTTTAAGGTTATACTACTGTGCCAGTTGGGAAATACCAGAAATCTAGTTTTCTTACTTTCTATGTGCTCTGGGGCAGACTCAATGCATGCTATAAATGCAAGGACTGAAAGAGACTGCAAGGAACGAGGTATTGATGGTACCACTAGGCTTACAGCTTGAGACAAGGAGCCCCGCCTGGAAGAGCTGGAGTGCATGTGGCAGTGAAGCGAGGGCTGATTCCTTATGAAAAGATGTATGCTAGAACCTTCTGAGGTACACAGCCTTTCCAGTGGTCCTTGAAGAGGCTGTCACAGTGGCCTGTACAGTTCTGCCTTGTTGCCCTCTCTCAATTCAAAGTAAATTAGTGATGCATCTTCCTTACAATGATTTTCTTAAGATCAAGGTGGTGGCTCTGTGCAGATGTGGATTTCCCGCTGGGGCTGACAGGGTAAGATCATTTCCATTTGGCATCACCTGCTATGGCATATACTTCTGAGGTATGTGACAGCCATAAATGCTCAGGTTGGTCAGACTTAGTACTGTGTATACCTGCTGGTATGGGACACAGAACAGCCAGCTGAGCTTAGGAATCCTGTCTCCCAGTTTTGTTACTATTAAAAGTTGTCTGATAAATACACCCCCCCTTGAAGCCCTATATTTTTATGTGCAGTAACTTTTCGTTTTGTTTTCCAGAGTAGCAACTCTGCACTGTATAAATTATTACCTCAGGCCCTAGGACACTGTTGGTAAGAAAGAGAAAAGAAAGACTATAAATGGGTGTGAGAAAGAAAGGGTTTCTGCATTTTAAGAGTAATGGCTAGAAGACAATTAAGGCCTAGCTTTTAAATCATAGGTCTGGGCCAATGTATATTGGGACTGCAAATTGGAAATGTTGCATTATTTTTAAGTGGCTGAATAGCTGCTGCAGCATCCATAACAATTGTGACTTCTCTAAAGCAGCATAACTTACTGCAGTGAAAAAAAGGAATGAAATTTAGTCTACCTAAAGAGAATATATCTTGACATTTACCCACCATTAAGTATACATTCTAATCCCATGCTATCCATACGCTTTGGTTTACAAACAAATGACTCAATTAATGTCTCTTAAAGCCTTCTGGGAGGGAGAGTGGAGGACATGCACTGCTTGAGCAATGGTTGCTGAAGGCACTTTGATTACTTAAGCTTGGAATAGGCATAATATCCCAGCGTGGGGGATCCTTATGCCTGGCAGCGCTTTCTCTTCTCCTTCTGGAAAGTGTTGCATGCCTCTGCAGTAACTCAGGCTGTTTACTAATCCCCAGGGGAAGGCTGTGGTGGTGCTGCTGCCCAAGGAGATACGTGCTCCTCCAGTCACCCACTACCTAGGGAAACATGAGGTGGTCTCCTTCTTTTTGTGCTTACCTGGTAACCCACTACAAATATCTCTTTCCTCTAGAGTGTTAAGGGGGCAGCAGATTTTTTTTTTTTTAATAAAAACTTGATAAAATAATTTGATGGTTTTAGTTGTTAAAAGTCATCAGGGGTTTAATTCCTGAGAATTTCATTGATCCACAGCCAGTGTTTCAGAGCTGGAAGATACTGATTTGTGAGCCATCAAAATGGGTTCCAATCCTACATTCTCTCACTTCTCCCAGTGATCTGCTGTTTTTGTGAGGCTTTTTTATTTTTCTAAGTTTGACAGGCAGCAGAAAGCTGTTCGTCATTGTTTTCAAAAGTGTCTTCTCTACTCGTGGCAGGTTTGATGTTCCAGTTGGTCAGTTATATGTTGCTGGGCTCTGTCTGTCCTCTTACTACCTCCAGATAGCAGAAGGAACATCCAAAGATGGGGAAAACCTCTCTTAAAAGCTCTGATGTGCATCTAGCACAGAGTTATCCAGGATTAGCAGAGTCCCATTAATCGGTATGGGTCAGGTGAGGTCTAAATTCTGTTTGCAATTCAGTCTAGCCAGAACTTCATAGCAGACATAAGGAGAGAAAAAATGGAGTCATTCTACCATCAGAGTCAGTTTGCCCATCCAACATTACCATAAAAGCGATTGGACTTGCCAGTTTGCTGTGTCAGGGTTCTGCTAGTGCTGTGTACCATCTTGTCCTAAATGGGGACCGCTGGTCTAAGTCAGGGTGTGTAAGGTTTTAATATTAACTGTTACTTCTGTCACAGGATGGATCCTCCTAGGGAAGTAGAACTCAGAATGGACAGAAATACCTTTGAAGTCCTCTATCTGTACATGTGATGACTGGTGAATTCCTTGAACAACACAACAGGAATCTTTCCAGAGCCTTTTGTGAATTCTAGTTGTGGTTTTACTAAAACTGTTTTGTCACATTTCCAGAGCTTCTTGAGCAAGGGATTCCTTGTAATAGCCACTAGATTGCTTTTTAATTTATGCAAATTCACTGACATAGATTGCTGGTAGCTGAAAAACACACAAAAATGGAATGTCTTTGAGTTTTATTCTTCAAGTTACTTCTAAGTTGCTACAGTCTGGGTATCTCTGCTCAGTTTAGTTTCCTGTTTTGGAAAGTGATAGCGTTAGGAGGAGTTGCTTGCATTTCTCAGAAAGAAAGGTTAGTTTTGTAGTTGTGCAGAGATGGACTGAAGTGGTACAAAGTGAAAGGGAGAAACCAGAGAAACAAGAGGTTATGATATCAGAAGCAGAAATGTGCTTTGCTTTATAATCATGATTCAGTTCCACCACCCCAGTCCCCACCCCAAAGAGGACCATATTCATTCTGTTGAAATATGGAAAGCTGAAAATTCATTTTGATATTATAAGAGGAAATAAAAAGGACTCAAAGATTAATAACAGAATGTCAATGTATACATGTAATCCAGGCTTGAACCTGAGGGCAATCCTTTCAAGGAGTTGAATGACATCTGTGTGTAATTTAATAAATGGCTGTTGTAACAGAAGTGGAGAAGCTCTCAAACACATTGTTTTTGTGTTGATTGCTCAGTTCAATTACTGTAAACAAATAATGTAACATTATGATAGTCATTGAAATAAATCTAGTCTAAAAGGGTTGAAAAAAGGTTGGAAATATCAAAGCCACGTTTATCCATAATTCAATGATTTGATGCTAGACTCACCTAAAAATAAAAGGCCATCCTTCTATGAGAATATCAGTAGCAAGGCTGCCAATTTCAAGAGCTTAATGACAACTTTTAGCTGATGGTTAAAACAGATTTTTTTTCCCCCAGCGTAAATGTTCACAAGTTACCGTACACACAGAAAACAACAACAGGTAGAGGTTAGATATATTAATTGATGGGTGTTTATTTCTATTTACAGGCACTCCTCTGACGAGCTGGATTTACAAAGAAAAAATAGATTAACTAAACTGTAATCTAAAATAAGCGTGTTTTTTGTGCCATTTGAAATAACCAGGTGATTCATTAGGTAATAGGCTAAGTTCCTCTGGAAAGTCCAAATTCAAGACACTCCAAAATAATTTTTTCCTGTTCTGCTTTTCCTACAGGCTACAGCTGCTTTCTTGTGTTAAAAAGGTTTTGTTTGCTCAGTAGATCTCCATGTGCCTGCATTTTCTTGCCCTTTCACCCCAGATTTTTCCTAAACCTCTTGTGTAATTTGGTTACTTCATATCCCCAGCTTTTTCAGCAGGAGCAGGCTTCCCTCCTTCCCACAAGCTAGCCCTACCCAGAGCAATGCATTTAAGACTGAGAGGATAGGATGCAGCTGCCTTTAAAAGCCTGTCAATGATGCTTCATTTTAAGCCACTGAGAACTATGAGCACAGCTGCACAGTGAGGTGGATTTACACTTTATACATCCCCCCCCCCCCCCCGGAATTTCTCAAAAGCTGTATAGAATAATGAGTTAACTGCTGATGCATGAAGGCAAATGAAGACACTGCCTTATGCTTAATAACATCCTATGGACAGCCCTGCATTTTAGAGCCAGTTTTTCCTGGGTAGACATTGTCTAGGTCACATGCTGGGGTTATTCTTTACAGGGAATTTGAGGAGATTCTTAACTTCAGATGTGGCAGTCCTAGAGTAGGAATTTAACTTATCATTATATCTACAGCTTGTATCTTACTTCCTTTGAGCACGTAATTGTTTCAGTCTTGACAGCTCACACGGTAGCAGTAGAATGCAGCAAAGCTGTTAATTTGGGACTCATAATTTATGAGTTATGGTACATTTTATCATCAATGAAGTTTTTTTTTATACTGAGCAGTAGCTGGTTGCCTTAGTGTCCAGCGTGCCCCCCTTTCCCAGCACTCCTCTTTTCCCTGTAGGCTCCATAAATTACTAGCTTTATCCAGTCTGAGAAAAAGAAAAGGCAAGGGAGCAAGCCAGGCAAGGCTGCAAGCTGAGGTTTCTCTGCCTGCTTGCTTCCACTTTCCCTTTTTCTGTTTATTAAAGATGTAGCTGTCATCCACATGGCAGCTCTGCCTGGTTGCAGGAGGGCAGTGAGGGCAGAGGAAGACCCAGGCAGGAACAGCAATGAGAGTGGATGCCGCTGGGCATTTGTTGCTGTGGTTAAAAATACCAAGTTTAAAACATATCTTAACATTGCAAATGAAAACAAGTCATTGTGGCCTTTCTATAATTTCTAGCTAGGCTGGTTACAAAAAAATCAAACATACATTTCATGCAATAGATAACCTCTGTCCATGTGACAGTCAAGAAGATAGAGTGTATAGTTTGGTAATGACTGACCTAATGACTCGGACACTACCTGACGTAGAGGTATGGGAAGAGGCTTGAGTTGCCTCTGCCCACATTCCTTCAAAACTGAAGTCAGATCTTCAAAACTGAATTTTAATCTTGAAAAAACAAGAAATCACAGGCCTGTGAGTTTTGCAAGGAATTGCATGCAACGGATTGTATTAAATTCTCTTAATTCCTCAACATTATTACTATAAGGAAATATATTTGGATTTCTGTTTACAAATTTATGTTTAATACATTTATATTTTTCCATATGCATCATCTAAAATTTTTTGTGATTTGTGTTCTTGTGCTACTGCTTGTGACAGAGGAAGCCATCACCTTTAAATGGGATAACAATTTCATTAAAACATCTCCTTTTGCAGAGATCAAACCTTTTGCCTTCTAAACAGGCTGGAGAAAACATTCTCTAAACGATTAAAAGGTCTTTGAAAATGTAATTCTAACAATCAGAACCAAATTAACTACCAGTTAACATGATTATGTGCATTAAAAAGTGAAAGTCTGAAAACAGCAGCTTCATGTGACGTAAGTTCTTAAAAAGGAGACATCAAAGAAACCCACAACTATAAAATGTTAACAAAATATTTGGAAAATTAACTTAAGGTTGTACTGCAGGTGATTAGAATTCATTTGAAAATTCTTTAAAAGGGATGTTCCAATTCGATTTTAATGAAAACACTTGCTTTGGTGGCTTTAATAAATTGGGATTAGTTGGTAAAAAACCATGAAATGTCAGATGCTCCGACATGATAGAAAATACCACCTTTCAAACACCCAGTGGAATTTCTGCGTAGCTACTGATCTGTTACTTTGCCAGTGCTGGGAAGCGATTGCTGTATTTCCAAATGTCATCAGAGTAGTTTGAGTCATGCCATAGAGAAGTAAATTTCTGGATGTTCTTATGAGCTTTCCCAAACAACTGATTTCCTCTGGCTTTGGCAGTTCTCTGAACTGTAGTTTAATACCCCACAAACTCACTGAACATTTTGGGCTAAAGGACTTTAATCACTTAAATCAAGGATTATGTGGGTATGTTCAGCATTTAGATGGGAATGAGATCCTGAAGACTCTTGAGAGCTACCATTGTGTTGAAGGTGTTGTGTGCTGAAGTACCTGCTGATAAAACTGCCAACACTGCTGCATTAATACATGCATACAGCTGCTCGTGTACTGAAGCTTCTGGCTTGCTAAAAGCCCTGCCTTTTGCATGTGGTATTTTCAAAGCAAGTATTAGTCCTCCTGGGCCCCCTTCCTGTTGGCTTTCTGAGGATAAGCAGACTAAGCCTCAACTCAGCTGTACAGAGAGCCTGTCACTAGACCCCTGCCCATAACACGGTATGCATGCTTGCATGGAGAGGGACAAGTAGCAAGGGCAGATGACATTTCCTATTCCTTAGTTTTGCTTGGGTATTAAAGACATGACATGACTCCTACTCCTTTTGAGGCACTTGAGTCCAGAAGGGGGAAGGAGTGTACTAGGAGGCACTACAACCTGAAGTTGTATCTGAGAGGTGGATTTATGCATCCCCTTCTCTTCTCTTTCCTTCTGATTACTTTCTGCCATGCCCTTGTTCAGGCTGCTGGCTTTTGCAAAGCTATTATCAAGCACTTAAAGTGCAAGGAGAACCTGACAATGAAACACAGATCTACCCAATCCTTCAACTGGGTGCCAGATATGTCACCACTGAGTATTGCAAAGGCTTAGTCCTTCTTTCTTTTATCCTGAGCTAATTAGCACTATGATTAGAAGAGTGTCTGCAGGCCATGACTCACACTGCTGTTAGCAGTGGTGGAGTTAGACCAATATAACAAGAGAAAGTATACTCTTCACCATTAAGCCTCCTGTGAAAAAGGCAGCTTTTACTGGCATGTGATAAAAAAAGCAGTGTCCTTTCTCAAGGAACAGCATTGCATGTTGTTCTGGCAGTGTTAGATCAGACAGTGAACCTGCTGAGAAAGCACTGAATGGGATTTGTTGTGGCAGCTGCCTTATACAGCTAACCCAGGTATAGGGTAATGGTTAAACCTTTCAAGTTTGGTACACAGGATTCCCAGAAGCAGACAGCACTAGGAGAAAGGCTCAAGTTTCATATACAGCAATATTAATTTTGGATTGCTCTTTTGATTAATAAATTAGGTGCTCAATGGGGTGAAGGTTTTTTTTCTTTCAAGGAGTTGGTGTGTACTTTGTTTGGAACAGATTAGAAATGTGATTTCACAGAGGAAATGTAATCTCATTTTGAACATTTACTGAATGCTAATTTCATGCTTATATGTTGGCAGAAAAACAGAATAGCATTAATTAGTTTGAATTATTTTCTAACCTGTTGTCTCCCTTTGTCTAGGACTAGATTAGTAGAGAAAACATCCAGGCCCGTTCTTTGGCTCTCGGATAATGCAACAGAGTTTGCATTTGTATGGCTAAATTCTCCCCTGTTTTTTAACCCTCCTCCAAAAAAGGCTGTCCTGCTTTGTGCTGCCAGGTGGAAATTGCTACTGGTTCCTCCTACTTCACATGCAATATTTAGGTACTGCATGGGAGATGATACTTGGCGTGACTGAAGGATGGAATATTGATACTTGTGTGCCAGTGCTTGACCGAACCCGTATGTTTTATATTACAGAGAGAGCCTGTGTCAGATGCCATACGACCACTACACAGGGCTAGCTAACACTGAAGGAACAGCTAAGTACTTGTGCTGAGCACAGAACTTAATTCACTGGTTGCCTACATAGTTGTTAGACAAAATATAGCATTATGCTGTACTTTTAACTAAAAAGACTCTCCAAGCATTGAGATGGGCTATGCAGGAGGCTGTGAAATGCCCGTTTTCTGCAAGTTGTTAAGTATAGGTTAGGCAGGTATCTACTAGGCGTACTTAATCCTGCCTCACATTAGGGAGATGCATGAGCTGATGTCCTGAGGTTCTGTCAGCCATAGTTTTCTATAATGCTGCGGTGTTACAATGCTTCTTTGCTGACAGTTATGACATGTGTGGAAAAAAAATCATAAGTGTCTCTTGTACTGAGTAAACAGTTCCTAGGTTTTTTGTGCTGAATGGCATTGACTTCCAAAATAGTGAATTTTTGATTATTATTTTTTTTTAATCTCAAAAATACTGATGTTACAAGAGATTCCTTCAGGTATTTTGATACTGTTTTATGTTTATTATTATGATATGTTTATAATTATGATATTGCTTTATGTTTAGAAACTGATCTATAGCCATGGATACAGATTAATTTTTAAATAGCAAGAAATTTAGAAATACATATACACATTTTTCTTTGATGACTTAGGACTGCTCAAAGTAATATTTTCCATTCACATAAAATCCTTTAAAAAATAAAATGGTTGATGGATCCTTTACAAGTAAAAGCCATATAAACATTTGAGTTCATACGTATTCAATATAACTGTTTCCGATCCATAAATTTAAATCTCTTGATGTTGATCTCATATTTCCTCTTCCTGCTTCCCCTAGACTTTTATATAGGATTGTCTCAGGATAAAAAATGCTAAACTAAAACAAGAATTAAAACACTGTTGCTCTCCCCTGTAAAATTATCAATGTTTTGGGATATGACTAATATGAAATGTTACACTTTGTGGTTAACAGTCATGGGTTATATTTTACAGAAAGATTGCTTGGAAACTTAGTTGTAGATGCAGTGAAAAAAATGGGTCCTTGGAATTCTGAGCACCAACATCTTATCCAAAATTAACATTGAAAATTAACTTTCATTTTTGTGTTAGTTAAACATCTGACACATTCTATTGCAGTTTTTCTTTTGTGATCATAAAAAGTTAGAAGCTTCTCAAATGGTGTTTGGTGTTTACAATGCATTTGTCTGGGCAGATGCATTTGTAAAACTACCAAACCATTCCAATTTATAAACATAGTTCAAATAAATATTGTTTCATCTGTGTGAAGGAGAGTGATTCCTTCATCTCCAGACTTCCTAGAACACAAATATTATTACTGCAATGTAATAGCTGCTGCTGTTGTATGTGGCTTGTGACTGCTGGTTCTCCCTGCTTTTTTTGTTCCTTGGTATGTTTATTTATAGGGGAGTTATGAGACTGTGATTGAAGTTGGAAAAGACGGTCCCCTTGGGCTTAAAAAGTGACTGACCCCAATCAGCAGCGCTTGTTGTAAGTGATACTGGAGTCTCTTCATGAGTGAGTCGAAAGTAGTTTCCTGTCAAGTTTAGTTAGGATTGGGTTTTTTCTTTTCATTTATTTTGCACCAGCATAGACAATTTTTGGTTTTATGTACAGTGCAGTTCCTGTGCTGCCTTAAAGATACAAAGAAGAAAGCCTGTGTTTGAAATAGAGAGACTATTACAGTTAAATTTTGGTTCAATGGAGTTGTCACGTAAGAGCTTTCTATGCATTGAGGGATAGATTTCTCCAGCGAGTCCTGTCAGGGACCCTTAAAAAGTAGAGACTTAGGATTGAGTTTCCCATCACGGTCTGTTCTCCTTTATCTTCTGCATCTGCAGTTTGAAACTAACCTGGATTGTGTCTTTGCACAATATGTTGTACAAATGATATGTGAAGCTACACAGGCAGAGAATAGAGATATATCTGATGATGCTGTGGTTGGATGAAGAAATAAAGAACAACCTACCTTTAAAAAACAATATTTTCTTCATTCTCCAGGGAAGCAGTTGATAGGGAAAAAAACAAACCCCAAAACAAATCCCCAAAATACCTTCAGTTTTCCACACTGGACAATTAACAAATGCGAGTTTAGGGTTGTGGTTTGCTGCTTTTTTTTTTAATTTATTGAATAAGTTTACCAAAAAATGTACTTTAGTTGAGGGGATTAGATCCATGTTTGACAAGACATCATTACCGCTTTCTGAGAGTGACTTTTAATTTTGTTTTGACATTCCTTCTGTAAAAAGTCCATTTCCCTTTGCAATATTTTTCTCAGTATGTAGTCTGGCATTGACCCTTTAAATTTGACAGAAGGAAGCAGATACAATCCTCAAGTAGCCATTTTATTTCTGAATGTTGCTGGCTGTTGTTCCTTTTATTGTTCCATTGCTGAATGACTTTAACTCCTGTCATTTCCCCCCTCTAACTTCTGTTTTAGGAGAATAAAAAAACCAAAAAAAAAAAACCAAAAAAAAAAAAAAAGAGAAGAAAAGAGAGGAGGAAATTGTTGAAGGAGAATGACATGTTTTACACTTTCTTTTGATGGTCAGAGAATTTATTCAAGTGCTGTTTTTGACAGGATGGTTTCAACTGCAATTCAAGGCCAGCCTCAGATCTGAGACAGAGCCTGGATCTGACTAGGACAGAGGGGCTTCTGCCTAAAACTGTCTTGCAGTTCCAACTACATCAGCTGCAACTGCAGTTTCCTGTTTCTGTGAGATCGTTGTCAGACCTGGTTATTAGATTGAAGTGCACCAAGACAAATGGTGCCCTGTCACAGAAGTGCCAAGTGTTACTAAGTATTAGTAGAAGTATTTAGCTACCACCTTGCTGGTAGTGATCATCTGCAAATCTAAGGGGAAAGCTCTGAGATGGTTGGTGTGTAAGTGATCTGAAGCTGCTTTTGGCCCACCGTCACCAAGAATTGTGCTGCCTTATGAAAAAGCCAGAATGCTGCAGACTAACATACTGAGGATAGCTTTTGTTTCCTGCACATCTTGAAGCAACTGCTTCCCTCTCCCTTTGTTTGCTACCTTTTGACATGCTCACAGCGAGGAATGATTGAATATCTGATTAACATCACGTAAGAAGTGTTTTTGCCCAGTTTTCTGACGAGATGCCCAACCAGTCCAAATCCCTTGAGCCTTATGCAGGAGGTAATCCCACGATCCAATGTCAGCATAATCCCCCCAAGACAGCTTAAATATTTGTAGTTCTTTCTTAAATCAAGAAATCCCTTGAGGTTTATACCAATCCCAATTTAAAAAAATTACTTGACCTGAAAACCCTGGAGGAATGTTTTGCCTCTGGCTTCTTGGCCAGCTTGCTCTAATAAGATATCAATAAGGTATACAAGGTCATAATTTATAATATGATATGAAAATTATGCATCCAGTGAAAGGCTAGGGGGAAAAATAAGGGATTGCAATGGTGGTAGAGACAGCATTTATTGTGATTACTAGAAGGGGGCCTTAGTGGGCTGGGATTATTGTACTTTAAGTGAAATTGATTTTGTTCATGATTTGATTTTAATCTAGTTTAGATGAATCAAATTCTACAAGGAGCAGATATTTAATTTACAACATTAGGATGAAAAGGACATCAGTTCAGAGAAGTTTAATGCGTATGATGTGATAAAAGCAGTATCTGATTATGAGAGGGTTTTTTACAATAATTCCTTGTTATTTCATTACTTCTTGGATAATTTTTTTCTCTCCACATAATATTTTTATTAAATCCAGCCAAGATTCTAGTCTTCTTAATAATATTTAGGCTGATTGCCTGAGTGAAAATAATAATAGTAATACTCAAAATTGGAGGAGGACAGGGAGGAAGACAGAATTCCAGATTTACCACACTGATTTTTGCTAGAGATCTACTCTTGGAACACACAGAGGGTCCTCACTCGCTGCCAGGGTACTTGTAGGCAAGCATCTTTGCAAAATGAGTCCTAGCTATCTTGTTGCAGACTGCAGTTGTAAACAATCTGTAGAAACCAATCTCCTGCAGTTTTCCAGTCTACTGTTTTCTAATCTAGGGGAGTTGGAACGGTTTGCAATTTGGAAGAAGTTGGTTGCTGTTGAAGAGAGGTCTCCTATGCTTTAGCAGTCAGAACCAGAGAGATCTGTTTTCTTAGGTTAACACCAGAGCTGGGAAAGCCATCCATGCTAAGAATGCAGACAAAGTTCAGCTGATGCGTGTGTGTGTGTATGTATACACACACACATATATGCAGGTTTCTTTTCATTATAGAATAATCTATGTGAAAATATTCCTATTTCTTTCTTTCCTTCCTGATATCTGATTACTAGCGGCCTCTTGTCGGAAGAAGGAAATACTGTTGATTCACTGGCTTCCTTGCATCTTTTTAGCACTGTTTGCTGGATTGTTGTAGATAAATCAGAAAACTACTTTCCTCACTGAGGAATGTTTTCTGTTTGGATGTTTAATGAACAAACTTTTTATATGCTTAAGGAAAACATTTGCTGTGTTGGAAAGGACTTTCTATTACTATCTATACTCACAAAGATTGGCACGGATCATGGTGATCAGTATGGGAAAATATAATGAAGGAGAATAATTACATCATAGATGCAGGGCAGGAGTTGGCAGAAAAGCATTTTAATACATCAGTCTGGGAATGCTTGATTTTATGTCACCTTGCTGTGCTTGCTTGTATTAAAATAAATTACAAATGCTTTTGCCCTCTGTGTAAAAAATATAAATAATAGTTCTCATTTGTGAAATGCTTTTCAGCAAAAGGCAAAAAAAGGAGGAGGAGGGGAGTTTTTTTAGAAAAGGTGGCTGTACGGGTCTGACAGCCTGTGTCCAGAGGATGGGACCTTCCCTTTCAATGCTTAAATCTAATCATATGTCTCCAGCAAAACTGCATCCCTATTCAGCTCCCTCTTCCGTATAACAAGTTGCTCCAATTTAAAACCAATTTAGTTAAACTGGGACACTGGTGGATAATTGTCAGATTCCTCCTATTTGGAAGCAGAATTCACTCTAGAGAAATCTCTGGAGATGGGTTTACATCGACATAAATGAAATTAAGATTTTTAGGAGTGCACACTATCTGTAGAGAATGCATTGGGTTTCCCCCTTATTATACTGTTTTTAAGCTAGTACCCTCATCCAAGAGCTGTGGTCTTTGTGGTTCCCCGTCAGAGGCTGAGAGCCACTATAGGAGCCATTTGAAGGACACATTGAGAACGTGGTCTGGCATGCAGAGAGACACTGTTTTCCTTTCTGATTTGGAGGCTTGGCTCCTTTTTGACATATCCAGCAAATAACACTCGCTGAGATCCTCATCAATCAGTGAAGTACATGTTTTATATTTTAGTATCTTACGCAGATGCTGTGCCAACGAGTAGATGTATTGTTTCCTTCTGTCCTTAAATACTCAGGTGTTGTAGGCAACAACTGCAATTTTAGTTTGCAGATTTAAAGTATAATGGCTTTATCCATCTATATTGTTTTATTTTCTGTCATTAACTAATTGGCATTGGCAAATAAGGCTGTATTGTTTTGGATCACAGAAAGTTCACCTGGCGTGTGAAGTGGTGTTAGACATGGTAAGGGATAGAGCATTGACTGTGGTCTATGTGAATATCAATAATGGATTTCTACCACCTGCAACAACTATGGTTTCACTCCCTGTCTTGCTTTTTCCTTGAGATGCTGGGAATAGTACGAATTTTGTTGTCATTGCTGACTGTAAGTCCTGTACTGAGATTGCATCAGTTCATTTAGCAGGAGCTTTTCAGGAGTCTACTGGCAGGAATTGATTTCCTTATTTTGGTCCTTACATTTTGGGGTTCAACCCAAAGAGCAGTTTTCAGTGAAAGAGGTTCTACTCTTATATATATTTACAAAATTACCAAAATGTATTATGCTAGGTAATCAAATTTTGTTTGTATGTAAGTATGTTTAAAAATTCCTGAATGCCTTAAAATATTTTTTTTTCACATTGCGATGCTAACAAGTATGTCTTTAGGAAGAGAGGGTAGAAGGGGGCAACGTAAATATGCAAATCTGGACATGGCTTTGTTGAGATAGACTACTCTTGTGCAATTAAAATCTTGAGTATATTGTTATTTTTATAATATCATACTTCGTAGCTCTTACCAGGCTTTAAACTGCCCCAGACTGTGAAAGGCTGTATTCAGTGTCACAGATGTGTGCTGGAGAATGCAGACAGTTTGACATGTACTTGTCAGTGTCAGCTGAGAAAAGAGCTGGCATGGATTGTTTGGTGGAACAATGAAGGAGGTGGTGTCTCCAGGACAATAGCACTAGCTGGCGGAGCAGATGGACTGCTAGCTTGGGAGGTCTAACTAATCCTCTGTCAGAACAATGAACAAGAGTTTAGGCTTTACTTGGCTAAATGCCACTAAAGTGAAACAGAAATGTGGATGGATCAGGAATCCTCAGTTAGGGACTTAAAGTGCAATAATTTTGCCTGTAAAAGCTGTTTGAAATGTTCCAGAATGAGTGTGTGTATCAGCACAGGGATTCATTACTGTCAAGGAAATCCAGAAAATCTACCCATATGAGCAAATTCGTGTAGGTGAAGTGGTAACATCATTTCTTGAATAAAGAACCTTTCACTAGAAGACTATCTGCAGTTCCTTATAACTTTGCCAAAATTAATTTATCTAACATATTCCCTTGCCAAGATCTGCCAAGGCTGAGATTTTTGAAAATATCTAAAAGCAAAACATAGTATTAAATAAAATAAATGAATAAACAAAACCAACAAACAACCCTCTTGTAACTGTTTGCTAGGGAAATTTCAGCCCCTTTGTGCTTTGGAAAATGAACCTGGAATTGGTAAGAATATATCTTTTGCACTTTCTTTAGGAAAACCACCTACGTTTAATTCACTCGAACACATTTAAAACTATCTCAGTCTGCCCTGGCTCAGTAGCAACATTAGCATTTGGCAGCTAATGTCTGTGATTTGTGCCTGAATTGAGCTTGCTTTATCTCTTAGAAATCACTGGTGTGACCTGAGTGCCCGTGAACCATCCCTAAATAGCTGTACCCATGTATAGCAGGGTGAACAGCTCATTTCTTCCAATATGGGCTCTTGGTCTCCACAGGGAGATTCCCTTCTGTGCTTTCAGTATTAATCCACTTAATGTTCAAACAGAAGTGAGAATTGCAGTCTGGCTTGGTTGTAATGAGGTAAGGAGCAGGCATGGACTAGGAAATGGGGGAGCTGGAGGGAAGAGATACCTCTGTCAGCAGGAGGAAGAGATGGCAGGAGCTGCCTGAGAGGCACAGGGTGGCCCATGGGTGTTGCCGACCACAGATGCAGCTAGGCAGGAATATGAAAGCTGGAGCAAAGGTGACGAACTGTATTGGCAGGGTAAACAGGGCGTATGAATGTGGGAGAGCAGTAGTGGAGACTAGACTGGAACGGTGACTGAGGAAAATGTGGGTAAACAGGTGAATGAGTAGCTCAAAGCTGGAAAAGAACGACGAACTAGAAGCTCAGTTAGAAAACATTCATGAGGGCTGATTGGAAAGCTAGAAACTTGCTTCTGTAGGATCACTCTGATATTGACGGTGAGAAAGCCAGATCAGTTGCCTGTGCCAGGTATGCGAAGTCACTCTCTTCATTGGCTGGAAAGGATATTTAGGAAAGAGAACTTTTTTATGCCTGAAGTTAGCCTGGCAGCGTGTGACTTAAATGAAGCCTTCATCCCAGTGAGGGCTTGCTCGCTGTGTGTTTCTTACTGTCTGTGTAAGAGCCTGCAATTCACCGACTCTGACATGCAGAAAGCCTTGCGCTTGCCCTGGCAGCTGAGGTTGAGGGATATCTGTTCAGAGCCTGTGGGACGTTGTGCAGTGCCAACTGCTGGAAAAAGCAAGACCCTGGAGCTCTGAAATTTATTTCACACCTCTCTATTTTTGATTCCAGCAGATGCACATCAGCTTTCCTTTGTGAAATATGCCCAGCAATGCTACCAAAAGCTGCACAGTGATGTGTGGATAAATCTATTAATATTTAGAAAGAACTAAAAAGCTATAGTTGGAGAATCAAGAACCCTTGAGGAAGTTACTAATATTTTGGTATCAAGTCATGATTTGGACAGCATGCTGGAAAGGGTGCATGGTGTATTTGCTGAATAGTGAGGATAAAGTAAGCACAAGAATAGCTGCTCTTTAAGAAGCAGTGCCTGATCTGCGCACTCAGTAAGAAGAAAAAGCAGATGTAATTAACAGTGTGTACGGAGAGGGGAAAAGAAAATGAAGCAATTGTTATTCTGGCATTCCCTAATTTCTGGATACCTGATTTTGTGGTGTTAACAGTCTGCTGTATTATTTCAGCAGTGCAGTTTTCACTAATGTTCAGGCTAAGCCTACCTACTCATCTTCCTTACTTCAGGAAGCTCCCTTAAAAAAAGCAACCAAAAAAACTACCACACAAATCCCTGCTTGCTGGGAAGGGGTTAAATAACACAAGCCATTTTTCTGTCTACTTTGCTAATCTGGACACCATGTTAGATTCACAATTGCCTATGAGGTTATCTACCGTGTTGAAGCTCAGAAGAGTTTTCAATGGCACTCATTTGTAGTAATACCTGTTGGGGGGAAGAAAGAGCTTGTGCAATTACACTTCTCATATAGCCATTGCTTATCTGAGTCTGCCCCTGAGTCAGGAAGCCTTTTCTGGCTTGAGCAGTGCAGTGAAGAATGACTCCCTGCAAACAGAATGGAAACTCAAAACGAGATTGAGTTTAAATCCACAGCTGGGACTTGAACATTTGGCACCAGGGATCATAAGGTCATTGCAATAAGACAGGGAATGTTCATGCATAGTGTGTAAGAAACACATCAGCTTGCCAGCTCTCACTGCAGATTTTCACTGTCTGGTAAATGTGTGCTGTACAATAGATGTCCATCATTTCAACTTGCAAAACCCCCAAGTCTGTATGAATTCATTCTTTTTTGTGGTCAAAAATATTTACCTGCAGTAAATATTTACTTCAATTAGAGTTCTCACTTCCAACTCTGTGGAAAATGCATTTTTATATTTTTTGACAAATAAAAGATACAAAATGTCCTATGAAATATGATTACATTGCTCAGGATACCAAAATACATAACTGAAAGCAGTTAGGCAACTGTTCTTTCTTAGCTTTTGGTTGTGTGTTTTTTTTTTTTAAAAAAAACAGTGCTTGGAATTCATGTATATCTTTTAATGCCTTGCACATTCAATATTAAATGGCCACTAAAGTTACTAATAATATTAAATTAGGGAAAAAACCAAACAACATTGTTTGCAAAGCTAGTCTTCCAGATTTTCTTTTCACTGTTTATTCCAGATTAGGTGTATTATCTTGCATAATTCTTGGTAAATTCAAATAACCAAAAAAGAAAGTGCCTCTTTTTAAAGAGGCAGTGTGACTTCTGAATCTAAAGATGCATATTAATCTTACAGCAAATAATCCTGCCTGAAAAATACATAAAATGCATTTTAATAGAATTGGAGGTAATAATTTCTTGCTGTGAAGGAAAGGTGAAAGTTTCACTGAGACAGAAAGGAGAAACCAGTCTAGCTTCAAGGACTTTAAGTAAAACTTGGTTCTGTACAGGGAAACAGGCACAGGAGCAGATTTGGGAATCTGCACAGGACTGAGTTTGCATGAAAAAAGTTATTTGGTAAGAATTTATTAATGAGAAAAATAATTTAGTTGATGTTATTTATAAGTTCTCTGTAACTTTTGTAATAACTAATGCACTAATCTCCGAGACATTGAATGTGTTTTGTTGTCTTCTGATAAAGATGACAGTTTTTTCAGATTAGATCTGTGTACTTTATATAGTGTATAAACTATACTTTTTAGGCATCCAAGTCCACACAAGACAGAGCTGTTGAACCCCCTAAGATATGAAAAACAGAGCTCACATGGGATAATTGAAATGTCAGACATAAAGCCATATTAAACTGGGCTTCATCAGTTAAGCCTCTCACAGAGCTGCCTGTGCTGTATAAAAGCTAGCAAACCAAACAACTGGTGTTATAACTTTCACTTCCAAATGACATGATTGATTGCTTTTTTTTTTAATGGTAAATGGGGAATAACTAGGAGCTAATAATGCAAATAACGCACACTAAGGATGGACTAAATGTATGAACAAAACCGTTAAGAACTACAAAAGGTAGAGCTGAAACCTCTGTCATTTGATTTAAATAGCATGTTATACTGGAGACTATTAAAGAAAGGAATCCAGATTAGGGAATCTTATGGTTTGAGAAAATGTTCAGTCTGAACTGGATGAAAAACAAGCCCTTTTGCAATTTGCTGAATCAAAAATTAAAAAAGTTTCAAGTGTGCTGGCACATAGTGTTTTGAATTTAAATAGGCACCCTGCAGTTGCTCAGTGAAGCTGGCATTCTTGACAGACCAGCAACTTCAGTTTAGTGATCAGCTACTTTGGGTTTTAGGATCTGTGGCTCTGATAGGAATTGGGATACTTGAGGCTGTCCCCATTGCAGAATGGGAGATAAATACAGGGAGAACTGGACCTCTCAGCACTTTCAGTCTCCAGGCTCCTTCACACAGCACGCCTGGCATGACTAATTGCCCTGATGGGAGCCCTTAAAACTGTTCATCTACTGCAGCAAGCATGGGCCCAAATATTTTTTTGGGCTCAATGAATACACAGTCAGAGGAACTCTGTAGGGAAGCTGAATAGAAATTGTAGTAATAAGGAAAATGTCACTTTTCAGGGACTTCTCTGTCTTTTTTTTTTTTTTTTTTTTTTTTTGTTTTACAGTAATGTCGTCTTAACTTCCCTTGACAAAGTTTCCCATCTAGTCCAAGACTTTAATTTACATAGAAACCTTTCTGACTGCCAAATCCAGAGTTTATTCAGCAAAACAAAATGTTTCTGGCCATGATGTGTTGAAACTTATGCATCCCATCACTTTCCCCCCCCCCCCCCCCCCCCCCCCCCCCCCCCCCCAGGAAAACAGCTCTTCTGGCTGCAACTTTTCATGCTTCTCAAAAAGGTGGTTAAAGACTCACAAGTCAGATACTGATTTACAGCTGAAAGGTAATACTCCCCTCCTTCAGTTAAGTGGTTTGTCCATTCTTTATCACAAGATGTGGTCATTTGTAACAGTTTCCCACCCTGTGTCTACTTAGATCTGTGTCCTATAACATTTACTCTTAACCAGGAACCCTCCAAATAACTCAGTTTAACCTTCACTTTACACAATGTTCTTACAAAACGTGTTTTGTTATTTTAAGGATTGTTCTGCTGAGTGACTAACACCCAACATCTTCATAAGTAAGCATTAAGGCTAGAAATATGGACCTGTGTTTACTTGACACTACATTTACCTTGGCAAGATAAAGATCAGGTTCTTAAAATATGATGGGGCAATAACCATTAAGCTTCTGCCTTTTAACCTTTCATTCTGGCTTTCCATCTTTATGTATTAACCACAGTGCTTTCCTTCATTCTGATGTATTTTTATTGTACTTTCCCAGCAGGCTTGCAGTAATGCTACTTTCTGTGGCTCTGTATGCAAAACACACACTCTTTGAATAATAGAAATTTTGTTTATTCCATTTCAGGGGCAAGCAAATTTGAAGAGAAGTACCATGATGGCTAATTCTCTTTCAGTTTCTCTTACAGCAGGTTGCAATTTATCTTTGACTACTATTGTAGGCAGAAGTATACTACAACAAAAGAGTGTTGCTATATGAAGGAATCCATTAAATGTGGCTGTGATTTTTCTCCTCTATGGTGTGCATGTTTCAATACATTCTGCCCAACCAAACCCGTAGCTCGTACACACTACAAAGCAGTTTCAGATGGTTTCACTCATACAGAATACTTTTGTCTGCTAAAACTATTGTGGAATTACGCTGTTGACATTTCAGCCATTGAAGTGGCCTTTCTTTGCTCTAATTAGCCAGCTGAGACTGTCAGCCTTTTCTATAGAGACAAATTTTTATGAGATTTATGGTGGCTACTTGTTCAAGAGGAATTAGCTGTGAAAGACACATCTGAGTGAAAAAACTTGCCACTGTGCAAACTGTTGTTGTATTTGAGAGTGTGAGGATTGCTGTCAAAGGCACACTGGTGCAGGATGAATGGTTGGTGTTGCTCTGCCCAGCCAGTAAAGGCAGGGTAGTTTCACAAGGTTGTCTTCAAAAATTAATTGTATACATCTCAGTCTTGTCCTTTGAGTACAACAGTCAGGGCTACCTTTGATGCCTCTGTAGAGACTTTAATGACTATTAACAGGATATGCTCTGGGGACTATATTTAGTCGTTGCATGGAATAAGATTATTTTTGGTGCTTTTCTGAGGTTTGAGGGAAAAAGGCTCTTCACAGCCCCTTTCTTCTCTGAAGCAATGCATCTGTACACCACATAGTGGGTGGGATTTTCTAGCTCTTAGGTTCCTGAGTACTGTGAAGGTGCTGGACTGTATGAGAAAGGAAGGAAAGTGTTACACTGCTGAATTCTGCCAAATACCTCATCTACTGTTTGCTTCACTTTGAGTGAAGTTTTTACAACTCTTGAAAGAATAAAGCCTGGTAAAGTTTTCAAGTAAGATAGACAGCAGGATTGTGTACTAGCAGGAGTGATTATTTTGTTACTGAGGAAAAAAATGCAAAAGTGATGTATGTGTACAGGGTATGTAGCGCTGCAAGACCTGCAATACAAGCTATGTCTTCACTTGTCAGTGAGGCTGGATTTTTAGGAGCAGATGATTTGATATTTAAAACAAGACGACTTGCCAAAGTCGTTACTTTAGTATCTTCCAGTAGGTACATTCCCTGTTCAAATCAATAAAACACCCATCTCGGCTTTCATTAAGCATGAGCCCAGTGTCACCGTCTCCTAGAAGTGTGCTGCAAGATTACAATATGTAGCTGCCTTCTGCTTAAACACGAGTAAGCTTGTGATAAGTGCACTTTAAACTGGATTTTCTTCCTCTTCCGTGCTTCCTCACCCTCCTTTCTTTTTATCCCCTTGGTCGTAAGGGTTTAATTTTCACTAGCTTGCCAAAAGCATAATTATACTTGCTGCCTACAAATACCCGGTGGAGATCAAAAGAGAAGACAGAGGAAGTAATTTTTAGAATTCTAAAAAAGAATTGAGAATGTAAACTGAAAGTGCCGACAGGATTGGAAGTGTGTGGGCTGGATCACTAATTTCCACTAGGGCAGGCTTCATTCAAGGGGAAAATAATGGTTAAATTAGACACACTTAGGTAATGAATTATTTGCATATCTCTAATGAGCACTTCAGATTACCTGCTATTAGAATTCTTCACACCCAACGTAAATTTGGATGGGATACTGCCTACACAACTCTCAGTTTCAGGAAAAGGAATTACATTTACTTTTTAGTATACAGGCATCTTATCTGACTGTAAGATGTTGTGTGCCTAATGTAAAATGCTGTCAGTTATGTAGGACTTTACATATACACAGAAAATACAGGCTGGATTGTTTAGAGTCTTTGTTCTTTGTGTTAAATTGTAATTCACTGAATTGTGGTAGAGGCAACCTTAGCAGATTGAAATAGCAACATCCTGAGTAACTTTCAGCAAGCTCTGCTTGCCGATCTGTGTTTGGAAAATAATAGAGCAGCTCTGTATGTTAGTAAATACTAATTTTTAAAGTTGTCAGAGAATTAATTTATCACTTTGTGTAACCTTTGATTGAAGGTACGGACTGTAGGTTGGACAATGAATTCACAGATGCACAGTTTACATTATTTAGAGGTACGATGATTTTGACACAGGCTGTATTCCTGTTAGCATGGCTTAGAGAAAAAGCCTTTGGATCATCAAGGTGAAATTCATATGGTCTGTTCAGAAATCCCCTGTAGTCAGTGAAAAGACTGCTGTTAATACAAGCAGACTTTATATTAGACGGAAAACCTTCTCCTTCAAAGCTCTTTCCAGCTCTGCACTTGCTTATTTTTATAGATTCTTTTTATATAATTTTCTTTACTACAGTGCCTTTTACTGATCACTTGTTCACTGTTTTGCCCTAATACCATTCCCTTTCTGGGCTTTCATTCTGGATCTTACTATTAATTTTTGTACACTTCTATTAATGAGTTAAATCACTGTCTTTTATATTCATTCAAATAACTCTTCAAAACTCATCCCTTTTATGGAGCCTTTAGGCAGAACCCATTGACTTAAAGAAATCTGAAATGCAAATAATATACTTGGCAAATACATAATACAGTTAATCACTTTCACTGGAAAACTGTGGTTTTCCAGCATACTCTGGAATATTCTTTTTTCCCATGTGTTTTTTCCATATCCCATAGGTTTTTTTGCATTCCCCACCAGTTGTTTTTTTTTTCATTGTTACTAAATAACTTCTGCATTTGTTTTATTACCACTAACTTTTTCTTGACCCTATTTCCCTGTAATGCGTGTGATTCACACATGGGGATAATATAACAATCTAAGTGTATATATAAAACCATTAGCTCTTCTGCTTAAAAATACTCTACTGCTGATATACTGTCTTACTTTGCTTTTATCAAGCAATCATATTTTAAAAACATGTATACAGAGTTACCTGAATGTTTGAAAAAAGGTCAGAAGTAAAATACATATTAACATTGCAAAGAATAATAAATTGTTCCATAATCATTTCTTGATTTTTGAGCATTTTTTTTATGTTGCTCCATGTAAGTATAATGAACCTCTTCTGTTACTGTGTACGGATATTGCTGAAGGATTCATTAGAAGAACACCGAGAGGTGGATAGGAATGCATTTTAAACCTCTCTGAATATACAAAAGATGAATAAATAAGTTGAAGGTAAAATATTTCTCTAGCTTTTCTGTGTGCTTTAAAATATATGTCAACTTTTCCCTGTCTGTGTCAAGCCATGAGTGACATTTGAACAGCAATTTTTGTTCACATGTGGCATATCTAGGCTGTCTCTGGATTTCTCCTTAAAAACAGCCTCTTCCCCCCCGCCCAAACCCACAAACCCAGAACAATTCTCTTATGATGCCATTTCCAAAGCCCTTTGTGTTGCCACTAGAAGCAAATATACCAGTCATTCTTTTGTTATATAGAATCAATACCGTATCTTATTTGCAAGAATTTTGCATGTGTATAAAGATTACTTTGTTGGAAACAAAGGCAACCATCATCCTTTTAATGGTAAAATGCCTCAAATATAATTCTTCTGTTATCACCAGTATAATATCATCAAACAAATTAGTTGTTAACAAATCCAGTTAGATGCTAGATGTTGTTTTATACCTCATGATACCATCACAAGAAAGGAAAACACTACTAATATGCACAAACATCCCTTTGTGAATATAGTGCTTAAATAGTAAATAACTTCTTTCTATGGATATTTTGCAACGAATGTAGAAGTAATAAATACAGAAAACAAATTAAATCTAGAAACATTTGACATGACAGGCTCAGATTTTCCTCAGCTGAGTGAGACCTCAGAGTTAAATACAAAGGGGTTATTATGAATCTGCTTGCTAATAACTGTGATTATCACAAATGAAAAGAATAATTGTTATATTTACTTTGCATATGGGTCCTCACAAAACAGCATGTTATCTCAGGACCCATGTGCAAAGCAAATATAATAATTTGTTATTGTAGTTATTCTGCTAAGGCTTACTGAACACCTTCTCCAGCAACTTTTTTATCAAATGTGTGAAACCAAACACTGATCTATGAAGAAAATATAATGAGAAGAAAAAGTAGGGCTGCTTGGCATAAGATAATATTAAATGCAAGACACTTGCATGATGTTCTCTTCGAGATCAGAAACTTGTTGGTTATCATTGGGTACGCTTCAACAGGAGGTCTGTTTTTTATTTTTGTCTTGAGAGATGTTTCTCTTTACAGCTGACATCAAGCTTTCACATCAAACCTTCACATGTATAAACAAGATCAAAAGTTTTGAAAAACTTTAAATTCCTCAGTCAGCATCTCTTTTTATGAGCTCAGTCATAATGTTACTTTACACAGTGTGGTATGGCTGTTTTCCCTGATTGCTTTTAGTTATTTTTTTATAATTGTGTGAAAGATTTAATGGTGTTACAGCCTGATAAATGGAACAGCATCAGACAGTGGGGTAAAAGAATGGTCTGGATCAAAAGGTCTGGATGTAAAACTACGGCTTTCATGGATTCATAAGAAATAGACAAAATGATTGGGATTGTCGCAGTCTGTTGCTTTTCAGTTCTCAAGCTGCTGTATTTTTTAAGTTAAAGAGCAGTGGATCTTCATGCATAAACCTGCATCTTGAATAATCTCTGCAAAATCAAAGCTAGAGGTAGGGGGATCAGTAGCAGGGGTGCAAGGGAGGTAAAGGAAGTGGGCTGTAAGGGATTGACAGGAAAGATACTAAGGGGAGTCTTTGTGTTAAATTCTTGCTCAATCACACATAGGTACTTTGCAGAGTCCCTTGTTTCATTTTGGTTTACTTTTTTTATAGATAACCACAGGATCAGGAAATGTGAAATCAATAAACCCTTACAAATTATATGATGTTTTCTGAATACCATACAGTGTCTTTTGTCATTGGAGTGCCGGATTTTTTGCTGGTGTGAGCCAGTATGGTTCTGTCAACCTTATGGAGTAACTGGTAGCATCAGCAACAGTGGGATTCCAGGGATTTACATTAATTAAAACTGGATTTCAGACTGAATTCCCTGGTTTTATTTTTTTTGGTCTTGCCTTAACCTGTACAGAGGTTGTTGTAAGTACCATTGCCTATTTCTTCCTTATGGCTGTCACATTTGTCTGACGTTAAATAGTTAAAGTTGAAACCCAAATGGGATTTTCATAGTGCGAAGGCATTGTGATATGCATTTAGGTGTTGTCTGTTTCCGTTTTACCAACTTGCTGTATAGTTCATCTAACTTCTCTGAGTTGAGCTGGAAACCTTGTATTGGGAGCTGTAGCTATCAGTGGAAGTAAATGAGTTGCCACTAGTTACAACACTTTTTTTTTTTGCCCCTTAAGCAGCAGAGTCAGGAAGCCTGGGACAAGATAAAAAAAATCAAAATAATTGGCTGTAAGAAATCTGAAGGTACAGCAGAGACGTCACATTTTTTTTACAGGTAACTGTAGAATTTGAATAATTTAACCTTTAAAATGTTGTTTATTCTGTTGTGATCAAGAGGAAAAAATGTCAGTCCTTTCTTTTGCTGATGCCATTTACAGGGTATGATTACAGATGCATGGTGTAGGTGCTTGTGTACAAGGAGCCTTCATCTCAGTGAGGAGCTTTGCTGTGTGAAACAAATCAACCAGAACAATTAAAAAAGAAAAAAAAATCATGCTTAGATTTACCTAGCAGCACTCTGTGCATTTACAAAGTGAAGAGTTTGGTTTGTGAATCTACGTAGGAAAAATGTGGCGTAAACTAAGAGCTTTTGGGTTTATTGCCAAAATCATGACCATTTCTTTGCTTTGTTCCTAAGGTATTTGTGATCATCCCATCTCTTGTACTCCGGAATTGTTTGCTGTCTGGGCACTATGCAGGACAGTGTCTCCCTGTGGTCTCGCACTGGCAGCTGGGGGTGTCCCCATGGCGGTGGCGGGGCAGGGCCTCACTACCCCAGCCAGAAGCAGGGCAGCTGGGAGGCAATGGAGGCAGCGCCAGCCCTGGGCATCGGGCATCCCCCTGGGGACTGGCTGAGGCCAGGCTGGGAGTCAGGCCAAGGTCTGGACCAGCGGGAGGAGAGCTGGGCACAGGCAGGGCTGTTGATGCAAATGTTGATGATGAGTGGTAGCACCTGCTCTTTCCTGCAAGTGCAGTGGTGCATGCCATTGAAATTGTAGGTGACTGATTCAGAAGACTTTAGGATGGCTAGTTCCATGTGCTGTAAAATGGTCTGGTTTACATTTGCAACCTTCTGAAGTTGGAAAGTCTCTATTCTCTTGGCTTTGCTTGAGGAGATGCAGTTCAGACTATCACCGTGTGTCACACTGCATATTTGCAGTGCTATGTGCTGCTTGGTACTAGTCATTGTGGAGCTCCGAAGGTCTTTAATACAAAGACTTTGATTCATGGAGTCATACCATATGTGCTTTGCCAGCAGTACTTCACCGCTGGTGGGAGAATGGTGATGTGCTGGTTGTCTTTAATATTCCTATTCTGGGGAAGCCAACAGAAATGTGTTCATGGAAAAGTGAGAATCGATCAAGGAACAGATCTCCTACCCAGAACTTTGTTGTAGAACTTTGTGTGCTTTAAAACGTGACTGACAGGCTCTGAAAAATGGCCTCACAATGTTTTATCCTTGCTCCTTCCAGAAAAAAAATGTATTTTGTGGAACGTATTGCTTCACAGGGTCTAGAATATATTCTGTTATATACTATGCCACTGCAGATCGTCCACTGAAAAATACTTTGCTTGCGTTATGATGCATGGCCTGTAGCATGCCTTAGGGCATGGCACTTGGGCTCAAGTGATGCTGAGTTACTGTATACGCACTGTATAGTTGCTTAAACTTCAACATAAAACAGCACATTTACACATTAGACAAGCACAAAATGGTCCATGTGGAACTACTTTCACTTGAGGCAAAGTGTCCTTGTAGAGGTTTGAAGTGTGAAGTGAATTTTATCATTTTAAATTGTACAAATAAGCAGAAAAGAAAGTTGATTTGTATTCTTTTTCCTGTTTCAGGATAGTAGAGGAGAAAGTTTTCTCTTTTTCTCTGCTTTTTTTTTTCTTTCAGTTTTTTGGGAAGGGTAGGAGAGCTAAGACAAATTAGCTGTTTCTTAAGGATGCAAGCCAATTTCCGAAGGACTATAAAATATAACAAAGAATGTGAGAGAGTGAGCCTCTCAGAGCTGAATGAGATGTCTGATGAGTAAATTTATTTTGTGTTTTATTATGTGGAGCTTTTTATTTAGAAGGGTGGAAGGTGAAAAGGAAATAATTGTGTTGCATTTATGGTCTGTCAGAAAATGCTATGCGTTTCTCTTTTCCTGGAAAAAGCCTTAGCCATTGGACATACTAGTTGCATATTTGCATATATTTCAAGATAAATCTTAAGAGATTGTATCAGTTGCATCCTACTTGAAACACTAGCGTATGCAGAGGTGTAATGCAGCATGGAATTTATGCCTTTACCTTACAGGGTTTTGGGCAGACTTGCTGTTCCTGAGGGTTTTAAAAAACTTTTTCACGCCTTACGATCTAGGTGTTTTCATTCAAAATTATATTTTTCCCTGAGGAGCTTTCCAAAAAGTGCTCATCAAAACATAGTAAAAATTTGAATTAGTTGAATTTACAGATTCAGTTAGAAGTATCACCCGTGTGCAGTGTCAGATGTGAGAAGACTGTGATTCATGAACAGCAGCAGTAATTCAGAGACCAAAATCTGGTCCTTTGAGCTTGCAATGCACTATGATTTGCAGAGGAGTAAAACTGAAGTCTCTCCGTTGAAGGTATTGGAACTACATCTGAGAGCGAAGCCACTACATCCCAGTCACCATGCTGCAGTAGTATGCTGCAAGTAAAATGCCTGCTGAAACAGCTGAGGATTCCTTTTTTCACCGTGACTATGAAAGCTTTGGCAGTTGCCTTTTCAAACATAGAATGTCTGAGTTTCATGGAGAGTTCAGGATTGCTTAACGAGAGGTGGTCCCTACAGCTGCCTGGACCTGAATAGACAGGGCAATCTGGAAATCAGCCTCCCTAGCATGTAGTTCACTATGTGTTAAGCCCCCATTTTAATTTATAGTCCATAATATAGTTTCTTTGGCAGAGATTCCTAAATCTCCATTTCATCGATATGACTTCTGTATAACGGAGCTTTCTCTGGTGCTCCCTCTATCTCCATGAAGCCTGCCTCTTAGGACACACAGAATTCAGCAGCAGGATTATCACCTGGTGCCAGCCCTTGCAGACGCCTAGCATTATTGAAAATGTGCTGGTACCTCACATTGCTATGCAGGTCCAGGATCATTAAAATTTTATCATATAAAGCCTGCTGTCTGCACTGAAGAGGAATTGAGAGCTGTAGAAGAGGATGATCATGTATTTTACCGAATCTTCTGAAAGGGAAAAACCCTGCAGGTTCAGAGCAGGAAGCAACGAGAATAACATCTCCTTTAATTTAAATATAATATAATGTCAAAATCCTTGAAATTGACATTTATCTACTGTAGTTAATTTTAACTTTTTCCCCAGAGTGGCTTAGTGTCCCGTGGTTGCACAACAGTTCAAACCAGTTGCACACAATGTAATTTTCACATGTTTCTCCTGCAAGGCAGATATTCATCAAAGAATGCAACAGACAGCTAAAGCAAAAGGCGGCAAGCTATAGATTATAACATTGATTTATCAGGGGTCAGACTGTCAGATTACTAGGTTTAGAGACTAGGCCTTTTGTGCTTCCTAGCACCAATGCAGGTAGAAACTGGCAGACAGATAATTAACCAGAGTATGCTGCCCGTAAGACAATTAAGAAGTTTCAATTTTTTTAAAAAAATTAAAATCACCTAAGCTGTTTGCTGGCCAAACTCTTTTGGTTTGTTATCAAAGGATCAAATGAAAGGAGTTTGGCTTACTTGTGTTTTTACCAGGATTGCTTTTTATTCTTAATAGTTTGCTTGAGTATGTGCAGTTTCCTTTTCAGTTACAATTAAAATTAGTTAAATTTTAAATTAAGAATTAAAGTAAAATACAATTTAAAAGAAATTAGGAACATTTAAAAAGTATATACTTTTTAAATATACAGGAAATTTTTAGAAAATGCTTATTCTGAATGAACTAGAAAAATATGGAAAAGATAAGTTTGAATTAAGTTTTCCAAAATGATAACCTCTTCTTTTTTCCCCTACTATCTGAATAAGTATCTTAAGATAACTGATGTACAGAAATTACACCTAGCTCCCACTGAAGACAAATTCTTTCTGAGTTTTCTGTTAGGATCTAGTTCCCACAGATGGTGTATTCAAAATACAGTATTTTGAATCCACAGCCTGTTGGCAAACCTCAGATTCAGAGGTTTGCCCCTAAATAGAAGTAAGATCCATAGGCAAAAGTTCTCTGTCCCATAACCTGTATTTAGATAAAGGAAACATACATGTTTCTTAAATGAATAAAGATAAAGACAAAATCAGATCTACTGCAGGTGAAAAGTATTTCCGCCCTTGTATTTCATGCATACACAAACTATTTCAGTGTTAGGTGGACTTCAGTGATTAATGAATTCAGGAAAGGCAAACCCTAATTTTCTTAGAAGACTGACACCTAACTGTTCTTGCTTTAAAAGCTATAAAGAGACCTTTTTCTGTAAAGCATTAGGACTAGTGGCAAAGACGTCAAAGGTACTTAAAAGAAGCACAGGTGTTTTCATTGTTTAATGAAATTAAGGGGCAAACCCCCTGTATTTTCTTACTGAGAAGTAACGTTTATCCCTAGAATTAACAGCACTGTGTGTTGCATGAATGTTTCTTCTGTATGCTTCTTACTCTTTAATGTAACATTGGCTTTAGAACAGTTTGTCAGTGTACGGTGATGTTATTTCACTTACGAGGTAAAAATGCTTGGTTTTTTCAGTTCTTGGCTTCTCTTTTTTTTTTACAGATGACTGCACCTTCATTTATTTCTATGTCAGGCTAGCTTTGTCTGAATAGAATACATTGTTATGTTGGCTTGCCCCAAGTTTTTTATAACTTAAGCAACAATTTATGTCAGGAAGGCTCTGGTATTACAGTGAGAAAATGTTGGGAAACTACAGACGAGCAAAGATAACGCTGATGTTCAAAAAGTTGCCTGGCCTCTCAGAACAACTTTATATTATGAGCTGTGGGGTTTTTTTACTTTCCCATTTTTTTGTAAATGAGCAGTTCTGCATATGTGTGTTACTCATACTTTAACGATTCTCTTGAGGTGCTCAAGAGAGGATGTGAGTGGCAAAGGGACTGTGGAACCACCGTCTGTGAAAGGAGAAACTGCTTCTTCCAGTGTGAAAATCTCCACAGCTTCATCCTTGTCCACCCTTGCCTTCTACAATACAGACCCTCTGAGAAAGGAGGGTGGCAGGTAGACAATGGGGTTTGAAAAGCTTTTGGAGAACTGGTAGGCTTCCACAAGGGCCTGCTTCTGGTATTATTCTTGTAGACCACTGAGCTTATTCCTGTGGGTTCAGATGCATTAGAAATAAATGAACAAGGGATTTTGCAAGATAAATTTCTATTTAATTTTCATCTTTTACTGTACTTTGGATGATCTAGCTTTTTATAGGGATAGTAGTCGTCCAGGTGGGTATTATGAGTCACCTACTGAAAAATAACAGGTTGCTGTTATCTGGTAAAAAAATGCCTGCTATCCTTTCTGAAGAAACTATAAGAAATTTTACCATATGCCAACTTTCTATAAAAATCAGCTAGATAATGGTATTTCTGATCTCTGATTAGTATTTGTTGACAGGGTTGCTATCAAGTGTTTTAAAACTAAAATTTGAAAATATTTTGGCACTGTCAAGTGCTTGTACTTGTAGAAAATTTTCATATAGCTGTAGTCTGCTTCCTTACCAAAAAATATATGCCCTATTTTTTGAATGCATATAACCTTTTGAAACTTGTAACTAGATGAAACCTATTTGGACTTGTTTTCATGGATCTAGCAAAAGAGAGCTCTGTGATCTCGATCATCTTTCTTCACTTAGCATCAGGTTGTAGCTCAAAGACTTCATAAAGCTCTTCAAAGAAAGTACTAGAAGAATTCTCATTATGAGTGTTAGCTACATTACTTGGTTCTAATTTGTTTCATTTTCAAAACCAATAAAAAACTATTTCACTGAAACAATTCGGTAAAATCTAGTCATCATGAAACAGCAATAAATAAAAACTGTGAGCCAGCCTTATTCAGATGACAGGCATAATTTTGGTTTTCTACAGTAAAAGTTACACTGAAGTGTAAGTAAATGAGAGCACAGCTTTCCCTGTGTTCTAGAGAACTTGTCAGCCTTCACTAGGGGCATTTCTACCAGCTGTAATCATCATTATTATTTCTTGCATTCCCTTAGCTGTGGGAAACATGATGAGTAACAGCAGTCTCATAATGTATATTGATCACCCAAGTATTAATATACTCAAAAAATATTTACCACTCTGTTAGCACTTTTCATTTCTTTAAACGTGAAAGCACTTTTGAAAGACTTGAGTGAGTCTGTATTTTTTCATTTTACTTATGGAGAAAACAAAGCAGAGGCTGGCGAAGTGACTTTGCCGAGTCACAACCTCAGAAGGGCAAATGAAGTGAATTGGGCCCCCGTGCTCCCAGGGCTGGAAGGGGAGAAAAACTTGGCCAATTTCTCCAACCATGGTTGTACTTGCTATTTCTGTAAAAGCATGTTTTTGTGTAAATGCCTCTCTAGATATTTATTTTCTGAAAGTAACAGCTTCTTCCATGCTTGTTCTGTCTCACAGCATTTTCATTTCTGCTCAACTTTGTGCCATTTCTAGGTTCGAAAAATGCATGCACACAAATCAGCCGTTGAAGTTTTCTAGAGCTGAATACGAGGTTTTCTTGTTCAACCTCTTGATCGTGGCATACAGTCAATCTTAGGAAAAGGTGCTTGTAGGGAAGTCTAGTTCAGCACTTCAGTTTTACCAGATGTAGTACTTCATTTTTATCTCTTTCTGCCAGTACTCCAGCAGGAGTTTTCTGGGGGGCTGCGACAATGTTTTGTGAGAGATAAGATAATGTAGTGCACACACGCTGATTCCTAAAAAGTGTGTTTTCTAGGATACCGCATTGATAGGAAGGCAAGTAAACAATAACTGCCTCTCTGGCATACAGCTATCACTAGGGGACACTGCCATCCAAAACCTGTTCTTCCATGCAGTGCTGCACAGCTGGGCATGGGCACTACAATTTATAGTCCAGTGACTACAGTTCTGCTAGTCTCCTTTGAACCAATTTTGCTTTTAAAATGACCAGTCTCTGCTTTGTTCTTTGTTTAAAAAAAAAAAAAAAAAAAATCAACTGAGTTTTACACCAGATTTGTAAAGTTCCAAATCCTTTTGTTTCAGTGACAAATACTTCTTCCACTGAGCCTTTTTACATGTCAGGGTGGAACCATCCCCAGGCTGATTTAAAGGCAAAAGACAGAAATGGGCCACTCCAGGCTTCCTGTAAACAGTTTAGATGAGAACAATGTGCTAACAGTTCTACACAGTTTTCAGAGGGGGCTGAATTTGCTGGATTGCTGAGTCACTGACAAGCTGTCGTGTGAACAAGACAGTAATTTCTTTCAATTAGAAACTCATACAGGCAGGAATATCCTTCAAATATAACGGAGGTAAAAGGGAAATTTGGCTCCATTTCGGTGACAGATTCCTCTGCTGCTGTAGAGCAAGCGGCAGATGATGGAATTGTGCATATACTTAAAGACATCAAACTTCTTTTCTTTTCTTTTCTTTTTCTTTTTTCCTTTCAGTATTTCCTATCTTCTCTAAATTCATTTTACTGTTGGCTGACTGTCACTGGTTACCATAGCAACCACCTCTGGTAGCAGCAAGTCTGGGATGCCCGATGTGAGCATCTTCACATTTGAGCCTTGCCAAGGCTAGCTATTAATCCAGGGTTATATATTGGCTCAACACTGTAAGATTGCTCTATTTTTCCCCCGCTTTAGCTGGCTGCTGAGTTGGTTACTTCTTTTTCTTCACTTATCTATTGGGCAATCTGGTGTTAATTTTCATTCTTTGATCTTTTCGTGTTAGTTATTTTGGAGGACTGGTTAGATTAAGTATCTTTCAACAAAATAACATACATGATTACATTAGAGAACCTCTTCTTCAGTACAGTCCTTAATGAAAAAGAAGGATTGGACGTAATCTTATTCTTTGGACAAATTTTCACAGTTTATTAGGACACATTTCACTTGCAAGCGGTTTAAATGCTTTACATGGCGTAACTGGTCAGTTTTTTACTGGGGTAAGGAGGAGAGAAATACATTTAATGGTAGCGTGTTTGGAGACAGGCAACTAGTATGGAACAGATGTGAAAGATGCCGCACTTAATGGGAATAGTGGAAAGGTATAAGTGTCTTCCCAGTTTTCTTGACCCCCATACCCTCACCATAAAACAACCCCTAACAGCAGTAGAAAACTTGCTGCAAAGCAGAAGTAGCAAAGTGGTTAAAAGTACTTCGTTGGGAAATGAGAACTGAAAGAGAGAACTGCAGTGCAGTGATTGGTTTGATTTGCTGAATAAATTGCTATGTTCAGATTCAATGTGTATCAATAAGCAAAACACTATACCCCTGCACAGCCTGTCACAACTGATATCCAAATTGACACAGCTAGTCTTAAATAAGGTTTTACTGTTGTCAATAATTAAAGGCAAAAACACCCAAATCACCCCACCAAAAAAACCAACCACTAAACATAAAGTATTTGCATTTTTATTCCATATACACAAAAGAGAGAGTAATGTTTCTTTGGGGTATTTCCTTAAAGAAACATAATACTCTTAAAAAATATATTGAGTATTGCAGTATTCTCTATGGATTATTTTAAAAGTAGCCAAGGGGTACTGTTCATTCAGTAGAAGTTCTCTTTATTAAACATGACTGAAAGCTAGATGCGTAATATGCTGTCTTCTTAATACAGTGGAAACTGCACTCTGATAATTTGTAGCTATGATGTAAAATGGCTGTTCATTCAAAATCTGAACTCTGCTTTTTTTTTTTTTTTTTTTCTTTCTTCTTTTTTCTTTTCTTTTCCTTGAGTTTGGAAAAATCCCTGCAGATCTGTTTGGAAGTTGGAGTTCAAACTGCTGTGATGGGAGTTTTCAGGAGAAACTGGACAGAACTCATATAAATAATTGATGTAGAATAATGTTTCTGGAGAAAGGGGAAGGATGAATCTTGAGAGAGGAGGTATAATGGCTTTAAGGTACAGAAGCTTATGTAGACCAAACTTAGGTTTTAGGGCAATTCCTCAGGTATTTAGAAAGCTGCAGACCCTACTGAGAGGCCTATCAGCCTATCAGTGTACTATTTTCTATTAGGGAAATCCATTTATTTATTGGGGAAAGAGTGTAAATTAATCATTTATTTGAGAGAGTACGTAGGGTGAATCGATGCTGAATACCTTTTTTCCTGACTCTTACAGCTGCTATACTCATAGCTGATCTTAGTCAGAATCCTGCAGATTCTGTTTCTTATGGTAAACAAGCATCTTTTTGCACAGCCCAGCACTAAGTACAAACTTTGGAATGTTGCTTATTAATTGCAGTTGACATTTGTGAGCTTGGGGTCAGGCTGCTTTTTGAAAAAATGTCTACATGACAAATTTCAAAAAGCATTTTTGGCAGTTGCAATCCTAAAGACCTATGGACAGTTCTATAAACTCGTTTTCAGCCTTCCTTAATATTAGTTTTAACACTCCAATGTTTAATCAAATTGTTTGATATTTAAATATTAAACATTGCCACTTTCCTCTGGACACTTAAACCAATATTAAAACAGAGTGAATATGAGCATCTTGTTTAATTATTGTTAATAGTCCAGGCAAATTCCAAGACTGAAATATCACTCCTCTAAAGGAAATGCAGTTCTGTTTATTCTTGGTGACAGGTATTTTCACCACGTGAACTTAAAATATTTTGAGCTTTTGTAGCCCTCTTCAGTAGATAATTCCTTTACACTGGAGGGAAGTTTGGTGTCAGGGTGAAAACAATGCTCAGTTTTTGATGACTGACAGAAAGAAAGGCTCCTTCCTAATGTAGATAGGACTGACAGTCTGTGGTCGGACATATAATATTGGTTTGAAATCTGTATCACTGAGCATTCTGGTCTAAATTTTTAAAGACATGTAGTTTTGCCCTGCATGTAATGTTAAGACCTTGATGTTGTAGGTTAATAGTCTCAAAAATACCCAAAAATATTATGGAAAGTTAGTCTTAGAGATGTGTACTTCCATATAAAACAATATATTTTAAAGGCCATATGTAACTACTGGGATTTGCTGGACCCTTCTGCATTTCTGGGGGGAAAAAAGCAAACAAAAAAGCATCCAAAAAGCAAACAAAAAAAGATAAAGCGGGAGGTGGGGCAGGGGGAGCTTGGTTTTCTGTGGTGGATGAAATTCAGAAGGCAGTCCAAATAAAAAAAAGAAGGGGGTTGGGGGAATGACCTTTGATAGTGGGTCTGACCAATTTGTTAAACTGGGCTAAATTAAGTTATTTAACCCCAGACTTTGTTCACGGTCCTAGTTAAACTGGTGGATAGACTGGTTCACCATACTTCCTTCAGGCTACACAGAAGGATCAGTTAAAACACTCTTATGTAGTTGCTGCTGGAAACAGTGGAAGGTGTGCTACAGAGTGTTTGGATGCATGGCAGAACTTGTACCTACCCACCTGAAGAATAAAAAAAGGTATTTCTGAAATAGAAGTTCAGAGGCTAGTGAATTTATTGACTGCAGCTGTGAAGGTGGGTAGCTAAAAGCAGGAACAGTAGTCATGGCCGTTCAGCTGTGAAGATGGCAAAAAAACCCCACCAGAAACCCAACCCAACCCCGTTTCTGTGTTCAAGGCACTCTTCCCCACCCCCCCACCCCCAATGTTTATTTCTAAGCATGAAAGCTATATTCTATATCCAGGTTTAGACAAAGTCAGGTGTCCTGACATATGCCGCAAGTAAACAGGATTGTGTGAAGGACATTTCTGATGACTTCTTTGTTTCTCCTAACAGAAACAGCAAGCAAGTTCTCCAGTAATGGCAAAACATTCAAGATAAAATATACACAACGGAATTAATTCTTGCAGTATACTAAAAACTTGATGGATTGTTGTACTTGTGTCATGCTTCAAAAACATGATCTTTTCTTACATAATTTTTGATACCTCATTTTGTTAGAAATGCCATGGATATTCAGCACTGGCCATACACAGAGAGGTTGCCTGAGTACCTGTTAAATCTCTGTTCATTTGTAGAAATCTTTAAAGCACTTTAGCCAAAAGAGATTCGGTTTTGTGGTGCCGCACTGCCAGCTCTTACTGTTTTAGTATACCTATGTTCTTGGTGGATGATGGGCTATTCCCTGTCTTTCTCTACTTTTGGGGAGCTTTGCTCCTTTCAGCCATGTTAATGAAGGTGAGGAATCTCTTCCTACACATCTTTATTGACTCTCAAGCTTTTGAGTGGAGGAATAGCGTCTAGAGTTTTGATTTCTTGTTGGTTTTAGAACAAGCAGACAAGAAGCATTGACTTACTGAACAAAAGAGATCAGGCTTGGATGATGATGCAAATGATGATTCAGAAGAGGTTTAAAATGAAATGCCAATAAATATGATCACAGGCCATACCTACTCAGCTATTTCTTGATCAGTTGGCACAGCTCTGTATGTGTTTACTACCCAAAGCGATTAAGTAATTTGTTTGTGATGAAGACAGTTAAACTGTAAAAGCCAAATGCCTGAAATTACTATGCTAGTCATGCAAATGTTCCTTGGTGTACACAGACAGCTTCCTGAGGCTGTGGCTTATTTACAGGTAGGTGAAGACCTACAAGTAAAAAAGAAATTGAGATGATATTCAAGAATCTTTCTGGTTTTCTTGATCATTAGAGAAAGGATAAATAATGAATAAAAGCAAAACAAGTCCAGCACTAAGAGGCAAGCAGCTTTTTCTGCCACATGATGAACATTTGCTTCATTCATGCATCATAAGTCTGCAGCTTGTTGTCAGTGTTTTCCTTAGTTTTCCAGTACAGAGCCCTGGAGCGTACCCACACTACTTGTCCTTACAAGTGTATTGAAATAATGACTTTGATTCGGGCGGAGGTGAATGGAAAAGGGAGGGACTTGTATATTTGTAGTGACTAGATAAGTACTGTTCATGAGCTTGCATTTACTTGCTCTTGCAAAGTTGTTTTTTTTTTTTTTTCCCCCAAGGTGTGTTACCCTGCGTGTGCTGCTTTTTACTTTAAACCAGGTAGAGCCATTTACATCACAGGGAATTAATAAGGAAACAGCTTTTGAGGACTTGTGACCGCCTTTCTTTAACACAGAGTAATAAAAAAAAAAACCCAACAGATCAAAGTGGTAGTATTAGCATCACCAAAGTATAAAACAAAATAAAGCACAAAGCAATAATTTATTAGATGTTTGCTCATTAACCATCCTGAACAATAAGAGAGAAGTCTCTTCTTGTAGAGCCTGGGATGTGTGGTACTGGAGGTGTTTTTACCTAAGGAATAATGTTTCAGCATGCCCAGCAGGTGAATTGGTGAGCTTTCTGAGGTGGATGCCTTACACTTGTAGGAGTGATGTTTGCTTTCTACCATTTTTTCTATTTGGGAATGGTTGCAGCTGTTAGCCTTCCTCTAAATTCTGACCCACTAGACAGCTGATATTGCTGCCATGCAAAACTCTAGCTGCACTTTCTTTGTCACAGGTGTTTTGGGCTGGAGTCACCTGGTAATTCTCATTGACTCTCCCAAGAACTCATTTGCAACACACACAGTCATTTTAGGTACTTGACAGTGATTTGATTGGTTATTATTTTGTTTCAATCAGATCACATATTGCATGTCACAGCAAATTGAAATGATTTCATAAACACCTGGTCCAAATTGTGAATTGTGGTTTTATGAGTTAAATTTAACTCTAAAATATTTTTAACCATGAGTTTTCATTATCTGTCATTGTTTTTCTTCTTGCTGTTTTGTTAATAGGACTCTTTTTTTTTTTTCTTCCCTTCAGTTTGCTCTGCTGGTTTTTTTTTTTTTTTGCAATTCCCATTAAATACATAGAGTTTAAATAGAAATTGAGAAATAAAGATAGCTTGATGTTTATGAATGTTGGGAATCTCAGGTGATAGCCACCTGATTTTTTCATGTGAAATAATTTGTATTTTATTTTACTCTAAATCTTTAATTGCTAGATTACATGATTTCCAGTGATAAGTGATGAAGGAGGCAGTGGGTCCCACTAGTGGCCATTACCTGCAACTTGTGCCCAGTTTGTGTTCAATCTGTTACCAACAAGTGATGTTTTAGGTTCATTTATATTAAAATTATATTTATTATATAAAATAATATATTATATATATGTATGACATAAAAATATAAAATTATATTAAAATGTCATTGTATTTCAAAATTTGTAGTCTGGTAAGATATGCTGCTTTAGAGAATGTGAGGATTTACAAAATCTTACGCTTCAAAAATAATGGGAGAAGCTTTCCAAGTTTCTTTTTAAGCAACTCTTTTCAGACAGTAAGCAAACTACATACATATCAAGAAAACATGTATAATAGACATCAAGAAAAACCTGGAACATTTCTCTTTTTTCCATCAGATAGTTTGAAAATGTCAAATAAAGGCTATGTTGTTCTTTTCATTTTAACTAGAAAATTCTCAGCAATACCTAGGTAGCAGGAAGAAAATATTCATGGATTGTTATGTTATAGTCACAGTTTCTAGAACCAAACTATAACCAAAATTCACAGCTGCTGTGTCATTTTAAGATTTAGAACTCACTGCGTTTACATTTTAATGATCCATGGCAGCTGTTGATCTGAGTCATTAATGAGATTTTGAAGCATCTGCATTTAAACGTATATTCTGCAAGAGACAAGAGTACGCCTGGAAAATGAGTGTTCTGTCATGGTAATAATAAAAAGTTTTGCATGCTCAAGCTGAGAGGATTCACAAGAGTGAATCTTCTGCTCTACCCTGTAAAAGGTTACACAGTACAAACTTTCTGTTAAATGAGAAGGGGTGGAGGGAGAACTCTTGCTGCGATTTCAAATAGAGCCATTTGGTCTAGAAGCACATGGAAAATGGCCCCTAGGTAAAGGCACCTGCCAGTTCTGTGTGGAGAGTAAAGTAGTAGGAAAGTCTCACCAGTGAAATGTGATTTTGTAGCTCACTCATTCTGACTATTAATTACTTCCTTTGAGGGCAGCAGAGTACCTTCAGAATGACAGATCGAGTACATACAGTGTCACCTAAGCGATGTTTGATGCAATCTCATAGATATTTGGGTATAGTTAAACTCATATTAAAAACTGCAATTAGTAACCTTCCCAAACAATGTTGAAACTGTAATTCTGTTGCATAAAATCTCCCATTCTAATTAAGTAGTTTTGTTCTGGGTTTGGTTTTTTTGTTGTATTGTTTTTTGCTTGTTTGGTTGTTTTTTTAAAATGTTGTACATATTAGTGGGTTTCTGTATCAGTAATAGCTTGCTTACAGGTCGGTAGAGAAAAATATAAATCTTTTTCAAGCGATAGAATGAATTTCTAACAGACTTTGCCATCTTGCACACTGTCTTTCACCTGAAGACTTGTTCTGTCTACTTCACATCCTTGGGAAATTGCTTTGGTTAATTTCTCCTTGCCAATAGGCTAAATTATATTTTCCCAATATAACAAAAAGACAAAACTTTCCAAATCAGAAGTTGGAGAGTACGTGCAAAAGCCCAGAGTGAACCATGATAAAGCTTTCTTGTAGAAGTGCTTTATTGTTGTATTTATTCCTATTGAACAAGAAATAGGTGCCTGCTGGGTCCCTAGTAAAGCTGTACCTTTTTTAGGTGATTGCTCATTAGTCTAAACAGGCCAATTGCTGTTACAAAGCCCAAAATACCGCCCATTAGGACATGTGAGAAGTAGCTTGGAAGAGGTATAGGAGGATGCTGATATGTTATTGTTTACAGAATGTTGGGACCAACCTACTGTTTCAAATGTCTTACTTTCATGAAGACTAATGCTGTAAATTGCCCGAGGTATTAGGTAGGGAACTAGCATACAGCAAAGTAACAAAACAATAAATAGTAGTTTTCTTTCAGACAATATACGCCTGCTACTGATTTCTGGTAAGGCAGAGAGTCACAATCATAACCGCTGCTTCAGAAAAGGTTTGCTAAAACATGTAAAGGCCCAAATAATGGTTGCTTTACAGCTTATTCGTTATTTGGAGTTAATTGTTTTGGAATTTGGCCAGCATGGACAGTTTAGGAACAGATACTACTTCTAATTTGGCCAGAGAAATTAAGGACAATGAGAGATACGGTTGAAAAGAACAACTTTTTTGTATCTTTTTCAAAAATTATCCACTGCTGATTAGTGTTATTTCTTCACTCCAGTTGTCCTATACAGATCTTTGATTTGACTGAATGCCAACTCTCAGTTATTCAGCATCATTGTCTTGTTTGCAGCGGAGAGCTTGTCTTTTGGCTTTTGACATACTATGTTGCAATTGCAGCCTGTGTTAGCTATTAAATCTTGCCACTTGGGCATTGCAGAATTTAATGACTAGTGAGAATGAAGTAATTTTATGCAAGTAACTACAATTGTAGCAGGCTCGTTCCTTTGGAGAATTTATGATTATGTGATGGTGCATCTCAGTTCTTTATGAGCTTGGGTAGAGGACAGCATACCTATAGCCCAAATGTACCTTACTTCATCATCCAGATGTTGAAAAACTCAGACTGTAACATGTTCAAGGCCTTTCCCCATCTCTACTCCTTCATCCCATGTCAGGAGTTCATAGAGTCATAGACCCATAGAATTGTTTTAAGTTGGGAAAGACCTTTGAGATCATCAAGTCCTCCAACCATTAACCTAGCACTGCTGAGTCCACCACTAAACTATGTCCCAAAGTGCCACATCTACCCATCTTTAAATATCTCCAGGGATAGTGACTTCACCACTTCCCTGAGCAGCCTGTTCCAATGCTTGACAACCCTTCCAGTGAAGATTTTTTTCTTACTATCCAATCTAAACCTTCCCTGGTGCAACTTGTGGCTGTCTCCTCTAATCCTATCACTTGTTCCTTGGAAAAAGAGACCAACACCCACCTCGCTACAACCTCCATTCAGGTAGCTGTAGAGAGGAATAAGATCTTCCCTGAGTCTCCTCTTCTCCAGGCTAAACAACCCCAGTTCCCTCAGCAGCTCCTCATAAGACTTGGTCTTTAGGTACTTCACCAGCTTCACTGCCCTTATCTGGACACACTCCTGCACCTGAATGTCTTTCTTGTAGTGAGGGGCCCAAAACTGAACACAGGATTCAAAGTCCAGCCTCACCAGTGCCCAGTGTAGAGGGACAATCACTTTGTCCTGCTGGCCACACTATTTCTGATACAAGCCAGGATGCTATTGGCCTTCTTGGCCAGCTGGGCATACTAATGGCTCGTGTTGAGCCAACTGTGGACCAAGGCCCCCCAGGTCCTTTTCTGCCAGGCAGCTTTCCAGCCAGTTTTCCCTAAGACTGTAAGGACCTGCCTTTTGTAAACGCATGCTGCCTGGGCCTGATCACTTGGTTGTCCTGTACGTGCCATGTGATAGCACCAAAGATGGTCTGCTCCATAGTCTTCCCTGGCATCGAGATAAGGCTGACAGGCCTGTAGTTCTCTGGATCCTCCTTCCATCTCTTCTTGTAGATGCGCCTCACATTTGCTAACCTCCAGTCAACTAGGACCTCCCCAGGTAGCCAGGACTGTTGATAAATGATGGAAAGGGGCTTGGTGAGCTATTCCACAAGCTCCCTCAACACCTGGCGTCATATTGTGAGTATCTTAAGTGGTGTAGCAGGTTACTAACCATTTCCCCTTGGATTATGGGGACTTTGTTCTGCCCCCTGTCCCAGTCTTCCAGCTCAGGGGGCTGGGTACCTGAAGAACAACTAGTGTTACTATTAAAGGCTGATGCAAAGAAGGTGTTAAGTGCCACAAGGGTTACGCTGAGAGGGCACAGAAACCTCTTGTGATAATGGTGTCCACTTACATCCTCTTCTGGCAAGATAACCAGCTGCTTTCTGCTTTGAGATCTTTTGGAAGAAAAAACTTTAAAACTTAGATTATTTACCTTCCTGGTTAACTAACTACTGACTAAGAGCAAAATTACGATTTCAAGCTTCATCCTACAAACACCTTACACATCTAAGTAGCAAGTATCAGGGGATTTATTATATGGATAGGGGTTGCACAACTGGGCCCTTGGACACTTTGGAGTCCTGAGTAGAGGCTGATTTTGAGATGTGAGTAGTTTTGTGGAAGCCATTAAAATTCTGATATTACCTACATTTTAATGTTCATTCCATATCGGACAGTAAATGTAGACAAAGGAAATAGTAACAGAACATATTCTGTGCAGTAATACCCAGAGTTACGTTTATGCTGGGACAGTAGAAACAGAGAATTTGTTATCTTTGCTATTGCTGGGACCCTGTGGTTTACTTTAGGATTAAAAAGAGTTATATATGCATAAACCATATATTTATGTTAAGTATAAGTTACACTTATAAGTATACTTAAGTATTAATTATGTTTTGTTTAGACCTAATATTTATGGTTAAGCTTTTCCAATTGCTTCACCATTTTCATGGAAATGTGGCTTATGTCCTGATGAAAACTACAAAATAAATATGCTGTCCTTTTCCATTGATGTCTTCCAGTCACACCATTCCTGATTGAAATGTCTTACAAAAAGGAGCTTTTAAGCCTTAGGAAAACCAATTCAGAACCATTAAGCATAGCTCAATCTTCTGTACTGAGGAGAAAAAAAAGAAATCACTTCTGGATTGAGCGTAAAGCATGGTGTATGCCAAATCCCAAACAATGTGTAGAGAAAGCTACAAGCAAATGAGAGAGTTCTGCATGTAATTGAATATAATTGTGTATAGTTGCAACAGCAATAGCAATAGCCTTTGTTTCAGTACAGTCAGGAGCATCCCTTTCACCTTTGGTACTGAAGCCTAACTTACAATTGGGTAAGTGACATTTCCAGTTTTGGAAGGTTGAGATTTTAGAAGTGCTGAGTGGGGTCTTGTAACGTTCTGCACATTGACTTTCTTGTCATTGAAAATAGGAATGAATTCGCTTTTCTGTTTTGAAAAGACATTTGCCATAATGGAAACAGAAGTGATAACACTTCTCACTGGTGCTTCTTCCAAAACTCATTCTGAAGTATACAGCGACACCAACCAAAACAGCATGGCCTTTCTTCAGCTGAGATGCTAAAATTCTATCCCATCTCTATTTCATTCCATGTACATTTCTACCTAATCTAATGGGATCTGAACTTCTAACATGACAAGATTTTTTTAATGGTAAGAGAAGTGTATTTATTTGTCTATACCTGGCACAATGTATATCAAAATAACACATAGCCAATATGAGGTATAGAAAAAAAAGCACAAAATGTTGTTTAGATTTAAAATGCAAAACAAGAAGATAGCATGCATTCGTGTAACGTGAATGATGTAATGTTATTGTGGGAAACCTAATTGTGCATAACTGCAACAAAATATTTTATCTTTTATTTTAATAGTTGGCTGACATTTATGCTTCTTTGCTAAGAAAGAGAAAGCAAATTAGTTGGAATAGTTTTCAGTAATTGTGTAGATTTTTCATATGAAAATAATATTTGACTTCAGGCCATGGTTTTTAACTGATGACAAAATTTAGAACAGAGGACTTGAAAAGGTAGGCTAGTGGAGTTAAAAAGATAGCACGATCATCTAGGTGAATTTTTTTCTTGCAAAATAGTGATCATTTAGCTAAATCTGTTCTTCCTGATGAGATGTTCTTCTACTTACTTCACAGTATGAAATACCAAGGAAGAAGCTAACTTGAAACTAAGTGGTTGTTAGTAAAAATAAAATGGCCAAAATGTGGCTGGAAATGCAGTATTCATGCAGCATTAAGGTATATTATTTTCATTTGTGTAGTACTTATTAAGAAAAAATACAATACGCTCTTTACCCAGCAGATGGCTTTCAAATTAAACGTATTTCATTGTTTCATGGTTGTGGAATTGTTATCAATGAGAATTAAGTCTTAATAAAAATTTAAAAGATTGAGAACAATACACATACCATTTATCTTGAGCTCATGTTTGTAAATACTCACAGGCTGGAAACACTTCTCATATTCCTGTGAGACCAACAGTATTCATACTTTTTATTATTTCATGTAACAGATGATCCGTTTCTTCCAGGCTTTTCAATTAAATTCCTTGTTGTTGCTAACCAGCTCCTCCTCTTTTGCTATTGAACTTTGTGCTACAACAGCAGATTTATGCCAGAGTGTGGTCAGTGCATGTCCTGTGGTCTGAATTCAGCCTAGAACCAGTCTTGCAGACTAACTGCAAACCCTCAGACATACCTAAACCGTATGGTTTATACCTAAACCGTTGCTAGGTGGATGTCTCAAAAGACGGCACTGATGCAAATTTGTAATCCACATGGTGCTTTGTAACATTGTGGAGGATGTACCAGCTGAAGGTGGGAAAGGTAGAACATAATTTTTTAATGCTAGTTTATTATTTTTTCCTGGAAAAAATGAATAAATAATCATAGGACCATGTCTTGTTAGTGAGGCATGCATCTGAAAGTTGAGAAAAATAAAAAATATCAAAGCAGAGGCAATTTGTAGAACCATAGAACAGCCCAGGTTGGAAGGGACCTCAGAATATCATCTGATCCAACCTTTTGTGGAAAAGGAAGCCTTGATGAGATTATGTAGCACCCTACATATGTCCAGTTGCATCTTGAAAACCTACAGTGATGGAAGTTGTGGGGAAGGAGAGGAGACAAAGCAGAACACATTTTTCTTTGTAGCAGATAATCACAGCTTAGCTCAGCTGGGGCTCCCCGTCTTTGCTCAAGTGTTTTCCCCAGGTCAAGTATCTTTGCAGTCTCTCTGCAGTGTCCATTTTGTGAACACCCTCTGGATTCAACTTCTCTTCAAGGTAGTTACAGCCCTCCAGCATGGTGTTCACACAGCTGGCCCTACAAACACAGCTGCTCTATGTGCCCCCACCCCCAATAGCTTCATTTGCTTCCTAGTTACCCTAGTTACCACAGAACTTACCAGGTTTTGTGCTGCATAGGTGTCAGATGAAAGCAATAGTAGCAGTTAATTGAACCTCTATAAAGGTGCTAGTATGGTTTATCTCCCTGCTATGTAGTTTGATAGCTTCTTTTGAATGAGGTCTCTGACAAGTTGGTTGAATCTGAATCTTTGAAAATGGTAGGCGGTTTTAATGCTATATAATTAAGTTGGCTTTTAGTATAATACCAATAATAATAAACAGATTACTACTGTTTTCCTCCAAAACCTCTAACAGATACTTACAATACTTAAAGGTTTTCTCGCCTCGTGCCCCTGCTCCACCCTCCCACCCCCCAGCTTTGTGAATGTAATGAAATAATAACAGTGGAAGGAAGAATTATTTGAGAATACTGTTCAAAATCAATGATCCTGCTTTACCAAGTATCGCTCATACTCTTTTTTTTGATGCAGTTTTCAGTTAACAGATCTGATTTGAGGAAAAGCTCTTTTATGCTTGTGCCTATCATTATTTACTGAAAGTCTTCATATAGGAAAGAACTAGAGAAAGAAAAGCTAATGAATTTGAAAATAGTATAAGAACAAAAGGGTAAAGAAGAATACCTTATCTCTGTAAGCAGCAAGACAGGCACAAAGGAGAAAAAAAAAATGTGTTAAGGGAACTGTTGAGAATATGAAGCATAAGAAGCGAAGTGTCTCTTGTTTGGAGACATTGCATGTGTTTTCCAGCTGCAGGATGTGAAGCAAGATGTCAATAGCATAGCTGGAGGTTAAGGTAGGGCTTGAAGACAATTGGGACACATGGAATCAATTGGTATAGCTGCCACAGCAAAAAATTGGTTCTGCATCTAGAAATTTCACAATTGCTGCAAACACATGCACAGTGCTATATAGCTTACGGTAATGGTTATACTAATTGACAATAGGTGACAAATCCAGTCCGCTAACTGGAATAGAGTGGGGTGGAGTACAGTAGAGCGTAGAACAATTATTCTGCAAAAGGGAAGACCAAAGTCCTAATACACCAGGATTTTGTAGGAAATACTAAGACACTAGGGTGGTACTAGGTTAATAGTAAACGGATCAAAATAGTGATTATTACACAATCTCCCTCCAAACTGCCCAGATGTCTCAAGAGAAAATGCAAACAACACAAGCAAAGCAAAGAACAAAATAATCAAATAGCTAGAGATGGAAAAGTCGACATCCAGGAAACTTTTCTCCAAATTATTTTTAAAAGTACTGTAGTTTAAATCACAAAACATGGCACATTACCTCTCTTCCAAAACATTGTAACCGTTAGTCTATGTAAGATTCCCAAGAATATCAAGAGCTGTAAGTGCTGAGTCCTTCTTTGAATCTTGGTAAGGTCTTGACATCAGTGACATCCTGTGGCATTGAGTTCCATAATCTAATTATGCGCTGCATTAGAAAGCATGTCCTTTTATCAGATTTGGAGCTGCTGCTTTTCACTTTCACTTAGTGTCCTTTTGTTCTTGAATTATGGGATGCAGGACTACAGAAGCTCCTGATCTATTTTCTCTTCACCACTTACCATTTTTATACTTTCATCATATCCCTCTTTATTCATCTTTTTTTCTAAGGTTAACAATTGCAATTTTTTTTCAGTCTTTTCATATGAAGGCTTCTCTGTATGCCTAATTATTGCAGTCGTTCTTTTCTGAATACCTTCTAATGCAGTAATATCATTTTTGTGATGGGGTGACCAGTACTTCATACTATTCCAGAGGAAGGAAAATTATTGATTCATGTAATGACATTATATTTTCTTTCTTATTCCCCAACTCATTTCTTATGCATCTTAACATTTTACTTGCTTTTTTGACTGCAGCTGCACATCGAGCTGGGCTCTTTATTGAGCTGGCTGTAGTGAGGCCCAGGTGTTTTTCCTAAGTTGCACTCTTAATTGAGATCTGTGGTAAAGCAAATGATTTGTTACATGGCTCGTTTTTTTTTCACCAATCTGCATTTAAATAGATGATTTTCACCTCTATTAAGGTGGCCCATCCATCTAGCTTGGTCAGTTACCTCTGAAGTTTCCCATCTTCTTCAGAATTGGTTAACAAAGTTCTTTGTGTGTTATCTGCAAATTTTGCCATGTTGCTGTTCACTCTTTTTTTCCACATTAATTAATACATTTTGAACACCTGGTCCTTGTATGGTGCCTTGAAGCACCCTGCTGTTAACTTTTTTGCTGTAATGAAAATTGACAATATATATGCCTTCTTTTATCTTTGAGAAAAGTTTTGCTTCATTTTGCATCCTATCCCAAAATGACTTTAGTCTCTGACTGAGGTGGAAACTGTTAGTCTCTTGAGAGGAACATTGTTCTTGCCACATTTATTCAGTTACTCTAACAAGGTTAAGAGCCTGATACCTTCAAAATAAAGCTAAATCTTTGAGACACAACTATGCTTTTTGTGACTACAAATATGGAAATTAAGGACAGAAGATGAAACAAGTAGTTAATTCATTCAGCATGTTGGGCAGACATGTTCAAAGTTAAGATGGGGGCAAGCTTTTAACATAGCAGATCTTAACACTGTCTTGGTGATAATCTTAAAAACAGCAATATAATCAGTCTAAACAGGCTGTGTGAAAATAAGGGAAAAAAAAAGAAACTAGTGGTAAGGTCTAGGCAGCTTTCATTTTTCCAGACTTTCTCTCAAAATCTGATATGAACCAAGATATTTTAAGGTTTGGAATCCCCAAAGTTCTTGTGGAAAAGAGGAAAGGTAATCTTATTTTGAGGCTTTATATGTCCTGACATCCCCTAGGCCTGCTTATTTCCTGGTATCTCTCTCTCTTTCTCTCAAGTGTTCCCAATCCTCTCCCTGAGAGAGTCTATGTCTGCTTCATCAATCCTGACTGCCTACAGTGTGCATCAGACTCCACCACCTTTCTTCACACAGAAGATTGCTTGCACAAAGGAAGGCTCCTCAGACTGCTTGGGATACCTTGCACAGATGCATGCCACTGCCTTGAATTCAGAATGGACACTAAAAGAGATCCTGAACATATTGGTGGAAATGTGATCAGTCACCTGCAACTCAGACTCTACGTGCTTGGTAAAGGAACTGTAAGGACAACTAGAACTTCTTGCGATATTGCCAAAGTTTTATCTGAAGGAAATACAGTATTTTCCATACTGTAGTTCACCCAACCTTAACCAAACTATTTTGGGTGGAAGGGAAGTTGACAATAGGTATCAAGTCTTTCTTTTCTGAATGGGCCTGTGAAAACGCTAGTAACCTCTCTACAACTCTTGCCAGAGCATAGTAAGATTTGAAGGCAAAATACGGAATATAATCTATGGCTATCTGTGGACCAGTTATACATACATACATAATTAGTTATGCACACATACATATCTGTGTGTATATGAGTATATATACTATATACATCCCTTTTCCTTGAGCAAGCTGTTTTGATATAGTCAAATATAGGATGCTGAATTATAAGACAGTAACAGTAAAACTTGCCACTGTGACCTGTTTTTTCATGTAAAGCAACACAAATATTATCAGTATAATATAGTATAATCAAAAATGCAAATAGAGTTTCTTATCAGAAGGAAGAATAGGAAGAAGACTTGGTGCTATTCACTTAATTTTGGAAGGTTCTAAAATACCACAGTGCTTGTGCAATGTAAGAAAGTTACAGGGATAGAATATAAATTGCAGTCACACCTGTTAGTGAACATGGTATGTTAATGACACTTTTGCATCGAATATAAGAACAGAAACTGTACTGTGTGCCATTTAGCTAATTTAGAGGGGAGAAAAATGTATACCAAAAATATGAGCTCACTGCAGTAAAAAAATCAAAGCTGAATGCTTTTCACAATATATTTGCAAAATAAGTAGCAACTTAATAAAACGTTAGTCTTTACACTTTGCCAGCTAAAGCTAAGATGACTTGACATCAAGTGATTGAAGGCTGAGTTTTGCAGAAACAATGCATATGGAAAGCAGTGAGAATACTGTGCCTGCTTTATACTGAAAATATCCATGCTTTGCATTTGCTGTGGGTTAATATATCTCTTGAAATGTGTGTGTATTTGGATAGTATTAAGAGATAAATACATGCCTTTTTAATGGTGCATTGCCATTTGGGAGAATATCACAGAACACTTTTCAATATCTCTAGGAGACTGTCACTCAATAAATGAAGCCTGTAGCCCACCAATATTCATGTAAACTCACCATGATAAAATGTATCAATAAATAAGCATTAAAACACTGTCTGAAATAAATCCATTTCTGATAATACTCCAATGCAGAATCGGCACCTTTTTTAACAGGATTTTTTTTTTTTTGTTCTTTCATTTTTCTCTAGAACCTATATAAAAATTAATGTGAACCAGAAGAAAATTTATCAGTGCTTTTCAGGCAGGCTGCTTGTTTCTCTCCTTTCCTTAAAAGGCTGTGCACCCGCCTGTGTTCCCCAGACTTTAGTAGCATATCAGAATCCATAACAGATGCTGCATTTTTAAAATTAAATGTTTTAATACCTTCCCTCCCTCCATCCTGTTAGTTCCCAGTAATGACTTCTTTTTAGGGAGTAGTATCAATGGTTATTATTTTAATGTACAAGATAATAAGTGAAGCAACATAGAGGGAATAAGCTGTGAAGGGTTATATTGGCTAACATACCTGTTTATTTGGAAGGTCCTTTTTCATAACCTTAAATCTGTGGAAAAAAACCTACCAGCTCCAGGTCATGGGAGTTTCTCTAAATATTGGGAGCAGGCTTGGGTGGCATTTTTAGTACCACTGCATTTCAGGTTCATATAAACCCTAAAATCATTATGATTTTTTTTCTTTAGCCTAGGCAAAGTAATAGAATTATGAGACTCAAAAGGTGCTGAATTTTAGCTGCCTTCACCCTGCTCCCTGCCCCCCAAGTTTCACAGCTACAAAAGAGTTTCTGTGTAAGATCCTTACTTGGCTATCCTGCACTTAATCAAGAACTGGCACAATGTATTTTTGCTGACCTTACTGAGGATTTACAACATATTTACAATCATAGAGACGTAAACATATGCAATTATTCTATTCAGGATTTACAAATTCACTCTTAAGGTAAAAAAATGTATCAGTAAAAATCAATAGGAACTTTTTTTTTTACTTCAGTGGAACTCAGAATTCATCCAAATGTGACAAAGATGTAGTTGAAAGGCTTTTTTCTATGAACATTCTCAAATCACTTGTGATTTCACTTTTTTTTTTTTTGGATGGCACTCTATTTTTCAAAGACATTGATTTTTTTTTCCTGACACTTTTAATTATATTTGTCTATGTAAGACAAACTGTGATCCTCAAACTACCTAGTCAAAACTCTCAGAGCAGAATTGTATATGGTTCCCAGAAGGAAACAGCTGAAAACACTAAAGCTAGGTAGACAGATACATTAATTATTACATTAACTTCAAATATTTTTTTTTAATACCGATTCTACTTTTAGAAATGGAGAATCTGTCAAATCAAGAATTTGGCAGGTAATGTACAAAATATCATGCCATTTATCTGTTAGAGAACAAAATACTCTTCTGGCTGAATCTTATTAAAAGAAACTTCTGTGTCTTTGGACTAAAATCCAGAGATTTCACAAGATATGTAGGTCTTGCCTATGCATAAGTTGTGCATATCGTATTCATCCATACTAAGTATTATTTTAAAGTATATTAGTGTATTGTTAGAAACGTGAAATTCAGCAGATACGAATGTTGTCCACTTCTAGACTGGATTGCCTTGTGATAGCATAATTGTCAGAGTGCTTCCTTTTAATTTTCCTAATTGATATGGAACGTAGGGCTGAATCAGTGAAAATATTTAATCTTTCCTATCAAAACTAAATAGCATTTCAATTCTTATGATATATTCCCAAGGTCTTACTGATCATTCATTGTAAAGGCATATCTAACAAGAGCATCATTAAAATTCAAGGTATTCTAGTATGAAGACTTAATCTTGTATTTGTCTATGTAGTTTTGTAAAAGGGATGCCGCTCTGTGAATAGTATCTTAAAGGCAAGTCTTCAGTGTGTAACTCCATAGAAGTTAAATGCCTTTTCATTTAATAGCAATGGTAACTGTCATAGCTTCACTCTCTTAATTTGTTTTTCACTGTTCATCTCGTTTTTGTTTTATTTCACATATCACTGATTTTGAACAGCGAATCAGATTGGCCTTTTAACTTTTAGGTTCCATTTCATATTCCATTGAGCAGATACAACATAGTGCCACTCATGCAATAGTAAGTTAGGGCTACAGGCGGAGGTGGGGAAAAACAGAACCCACAATAGCAAAGTAGTAAAGTTCGTACTGTCATTTTCCTAAAAATGTAAAAATCTATTGGTTCAATTAACTTCTTTTAGATAACTTCAGAAGTATGTGTATATTAAAGGTGCTGGAATTTTTTGTCGCAGGCTTATTTTAGGAGAGTAATTTAAAGATGTAGAGTACAGGCAGAGGTATTGATAATAGTGTCAATGTTACGTCATAGCATGCTATTGGACAATATATGTTTTCTTAGGAAAAGGAGAAAAAAAATGCCATAGTACTTAATTTGCAAAGGAGATGACTGGTAAAGAAACATTTTAATTATGTGGCTAACTGTAAAAGAAGAATTTTAATGAAGCAGTAGTTAATTTGCATGCAAATGTCTCTGAACTGCCTTGTAAATTTTAGCCAAATGTTTGAAGTTTGTCCATAACATTAACTGAGAAATGTGGTTTAAAACAGGGTGTTATGTAAGTTCTTCCCACGTCCCAGGAACTGGTAAATCCAAGTAGCCCTATCATGACTGTCAGCCTGTATGCCTTTATACAGATTCAATTTAAAATACTTCTTGTACTTAAAACCTGCTTGGACACATCTTGCGTCTTTCCATACCCTTGTGGTTCTCCCTGGATTGTCAGTTCCTACATATCACTGTGGTGGAAAGCATATCTAATTAGGAAGGCAAAACAATGTTGTGTGGAGGAAAAGCAGTACTACTCATTTTAATTAAACTTCGGATACATAGGGATTATTAGTAATTGCTATATGTACATTTTTTTTATAAATGTAAAGAACCATGGATAGAAATGCCTTAATTCTTTCAAAATCATTCTTTGTATACCTATGTTAGCTAAACATTTTCCTTACACCTAAAATAGATTTGTGGTCTCCATATTTATTGTCTGAGAGATCATCAACATGTCTCCTATTAATGGAACTCCAAGATAAAGCTTAATGTTATAATATAATCCAGGGGTCCTCAAACTTTTTAACCAGGGGGCTGGCGCGCGGATGAAGTGGCAGGCAGTCATCTGCGGCTGCTTGGTTTCCCCCCCCCAACCCCCGGTGTGGGGTGGGGGTGGCAGGGGGTGTGTGTCTGTAAATACCGGGGGCCGGATTGAGGACCCTGGGGGGTCGTATCCAGCCCATGGGCCATAGTTTGAGGACCCCTGATGTAATTCCATATTCTTTTTCCTACCATTAGTACACAGCACACTGCCTTTTTATGCTGTGGACAGTCCACATTCAACTATATATTGTTTTCATCTTACTTCTGTAAGTTTTGTCTAATGAATGCAAAATGCATTCATTTTCCAACTGAGACAGAAAAAAAATATTTCTTTTTTTCTGTCCTTCATTACCTTATCGCATTTACCATTCTTTAATTAAATGCATTGATAGTTGATACATGTGTTGATCAAGCCTTTTATTATGGCATGGCTAAGGGGAGGCTTTCAGAAGCGAGTCTTGAATATGATGAAGCTTTCAATATGATGAATTAGGATGCATAATTTATGGCTGACATAATTAGTGTGATATGGGGAAACAAACAGTTTTAATGTTAAATCCTGATAGAAAAGGAACTTCGTAAATGCTTAGATCACTTAAGTTGTGTAAGAGAGATGATAAACTAAACAAAACCAACGATGAACCAGGAAATCATTCAGACATTTACAGTATAAGCTTTTCTGTGTCCCAAAAGATCAAAAGAAAAGTATGTGAGTGGTGCACTTACCTGTTTCTCATCTTGAGACTTACCAAAGTAGTTGTCAGTGGAAGATCTGTGTTGAGCCAATCAGGAATCCAGTGTTAAGCAAAATGTATGATCTTTGTCCCCTTGGTAACAGTGTGTCTAGCACAACACAAAATGTGTTGCTCTAATTGTTGCCCTAATTGACACCTTTGTTGACAGTCTTAGAAGAAAGGTCAAGATGTGGTTAGGCATGGGACTCATGTACTGTCTTACAGCTGCAGCCTCCTTGGCTGAATGCTGCAATTTATTGAGCAGCCGTGTGCTCTTTGAATTCTGCTAATGTTTTAGCAAATTCCGTGGGTAAATACCGTATTCATTTAATCTTTTCTTTTTTTCTTATATGATTTCCTACGAGTAGTGTGCTTACTGTGTTAAATCAGTGTGAGAGAAAATGAAAGGAGGTACTGAGCTAGTGAAAATACATCTGCAACCCGAACACTTTGTAACTTCTCTTACTGTTGACAGGCAGTGTTTTATACAGCAGAATATTAACACCACCTAGGCCAAGCTACTTTGGGTATTTGAAGAAAGTACATATTAGAACATCTAAGTTTAAAATTTTCTATTCCATATATAGTCATATTCTGTGAGGTAGCCACTCCTAGAGGGTGATTCAGAGCCCTAAATTAGTTGACTAAAGTTAGACAGTGTGAATACCTCCCACAATAGCAATATGTTGCAGAGGGACAGAAAGGAGACAAGTGAAGGGAGAAAGGGGGAAGAGAGTGATAGGGACTATGAATGATGTAAGTCTATAGTGAACTTTAGAAATGGTTAGAAATGAGTAGAAGTTTTCGGACAAAAGGGAGATCTGTTTGCTTGGTATAGCACATACTACGAACTGAGTAGCTTTTTCATAGGTAACTGTTACAATAGTGCTGATATGACACCTTCAACTGTGACTATCCATATATTTATTTATCTGTACTACAGTTGTTCTTGGAGTCCTTAGTCAATAATGGAGGACTAAAGTACATATATGAATAACTCCTGCTTCAAAGAGCTTACAAGAAAAATAGAATTCATAGGCAAAGAATAGGAAGGCAAAGAGAAGGAAGAATGAAATCACCTGCCCAAAGTCACCAAGGTTAATAATTCTTTTTTTGCTATAAAATGGACTATAATCCATAATCTCTGCAATTTCCATGTGTGAAAGCATTTGTAATACACACAACTTTTTGGAATTTGTTTGAAAAACATTTGCCTTCAGTAAAAAGCAAGTTTCTATACTCGGGAGTAATGGCACCACGGTAAACAGTCTCATTTATGTTCATAAGGGTTGGGCAGAGCTCTTGAAAATGTAGTTCTTTCACAGTATTTATGGCTCTTCTGGTTTTGATTAAAATAATTAATTTGGGTCGTAGGCACCTTTTTAAAGAGAAATCAAGAATTCTGCATTCATCTGTCTGTACATTTATTAGCTCATTAGTCACTGTAGAAGTGGATGGCAAATCTCAATTTTTCATCTTCAGAACCAAAGGTTACTAAAGGACAGACACCCTCCATGTCACAGACTTTTGATTTTTTAATTTGTATTTAACATCCTTTTAGAAGTCTTTTGACATTCAATAGTATTGCCAAGGAGCTTTCTAGCCATGCACGGACATAATATGCACACACATACTAATGGTTTGTATCTATCCATTTACCTATCTACCTATCCATCTGTATGTTATGTATGATAAAAACAATTGACATATAATCATCTGTTGAGATCCATGTATCTCTGAGAAATTTTCTGTTACATATTGTCATTATTGTGCACCTTATAAAAAACATATTGTGGTTTGGGGAGAGATGAGAAGCAAATTCCTCTGTTAAAACAGACAGAGCCATTATTTCACTTGCTGTTCTCTTTGATGGACTTCCACTTTGCTGGCTCACTGCAAATTGGCTCAGTTGATAAAGTTTTGGAATTTCGTACCCTTAGTTTTGGTAAAGCTAATATGTGAGTCATAGTTTGTAGTTTCAGGGCTTCCCATTTGTAAGTACTGATAGTACAGATGGTCTGATACCAACCTGTATCTAGTGGCTAATTTACAAAAGTACACTATATTGGAGCAGAGCAATACATTCTTGACAGTGTGTGGATTTCCTAAATTGCATCATATTTTAGATTGTGGTTTAGATTTGGTGTGGGCCAGCTGTTGTAGACACAACAATACTGTATGTATTATATTGTGGATGAAATTGAGCACCCTATGCCAGTTCTTGCAAGTCTGGTTGATCTTGCTGGACAGGAGGCTTCAGCTGGATACCTGTTCACTAGCAGACAAGTGTGAATTTCAGCTTGCATCATTTTACTTGGTAACAGGAACGAAAAATATTTAGGCAAGTTATATTCTGCCTGAAAATAGTGAAATAATTTCACATGGACATTCATTCTATTCAGCAAGAGTATGAGATGTTTTGGTTGGGTACAGAAAAGGCCTGTACAGGCTATATTTGATATCGGATGGCTATAGTTTTCTTCAGACAGGCTCATAAATTGTGCCTCTTAATAGAGAGAAAGTAGTGAACGAACATATGTTGCAGTGTCATATATTTAGCAATGTGAGCTTTATAACTACTGAATATTTAGATTTTTACAGTTCTAGAAAAAGTGCTAAATGTTAAAGCACTAGAAAAAGATTAAGAATTACTTATTACTGTAACTATCACTTTATAGTCATTCGTCTGCCTAACTTCCCATGCTTTTCTTGTCAATTTAATAGAGAGTGGATTCAGATACATTGTGTTGCGAGTGTATCCTTGGGTAACAACTGCTGCATTCAGGCACTATTTTCTTTCTTCTGGAGTAGAGAGATAAGACCTTTCATTCCACCAGTATCAGATTTCTCTTCACTCTGTAGCAGGAGCTAGACACTATGAATGTATCTGTAGCACTGAACATACCAGCCCTGCAGATGTCCAAGTCAGGGAGCATGTTCCCCACAGGATGCAAATTTCGTATTTTGACAACAGAAGGACACCTGCCATATCCCTCTTCTCAGTGTCCTGATAATCTTGGAAAGGAAATCAGGGCACATGGATTTGGCAGAAGGAGTCATGTTCCAAGAGGGTAAGTTTAGATGCAGCTGGAACATTTTGAGCTACTTATGCTGTGCTTGATTTTCTGCTCTCTTACAATGTGTACTAAACGTATTTATTTCCTTGCCTGCATACACACTTACTCCTGCTTAAAAGTGTTAACATTTTTATATGCCTGAGTTACAAAGAATGTACCTCAAAAATGCAGTCAAAATGCAGTAGTTTCTTAGTACTAAAGCAATCAGTTTCCCTGAGTAGCTGAAACTGTGACTAAAAGAATGTCTGATGAAAGAACATCCTTTAAAACTGAGTCGGTCTTCCTTCCCACCACTAAAGAAGGGTGATTTAGTGATAAAGAAGAGAACCACTTGTGAAATGAAAATGTCCATTGTAAAACAATAGTAACAGTAACAACAACAACAACAATAATAATAATAAAAATAAATAAAGAATAATTAAAAACTGGTTGTGGTTTAACTCTGCCAGGTAGCTCAGCCCCACACAGCTGCTGGCTCACTCCACCACAGTGGGTTGAGATAAAGGCAGTTTAACAGGTAAAATGAAAGCTATGCATGCAGGCAAAGCAAAACAAGGAATTCATTCACTGAGTCCCATCAGCAGGCAGGTGTTTAGCCACCTCCAGGAAAGCCGGGCTCCAACATAATGCCAAATGGCCACCCTCCCTGCTTCTTCCCATAGCTTATATTGCTAAGAACGATGTCACATGGTATAGGATATGCCTTTGGTCAGATGGGGTCAGCTGTCCCAGCTGTGTCCCCTCACAACTTCTTGTGCACCCCCAGCTTCCTCACTGGCAGGGCAGTGTGAGAAACAGAAAAGGCTTTGAGGCTGTGCCAGCCCTGCTCAGCAATAGTTAAAAAATCAGGGTGTTAATCAACACTGTTTTGGCTACAAATCCAAAGCATAGCACCATGCTAACTACTGTGAAGAATATTAATTCTATCCCAGCCAAAACAAGTACAAAACTAAGCTTCAAGATATGATTAATCTCATTTATTTGTTGAACCCTGTATATTCTTCATATAAATATATACTGCATAATAATTTAAGAAACTGGCTTCCATTGCTGGATCCAGTGCTGTGCACTTCTGGAAAGCCATCTAATATCTGTTATCCTCACAGAATGGGAGAGAAAAAAGGTCATTTTCTCTTCATACCTTTTCCTTCACATTTTGAATACAAACCTAAAATTTTCATATAAATATGCAGTTCATGTTATAAACTGTGACTACTCATGTGAGGTTATAATATATTGCCTTGGGTCAGCTAAAGACTGATAGGATTAAATATAGTGTAGCTCAACTTTGGTTTTTTGTCAGTTTTAGCGGTAGCAAGTTCATCTCACTGCTTATGTTTCCATGCAACCCTTTGCCTATGTGAAGTCACATTTCATTTATTGATTAATAAAGTCCTTCTAATCGCCTCTCACATCAGTTGTAGGACTCATAAGTAGGGTGGTAAGCGTCATGAAGTTAGGAAGAACGTAATGTAATGTAATGTAAATTCCAAGCACAGTTGTGCACTTTGTTTTGTTGTTCACTTTCCTTTATATTGTTTACATGCTAGGAATTTGCTTCCTGACTTGCTGGAAAAATGCCAGACTCTAAGGAAGTTTCAGGGTCCTCTTCCTTTTCACCTTCTCGTTCAAATACTCTTGTGCATTCAGCAGGAGGATGCCAGCTGCATGAATTCAAGAAGCACAGACTGCAGGAGAAGACGTTTTTAGCATAACTCACTGCTCTCTGGTTTTGAGTGTTGCTTATTGGAACCTGTTATTCTTACGCTGGCTGACAGTTTAACATGTATGGCAATGTGAGAGGGATGGCTATTGAACACCAATGTCTTAGACTTCTGGATAAAAAGCATTTTAAGCAATTTTTTTTTTTTTTTTAATTAAACAGTGGAGGGAAGGGGACTTCTCTTGCAGTTTTGATAGTTGTTTACAATAATTTGCTTTAGTGTCTGTGGAAATATATAGTACAACTTGATTATGCTCTGAAAGCCTTTCATTGCTTGAGTGGTAGCATTGAGCTGCCCTGCCTTATGTAAGCCAAATGTTACTGGAATGGAGCCACTTGCAGAAATCTTAGGATGTCTCTGGAGGGATGTGCCAGGGCAGAGACATACTGGTTTGGGCTAAGGAACTTGTAACCATTTTTCCTAGTCAAATTATGTATTACTAATGACAGCAGTTCTACAAGAAACACAAGTGAAGGTGCTGTAGATAACTGCAGAGGAAGGAGAAAATACATGGTCTCCCTGCCTTTTGTTTTCAAAGTCTAGCCTTAGAAAATTAAAGGACAGGAGAAAAATAAATTATTAATACTGCTCATGAAATTTTAAATGTACAAACATATCCTGAAATATAGTAGCAGGAGGGTGATAAACCCGCAGCTTTTCTACTTTCTTTCAGTAGTGGACACATTCATGCAATAGCACTGAAGCACAGCTTCTTACTGCAGGTGCTTTTCCCATTTTGGGAGTTCACTGCCCTTGTTTTGTTAGCCTCAGCATTTTGAAAGTGTTGGCTCACCCGCAGTGCTTGCAAATATATCACTGTCCATGCTGCCTTTGCTCTTTGTATTTACTGGTGTCTTACGCTTCAGGGTTTCTGATGCCCTTGAGAAGCTGTGACCATTTTTTACATCTGAAAGAGCGCCAATTCATTTATTAAGACAGAGTCTGTGGGGCCTGGATAAATTTATTCTATCTAACATTTAATAAAACATAAAATTAAAAATGTGACTTATGCTGTGACATACTCAGCATTATCCTTCCAAGGTTTATATTTGAGTGTTGCAGGGCCCCATTCTCCAGAAGGGTAACATGCTATCAATCTACCTCTGAGGTGACAAGGCCACTGACGTTTTCCTGTGGTGGTTGTTTAATAATTAATTTTTCATTGCTAGTGTGTTCAATAAATAGATTGCAACATTTAAGACCAGTTTAATAGGTTTATAGGTTCCTTATAAATTCCAGTAATGGTAATAGTTAATAAGAGAATAATGAATTCGTGCACAAAGATCTCAAGACCAATCAAGCAAATTAAATCTGGCCTACACCTAAGCTGTGGCTGCTGGGGTGGGTATTTTTTTTTCCTTTATCTTTTTTTTTTCACTGTAAAATGTATCCTGTGTGAATAAGCCTATCTGGTGATTTGTTGAATTTCTTAGTGTTTCACTTGTCATAGTAATTTAAATCTTTAATCTGAGGACGTGGCAGGCATATGAACTGGCACATTAAATCAATATTATGTTGCAGACAATGTCTCTGAAGAGGTTGCCATTGTGTAGGGGAATGCAATAATAGGAATAATAAAAAGAAATTGCATTTTGATCTTTCCACATATATTATTACAATACTGTTTACCCATTTTAGAAAACATACAGCTCTGCTTGTAAAGGCAATCCCTTGCACAGTGCTTTGCCACATACTCAAAATGCAAAGTGGAAGAAAAACCCCAAGAGTCAGGATTACTATTTGGATTCAAGAGCATCAACCCTACAAAGAAGGAGTCTGTTGCTTAACAGGCATTTGCTTGGCATTTAAAATAGATAGTTGTTGGTCTCGTTAAGAGTTCCTGATAGTCAGAGATAACCTCATTAAGAAAGTTAATAAAGGAGGAAGGTGCATTTGGTTTATCTGCTTACTTTATGACTCATCCAGGGCCTGATTTTCCACTTCTTTTCAAGCTTTTCTATATAATCACTTGAACTGGGGTGATTCAGTTGTTTCACAGACATGTCCATGGCTCTTTATTATTGCACACACAGTACACTGGGAAGGGATTCAAAGCACTATTATTCACTCTTGGTTCTGAAACTATCTTACTGAGCATGCATTCACTTAATTATCCGTTTTCTATATCTGTAAATACGAATCAAGCTGATGACCTCAGTAAGATGTTTGGATTAAAAATGCTGGATAAGAGATGCAAAACAGTGGGAAATTGGGGCATCCATTTTTCCAGAACTTTAGGATCTGACTTAAGATCTTTTTTTATCAGTTCTTTTTTTAAAGAAAGTCTGCTTAGAAAGGACCTTGCCAAAAATCTGTGATATAACCTGAAAAGCAAGGCGAAAAAAACCCAGCCCACAACAACTACATCTATTATTATCTATATTCTGAAGAAATCAACCTTAGGAAAGACTACATATCTAAACCAAAAGCTGGCAACCAATACTTCATGTGACAATTCAAGGTATTTCTTTAGCCTTCCTTGTTACCTTGCCATAAACCAAGGCTACCACCTCTCAAGCTTGCAGGCAAGGAAAAGACCGCAAGGTAGCAAGTAATCACGGCCTGAGCAGCAGTTAGTTGTGGCTGCTGCTCCAGTTTATCTGCTGAACAACTTCTAGAGAAATCATAGGCTAGGTACCCATGTGTAGGTGGAGAAAAGAAGAGAAGGGCTTGGGAAATGCAGCTGTTGTGGTTATTGCAGGTAGAAAGCTATGCGGCTGGAAGATTATGTTGCACTACTGAAGAGCAGAAATAGGGTGAGAGGATGCTGTAGCAAAATGTAAGAGAAAAACTCTGGCATTAGGTTATCATAAGATGATAAAAGCAAATGAAGGGCTGATAAACCTGCATTGCTACAAAAGAGTTAATTATTTAGCCTTGATTATTTGGGACTCCCATGTATTTAGAACAGGTACTACTTATAATTAACTGGTACTAGCCTGTTTCTGGTTTTGGCAGTAGCTGATTAACACTATCAATGGTGATGGCTATCCTGACAAAAGTAGGTATTTCACTACTATAAGCTGACCAGGTGCTGCAAACTGGATTTGCCACACTGCAACCCATCAGTGCCACCTGCCATTATTGCAGTATTTGCCATTTTAAAATTTGGACACAGTGAATACTTGTTCTGTGGTAAGAGATCATTGCTGACCCGTTTCTGCACACAGCAGTTGCCAGTCAGTGGCTGGTAGTGACCTTTTTCTCACAGTGGCGAACAGTCATCGCTGAGAAGCAATGGGCACTGACCAGCGAATGCAAATTGCACTTAACTGTACGGCTCACTAGCAGGGTATATTCTGTGTAGGCTCTTATTCTGGGGCAAGGAGCTGAAGAAAGCAGTTACTGCTTCCTGCCAGCTATAGGTCCCTAATTAGTTTCTGCAGCGACTTTGTGATTCACAGCAGGTGATGAGCAGTGATAGTTTACTAGTGGAGTATGTAGTGACTTCAGATAAAAAGCCTGGGGCTGAGGAGATAGGAAATGTAGTAGCAAAATCGGATTATCGTAGCCAGAAGGGAATCAGGTAGCAATATTTATTTTTTCTAAGACTGAAGATGTAATAAACAAACTAGTTAAGGTTTTGAAACAGGAGGGAAGAAGAGGGTAGGAAGAGAGATTACAGCATGGAAATCTTAGGTTGAAATTTTGTGGCTCACCCATTCATTTGCCTTGTGCACTCCCATTTGGTCTTAACAAAAGTCTTCATATTGCTGTGACTGAAATCCACTTAATATTTATTCTCTGAAGACCCACGCAATTTCAGTGAAGTCATTCCTGAAACACAGTGGGAGATTCAAACTCAGTGCATGTGTTTCTACAGAACAGTCACTAAATCCCAAGAAATGCTGTTTTCCAAAGAATGGGAGGAGCAATGGTGGATGACTTGACTGAAGATAAGAATTCAGAATAGGCTTGATAACGAGATTTCTCCTTTATGTGCAGTAAGTGCATAGAAAGAATAGCATCAGCAAACCTGTCAGGTTGGAAGTATTTAGGGGAAGACCAAAATATTTAGCAACTGTTCTCCCAGAAACTGTAGAAAAAAATATTAAAAGTAGCATCTTACTGATGGCTCCATGTAGGCAAATGGGAGAGCATAGTAATTTGTTTAGTATTTCTTTTTTTACTTCAATTTATGAGGTTAGTAATAACACTGCAGCAATGCAGAATGATATGTGCAACTGTTTGCTTTAATTAGTGGGCCTTTAAAATTTATCCTGATTTTACAGAAGCAGGCAGGCATTTATTACAGTATTCCTGATTACTGAAGAGAATTTTACTTGATGAGTAAGATACCCTTTTGTAGCCCAAAATAAATTTTGAAGAGGAGATGACTAAGAAGTATTTCTTTACCTGTTAGAACTGCAATGAAAGAAATTCTAAGAAATCAGCAAGGTGTGAGTTTTATTTAAATTGTACACTCAGCATATTCCCATTCCCTAGGTAAGTCGTATGTACAATTAACATTAGCTTAATTACAGTATGGCCACCTTTAACTCTCCCTCTCTTGGAATTAGTTATTTCAGTGTATCTGAGAGTGACAAATCTCATTCCTGGCACTGTGTCCAACTCCCAGATCTGTGCAGGAAACCTTTGCTTTAGCCCATCCAAAGTACATTTTTTCTTTCGTTTAGTGCTCTCAGCCTGATAGAATAGTAACCTTCTCCAAGTTGATGTTAAGATTCATTCATGTAGGGTATGGAATCTTACGTCTGTCCTTAAATACCTCCTATGGTTGGACATGATACATAAAAGCCTGGACTTGTTAATAAAGTATGGTAATTTGAGGTCTCAGTTCATTCTGTTTATGAAAAATACCATTTCAGATCTACAGTATTGTAGCATTTAAAAAATGCTGACTTGTTAAACATAACCATTGCATATTTATGCAGAGAATGCTTTGAGAACATTTGCTTTTAGAAAAACACCAGGTTTTAGGCAGAAGAAGTAGTTCTTCTAACTCCATCTAAATTATTTCTTCCATGTTACTGCTACTTTCGGAGGACTTCGGAGGTGTTTAAATGCCCACATAATAAATTTCATGTGGGTTACTGGTGCCTCACTTTAAACTTGGGATTAACACAACACTTTATTTTTCAAAAATAAATTTGGATATAAAATGTAGCAGGCAGGATTTTGTTCACTGACTGGGTTCCTTGATTTTCAGGCCATGCCATGGAGGATCAGGGTGCCGTTCCCTCAGAGTCCTCTTACAACAGTAGATGGTGTCGGGGAGAAATTAAGGGAAGTACGGAAAGCTCCAAAATGGAAATGTAGCAGCACTTCCACTGAGCATGTTTCTATCCTGCATGTCTAGTAGCAGAGTTATGCACTGAAATATGAGAGTTTATTTTCTTACAAAAGAGAATATATGGTGTCCAGTATAGTAGTTGATGGTCTGGTTGTCTATATAAATATCTAAACCTCCGTTATATCTTTCTGGGCCCTTAGCTTCAGTGATGGCTTGAAAGAATATGATAAAACATGCTGCCTGATACCAACTTTCTCTTCTCTTGGAAAGGAGATACTCATTATTATGAGAAGGTACTCACCATGCTCTTCTGACTCTTGACAGACCTGATCAAATACCTTCCTACCAGAAGTGGCCAGCCTCTTTTTCCCTGGGATAGAAAAAATGTGCTTCTGCCTCTCCACTCTATTAATAGTGTTTAGGTACTAATGGATTGGTCTTGCGAAATAGAATTCATACCTGCTGACAGCTACCAGCTCAGGCTTGATTCAGTCAGCCATATAGATCATTTATGGACCATGGATAGATTCATGGCAATGCTTGTTAAAAAATAAGAAAGAAAGTATGATATGAAGTCTGTATAAATCCGTATCAGACTTACAACAGGTAGGTTGAAGTAAAAATAATTAGAAAAAAGATTGGTGTACATTGCAGGAATATGCAGATTAACAAAGTAATAAGGACAGAGGTCCAGATCCTCAGGGCATTGTAAATCATCAGTCCCTTAACTGCAGTTACTAAAGCTATGCTGATTTACACCTACAGAATTGATCCAGTAGCAAATCCTTAGTGATAATGTTGGTGTTTTCTCTTGGTAACGAAGCTGCAGGCATCAGGGATGACAGTTGGTTTGTGGGGAAACTTTAGAACAGAATACAGAGAAAAGACAACATGCATATTTACAGCATGTGGGGAACTTAAGGCTGCAGAAGACCTTCTGGAGTTTCTGTGTTCAGTTCCTTTTTACTGTTGCAAGCAATAACATTATCCCATTTATTTTTTTTCTTAGAAGGTGGTTAGTTGAGGCAGAATGGTATTTTAAGCACAGCTTTACTCCAAAAAACAGATTGAATGGAACTTTTATCGCATGCTGCCCTCTGGTTTCTTTTATGATCATTTTTGCATCTTTCATAACCAGAAAGAAATTTATATATTAAAAGTGGGGGGTTTTTTGTTTGTGGGTTTTTTTTTTCCCTTTGCTGTTGTGATTTTGGAGGGTGGGCGGTTTGGTGGGTTTTTTTGTTTGTTTTTGTTTGTTTGTTTTTTGTTTAGGGGTTTTGTGTTGGTGTTTTTTTTTTTTTTTTTCTTTCTTTTTCCTTAATGCTATTGTAAACTGTAAAGCTGGGGAAGTTGTGGGAGAACAAACTGGATGGTCGTCTAGTTCATTCATCTTCCAGGTTCTTAATAACGTTCTCTTTTCAGGGCATAGTTTTGCAGAGTCTGCAGGGTCTATATACACTGCCTATGTAGTTAAAACTGGTAGCACTGAGGAACACGACATCAGTGCACTACAGCTAGTAAATTGACTTGATGCTGCTTTGCACTGTGGCATGGAACTCTACTTACCATCTGAAGTATCTGTTAATCTGGGAATGTCCAGCAGACCCCAGTCCGCTGTGCTGTGTCTACTAAGCGAGGAATTTTGTCTGCCAAATCTTTAGGGCTGGCAGCAACATACGAAGCCAGAAGGACAACAGCTTGGCTTACAAGTAGCATGCTGAGTCTGCAAGGACCAGATAGATTGAAAGACTGCCTATTGACTTGTAAATTCAGAAAATTTGATAGTCAGTCCTGTGGCATACTGAAAATGCAAAAGTGTTCTATACTGTTTATGAATGTAGTTTACAGAATAGGATTACATTTTAGGTAAACATCAGCTTTTTATGCAAAAATTCTGAATAAACTCTGACATTTTTTTATTACTAATGAAGTGGAACTTCAGCTCCAAAAACGTTTGAAATTGCATGTTGCTGTTTTTAGCTAGAGACTTGCTTCAGACAGTTGCTAGAGGAGTGCATATGTAATGATGTCATGCAGGAGGGCAGGGGGGGAGATGTGAGAGAGGGAGGGAAAGGAGGACTTTTTTATCTTCCAAAATGCAGTTCCTCATAAGTGATAGAGAAGATAGCATGGATAAGCATTTGGTTTCATTCCCTAAGCTCAATCTGTTTTATTTGAATTTATCAAACTTTCCCTATCTTCAGAGAAGAATGAAAATGAACATTTTGTGGAGAAATGTTTTATATTTCTAGATGTAATTTTCTTCTTCTTCTTCTTCTTTTTCTTCTTCTTCTTCTTCTTCCTGGCTGTTTGAAAGCCCCTGGAGTCTCTTTCCTGACGTTTATCAAATTCAGTTAAGGTACCATCAGATCTTTGCAAAGCAATGTATACAGAAATTGACTGTTATGAGACACTAATAAAAGTTATCCAGCTTTTTTCTTTCCAAAACCCTATGTTCTTATTTTCCTGATCAAATACAGTGTATTGTGAATGAGAGCTGCTTTATTTATTCAGCTAAATTGTTTTGAAACAACAACACTAGCAAAAGATCTCTGTGAGTTTTTTTGCTGGAAAATGATATTTACTACTTCTAGGAAAACATTGGGTCTCCTGCAGAGGAATAGTTATCAGGTCTTTGAAGTTTGGAGCTAAAATATATGGATATTAAAGACAGCATCCCTATGGTACACAAGTTAGAATATCTTCATATTTAACTGGTGAGTTTTACATTTTTGTTTTGAGGGTGAAGTTTTTGTGTTGGTTTTGTTTTGTTTTCTTTTCTAATAACAGGGCAGAGATTTCAGTTCATGAGGAAGTTAGCAGTAACTGCTAAATCAAGAGTTTGAGACAGGACACTGCCACATGCAGGAGTAACATTAATTCAGGTGATATTTCAGGTGTTGGTAGCATACACATTCACTGGCTTGGTATTCTTGAGGAGAATGCACCAGAGTAGATAAACTTGTCAAAGTATTCAGGGAAGTGGCAGTTGAAGGAGCTTTAGCGGGCTATGGGCTAATTTTATTAAGTGCTGCTTCCATTATCAGACAGTTGCATTCATTACTAGAAAAAATCAGTTGCAGAATGAATTGCATGGTTTCTTGAAGAGCTCCCACATATGAAAATACAATTTGGATAATGAAATCTAAATTTTGGAACCTGTTTGCTGGCTATAGTATTTAATTAAAGGAAAATGTATATGTTAAAGCAACAGCAACACCCAACAGTTATTTTAGTATATTGCCCAATAAAGGGCACTTTTTAGGCTTATACTATGCAATTAAAGTGGTTAATCGAAACAGATTGACTGCACGAAGGAAAATTAGGTTAAATTGGTAAACTTGACTGTTACACAGATTAGTGAATATACTCATTATTACAGACTGAAACTCCCTTTTCATAGTACATTGCACTAACGTGAAGCTGTCCTGGCCTGCAGGGTGATTTACAAACTGTCTTCGATACCCCTGGATAAGTAAGACATAAGAGTCTGTCTGTGGATGTACTTCTGTCTGTGGTCTTGCTGTGCAAGACAACAGCTGAAACGGGTCTGCTGTACTTTGTGTATGGTACAGAGTTTTTGATACTGTAGATACCAACAATTTATTTGGAACAGCACAGTTCAGATATGTATGGAAATTCTTAGATACTTGGTCCAGTCGTTTTGTGATTATCTTGATTAAAAAAAAATAATAATTTACCAGTACAAAACTGGTGCTACAAATGTGCTTAAGGACATCTAAGAAAAACAGATGAAGAAGTCAGACCCCTCAAAGAATTACATTTGGATAACAAAAACAAACAAAGAAGAGAGAGAGAAAAAAAAAAAGACATTCCTTGATTCCACAGCTTAATAGAACACCATCTTGTAGATCTGTGAATTTAGTTCCATGTTTAGTAGGATATTTACAGCAAGTTATACAATGGAGTCACTATAGTAAATGGTGATGTAAAAAGCACTGTAAAGAAAACTAAAAATCTGGAAGAGTCCATAGACAGACTAAATTTTCATTAAAAAGTCCTTGTAACAGAATATTTCTATTTTATTGTTGCAGTTCATCATAGTATGCTTCTTTAAAAAGAAGCAACCAGGCAGTTGAGAAAAAAAACTCTTGTTTTGCATTGATCTGGCTCTGAGCTTTGGCTCAGGCAAATATCTGCAAAAAGAGTGCTTACCCCTTTGCTGAGAGCAGCAGGACACTGAGTAGGACCAGAGAGGGAAGAAGAAAGTGAAAATGAAAGATGGGTTTTGCCACACAACTGAGACCTGGAGTTCTGGGCAGAGCAGGGACCACAGGTGCAGCCAAGTGGTAGAAGGGATGGAGGGAAAGGTTGCTCTGTTTTTTTTCTGCTTGTTTTCTTCCCTGAGGGACAGTTGCTTCCACAGAGTTTTTTGCAGTATGGTAAGCTATTGAAAGACAGCTGATCTGAGAGGAAAGCAGGCGGAAGAGACAGCAGGCAAGAGAGGAATTTGTCTATAGTCTTTCCTGTTACATTCAGAGTTTTTTCCATGTTAATGTATCTGTTTTTCCAAGTTACTTTCTAATACAGCTCACTCAGAGGTGTGTGTGTGTGGTGGTGTTGAAAAGGAAAAAACCTCAAAAGCCTTATTTTGCTTATAGACCTCACCTGAAGGAAAGGAATGGGCAGGCTTACTTCCAACCTGTTGCTGTCTAAAGTCTAGCCATAGTGAAAGAAAACAAAAAACAAAGCCCAAAGAAAATAACTTGTTAGAGATACGTAGCTATGCAGATAATTCCAAATGGTGAGCCCTCAGGATCTTTTAGCCTGATTACAAGCAGTATGGATAACTGACTGTGACTGATATTTAGTTATCAAGACACCAGCCACCACATCTGGTGGGTGACTTCCTTCCTTACCATCAGATGGGTTTGTTGTAGATGTAGGAGGAGAATGGGGCCAGGCATACTGTCAGGGCCAGTGTTTTGGGGGATTGCACATTTCCCCCAGGGAGCTGACCACTGACCACCACCAGTTCTTTCATAAATAGATGTGCACCTGACACTTTGGGATGGTGGTTTAGGCTGGTGTCTGGGCATTATCTTGGTATTTATCTTCAAAAACCCAGATCCTGTATTGCTGTGTACAGTGCATGAGTTAACAGCGAGCAACCAGCCATGTCTGACATCCACGATAGCAAGCATGATAGCTTGGAAGGCCTTTTCAGCATGTGGCATTCATGCATTTCGACAGCATACATGCAACAGTTTTGAAGTAATTTATGGAATGCACTTTGGGAACTGTATAGCCACTCAGTAAGGAAATATTTGGGATCGTGACAGCTACAGGTGATTTACTGGGTCCAAAAGTGCTTCCAACGAAACCTTGATGTTTTGCAGGGTATGGGTAGATGAATATTCTAAGAACAGAACTGTAGAGTCAGCATGCATGTAAATGTCTGTATTTCTCTCTTTCCATAAATGCTGGATTTAGGGAAATTTTCTCAGAGTTGTCCTCTCACTGGATCTGACCTTTTTAAGACTGAAACAGAACAGAAAATACCAAATTCTTTCTACCTCCCTGTGCACTCCAGTCAGTTCATAAGGGCAGGCTAGTCTTTGAGAGCTATTTCAAATAACAGGGTTATTTACCCGATTTTTTTAATTTACATGATTTTTTAAGCACTAAATTAAGAGTGGATTTTACGTATTTTATTACAAATGAAATTTTATCTTAATTTATATGTACACTGGCAATTAATGGGAATGAAAATGCAGGATGATTTTAGATAATTTGCAGGTAGATAATTCAGGAAGTTGGGTAGGAGATGAAAATATGTTATCCAGTGTCTGTCATAGTATGTTAAGTCCAGATGAATTTGTGGCTTAAAGCCTTTTCCAGCCATCTACAAACAGCAATTTTCCTTCTCTGTGATTAAGACTAAGTTTGATATGAGGTCGGCAGCTGATTCACTAAGTTGTTTGACAACCTTTCAGTGTCTTATTTCAATACTGATTCCTGTCCTTTTTATCTTTTGCACCATCAGCTGAGTTCACAGCTCTTCACATACTTAGAGGCTTTTATACTACTTTGTGGTTTTTTAATCAACAGTATTCCCATTTATATATGTATGTATATAAATACATGTATCTATATTCTGTATACAAACACCAGAATAATGTTCTTGTGACATAATACTTTACATATTAACTGACATTTTGTCTCTAGAAGGTAAAGATGGTGCTTAGCCACAGAAGAGCTAAGCTCACCTCCCACAGACATCTCTTCTAGTGTGCATATATCTGTTACATTGCTTGATACTTAGAAGTGATCCAGAACCTTTCTTGCAATCTCTGTACAGCGTCAGCTCTGTAACGGAATTGTGACAAACCTGAAATTTATGCTTCACAAAGAATTTGTCAATTTGACTTTCTGTTTGAATTCCAAACTAGATAGGTTAGACAGAACATTTTGTTTTTCTTTCTATTTTCAAAATACTTGGGGAAGATTGAAATTTAAATTTTTAAAATGTTGACAGCATCAGGGTAATCTGGCGGGACATTATTTTATGATATTTTACCAGTCAGCTCAGATTTCATAGTATTTTCTTTTTTTTTCCTGGATGTCATAATATTTTTGACCATACCTACTTGTGATTAAGCATTACAAGACTTATTCTTCCAGTTTACTTTTATGATAGTATGTGATGCTCAGATGTCTGATATTGTGCATGTAAGGATTTTATTTTGGATATTCAAAGTCTTGATTGTCGGAGCAGTTTTTTGTTCTATAAAATCAGTCTTACTGAGGTCGATTGGACTACTTGTGTGAAGGTAATAGTGTTTGGTATTGGTAACAACAATACAATTGGGTTTTTTTTCTTTGTTATTGCATATATCTATTATAGTAGTAACAAATATAATTTAGGTTATTGAACCTGGTAATTCTTTGGGTGAGTTCACAGCAAGGGCACATTGGGCTGAATGAAAAGTTGTAAAACTTTAAAGTAGTCAATAAACCAATAAGTGTATCAACGGTATATACTATTAGACAGCGGTGGAGTAATACTGATCATACAACAGTCTTTTAAGTCTTTAAGAGCAAGTTTCTTCAAATTATTCTTTTTGAGTAAATCACTTTTGAATAGGTCCTAGCTTAAAAAAAAAACCAACAAAAATATAAACAAAAATAGTGCAATGTAAGAGGTTGCGCCATTTTCTTAAAATGTAATTTGCTTAGGAAATTAAATGCCTATTATAATATTCTGAGTGCTGTCAGTGGAATTAAGTGAGGTTTTTATTTTCAGTAAATGACAAGCTGTGTAGCACACTATGCCACACCCTGCAGTTTCTTTCCTCCTCCATTTTAAGACTGAGAGCCTCAAGTATCACTAACAATCAAGGCAGACTTTCCTACAGCAACAGTATCATTACAAATAAGTAGCTTAGCACTCTGCCCATTAATGCACAGAACAAATCCTAGCACCGATTTGCTACCGCTAAAACCTATTAGAACACTGGCCTCAAAAGGGTCAAGTCATTGAAAAGGTACTAATTATCAGTCAGGCTCTTCAGAAAGATTTTGGGTCAGTGCCAGGCGTTATTGAGATTTTCAGTAAGTTCAGACTGGGTTTTCTGTTTGGCTCTCTGAAATAAACTTGTAGGTAGAGAATTTGTTTCGTGCATGTGTAAATTGAAACCTTATGGATTTATGGAAGTTTTTGTGTTAAAAGAAAATCTATTTTAGCGAGTTACAGTGCGCTGCTGGGATAGCAAGTGCTGGCACGCTGTGGCATCTCTGAAACCTATATTCAGCCTGTACTTGGGTCTTGAACCTGGCCCAGGTTATATCACCATTGTTACTTGCCTGCCCTTTGTCGGGAAGCTGAAAAGCAGTCAACATAAAATAATAAATGAGTAAATGTTTACATTGATGTCATGGTTGGTGCACTGCAGACTGTCTGGGGTGGGGAGCTTGTCTGTGAAAAATGGACAATGTGTGAATTTATGGCTCTGTCAGGTCATTTTCATGGCTAAGGGAATGGGTATAGTGGTTATCGACCAGCGAAGAATTTATATCTAGGATTGACTGTCGTTGTTCAGTACAATGGATTGTTTCTCACATGTCTCATAAATAATGTGCAGCTTTTCATTCAAACTGATGAGTATACCAAAAAGTTGTATTTTCTGCTTTCCCTCCGCATGCTGTTGAAACAGTCATGACATCTTGCCACTTTCTTCTGCTGCTTTTACATCTATGAGGCCCGAGAGGGGAAAGAAGATAAACAGCTATAGAAGTGCCTACTTGCTTATTTGTTTTAAGCAGTCAGAAGCCATCTGTTACAGGATGTGTATTGACACTGCCTCTCATCCCTGGCTGAGTCAGTGGTGGAACCGGGTCCTCCACGCTTTGGCATCTCAAGATGAAAATGTTCCAGGAAGGTGGTAGAAACTGAAGTTTCTACCAAGTAAATGGGATGTTAATTGGCTTCAGTGAAACTTAATTATTTTTTACAGTGCTGGATAGCCTGGCAGGGTCTTTAAAACTAATATTTCTTCAAATAAGCAGAGAAAAATCATCCTGTAGCTGTTCAGTTATGGTGATACTGACTATGAACTGAATAAAAGCAACCACTTGTGGTTGGGTAAGCTTGTGCTACCGAACTTGAATAATCCATCATTTACCCTTCTGGTAAGAAAAGTGTAGTCCTCCAATACTGTTCCTTTCAGCTGTGGGAGGAGATGTGATGCTTGGAATAGTTGTAAAAATTAAATGGAGGCTTTTCCAGCCTACATTCTTCATTTGTGAGCAGCTTCCACACAAGGTAGCAGTGGAAAATGTTGACTGCCAGACTTGTGGCTTTCAGGAATTTGTGGGGAAAATCAGATGTTGCGTTAGGTATCTGGAGCTTCTTTTGCTGTGGCTGTCCCTCTGCTCTCTTCAGGGCCAAGGTACTAGCCACTCCTTTGCTCTTCTAACCAGGCCAGACCCAGATCTGCCTGTCGACTTAGTACTTGTCTAGCAACTGTGTATTGTGGTGGACCACCTCAGCAGCGATACCACAGCTTAAGTAGACATTCCCAATTAGCTCAAAGTGAGCCAGCTTTGCTTTCGCTAGCAATATAGCCACGGGCAGCATAGTGGGAGCTATTTGCTGAAGTGCTTACTCAGCATCAGTTAGATGGGGCAATCCGTAATGGACTGATATAATGGATATGCTATTATGTAAAAATCTGAGTGGTAGCAACTGTGGCGTAGTTTACACCACAGTGGTAATACATCTCCTGGGGATTTGCACCTCAAAATGCACTGAGAGCTGTGCAGTGTGGTTGGTTTTTGTTTGTTTTGTTTTGTCTTGGTTTTTTTTTGGGGTTTTTTTTTGAGGAGGGGGTGGAGGGATGTGTGTTTGCTTTTTGATTTGGTCTTTTTTGGGGGTTTTGTTATTTGTTTTTCCCTTCAGCTTCATTCTCCTTCAGAATGAAGATGTACCTATTCTTAAGATGTAAAGATGTAAAGCTGTATCCTATTGTGTTCCTCTCAGGAGGAAAACTCTCTACTAATTCCTAATGCTTTGCCTGTAGTATTGTACCAATGAAAGCACTGCATGGGTTTATGTTAGAAGGCATTCCTCTTCATAGTAAGAACAAGTTTGATTTGAAAAGGCTTGAAGTGGATAAACAGAATTTTTTCCTAGTGCTTTATTTTCATTTAATTTGGTATTCTTCAGGTGTGTTTTAACTGCTGTATATTAATTCGGATCTCTCTTCCCCCCCCCCCCCCCCCCAATGTCTTTGTGAAGGCAGTTTGTGGTTACAGTGGCAGTAGATCACCAACCAGCACTGAAATGTTTTGCCTGGTTTTTGAACTCTTAATTTTGGGGTTAAAGAATATTTGGATTTGCTTTGGTTTGAATTATTTCTTCCTGGTGTATGAGGAAAATACAATTAAGGCTGAAGCAAGGTATTTTTGCTTAATAAAGGAAGAACAGCGTGTTCAATATGTGTATCTTTATTCTCAGAGCCTCAGAAGAGAATTCATTAAAAGGGAAACTAAACCAGTGATTCAGTGATAAAGCAGCATGCTTCCATGTGGAATATCTGCTTCAATTTACAGCTTTTTCTGCATGTTTTGGAGTAGCTGTTATTATGCGGACTTACTAAAATTTCTTAACCATTTTCCCTTTGTCATACACTGAATTCCTGTAGTTGAAAATGGAAGTAGAGCCTCTATTGAAAGGATGAAACCTATCCAGGAGTTCCTGCACTAAGCATCTGCTGTCCAGTGGCAAGGGATCATGCTAACAGAAACACTGCAGAAGTGCAGAGTGAAACTGTTTCTGAATGCAGGTCCAATGTTAGCTGTGTGAGACACTTTCATGTTTGGATTTGGGGTTTGTTTTTATTGTATTTTCACTTGAAAATAGAACTTAACTGCAGCTGAACCATAATACTTGGCCAGTTTTCGCTTGCTATAGCCTGCTAGACATAGTTCCTTTGGGAACAGCAAACTCCCCCCAGATGCCTCTGAACAGCCAAGATTTCTTTTCTTTGACCTATGGATTTGATCCCAATTGACAGGGATCCCAGAGCACAACTGATACTCTCACCCTTGATCCATGTGGAAGCAAATCCTTCTGCTATACAGCTGGTGGACTTAGACAATGTATACACATAGAAAGGCTCAAATAAAAGTCATCACTGACCTTTGTTATTTTGGCGTGATCTTTTCTTATCCCTTATGAAACTGAGATCAAATGCACAGTAGTGCTGAAAGCAAAAGGCCTGTCATGGACAAGGGGATGTGTGTCCTGGTTTCAGATGGGACAGAGTTAATTTTCTTCCTAGTAGCTGGTGCAGTGCTGAGTTTTGGATTTGGTGTCAGGACAATGCTGACAGCACACTGATGGGTTTGGTTGCTGCTGGGTGATGTTTATACTCAGTCAAGGACTTTTCAGTTTCTCAGGCCCTGCCAGCGTGAGGGCTGGAGGGGCACGGGAAATTGGGAGGGGACGCAGCCAGGAAAACTGACCCCAATAGCCAAAGGAATATTCCATACCATATGGTGTCATGCTCGGTATATATAAGCTGGGGGAAGAAGAAGGAAGGGGGGGATGTTTGGAGTTAATGGCGTTTGTATTCCTGACTAACTGTTGTGCATGATGGAGCCCTGCTTTCCCAGGGATGCCAGGACTGCTGCCTCCCGATGAGAAGTGGTGAATAAATTCCTTCTTTCGCTTTGTTTGTGTGCATGACTTTAGCTTTACCTAATATTATACTGTTTTTAGCCCAACCCATGAGTTTTTTCACTTTTATTCTGTCCCCCATCCCACTCTGCAGGGATTGAGCAATTGGCTCTGTGGTGCTTGTTTGCCAGCTGGGGTTAAACTGTCACAGTCCTTTCTGGCACCTAATGTGGGGCTCAAAGGATTCGCAATAACAGATTTGATTGGAATGTGCTAGTTTGGATTTACAGCTGTTATGGCTTTTTCACTATTGTAATCGGCAGGCTCATGTGCTTGCCATGGAGCTAGTTTGTCTTACTGTATATTAGTCTAGTGCTTGTTAGTGGCTGCTTCTTGCTTTCACTGCTTGCTGTAGTGCTGCACTGCTTCTCATCTTACTGTGCTGTGCCTGGGAACATTTTGATAACAGCAATGGGGATGCGCCTGGGCTGGCAGATGGCCAGGGCATCGCTGCTGTTTCTGTGCTGCTGTACTGAACAGGCTGGAACTCCAGTGTGAACTTGAGTCAAAGGGACTGTGTGACCTGTGGATGAGTCCATGTGGGAGCAGGACACCCCAAAGCCCCTGTGGCCATGACTAAGTCCATGCCAGCGTAGGAAGTGTCTCGAAGTGTCTATGGCCATGGCTATGACCATGCTGCAGCAGGTATGCCTCTGAAGGAGCTGTGGCCCAAGGACAAGTCCACACTGGAAAGGTACACCTCAAAGCATCTGTTGCTGTGGATGAGTCCATGCTGCAGCAGGTACAGCCTGAAGCATCAGTGGCTGTGCATGAGGTCATGCTGGAGCATCTCAAAGCATGTGGCCATGGGTAAGCCATGACAGAGCAGGTATACCCCTGGAGAGACTATTCATAGCTGAGGCTCCACTTGGAGAAGGTACAACCCTAAGGGACTGCAGTCTGTGGATAAATCCAAGTCGGAGCAGGGGCAAGAAGAGGAGTTTATTGCAATGTTAAAAATTACGGGCTGGTCCAAAGGGACCAGGGCTAGAGACTGTATACTTTTACCCATTATTTGAGTTTCCTGTTACATGAATTACTATAGCAGGAACCACCTGAACCATTGGAGGACAAGCTTTACAAGAAACAGTGCAAGTGCAGCAGTGACCCCATGTGAGCTGGCTTTGGTGCCCAGTAACTCCATATAACACACAACCTCTCCTGTCCTGAGTAACCACCATAATAGATGGAGCCCAGAGTCATGGACTAAATAAATTCAGTGGACATTTGTGGACATCTGTGGACACTTCTACAGGGGTGGCCCATAAACTAGGGGAATGGTATCTGTGTATTGTATCAAAGGATGGGATGGGTGGTAGTGGTTGATGAGGTTGTCTTGGAAAGTGTGGCATGACATAAATGGTATGGAATAAGGGATGGATACTGTCCTGGTTTCAGCTAGGTTAGAGTTAATTTTCTTCTTAGTAGCTGGTGCAGTGCTGTGTTTTGGATTTGGTGTGAGGACAACGTTGATAGGACACTGATGCTTTTAGTTGTTGTTGGGTCATGTTTATACTAAGTCAATGACATTTTAGTTTCTCAGCCCTGCCAGCAAGAGGGCTGGAGGGGCACAGGAAATTGGGAGGGGACACAGCCAGGACAACTGACTCCAAGGGATATTTCGTACCATATGGCATCATGTTTGGTATATATAAACTGGGGGAAGAAGGAAGGAGGGATGTTCAGTGTTACGGTACATGCCTTCCCGAGTAACCGTTATGCGTGATGGAGCCCTGCTTTCCTGGAGATGGCAGAATGGCTGCCAGCGATGGGAAGTAGTGAATAAATTGCTTTGGTTTTTTTTGTATGCAGAGCTTTTGCTTTACCTATTAAACTGGCTTTATTTCAAGCCATGTTTTTTTGCACTTCTACTTTTCTGAATCTCTCCCCCACCCCCCTGTGGGGGAAGTGAGTGAGTGGCTGCATGGGGCTTGGTTGCATCCAGGTTAAACCATCACAGTGTGTCCAGTGATGAGGATCAGTAAAAGAGCAGCACCTTGCTAATATGACATGGAGTTAAATGTGCCTCAAGCTGCCATATATTTGAGGGACAAAGAGGTCCTGCCATTCTTTATGAATTTTGCCCAATATAGTACTTCCTTGCTGTATATCTAATACCAGTGTAAGTTTTGTGTTTGATCCCCTGGATTCTATCCATGTGTCTAAAATGCATTCCATAAGCTCTGTGAGAGCTTACATCCAGTATTGTGACTAAGCAAGCAGGATTTTTGAAGCAGTACTTAATTTGTAAGAATGTCCATGCATGGTTCTGTGGTCAAAATTCTGTTCATAGCATACATACTTCTGAAGAGGAGAAAGATTATATTTTCATAATTTATACAGAAAAATTATTCTTTCCCCTGATATTTACTTGTGGGTTGGTTGGTTGGTTGTTTTCCGATAGAGCAGGTTGTGTGTTTAGAGGAGGCTGTATTTAAGTGTATTTTTAATAGTATACGAGATCTGACATCGTGCCACTCATAAAAATTATATGCTGATAAAGCAGTAGGCTGAGATCTGCTGTTCAGTCTCTTACTTCCTTAAAGGTTTTGAATAACCCTTGGCAGCTCACTTATCTCTGTAATTAATTTCACATCTGAGAAGTAAAAGAGATTCTCAGTTTTTCCTTACATATTTCACTATTAAGATTTATAAAATATTTTTTTAAAGCATGTTTCTATTGAACAAATTGAACTAGCTGTATCTTATCTGGGTTTTCCAGTTAATCCTCTAATTTAGTCAGATGAGAATATTAAAAATAAGAATTAGTCCTTTTTTACTGTTGTGAAACAGAAAGGAGGAATATAGTCTTTTAAAGTATAATAGGAGTAGGAACCATTACTATGATTTTTTTTTTTAAATAGAGAGCTTTATTCTTGCATCAGGATGAGGACAATTTTTTTTTTCCTTTCCAAAGTCAGAACTGCTTTTCTATTTGTATTCTGTTGATCAGTTTGGTTTTTACACATAAAAGGATAGTGCTCACAAAGATTAATGTGTATTTGCATTACATAGAACAACATACACATTTTTAATGCCTTGCATTCAAATTCTAGCTTAGATTATTTTTATAGCTCTCCTTACTATGAAACTCACATGCCATTTCATCCAGTGAGTGATTCAATCTCTGAAGTCTGATGAAGAAAATAAACATCTAACAGTGCAATCAACAATGATGTTGTACCTTTCAGAACAGCAGTATTACCCTTAAATCTTAAGTTTGTCTTCACAGGACTTGGTATAAAATAGTGCATTGTACTTCAGTCTCAGTGCATATTGTTACTACAATGAGTAGTCAGGCAGCTTAGTAATGTAATGAGTAAGAGAAAAGCAAAGTTCTAGTACGTTGTCCCAAAGCCTAGCAGGTAAGTCCCTAAGTCAAATATTGGGCAAGATCTGGGAATAACTAATGATCTCTAAAATGAAGGTTCTGCCTTAGCTATGTAATGAGGACACTTTCAGGGTTTCATAGCATATGGGAAGACATTTATAGAATTGCAATTTTGTACCAAGGCACCTACCTTCTACTGTAAAAATTTATTTTATTTACCTGTTAAGGTACAAAAATGACTTCAATTTCCGGCATAGCCTGAAAGTAAACATTTTATTTCCAACAGACTTTCTTTGGCCTTTGAATATGCAGTGTGTCTGACCAAAAGTGCTTTCAGTGACATTATTGGAAAAAACAACAGAGTAGGGTTTGGATTATTATATAATTTCTGGATATTAGCCTGAGAGCCAAATAAAAATGCCAGAGCTAAACTTCCTATGATGTTTTGTCTTATTTGGCAATAGCATATGTATGTGCTTCGATTTCTAAATCTTGGTGCATGCAGAATTGGAGTTTCTTACACGGTCTTACATGACAAGTACCTGTTCTGTATGCCCAGTGATCAACATTGTTACTGCTGTGTCTGCAGTAATGATTATTAATGCTACTATTATTTTAAATTAAACATTACGGATTAGAATAGTTAGATTGAAAGGGACCCACAGTGATAATCTATTCCTACTGCCTGTTGGACTTTGTTCCCTGATATAACTCAGGTTGATCCTGAGAGAACTAGATAAGTACTTAAAACAGGTGAAATCTTTATTTAAAAGGTAAGTATAAACAAAATTATAGAAAGTATCTGCAAGCTATGAAATTCATACTAAGTCAAAATTCAGAACATCTCTAGTAGCTACCTGTTGACAAGGCCAAACTGCACAAACAACTTCAAGCTAATTGGAAAAGAGGAACAAATCCAACAGCAAACTATTTACCTTTCACAGATCACTTAGTTAGTCAGTTAAAGGCAAGAAAATTCTTTTTGGTGTATAGTGATATAAAAATTCCCTGAAGTTAGACAAGGGTTTGAAAACTAGAGCTAGATTTGTCATTTTGAATTTTGGCAATTTTTAACTGTGTCAATGCCAGCTTCTCAAAATTCCTATTGTTTGTTATAGAGGGTCAATCTTTGGCTTGTATTAGAGCGCCTATTTCGATTTTCATGTGTGTTGCAGTCTTTCAAATAATGGCTGCAGTAAAACAAGCCATAACTCTTCTATCTCCTCCACCCCCCCCACCCACCCCCCCCACCCCCCCCACCCCCACCCCCACTTATTTTATTTTTTGGCCTTTGTTATGATGCAGATCTAGAGACTTCCTACTTTAACCTGTAGGAATTTCTGTGATTCTTGGTGCTTCAGTACACAGCCAGCCAGCTTAATTTAAAAGACCAGTGGAGGTGTTTTGGAAGGTTTTCTACTTATTTGATTAATGAATATTCAGACAATCCATTCATCTAGCACTTCTGTGGGTTGCTGACATCTTAAACCACTGAAGCCCTTACTAAAGTGGTTGTGACTATACCGTTGTGATGCAAAAAGCTTAAAATGTGAGAAAACAATCACGTGAAGTCTTTTTTAAGGTATTGCTATTTATAAAGATGATTTGAATTTCCTTTGTACCAGTTTTACATCACTTTTTCAGCTAAGTTTTGCTGGTAGCTGTACGTTCTACTTAAGTAGTATAAATTTTTAATGTGAAAAAAGAATCACTAAAATTTTGAAGTTGGAAAATCTACATTTCATATGATGATATTTGAATTGCTGTGACTAAAATTTGGTTTGGGTGTTTTTTTGGTTGTTTTTTTTTTCTTCTGAAACAAAGCAAAAATGAAAGATGAGCTTTATCAGCTCTAATGACTAATCAGCTAAGTCTTCATATGATCTTACTTTTTTATGATGGGTAAAAGGACAAGGAATATCTTAGTAATTTTTCTTGTTTTCTTTAGGCAAACATTTGGAATGGAACAAGAGATCTAAGGATCTACTTAGAAAACAAGTATCAATGTAGTCAACAGAGTTTACAGTAAGCTGTTTGTAGAGCCTTTCATGACCATACACCAAGACTTTATGGATAGTCAGTGTCTAGCCTGTCTGGCATCTTGCTGGGCTAAATCATCTGAGCCTTTTTTCAACCATTTTTTTTAGTGATGTTTATTGAATTTTTTGTTGTGCAGGTAGAGAAATGGCATGTATCTGTTGCTTTAAGGGAAGCTGAGAGCAATTGATGTTGAATCATATTTGGAAAAGGCAGTTGTATACAAGTCCAATATCATCTACAGCCAAAGTCTGAGTCCTTTTGACTTTCAGTTTCTCTCTCTTACAGTAACTTCTATGTATTTGGGTACTGAGTCTTTTATCTCTGGCAACATTTGAGATAGCATGACATCGTGTTGAAAGCAAGTGGGAAATTTTGGAATGTGCCTCCAAGTCCGGTCCACCAAGTGCATAAGTTAACATCTGTCCACAGTATGAACAACTGGCGAATGGAGTTTGTGGGCATGGAGGAGAGATGTGTTGGTGCATATGGAGAAGTTATAAAAGCATAGAAGTTAGAGTCCCTGGTCCCTAGCCAAGATGAGAAGTGACACCACTTTATAACTGTACAATTGCACTTTTTGTTTTGTGTTATGTTTCAATCTGTTTTGAGAATTAATTAGACAAATATTTCAGTGGTGATTTTTTCAGCATCAGTGATCTCCCACACATGGCCAACCTTAAAATAGCTATTGCACTGGTTTGATGGACAGGAACATGGTAGGAAAACTTAGGTTAGCTTGGAATTTGCAATTAAATAGTATGACAGCTAACTTTAAGGCCAGTAACATTAACCCAGTGCTGTATTAGAAGGGACTTCAAAGAATACATGACATCTTATTTTAAATTGTTTCCCCAGTGTCCAAGATCATCATCTCGGTGTTTGCATATGCTGAGTACAATTTGAGTCCCAAGATAGTTTGTCATAATTAATTCTTGTGGAAACTATTGAAACTGCTATTTCTCTTCAAATTTGGCACCATCTCTTGCACAGTTTAACAGTGCTCTCTTTTTATCACTACTATGTTTTTGTTTACCAATATACCTATTCTTGTTCATCGGTTACTCTTTGAATAGTGGATTCCAGAATGTTTTTGAAAAATGAAAACTTAAAATCGTTCTTCGGAGGGTTAATTAGTGCTTCTGTCCCTGCGTCCTTTCTACTATACATAGTCTTAGGTTTATTTTTGAAATACAGCACTTTGGAGGGTTAATTAGTGCTTCTGTCCCTGTGTCCTTTCTACTATACATAGTCTTAGGTTTATTTTTGAAATACAGCACTTGAAAGTGTTGCTGTGGGGCTCATAGCATGCTGCCTGCTCATCCTCTCTCTGTGGGAAGTCCTGGTTAGGCCTCAGGCTTGTCTCACACATGCACCAAATTGTCATCCAAAACAACAATATGATTTGCTATTGCTCAGAGTGTTAGCTTACATTTTAGCATCCTTCAGTTGGAGATGCTTTAATTCCCACTAAATGCATGGGCATTTTCTGTAGAATCATAAGAAATTAGGATTTATAAAAGCCTATTGGATCACGTAGCATCAGCTTTTGCTGTAACAGGAATTTTCTAGACTGATTTGAAATAATGAAATCTCAAATCAAGCAGCTTTTGCCTTTCAGTTTACTAGACCGTGGGTTTTTTGTGTGTGAAATCTGTTTTTTTAAAAACTTTGTTTCTTTGCTTTCCTTGTTTGTTATGTTTAGCCTTCAAACAGCTTTTGTTAGGTATTTTAACTTTTTTTTTGCTTTTAAGCCCTCACCTCAGAAGTTGATATTTCAAAGCAAAATATTAACAAACACTGAAAACATTATTAGACATTGGAACACTTTAAACAGGTATGAGATAATTTTCCTGACTTCAGGGGAACTTACAGTTATTGTTACCAACTAAAGTAGCATGTATGTGTATTCTAGTATATACAAAATTTAATATAAAAAACATGTGTGCTTTCACAGTATATTGAGTAGTATGTCAGACTGTCAGCTATTAGTAGATATTTTAAAGTTGTCATATTTTGAATTTTCTAGCACTGATGAAATGAGATAATTGATAAGGCAATTTGTGGTACGGCATAAATATATAGCATTCATCAGATAAAAATGGTTGCTGAGGAATTATACCGTATTTAGTAGCATTAACCTCTTTGTCCTTTATATAATGGCATCAGAATGGTTCTGGAATGAAAATGGGTCTTTCCTTGAAATTTATCCTCCATTAATATCGCTTGTAATTTCTGTTATGTATCACCAATTATATCTTGGCACTTTGCCTGTCATAGTGGATATGCTGTTACAGTTGCAAAACCATTTCATCTAGAAGACCTGGTAGCCTGAAACAGTGCATTACGTTTACAGCAGAGAGAGAGAATTTAGGGAGCAATGCAATTTTCCAGAAACTCTTGCTAATGGAGGTTGGATGCCTACCAGAAATGATGCTAAGGAGATCTGAGGTATGAGAGAGACAGAGAGAGACCTTCTGCTCAGTTGCCATTCAAGTTGTAACCTGCTATGACAGTTGTCAACATTGCCCTTTCTGATTTCTCCCAGTTGTATTCCATTTATTATAAGCACTTCAAAGAGACGCCTGCTGGGGAATCCAGAGGAGAGTCACTGCAGGAGTCTGGCTAACAGATTTATTCAAAAGTATACTTGCCCCCTGCTATGAGCAATAATTTAATGAACACTTCACAACAACAATATCAAAATAGCTATGCCCCTTGCTTTCAATGGAGGGAACAGGCGAGAAAAGTGGGCTTCCAAAATGCATCCTGTGCTTTTGCAGCCAGTATCTGGGCCCCTATCTTTCTGCCTTGTTACAGTGACTAGAGAGCAGGAGTTAAAAGCTTGACCTGTTACACAGGATTCACAATGTTTGAAAGCAGGCAAGCACTGCACGATTTTCTTACTGGATCCCCAAATATTTTTTTCTTTTTTTCTCTTTGAAAATAAAAGAGGTTTGAGAAAGCCTGTATCTGAGTGGTTTTGTGTAATTTTGAAGGAAAGATACACATTACTGAAGCAATAGGCAAAGGGTAACGTACAAATCTGAAAACTGTTTTGTGGAAAGTCAGATATAAGTAAGTGGAAAAAAACAATACAAGGCCTGCAGAGTATGGGAGAGATCTTTAAATAAAGTTAGTAATTATACTTACTGGATATCTGAATGGCTTACTCTGTTTAGCGAGAGGATACTCGTGCCCTCTACCAGTACAACCTCTTGCAATTCCATTTTGCTAAAGTGGAAAAAAATACATAGCCAAAGAATTACAAAACATTCTATAGAAAAAAATAATTTCCTGTCTGAGAGCAGCTGAGCATGACTGTCTGTGGTACTTGTTTGGGGGAGCAATGTTGGCCCTTCATTTAAAATGACACTTCTGAAAAGTACATTTTAACCTCAGTTGAAGCAGTGGGGCTTCACGATGCAGTAATTTTCCAAATATTGTGCAACAGTTCAGTGGAATCTCTTCCAAGCTCAGTAAAACAACTAAATGACTGCTAAAAGAAATGCACCAAATGAACACAAATTGTCCACTGGAGAACCAAGGAAATAACATTACCTGGTGAAGGGCTAGTTTTGCAAAGAGAAGGTATTTACATGCAGAAATAGTATTATATACACATCTAGTTAACTGTCTAAAATATAGACACATGTTAATACCTGGCATAGATTTCACGGGCACAGTCTTGATTATTTAGCTTTTGAGCCACAAAATTATCCTCATATTAATGTCCTGTATACTTGTTATAGATCAGAGCCTGTCTTTTAGATTATTCACTAGAGTTTACAAAATCTGTTGTTCTATGGTCCTAATTCAGTTTATTTTCAAAGAGAAACTGTAGGAGGCCATCATCAGTACACTAATATGGGGCAAGCTGTTACTAATATCAAATCAGAACTCATTAAAACACAATGTTGGCGATACCAGTCCATTATTAAAGTCAGGTTACACTGGTGCAATTCTGTCAATGAGGAAGGTGAATAGTTCACTCAGGATTACTAGTGCAGTTGCTTATAATTAGCCTACAGGATGTTGAATGTCAGTTAGTTACATCTTTAGACTATTCATGTGCCGGGGGCCTGAGAATTCAGTTTAACATATCATATAATGGACCTTCCTATTATATCCTGCCTTGTTTGTTTCCTGGTTTTAATTTTTCTTCCAGTGAAGAAGGAAATATGTTCTTCAGTGACTTAGCAAAAGGCCTCCTCTTATGCAAAACAGCACTATTGAAATGAACTTGATCAATCTCATTTTCTCACTTTTTCTGGATCCTACTATGACTTTTGAGCTTCACAGAGAACAGACAGCTGGCTTGTAGCTTGTAGGAGTGTGGATATCACTGAGGTCTGATAACATTAATGTGACTGGGAGTTAATTTGCTTGTCTACGTGCTCTGCATTGTGGGGTGCATCTTTAGGTTTAACAGTTGTGCTGGAAAAGCAGTCTGCCTTCAAAGCTGGGTAGTATGAATAAGAGGAGATAAGAGGATTCACAGCCAGAGTAATTTCTAACTGATGCTGTTAAACCTTGATTTAGGATATTTCTGCACAGCTTGGCCCATGCTCACAAAATGAAACTGGTGGACTGTGCTGAGATCATAGGCAGTGATTAAACATTTATAGTTAACGTAGTATACTATGGTATTGCTGCTGCCCAGAGGCAAAGCATTGTAATGCAGATTCAGTATAGATGCTGCAAGAACTCTAAAACAAAAGGGCATGTAGAGTCTTTTCTGCAGTACTGGCTCCTGGCTGTTCTTAAAACTACATGTATTTCTTTTCTGTTCTTCTTTATTTTAGTAGGGGGGCAGGCGGAAAAGTAAGTGGAGGCTGCTAATAATGCTTCAAAAACTGCAGCTTCAATCCTTTATCTGTCCTCTGCTTAAAGTTTACTCTCATGTACGTTAGGTTGCTCTGCTTCTGTAAACTGTTTACGCAATTAAATTCTGTAACCCTAATGCAAGTGTGTAGCTGTGCTGGTGGTAGTGGTTCAGTTGCAAGATAGATTGATTAATTAAAATGCCTACTTGAAGAAGGCCACCATTTGTTAAAGAAATGGGTGTAGACTCTGGGGTTTTAAATGCATTCCTGCCGTACCTGTGATTCTTTTAATGTATATATGACAAGCATGTTTAAAACAGGATGAGTCTTGTTTTTAGGTGATTGTAAGAAATAATTTCTTAACTGCTAGCAGCAGCTGATATTCAAAAGTTTTGTGTTTTGCTTTGTTTATATTTATTTGCATACCAGAGACTACTGTTTGCATAATAAGACCACTTTTAGTTTAAGTCCCTGTATGGTTGATTGCACATGCATCTCAACGTAGCAGTTTTTTATGCTATGTTGAGATCCAGTTCATCTTTCTGTCTTGCATAGTGTTGACTTGTAAATGTACTCAGTATCTGAAGAAAATAGTGGGGTCATAGCAACATGCTTTTGATACTGAATGTCATAATTATTATGCTGTGAATTTCCTGATGCTGGCAGGTTGGTGGAAGAGGGAGAGAGAAAGGACTTAAAGGACGTAGATAATCACATCTCCATTATGTACATGTAGCAGTTCAGATAAACAAGTGCTAGTTTACTGCAACAAATGGCATTGAGGAAAGAAAAATGGTTGTCTGATAAAGTCTTTTAGAAGAGGAAATTCTAAGATGAATTCCTGTGGGACATACAGAAAATGCTTAAACCTGCTTTAGTCTCCATTTACTGCTACAACACTAGAATTACGTTTTTAGAATAACTTGTAAGCATGTACATGATGTTCCTAAAGAGGACTTTTATGATTACATTATATAGCTGATGATATGAATAGCTAGTGCCACACTTAGGGCTAATAATTAATGTGATTTAAAAAGAAGTATCTGCTGGGAAGGCACCTACTGGTGGGGTAATTATGCATTAGTAGGTTATCAATTCACATGCAGCTGAATAAAAGCATGTCTGAAAGATGAGCCTGACCTTTTCGCTGAAAAGGATTGGAGATTTCAGCTGGTGTCTTTGATGAAAACATGGTCTGATTGGCCCCTGTATCAGATAAATGGCACCATCTCATAAAAGGTATTAGGAAAAATTTCTTCACTGAAAGGGCGGTCAAGCATTGGTACAGGCTGCTCAGGGAGGTGGTGGAATGAGCATCCCTGGAAGTGTTTAAAAAATGTGTAGATGTGGTGCTTAGTGACGTGGTTTAGTGATAGAATTTGCAGTTCTGGGTAAACGGTTGGTCTTGATGATCTCAGAGGTCTTTTCCAACCTAAATTGATTCTGTGATTCTATGGTAAGAAGCGCTGCTGCTATGCTTACTGGTATTTGTATTTTCTATGGAATTTAGTTACCCTAAGAATTCCTTGAGTGGCAACCGTATTTCACAAGTGCTTGACTCATGTCAGCATTTGAAGAAGGGAAGAAGTACATAGTAGTTGGCCAAAGAAAGCAATTAAAGGCAACATTTTGTTTTAATGCAGTGTTTTGAAAACAGGGGATGACCTTTGAAAGTTGTAGTGTCTTTTTGTTAGCTTATGACAGAATCTATACAAGCCTGATTTGTCACAGTGCAGCATCATCTGTTGAGGAGAATTGTGGAACTGCTTGATGTTGCTTATCTTGCTCTTTTTCATCTTCCTTATTTCTTTCTGCATTTGTGTTTACCCTTTTGTTCAAAGTGAAGACACCTTAAACTTTACTCACTGGGAAGAAGAGCGAAGAAGAGCTGCAAAGCCACATCTATATGACCATCAGCGTGTCAGAAAAACAGACATTTGTATCAGAGGAGGATTAATGTCTCTTTCCTAGGGCCTGGGGAAAAGGAAAAGGAATCATGGAGCAACTGCAATACATAGAAAATGAAATGAGGGACTTTACTGAAAATGCTATTACAAAGTGCGGGTGTGGCTTAAGGGTTAGGGCAGGGGATTGCAAATTACGTATCCTGGAGACATAGGAGTTTCTTCTATTCACTTGTCCTTTGGTAACTTTTTTGTGGCTTCATTTGCTTGACTGTATAATAATATGAGGGTGGTGTGTTTTTTTTTTTTTTGTTTGGTGCAGATATGTAGGGAATTGATTGCAAAATACCTTTGAAATTCTCAGATGGAGCCAAGTGGCACTGGAGGTGGTTGGCAACATTTTAATACTTGATTTCTGCTGAAAGTGGCAAAGGACAGGTAAAAAGTTATGCCTTTCAAACCTGAATTTCACCACCTTGCAATGTGTGTAATCATTTACTGTGGTGCAAAGTGAGTGTAAAAAATGCTACTGCACTGGAAGAAAAAAGCATTTTATTCTCATTTTATCCAGGTACAGATCACTATACAGTGATAAAGGTGGTAGCAAATGAGGCTTTCTTGGTAAATACAGGATATCCATATTGGACAGGGTATGCTGCTGTGCCTGCAAATTCCTGAGAAGCCCTCATTCTCCTTGAAAAAGACATTTCTTGTGTCTGGGTAGTTTCTAAGCAATCAGACAACTTTCCTCTTTCTGTACAGTCTGCCTCAGTGATGGCTTGAGACCTCATCCTGAAGGTGGAGCAGAAGAATATAACATACTTTCTGAATAATGTGCCTGTATTAGCATTGGTTGTGAATGTAATTTATTGCCTCTTCCTAGGTGTTTGCTGCACCTGGTAGAGGTAAGGGCTAGATTAGGGTTTATGTGGTGTCTTGCATTGAACAGTAAACTTGTGCTTTACATTGCTTGCAGAACTCGAGACCTTCATTTCTAGGTGAAATGTCTCTAAAAATGTGCCCTGACAGAATAGGCAGTGTTTTCATGGATGCCCTTCATGCGTACTGCATTGCACAATGATGTGGGAGTAAACTGATCGCATTCTTTTATCAGCTAGAATCCTTAAGTCAGGTGGGACTCCATGTAGCATGGCTAGAAACAGGTCCAGAGAAGTAGAAGGCTACAGAGTTAGCAGAGTCTAGAAAATAAACTAGTTTTCTCAGCTATTAGTCCCACATTTTATTATTTTTTTTGGGGGGGATGGGTTGCTTGGTTGTTTTCTGAGGTTGATTTTGGTTTTGTTTGGTTTGTTTGGTTTTTGTTTGGTTTTTGTGGGCTTCCCCCCCCCTTCCCCCCTGATTATAACAAGTTGTCTGTATGTAGTGACCTTTTTCAATAAGTGGTGGAGATGGTCCAGATATGTGCAAAATAACCTATGACATGAAGTTTTAACTCTTTAGTAACATTATCAACAGCATCTGTGATTTTAAGAATGAATATGGGCTACTTCCCATGAAGCTCCTACAGCATAAAAGGTTGTTAAAGATAAACTATGTGCTTTTTTTTTTAACAACCTGAAGCCATAGTGCATTCTTTAGGGAATGCTAATTTCAAAAGCTTGCCAGGTGTATTTCAACCCAATAGCCAATATGTAGAGCAGATGCCTGTTCTATTATTGATTGTGTATTTTTGTTTAATGACAAATAGTAGAACTGTGTTGAGAGAAAGACAGATGATAGATAATGTTGATCAAAGCACTTACATTTACATATTTTTTTCTCTGTAAAGGACCCTTTGAAGTTAGTCTGGTTGCTTATTCATTCACCCCTTTCCTTAGAAGGCAGCTTTGAGAATGGCAGTGCTTAATTTGTGAGTGAACAATATTTTGTTTGATTATGGCTGGGTCTCAGACATGATAGGATCCCAGTCCTGGAGGTCAGATTTCTTTGGCCAGTAACTGGCTCTGGTTGACTGCTTTCTGCTGTGATTCTGTGAACCGTATCAATATTGATCAAAATAAAACTGGATCCATGTCTGTGATCTCTGACTGCACTGCAGAATAACTTCCATTTTAGCCAAATTTTGCTTGGGTGGTTTGCTGAAAAAGCTTTTATTTTTTTTTTTGTTTGTTTCTGTTTTTTTTTAATCTTGATTTTGTATATCTGGCGATATAGCCTATCAGGTATTTGCAGAAATGGGCAGACTTAGTTTTATCATACTCACTTAGGTAGCATAGTAAGACGTTCACCTTTTTCACAAGAGTAATTTCATTGGGTCTGGCTGAGATGGAGTTAATTTTCCCCATAGCAGCCCTCATAGTGCTGTGCATCAGGGCTGTCTCTCCAGCCTTCCCCCCACATACACCAGCAGGCTGGGGCTGGGCAAGATCTAGGGAGGCGACACAGCCAGGACAGCTGACTGAAACTGACTAAAGGAATATTCCATCCCATATGATGTCTGCTCAGCAATAAAAGCTAAGAGAAAGGAGGAGGGGGGGGGACACATTCCTTATTACGACCTTCGTCTTTCAGAGCAAGTGCTATGTGTACTGAGGGCCAGCTTCCTGGGAAGTGGCTGGAAGTCACCTGCTGATGGGAAGAAGAGAATAAATCTTTTGTTTTCCTTTGCTTCTGCAAGTGGCCTTTGTTTTTGCTTTATTAAACTGCCTTTATCTTGACCCACAAGTTTTTTCCATCTTATTTTCTTCCCCCTGTCCTCTTGAGGACAGGAGTAACTGGATGGCTTGGTGGGCATCGGGTGTCCAGTCAAGGTCAAACCACTAGAGTCGTCAGTGCCCAATTATCCGTAATCTGTAAGGGTATTTTGGAGAAGTCTGTTGAAAGAAAAAGTTTCCACTTGCAGTTATGTTTTTCTGTGTCTTTGGAAAACTACATGTGCCAAATGACCTGTTGTGAATGTTGGCATGGAGAGAAGGGAAGAAACCGGTTTGTTAGGGAGCACAAATCCCTTCAGTGCAATCCTTACAGGGGTACAATGCAATATTTAAGGAGATGTTTCATGGATCACCTCACTCTCCAGGATAGCAGGTTAGCCAGTGAAAATCAGATTCATATTTAGGGGTGATCAGTGAAGCTTTCTACCTGTGTATGAGAGGAGCGTGTGGCTTCATATTCTCACTTACCTGGGGCCCCGGTATTACACCCTGGTTTGGAATTGCATTGTTTTTTAATGGCAGACAGTGAGATAGCAAATTTAAAAATTAGAGAGGGCAGATTATGAAAATGTGCTCTTGAGGAAATTGAAAATTTGGATAGTGAGAAGTCCTCAGATGGAAAATGGTTGTCAGTAGTTACCAAGGATGTTTTAGAGAACACCCATGCCATGTTTAATGAATCTCTCTTGAGCTCTCTGGCTGGGCAAATCAGACCTAAAAGAAGAGAACAACTCAAAATACAAAGCAGAAGAGACAGAGTTATTCAGATAAAGCTTTGTTACTAATTTATTTTATTTCTTCAACAGCTATAAAGGAACAGTTTGGGAATCCACTAGATCCATTAAGATGCATGTGTGTACACATTCAGTCTGTATTTTGATGGTGTATGCTTAGCTGTGTTATATTGATATATGAGCAAATTATTTTTCTTTAATTTTTTAAGAAAGTCTAGCATATGAATTAATGAATTTTACTTGTTTATTTTAAAAAAATAATTTGAAAATATATGTATTTAAAAGAAGCAGCATGTCTATATAAAAATACAACCAACTTAAAAGAAATGGGGTCAGTTAAAGGTGAGACAATCTATAAACAGATACGGGACTTGCTATTAAAATAGCAAAGCTAAACAAGATACTGTCCTTACTCAGACATCAGCAATCTCTAAAAAAATCATCAGTTTCTCTTGATTCCCTATCAAAATATGTAGTTCTGTTGTAAGCAGTGTGCTACATGGTTTACAGTTCACAGGTAATAGCAGTATCCTTCTTACTGTAGAGCAGGTCTTTCTTACAGCCCTAAGTAAAGCAAATGGCAACTACAGGAATCAGTAACAGGCAAGGGTGGTCATTTTTTCCAACAAGAATGACTTTTAAACTTTATACTGATAAAAAAATACACTTTCATATAATACTAATGCTGGAAGGTTTTTTTGGCCAGTAGATGGAAGAGGTTTATAAGTGAGTATCAGTGAAACTATTACAGGCCATTATTAACATCTCCATTACAAAGTATGTATTAGTGTAACTGTGCTGTATATACATTGTGTTTTTTCTTTGGCTTTGTAGAGGTGTAATGGTCTGTGCATGTTGCTACTGGAGAATCTTATCTATACTATGCAGTTCATTTAACAGGAAGTGAAGAAGTTAGTTATGTATGTGGATACGACATAAGTACATATATTTATATATATATGGGCTTCTTTAATGACACACAACAAATTTCACAGTTCTTTTCTGCTTTAAAAGTGATTGTGAGGAGGTCTTGCCTCCACATGATTTTTCACTATTTATTTTATTGTTTTCTTCCACGGGTAGTAAGCTAGGAGATGCATACTGCATATCATGCTGTGTTTTCAGTTGTCATTTTGAGATGATCTCCAGACAGCAAGGTCAGACAAAAAGTGTATGCCAAATAGGCCAGACAGAAAGAAGCTGGTCAAATGAATTAAAAATCAAGTAAATAGATCTCAACCTTCTTTATAACTTTTCTTCTTCTCACATACGAAGTTTCTTTTGAAGTAGCACGTATACTGCACAGTGTCAGAGCTTCTCATTAAGGATTCAGTTAAGATTAATTTATAAATCTTAAAAATATGAGCATATTCATAACTTTACCATCTTACACATTAAAGGTGATTTTTCATCAGATTTTGTCCATCAAATATATCTGCATTGTTTTGTATTTAATAACTATTCAAAATATTTTTTAATTTTAGCAAAAAACAGTATTTCACTTGTGCTTTGCATTTCTTGAATAAAAGATGTGCTCAAAGATTATTTAATTAGTTTATCTGAAAGCCTCACACTTTTTCAGGAATAGGTGTTTCTATCTGAACATTTCAGCTGCCTCATACTATGAATAATGTGTTGTGCATAAATGAAAAAAATATTGATTTTTTTTCTTACTCTGCATATCTAGGAAGCATTCATAGAAAGCTGTTTAGATGAAACAAATTTGAAATATGGCTATGCACCTATCTGTCTTTTCCTTTTTTTTTTTTTTTTTCTTCTCTGTGTCTACGGTACCAAAGCAGCTTCAACTATTACTGAATTTGCAAAATTACAGAATCTGGTATCTGTCACCAAGGCCTTACTGTGACAGTGCCACCTTACTTGTTAGTGTGAGAATTTTCCTGCACAAAGAGCATCCCTGGCCATTCTCTCATCTTGTGTGTTTGAGCATGTTGACAGAACTGCTGCCTGACAACTTGTATTAAGTATCTGGATTCTGAAAGTATACAGTGATCAGCATCCCATCAGAGAACATAGCCTAATTATGACATTTTCCCATGGCCTGCATAAATAAAACACCTGCAACAGTGTAACTCCATCTGCAGTAGCTAAGGGTTAAATACATGTCCAGAGGAGAAGGTGGTTCTCCTGGAATATTCTTTTTGCAGGTAGTCTCCTGTCTCTGATCCTCCATAGTCTGCTCCCTCTACTGCAGTGACCCCTTTTGCCGTGATTGATTTTTATTTTAGTAAGTAGGTTTCTGAAGTGCTGGTTGTAAGGAAAATTATGTATTTTTAAGATAAGACATTCATAAACTGGAAAATACTGCATAGTTCAACCAGATTTTTGTTTTTGTTTTTTCTTTAAATATACATGAACTTGTTTCTCAGAGGATAAATTAAATTATCTACTATGGCAGTACAGAAGAAAACATAAGATATATGTTGTTTACAACCTTTACAAGTGTGGTGCCTCTGTCATGACAAAGAGACACTTTCTTCAAAAAAAACCAGGATACTGTTCCTCCTCCTTTCCTTACTAAATTCTGGTTTGACATGTTTATTCTTCCTTCTGGATCAGAGTTAGATTTTACATAAAATGAAACAGATTTATATTTATAGGTTAAATGAAGATAGCTCTATCTGGAGTTTCAACTTTTAAGACTAGTCAGGATGAATATCCAGCAGAACCTGCTTCTCTTTTATTCTAGCACTGCTACAAAAGAAAGTAACAATTCATTTTGAAACTGGAGCACTAAAGTATCTTTAAAGTTCTCATTTTATTTGATTTGACAAAGGTAGAAGACTGCTTTGCTTGCAAGCTTATGTCAGCTTCTGTTTTCTCTTAGAGTGGAAACCTAAGCGGTTAAACATCACCAGTTGCCACAGTTAGTTTTTATGAACGGTGAGATCTATAGCACTGAACACTGCAGTGAAACTCTCTCTCCTGCCTTAAATGTAGGACACTAAGACTCTATGCTGTAAATCTTAGACAAACAGCATTCAAACGTACTGTTATAAGCTGACTCCTATCATCATTAGATGATAAGTCTAGCATAAGATTTATGAAGACACAGAAGTATGGCAAAAGTCCTAAACTGCTCAGTTTCCTTAGGTGAGAGGAGGATGCATTTCAAACAGGCTCCATTTCTCCACCAAATAATCTAAATGGTGGTTTAGATTTCACCAATAGAATAATTCATTCATTTGTCATTATACTGTAGTCAGTTTTAAAGATAGTAATTTTGTCTGAAGGGTTTAGCATTCAGGAAACTTTCCTAATTTATTACATTTTTAGAGGCAGATGTTCCACTATGGAATCAAATGTGAAGAAAATGTAGAGGTGTGTGTTTGCTCGTTTTTACTGGAATACACCACTTCATACAAAATCCGCCCATTGCTCTATCCCACAGTTGTGTAAGCATGAGTGCCCAGCACGTGGTCTGGGCAGTTCCTGGAGTCCAGTATAAACTTATTTTCTCTCTGATCATGCTGGCCTCAGTTTGACCCTTGATGTTTCAGCAATTTTTTAAAATCTTAGAAACCTATTCTGAGGAAGAAGGAGAACGTAGAGGAGCAAAAATTTGGGTAAGATAGGAGAGAAACCCCAAGAAATAGAACTGATAGAACATTAAATATTTCATAGGTATGTCTTAATTGTCATACACTCACTTTTTACAGGCTTTCCTGCAAACAGTTCTTGATGTATAAAGACCCGGGAGTGTGTTTTTATTAACTTGCCTGTGTTCGTAGTGCCACAGAGATGTGGTTTGTCAAAGACAGAAGCTGTGATGGCCCGAGTACTTCCCTGCGGTTGCTGGTAGCAGGCTGCAGTGCGGTGGCAAACGGGAGCGGTGGCCATTGCTGCCCAGCACCCACAAACACACCAGGGTGACGAGGGGCTTCCACTGGTCTTTCCTCTTAACCAATTCACCTCTTCTTCAGAGCACAATCGCTTTTTAAACTTCTCACTTATTAACTTGGTGAGTTAACTACTTTAGCTACATTTCAAAACACAGCTTTGAAGACAGAGGAGTTTTACTTGTCTGTGCAGGTCAGAATTCAGAAGTACTGAGTAGCAAATATTTGAATGTCGCCTTCTGGCATACTGGAGCTAGAAGTCGCACTCGTCTTCCTGATGTGCCCGGGACGGCCCCGCCGGGGGTCGGTGTGACACCCGGAGCGGGGGGAGACGCACACGCGCTCAGACGGCGCCGGTCGCGAAGTTTCTGGGAGCGGAGCGTCCGCCAGGGAGCAGCGGTAGGAGGGGGCGGGGCGTCGAGCACCAGCCACCACCCTGTACCCGTGTCCCACCCCTCACCGGGCGATCGCGCGGGCTCCGACAGGGCGCGCGGGAGCCGTTTCCCGCACAACGTCACGTGCCGCACGTCCGCGCATGTGCCCCACCTGGGCACGCGGGTCCGGGGGGCGCACGCGGCGGCCGCGTGTCCTTTCGCCGCGGGCGGCGGCGGGCCGTGTCCCCCGGGACAGCGGGGCCGCTGCCGGGCCCCGGGCGGCGCTTGGCTCCGCATCGGGTCCGCGGCCGCCGAGTTGGGCTGCACCGTCCCGGGCCGGGCCCCGAGGGTGGCTGGGAGCGAGCGCTGAGGCGGCTGGCTCGCACGAGAGGCGAGGGATCCGCAGTTAGTACCTGAACCGCCAACCAGGTTTTTGTCACCTCCTCCCGTTAAATAAGGTCAGTGCTGGTCTGTGAGGGGATATAATTCCTTCAGTGGAAGGTTCCATGGATCAGTAATGTGAACCTTAGAAGTTTAAGTGCCACGGTTTAAAAACAGAAATACATATTAATCTAACAGCCCAGTCTGGTGAGCAGAATGTTTATGTAAGTTGGGGCTGATACTCTCAGATGAATCGTTAATTGATTGTTTTTTACTTGCAATTACCCATTCAGGATTGTGGCTAAACTTTCTAAAATGCATCTTGCACTGCCCAAGTTCCTTTGTAAGTGACAGTATTTCATTTACCATGATTTAAAAACAAAATTAATAAAACAAAACGCCCTCCCAGCTTTTCCCCCTGTCTGGAATCCTGTTCCTGAGGTAAGAATCCAAACACAATAAGAGTGATAGTCAATATTCATGTAAATTGTTTCACAGGAGAAAGACTAGTATGAATACTTGGGAAAAGAGGAGGAGTCTGAGCAACACTGGATAGCAAAGCCATAAATTCTATCAAGGAAAAATGAGGAAAGTTTTTATATTGCTGTGCTACCTCATCTGTTACTCTCCACCTTTCTTAGGGCAGGATGTCAGAACAATTCATTTCTAGAAATATATGGTTAGTAGATAGAGATACTTCAAGATAAAGGCATATTGTTTTTGTAACAGATGTACTTAAATCTTAAACCATAGTCTTGTAATCAAATTCACATAGATGGGAGCTGGACAAAATATGTCTAGAAGAGGGGTGGTTTTGGTAGGTTTTTTTTTTTTTTTTTTTTTCAGATAGTGGAATGGGGTCACTGTTTATACCAAAAAAGGGGGGGGGGAGGGGGGAGCGGAAAAGCCACCCTTAAACAATCAGAACTGTTAACCTGTTCCATAATAAAATTTCATGCTTTGGTTCAGGAGCTGCAAATAGTCACCTCAGTTCCTTGCAGAGGACAATGTTACGTATGTGACTGAGCTGTTGCTGGGGTAGAGTCTTAGCACCGGCTGCTTCTGGAGATGAACTGCATGTTCTTATGAATTTTTATCTAAAATACCTTCTTTCCACTTTAGCTGTTGGCTGCTTTCTAAGAAATTCATCTGCTTCTTTATCAGACTGAAAGCCTGTTAGGCCTCTTTTGGTGTTAACCAGTAGTATCTCTTACACAAATAAACAATTCTTTACTGCAGAAAATTCTATGAAAATCAGTATTTTATTTCTGGAAGGGGAAACAGCATCTTCTGTATCATCTATGTGTGTTAGTTGCAAAGAAGAAACTGTTATACATTAGAAATTCATGACTCCAAGAATTTTCCACTTTTCTTCTGCTGAAGATAATTAGAATTCATGTAACCAGACCTACTGTGAAAACAGTATAAAGTCTGAGTAACACAAATCTGCTTTTACAATAACAACAACATTGTTGCATGTATAAAAACTGAGGTCTTCATTTTAGCATTAAAAATTAGAAAATAACAACGAGTTATTAATGTTCCCAAAGGACTGGCAGTAATGGTTTCTAATAAAGCAAATAAACCCATACTTTCCCTTTGCACATTAGGCAGTGAATGGGAAGTGTTAGTTTGGAAGGATTTATTGCTCAGCAGTTCACATGGTAAACACAGGTAAGGATTTGATTAAACAGCTTAAGACAATGTTTCCTAAAGCCAGTAACTCCCTTAGATCTTCTGCATGGTTTTCTGAAAGGCTGTGCATTATAGTTGCAAAAGGATTGCTTCTGACAGCAATGTTCTTCACATTAGAGCATTGTCAAAACAGGTATATACGTAAGGACAAGAAACAGCTGAAATATATTGCTTGCTGAACATGTTGCTGGGCATGCTCAATCTGGCTATTTTACTCATAGCAAAGCTCAAGGTAGTTGCATAAAATGTGTAGTGACTTTGATCAGTGAATCTATATTGTTGGAATTATTTTTTTTAATTTTTTTTAAAATTTTTTTAACTTCTAGTGAAGCTTGAAATATATTGTTCATATTTTGGGTAAGAAGGAGAAATTAATCTTCTTATTCACATGAATTCACATTCAACTTATTTTAACCAGCATCATTGCTCTGTACATGCTAAATGATGGTGGAAGGTATGTATATGTGTATATATATATATAAAAAAATAGCCTTTTTTACATTTGATTTCTGATTTGCTTTCATAACTTGCCCTTGCAGTCATTGAGTCACATACTTACAGCAGGGCTGCCTGAGGAGTTGCATACATTATCATGCTGATTAGACAACAAAGAGATAGGATTGAGTTAGCATAATTGTCGTATACCATCCAGGTATTTATTCTTCCTTACTGAAGTAAGGATAGAAATCTTTTTTTTGTCAGTAACAGAGGAGGACCTTGTTTTAGATCTCTCTCTGAACCACTTCTGAGTGTTCATAGTCAACTGGGAATCTGGACCTTGCATATGTTCATTCTCTTCATCTCACAAAACTTGACCTTGTCACTTGAGTGTGTTGTCTTTAACTTCTACTCCAGGAAAAAAACATCTTAACATTTTTATAGTCGGGTTTAATAGCCATCAGAGATAAAATTTTAAGACTAACTCATCTTGACAGAAACTTCTAAAAATCTGCTAGATGTATTTGGATTAGGAGGCCATTTCTTTTCTTTCTAGGAGGGTAATAATAATTAACAATATATTTAGAGATTTAAGTAGACTTTGACACTGTAGGCTTTTACAGTGTCTCCTACTCCAATTTAAAATAGGTCTACTTTGGAAATGCTTTATTTTGCACCCGAGAATGCCTAAGAAGTCTGGGTCCTTATCTCAGGCCTCTAGAGGTACATGTGTGAACAGTAGGTGTTTGAATTTCTGAATGCCCCAAACATTCTTCTAATTGTGCATTGATCTTTTTGTGCCTCAGTTTACAGGGCAGTAGTATCAGTAGCGGTAACAACTTTGGGCTGTTTTGAAGCATAGCTAAGCAACATATTCTCTGAGGGAGGCACAGAAAGTAGAGATTACTCATTACTAGACAGGATCTGTGTGCCCTACTTAACATGTAAAGAAACAACCTGTATTATTCCTTGGTTCTGAATAACTTGGGAACTGCAACAGGAGAAGTAGACACCCTGCCTTAAGTGATGCCGTGCCTACCTCTCCAGTGCAGACCCTTCTCTGTTGTAGACCCCCATTTCCATTTCCCTTCCCACCTCCATCTTATCCAGGCAAAAATAGTTGAGCCAGGAATCTGCAGGAATGAGTTTTCATTTCCTGCCAGCATGTGAGCACCCAGTTGGAAGGTGAGTCAGTGGAAGCTGGCTGCTCCTCTGTTAAAAGCAGTGCATGAATTACAAAGTATTACTGCTGTGTGGTGGAGTGGGGGAAGGGGCTGTGTGTCATATAGGTGTAAAAACGTGTGGTTTGCAAGCAGTGCTACTGTAGTTAGCAAAAAGTCACACCAGAGCACAAAGGAGGGATTTGTGTCACTGACTTTCCAGCCTGTGAGTTGCATTGTGCTTTACTGTGTAAGAAAGGAGAGTATGGTGCAGCCACCTGTCGGCAGTCTGCTACTCAACACAAGAGTAGCTGGTAGAGTCAGTATTCATCTGTGAAAACAGCTGTGTAATTAAGCTGAATGCTGAAGAGCATGAGAGTTCAGATGATAGGACAAAGCTGCAAATATACCCTTGGATAGAGAGATTTGATTGTTACATGGTTTTTCCAGACTTGGTTCTATAACTCAATAGGCATTGATCAATTGATAGGTGTGTACATCAAATGCATTAAGAACTGTTATACTGAAGTTAGGATAGAAAGAGAAGTAATCTCTTTACAGATACTTTCTTGTAAATACACATAATCCTCACCTTCTGTTCAAATGGAAATTATGTGGCTTTCTACTTCCTGTTCCCAGTTGCAATTTATAAAAAAAAAAAGTATATGATCTATGATATAAAATAAGGATTTAGTTAAAATAATCCTATTTCTTCTTACAAATAAAAGCATTCTCAAGTAAAAAAATATATTCTAATTGCATTAATAACTTATAGGTGGTGCATACTTTCATATCAGTATTAGATGAAATATTGGTATGGTGTGCAGAAGATGAGAATACCAATGTGTATGATGTGTGATTGCAATATGTTGGTTTTTATAGAATGTAATTTCATATAAAATGCCTACAGATGTTTTAAAACCAAACATGATTCTCATAATACATGCTTTCCTGAAGATTAAAAGTGTGTACAGCTGCTGGGGCTTGTGTTTTGGGTTTTTTTTTTTAATCTCCACCCCCCCCCCCACCCCACCCCCCTTAAATCACAGTTTTATTTTTAAGGGATTGTGAAAGTTTTACATTGAGGATGAAATTGAGCTTAATATTAACAGAGAGTTGCTTTCTTTAAGAAGCAAAACAAAACCAGATTTTATCTAAAATCGTGAATTCTAACTTTCTCTTAATATGTGTCAGATTCAGCTGGGAAGCTAGTGAATATGAGCAGATGTGAGATAAGTTTTGTGCTGCTCTGAAGTTTTGTTGGAAACTTTCAATAGGAGCCTATTTAGGGGAAAGGCTACATGATTATTCATTTACTGCCTTTTTTCTATCATACTGCAAGGATAGTATTCATGTCACAATTATTTCTACTATTTACATTTTAACCTCCGAATATAGTCAATTTTACTATTGAAAAAAGAACTGCATAGTGTTCCAGTAACTCATCTGCTAACACAGTTGCTTGCTTTTGATGAATGAACACCATCTAAAGGATTCTCTACTATGATGTGTGATACCTCAAAAAATTGTAAATGTGTCTTTCATCAACACATTGGAAGAAGTCATTTATATTGTCACATATGAATGACTTGCTCTGAGTGTTGTGTTCCCTCTGTCATACTGAGCTGCTCATTTAAAGTGCGCAGGGACAACTTACTGGATAAATGCTGTTGTTCAGTTAAATAATGATATCCCCAAATATTTAAAGCAAATCAATCCAGTGTGACTTTGTGATTTGTTTCATAGTTTTTTAAATTTATTTTTAGAAATGTCAGTTCTGTTTTTGCTAGCATTCTGAACAGTGTTGAGAACTAAGAATAGTGGCCAGTCTTTTAACATTAAATCAGTATTAAAACTTAGATACCTAGACATGCACAACAGGCAAACCCCCATGGTTTCTAGCTTAAATATCTGAACATCACAAGGAAATGTTTATTAATTAGCAGTGTTGCGAATCAGGGTTTTTTTTATAAAGACTTAACTTGACATAAGAAGTACATTTGCAATGTAAAAATGTTTGTGTCTGTATTTCTGTTGTCAGTGGAAGAAAAGCATAATGTATGCACACAATATTTCTTGTGTAATTATTTAATTTCCTATTTTTTGTGTATGGTAGAAATTCTTAAAAACACCCACACGCTCGTCTGATTTATGTCTCATTTTAATATTTGCATAAATATTCTCTAGGCTTTCTGATCTTCTCTTTTACATATTTCATTTTCCTCAGATTCTGAGAAGGCATTGTATTGAGGGAGTCAACTGGCACAATGCCCGCAATTAATGATAAGCCTTTCCTTGTCATTCTTTCTCTGCATCATTGTAGGCATTTACGAGTAAAGTAAAAGAACACAGTGTATCTGTGCTTCTGAATGCAAAATCCGTCACTTCACGTTTTCTTCCAGGGAGAAGACGTGTAGTTGAAGAGACAGACCAGGACAACTGATGTCACTAAGAAATGCATAGGAAGCTTACTACTTTCTTTCTCTCTCTCTCTCTCTCTCTCTCTCTCTCTCTCTCTCTCTCTCTCTCTCTCTCTCGTGTGTGTGTGTGTGTGTGTGTGTGTGTGTTTTTATTTCCTGGGAGGGGGTTTGGTATTTTGTTTGTGTTTTCTTTATGTGTAATATTTGCTCAAAATCAGAAAAAAACCTTTTTAATATTGTAGTTTTAGTCCACTTATGGAATATTTTGAATGGGACTCTGTTAATTAGCTAGCCTTCACAGGGCTGTAGATGCTACAAACTGATGTCAGTAGGTATTGCAGTAGATTTGGCTTAGTAATGCTAAATGCAGGATCATAATGTTTGGGGAGGCTGTTAAATGTTCTCCTGAAGGTCCTGTACAGCAAAGTGGTATATTTCTTCAATTTCTCCTCATATAAACATGAAGAAAATTCTGGAAGGTTGAGCTGATTGATCTTAGTGTGGTGTGTACCTGTTCTGTGCTTCACAGAAAAGCACTGAATGACTTTGTGCAGAGAAAGGTTTTGAATAATCCAGTGTTTAGGGCTTTAAGTAATGCCGCTTCCATTGCTTGTGTTGTCTTTTACCAGTCTTCAAGGTACACATTCAAAATCCAGTGAAATCAGTAAAATAGTTTATTCTTGGTTCATGCGATTTTTTTAATTGGTATATTCTGATTTTAATGCTGCTTCTAGGGTTAATATTTAAGCCTCTACATGCAGACTTCAGAAATATCTAGAGAGCCTTTAAGGTGACAAGAGATTTCTTGTATTCTAGCAGCTATCATACCTTACAGTTAATTAGCACTGGCTTTCAGATTTTCAGTGAAGACAAAAAAAGCACAGAATTAATGTTCTGATTAAGGGTAAAGAAAAGAGTACATGGACACAGTATATGCTAACTCTGATTCTCCTGCTGTAAATTATAGCGATGGCCAGTAGAAGGACCTTTCCCAACTGTAGAGTATGGTTTTGGTACAACATGATTTTATTTAGAATTGAGTCAATAGCATATAGTCCTTTACTAGGGAAGATTTTTCTAACCCTTCAAAGAAGAATGACTATGTCTTAATGATTTTGCAATTGTGTGATGGTGCTAAAAGACCTGTTGCAACAAAAAATAGAACTGTTACTAGGAGTATAGCATGAATTTTCAAAAGATTAATTTTCAGTAATTTTAATAGATTTCTTGACTGAAATCTTGATGGATGCTGTTTCTATCAGATTATTAATATAACTTAGTTGGTACCTGGGTGTGTTATACAGGCTGCGAGGCAAAAAGAATGCAACAAAACAAATGTCTATAAGAAAATAACTACTATATCTGATCTTTGCTGGAAAAAAAATACATTGTTTGGCAAAGCACACATTGTGATATACACAGTGGGTAGCTTTTGCAGATAACCATCACATGTTCAATATAAACAGAGGACAAGGTGATAGTAGTTGATGCTTCAGTCTTCTCCACATTGTGACAGTTCAGGATGGTCTTCCAAAATAAAACTCCTTGGAGTTACTAGGATGTAACGTGTTTAGAAACTAATTATTTAAATATTTTATAAAATCTAGAATATTAGGAACCACATTCAGATTGCCTACTATACACATGTAGATTTTATATTTGTTGAATACATATGTAAGGACAATCATGGATAATAATTTCAGTGACTTGCTCTGTAGAACAGAGTGTCTGCTATTGGAAATAATACCTGAGTACCATACCTAACACTTTCAGTGTATTATCTTGCCATATAATCCTGTTAGAAAATTAAGTAGGTAGATTTAAAAAGATGCCCATACACCATGGTTGTTTTGTGCATTTTTAGAAAAAAAACTTCTGTAGAACTCTGTATTAAATTCTGTTGTATTTTTCCACTGAAGCATTGTTTGCCAGTTGGTTACTACCACAGATTTCATAGAGCTATCAATCAGAAACATTATAAAGAGGAAAAATAAAAATCAAACAAAACAAAACAGCAGAACTGGCTGTGGACAAAACCTACAGCCGCCTTTGTGCTGTGGAAAGGACACCTATCAGAATGCCCTCATTTGTTTTGATGCAACTGAGCTTCAAAAGGGCAAGACAGGTGTGTTGTTTTCAGGAATCTTAATTTATTATGTGACACAGTTCATAAACCAGCAGCTAAATGTGAGAACAGAATGCATTTTGGGGCCAACTCAATAGATCTTTACTTGCTCTAGAAATGAAAATATGTCATAATTTTTTCAAACTATTAACCGTCTGCACTTGAGATGCTGTGGTATCACAGCAGAGTGGAAAACCTATGAGAGATGTGCCAGCACACTGACTGCTTGGCTGGGATAGCTCGGCACTTCAAAAATGTGGACAGATGGGGTGCCACCTCATGAGAGGTAGCATTCTGCTGGGCTGCAGAGGAGCTAAGAGTTGAAGATGGGGCACTGTATCAAGTTGACATAGCAGTTATGCTGCTAGCTTGTGTTATGGCAAATGAGAAGATAGATGGTGGCACAAAAGAAAAAAAAAAGGCTAGGGAGCACAAAAAAAAAGAAAAAAAAATACCCAGCAGAGCCTGGTTAAAAAAAAAATAACACCAGTATGCCTGTTGTGTTCTGTCTCTCAAATCTTTATAGTGACAGGTTTTTAGAGGTAGAAAACAGTCCTTGAATAGACCTTTACTTCTTCCATTGTCCTACTCTCTCTGTCTGGCCCTACACTTTCTGCTTGTAAATGTCCAAACCAGTACAGAAAGGACTTTCTGTATTCTCTGAATATCTGTGAATCTCTTCCATTTTTACGTTTTTATTACTATTCCTATAAAAATCCTAAGGTACTTCCCTGTTTCTGTGGCCTTTATTGAAACATAAGCTGTGCTTCCCACACTTGGTTCGTTCTTTCTGTACTGTTCACCAGCACAGCTCTTTTCCCGCTTTTTAAAGCATTTGTATAGAAATAAATCAGCTGCATACAAATGGATCTTCAGTGACATACCTTTTGCTTGCAAACAGCATAAAGCAGCCAAATTTCTACAAGAGATCAAAGAAGTTACGTGGGTGAAGGTGTGCATTGGAGACAGAGCAGCTGCTCCAGAGTCTTTTGAACTTTCATTTACCGGCTCCCCCTTCACAAGCAGGGTATTGTGGCAGCAGTTTTTCACAGCTGTCAGAGACTTCATTCTTTCCTAAACTGTTACCAGATCTCTGGTTTAAGACCCCTGGCATATGCTTGTGCTGTATAATTGCAGTTGCAGAAGCTGAAGTACTGCATGTTGAGAACTGAGTTTATAGCACTTACCAAGTGAAGTCACAGAAAGTGGGTACTGTTCCATATGGGGAAACACTACCGTTTGCCCGCTATACATTTGCTTAGCTAAAAAGCCATCACTTCTTCCATTTGTACTGTGGTATAATAGTTCTAAGTTGTCCAAAGGAAGTGATATTAAAAATTACCACTTTGTATTTAAAAAAAAAGTTAATTAATAATGTTCTTGCCCTGGTTGCAATTTGGAAAAAAAACCTGAAAAGCTGTTTGCTTCTCCCTGAGCGACTTGCACTTACAGCACAGTCCAGTGGCCCTATGCTGACATGGGGCTGTGCACACAGCTGATTGTGACTGGAAGTGAAGATGACTCTTTGTCTCTTCTGTCATGTTGAATTCTAGGACTGGCATTTAAGAAGCCCTTTTGAATGAGTAGCTTCAAATTGATCCAGTTTGTTGAAAAGCTTGAGGCCCACTGAATTGAAAAATAGCTTTTGGATTGGGAAAAAAAAAAAAAGATTTCAAGCCACTATGCAAGCTCTGTGAGACTGGATTTTGCATTGTGGCAGTCACTTAGAGTGTGTAACTGCTTGTTTCAGCATTCTTTTAATTTAGTGACTTTTCCCCCCACTAAACTTAGAATAGAAAAGTATGTGTCTATGTAAATGTGTGTCCCTGTGTGTGCATGTCCATATTAGTAATGGTGATATGTAAGAAATAATTGAAATATCTCCTAATGTTTAAAAAGGGTTATAAGCTATTTCAATGTTTTATGAGCATGTTGCAGTTGTAAATACTATGTCTTACGTATGGCTTTATGCAGGTCTGTAGAATTTGCGATATGTGGTTGAAACCCATGGTTACAAACCTAAGTGCTGATTATAAGATTTGTGGGGAATCAATTACTGTGGATTACAAATTTATTAAGACATTATTAATTTATCAGCTATTAATAAATACATTAATTGTTAATGGTGTCATGTGAACACACAATATGCTAATTTCATTTCTAAGCTTTATTAATTTTCCCGTCAGGAGATCTTACAACTAGAAACTTGGAGTTTTTTTTCTAATAGTAACATCATGAATCAACAACTAGTTTTCTGTTTGCAGAAAAATTTCAAGCTGTGTTCTTCAAAATTTGATGTGGAAGTCTTAGTAAGGTTGTACAGTGCATTTAATATCTTTTTTGAAAACAGTCTAGGTATGATGAGGACAGTTAAGGCTTACTGCTTAAATGTTGACTTACAGTGCATATTTCCACATGTTGTCCATTTCTCTAGTATTTGTTGGTTTTGATTAGAGGTTAATAAAAGGATTGGAAAATTGCGTTCTTCAAATGTCATAGCACTGATCACAGTCATACAACTAAACATTTACTGTCCACCTGTCTGTCTGTTCTTCATCCCCCCAGAAGGCTGCCTGCTGGGGGAATAGGCTCGGGCCATACTGGCAGCTTGAACCACGTTAAGGGATTTTAAGAAGTTTTAACAGTCCAAAGAGTAGGCAGTTTGCAGGATAGTAAACAGTTTGACCATGTGGATACATGTGTGCCAGAGTTCAAGGCTGTGACACACTGCTGTTCGGATTGCTAGGATAAATGTAGCCATTGGGACGGGGAATAGCAATTTAATTAGAACACCATGTAAAATTCATATACCATGTCGTTTGCTAAAGAGGACCTGTGTCATTATACATCTATTATATCACAGCTAAAGGGAAAGGAAAGTCAAGTAGTACTTATGTAGACAATATCATTAGAATTGTATAGTTTTTGAGGTGTCACATCATAATCTTCAGGTTTTATAATTTGCATGGCTGCTTATGTTTAATCACAGTAACACGCTCCAGGGTGAAATGCTGTCATGGAAAACAGTAACAATTTGGCACTGTCATGTATTACAGTTTGACATCATAAAAACCAGAGTCCTGCAAAGTTTGTAGACATCTAAGTGAAGAGCAAGGATACCAATCATTGCGATAAGTAATGCTAGCAAGAATATTTGGAATAAAATTCCCCATGTCGAGATTTAAACTAATTCCTCACTATTAAAAATTAGGATGAAAGTATGATAGGGATAAGATGACCTCAGAGGTACTTGGTACAGTGTATTTATTCTTCATGACACTGGTAACTGGTGGAAGCAAGGCGCTGAATTTAAATGCAATACTTGTTTGCCTGAAATTTTATTATCAGTTGCTAAATTGAATGGAGCTATATTCTGCTTTTCAAGGTAGGCCAGTAAGTGTTACAGCCTACAGACTGGCATCCTAGGTAACTGTGTTCAATACCAAGGCCATTCAGACTTTCAGCTGCTAGTAGATGGTGAAGCTTTCGTCTGTGCTCAAACAGTACAGTAATACTTGGTCCAGAGTGATGCTTATACAAGAAGGGAGACACATAGTAGAACCATGGGGAAGAAGACAGAATAGTTGCATCAGTCATAGTTTACTATGGCTGCAGAAGCTGTTTTCTTACAAAGACTGTAACTACGGTTGCTTAACTTTTTGCATTTGTAGATGCAGTATGCCTGAGAAGCTGATCAAGGCAGTGACTTGCAGTCTTGTGCTTAGTTTATGGGAAAACTCAGAACTGACATTTGGTGACTACATGTAAATAGAATAATTTGCTCCTAAGAAGAAGTGTAATTCTTGAAATCTGATATTTTTCTTTCCAAAATGAAAGAAGCCTTTGGCATAAAATTTATTCAGGGTCACATTTCATCCATAACCTGTTTTTTTCTCTCTCAAACCTGTACCTAGTTACACTTTAATATTTGCAGTCTCTCTAGATTGTCAACATCATTGTATAATAACCAACTTATTATAGAAAGCAGCAAATGCCATGCTGCCAATCACTTGTCCATCACACTAACAGGTGCACTGCCATTGTCAGTGTCAGGCTGAATACTGGGAATCACTTAGACAGGTGGAGTAATTTACTCATCTTGTAGTGGCAGAAGGGGACACCTTATCAAGTAAAAAAGAGAAGTGGCTTCTCTTGGTGTATTTGGTATGTGGCTATATAACTTGGATTTATAGTGTCTGTGTAGAAACTGATGCACAGACTATATTTTACTATAAAGGGGGGAAAAAAAGTTTTTTCAGGTACTACACAATAATATTTGTTTTTTCCATTCTCTTCACCTTATTCACTGACATTCTCTCCCCCCACCCTGCATACTGAGCCTTTTATTATTGTCAGTTTAACAGACTGCTAGATACTAAACCCTTGAAAGATCTGTCAGTGTGCTGGAGTAAAAAAAAAAAAGGCAACTTGCCTTAAATTTTGTTATATAAAGCAAAACTTTCAATGAGACCTAGAAATTCTGTGCATTAAGATATTTCCCATTGCCACTGTTTTGTGGAAGAGAGGTGGCCAGAGCATGCTTTACCATTTCATCTGAAGGATCATAAACGTAGGAGTTATTATAGCAGTGTCAATGCCAGTGTTCACCTGTCCTAATCTCTGTAGCCATGGCAGCTGCTGGGCAGTTTCTGGGGGCAACAGAGAAAGAAGTTGCTTTATTTACCTGTCTTTCTTTGTTATTATCAGTGTGCTGGACAAATTTTCCAGTATCATCTGTGACCTCCTGACTGGAGCTTTAAACAGGAGAGCTAAGCCTGGTGTGTTTGTACTTGTAGCTTCTGACTAAAACCATCTGTGGTCTGGTACAACCAGTAATTGCCTGGGCCAGTAAGTAGAGCTATTACTTATAACAGGGATCTATGAGTCTTCAAAGTCAGAACGGTAGAGGCAGCCTCAGACTAAACAGTGGGAAGGAAGAATTCATGGCAGTGGTTTTGAAACCTCACTTTTATTGCAGCACAGAGAGCAGTGGCTGGGTGGTAGGTGAGATACACTGGAGGTTAATTCTAATTTATTCTCAGAAGCATTGCTAGGAGTGCATGTACCCTCACACTAGAAAATTTGGCATTTAAACAAACTTTAGCTTGATAAAGTGTCAATTTTCTGTAGGATGCTGCTAATAATAGGCTTGACCTGTGAGTTCATGGGGGGGATTTGTGGTGCTTTGACTGTCTTGTTTAGCAAATGGCTCCTATATTCTCCAATTCCACCATCTAGATGTGTAGTTCAGCAATTCTTGTAAACAGCAGAGCTTTCCCTTCTCTCCTCTCTCTACCAAAATGTAATGGGCAGTGCTAAAACTTCAGACGGCCTTGGGCATAGTATCAAATTATACCTAATCTGATGTAATTATGGGCTGCTGCCAACAAGGATGCTCCCAGCCCTTATGGCTTTGTGCTTCCTGTTGCTTATCTTGTATCCCCTAACTGGAAAAAATATGCGTTCTTTTCCACTAATCAAGAAAGAACCAACTATCTCCTAGCTGCAGGAGTGCTGGGAGATGAAGAGGACTAGGATTATCTTTTCCAGTGGCAGACAGCAATTAGGTGGAGGGTGAAACTGCACCTGTGCAGTCCTTTCCTGTTCTTCATGTGACCCTTGTGAATAGGCACCTAAACCTTCCCTCTGTTTAATATGCTATTATTCCACATAAAGTGATACAAGCCTTTTATGATTAAGTGTTAGTTTCTGTAATGAGATTTTTTTTGACAGCGCTGTAATGTTACCTGTTTAACTGGTATGATGTTTACTGGTGTTAAAAAAGCATTATCCCACCTGAACGTTCTCTTTACCAGAACAGAACACTGTGCAACCTCAAAGCCCGTGATTGTACAAGATTATTTTTTTTCTTTTCCCTTTTTCTTTTTGACATTGTTTGTGAAGTTAAGAGCCATTGACAACTTTGAAGGATATGGTCCTGAGCATTTCTTTTAGGTCACTATTTTGAACTTTAAGTTATGAAACAGGAAAAACAGGAGAGCATTTTGCATAGATAAAAAATGAAAGAAAAAGCAAACAATGCTGAAAATAGCTCTTTATACTGGATACTTAAAGAAAACATGTTGTTTAATTGAGAGGCATTTTATATTTTAAGTTGACGTTCTTGCACTGTGTTAGAAAACTGGGCTCATAAATGATAGATCAAGGTGAGGTCCTGGAAATGAGCCTGAGGCTTTAGCTACACGAAGCCCCAGGGCTGGACACGCGTATGGTATGGGCTGGTCGCATTCTGACTCTGCAGCTAACAAAACCTTCATATTCCAGGCTTTATCCCTTTCTAACCCATTGCTTCCTGAAGAAAGGAGTGTGGGTGCACACCCTGACTGGATGTTAATTTGTACAAGAATTTGGTAAATCAGGCCTCTAATGCATGCTTAAATGCATGCTCCCACAAAATTTCCATCAGCACAGGGACTTCTGTCTCTGCATTAAGAAAATGAGAAGCAAGGTGATCTACAGCTCCAGGTGGCTTGCATGACAGGGCTGCCAGTGTGGAACTGAACTTCAGTAAAGCATGAGCCTTAGAAACAGGAGAAACTATATTTGTTAAATGCCATTTTGGTAAAATACATGTTTTAGCAAATGCCACTGCCAGTTCTGTTTGAGAAAAATATTTGGCACCTGAGAACTGAAAAAATAAGAAAACCCTCTAAAGTTACAGATCAGGAAATACATTTATTGCTATTTATTCATAATAAAATGTTCAACAACAAAATTACCACAGATACTAAAATTAGATATAAAAACCCTCTGCAATGACATAGACTGAAGATTTAGATTTGCAGTCCTCTATACATATTTTTCTCTTTCACTTGAATGAAGATTTCAAAGATTAGTTCAGTTATCACAGTTATATTGACTTTCTTTTCATTTTCAGAGGTACTTTTAAAGGTAAATTACGCTATTCACTGACAATAAGCATGGTAGCGTTCTTTGCTTATTGCAGTTCTCTCTATAAATGAAAACTGTCTCTAATGCTGGCAGTCCAGGTCTTTGCATGACAGCTAAATTCCCTTCTTTCTCACAGTTCAGTTTCTCAAAAAACCCACACCACACTGCCTCTCTTTCAGTGCCTTTTAAATATTTCTTCTATTTCTGATATGTAGTACAATCTGAAAGGAACATGGTCTTTTACCAGTTCTGATATTATGGTTTCCCACCCAGTGATACAGTTCTGTCTGAACTATAACCAGTGCTTTCAGATCTGGTGTGTAAAGCTAAATGTCTGCACCCATAGTGGACTGAATAAAAATTATAGTTAAGTATACCCCACGTGGATTTAGGAGCTGAGCTGTTAAGTGTCAGGTCTGAAAATGTTGGTTTGTGTGTTCTGTAGCAGTGGAGGGATGAAGGAAAGGATAATATTAAAGAAAAATAGTGAGGACCTCACCCCCCCCCCCCCTTTTTTTTTTTTATCAGAATACATTTATGATTCTGTCATCAAAATGTGCATGTGGAAGCATCTCTTTAGAAAACCTGAATTCTTTAACTACATGCTTCTCCTTCAGTAGCAAAACTGCACTGTAAATTGCTAGGAAGATCTTCCTTCATTGCTGGATTGCTTTTATGTGTTCATAAAAGCTCTAATAATGCCACCTTTTGAGCTCTGTACACATTGTGGGATTCAGGTAGTGCTTACCACAGTTCAGAGGAGCTGTGTGCAGTGTGACATGTTCAGGCACTGGTTTGTGTTTTTTATTTTCTTCTTTTGATAGAGCAGTGAAGAGAAACACCAAATTTCAAAGGGTTTCTGATTTACAGAGTGAATACCTTTTCCTGCCTGCAAATTTATATTCATAAATCTTGGTGTGATAGGGAAAGTATAAAACTTAAAATATGTAACTGTCCTGATGAAGATACACAGACTTCCTAAAAACTTAATCTGGTGTTTAGAATACAGAAGGCTGGAATTTTGCTTGTATAGCTAAAATTGTTAGAAGATTGAAGCCCCAGAGGCCAACTCCAGAGAGGAACTGTGTGCTCAGCTCATATGTGTGTGGTGGTTCATTTTTCAATTTTTTTTTTCAAAAAATTGCCATTTAAGTGTTGTCACAGGAGGACACAGGGGATTTCTCGTCTTGTGATGTTAACTTGAGGTGCCGTACTGGCAACGGCATGTAGAAAAATATTTTGTTATGTTTTTAAGAGCTCAGTTTCCTGTTCTTAGAGTATATTTTAAAAGAGATGTCTCAGTTGCAGTTTTTTGGGGGAATGCTTGTATTGCTGCCAGCTTACATCTCCCACTGGGAGCCACTATGGAGCAGGGATTACTTCAAATAGGTTTTAGCAGATTAAACAAGCCACCAAAAAAAGCTTGTCTTTATTTTGTCTTCCTCTCTCTACAAATAGCACGGTAGACAGAAGGGGATGAATTACAATTTAGTATGTCAACCATAACCAGCCTGTATCTCAGGAGGTTTTTTTGAACTGTACTAACATATGAGTGAAGTATCATCTGAAAACTCCTAAACACAACAGCAAATATGTATATGATCTCAAACTTGTAGGAACAGTTATCTATTGCTAAGGTTCTGCACTGTTGCTACATTGTAATTTCATGTTCCAGTTCTCAGTCAAATGTTCTCTTTTGTTTTGCTTCTGCTTTCTGGGACTGAAAGGCCGGCTAGACTGACAAAAACCAGTTACGCTAAAGATTTTTGGTAAAACAAATTTTTTTGCTTGCTTTTTTACACTGAAGGAAAGATGTTTTATTTTTGCTTTGTTGGGAAGAAAAGAGTAAAGCTTATATCTGCACGCATGGGACAGGTTCTGTAGATGCAACTACAATTCTTGATCATCTCTGAGGGCTGTTGATGTTCTGCGCTTAAGTTGATCATTGAGTTTCAGGACTGAGAAAAATATGCATATGTACTGAGCCCACATTTCACCCGGTGTAAAAAAAATGCAATCCATATATTCTCTCATGGTGTATGGCTGCAGATCACTGCATAGTTTCTGTCCATAAATGTCGGTCTGTGTGAATAAAGCAGAAGTGGCAGAGCATCTTTGAGATTCTACTTAGACAGGAAAAGCAAAATTCTGTTTGAAAGATAGGCCACATGAAAAAGATTTCACCTTGTTAAATTGTTACCTCATGCCCTACCTGTATGAAAGTGCAGGCATTCTGTCCACATCATAAGGCTACTTTTTGTCACTTTCCATTCCTTATTTGTTCTCCATGAATATCTCAACACTCTTTCACCTGTTTCCCTAAAGAAACCAAAGCCTCCAGGTCTAAGCATGACCAGAATTATGGAACTGTGTAATCCTAATGAGCTAGTACTGTTTTCATCATGTTTGTAGGCTCGTTCTCTCCCTGTCACCTATCTGCTTTTTCATGTAGCATAATTGGGCCAGTATTTGATATAGTGAAACATACAGATTTTAAACAAAACTTTCAGTCACACTTTTGCTAAATATTTTGCTTGGCAGAAGCTTCATTACACAATAAATGAGTCTTGGAAACAGCTAACTGCTTCATATAAAACAGGCTCCTGTTCCTTTATTGCTTTTGGGGGAGAACAATGAAAATTCACTGTTACTGGCCACATCAAACTGAATGAAAGCCAAATAGGATAATTGAAAATGATTGTCAAGTTCATCATATCTAATACAATAGAGGCAAATTAGAGTTATCTGCAGCAGCAGAAGTAGCAGCAGATTGCATTATAAATCATCATATCATTGACAGTCAATTACATTCAAAACTTCTCAAGCATGAGGCAGCGGCAGTGTTTATCTACTAACAAACTTATCCAAGCCAGAAAACACAGTGTGGGTGTATGAGGAGAATTTCTTGGGGGTCTGAAGGGCTTGCATTAAAAAACAGAATTTCAGCAAAAACATATTCCATGAAGGGTAGAAAGGATGAATCCTGGTTTGTTGCAAAATTATATCTTTAAACCTATTCTGCCTTTCTTTTCTTCCACTGCAGTAAACTCACATTTGTCTGTTGTCTGGGAGAGCCCTCCAGTAATGTCAACTTCACTCCAGTCTTCTCTGCTTCATTACCACTTCTGCTTTCACAATACTTCTAGCTCCCTTCCTAGTTCCCAGCATTTGCCTCTTTCCCTTGTTCATTTGTTTGTTTGTTTGTTTTCAATTTGAGGTATATTTTTAGTTTTCCTCCTTCAGGAATGAAGAGCTTTCTGTAAGTTACTCTAAGTAACATTGCATTTTGGGGAATCAGTGACTCACATAATGGATAGTGTAATTTTAATTAAATAAATTATAATCAAATAGATTGTATTAAAAAATAGTGTCAGTTGAGACAAAAGTCTTGACAATATTCTACCAGTCAGTTTGTTGTACGGACCCTGAGAATTGGTCTGAACCTTCAGAATTAAATGCAGTTTTTTCTTTTCTGGAAGTTATGATGATTGTACTTTCTGGCTGTTCCCGTGGGCACCAGGAAAAGCTCAGAGTAGAAGCAAGAACTTCAGACTGTGAGAGGAAGGTTTGTGATTTTGCTGTAGTGCAAAAGATGGCAGAGTGCTCTATATGATGATCCATCTACTTTTTTGATAAGCGTAGAAAGCCCTGAAGCAGTAACAGAGCATTATGCAGGGTTAGTATTGATCTTATATCCACATGCTTGAGTAAGGTGGGAAAGGTTGTTGGATTTTGGGGAGAAGGTCTTAAGTTCATTTTTATTTTTTCCTAGTCAAATCTCCAGAGGCTCTCTTTTAGGATGAGGTCTCTTTGTATTTTCATAACAACTTGAGAAAACTAACATGCAATATAGCAAAGACTTGCTGTAACATTAAATCAAGTAAAGAGTAGGTTGAGAGCTGTGCTGCTGTTTTGCAGAATAAATACTCTATTTTTAATAAGAATTAAGAGACTTCAGATCTAAGGTCTTCCTTCTGCAAGAGCAGTCTGAATGCCACTTCCTTCATCCCATCCCAGTCAGCTGACTCCAGTTACACTACATGGAGACATGCCTGCGATTCATTCTCAGTTCCAGTCCTAAACCACCAAGTAATTTTTTTTGTCATTAGCGATCCAGCCCTTGATGTATCTCAGATGAGAGGAGCATGAAGGTGAAAAGCCAGCTTGTCAGAGTTGCCGCACACACCTCTGCTGAATTCTAGTTTTTCTGCACCTGGTCTGTGAGTCCCTATAAAATTAAGTAGCCAGCTGAAGTGCTAAACTTTGCACTTCTCAGACAGTTAAAAGGAAAATAGAGGTAACTGAGGAAGGTGGTTGAGATATTGGGTGGGTTAAATCATGCTGAGAATCTAGAACAAAAACTGAGTTAATGTGGGTACCATAGTTGCCTAAAGATGGACAGTATGAACCTATTGAGGCTAAAATCAGAGTGAACATGAACAGAAATTGTTACACTGACATTATTTTAATAAAACTTTAATAAAATTTTAATAAATAAATAAAAAAAATTTAATAAAAGCACTAATAAATTAGCTGAACAGGTAGAAAAGAAATGTGTTTGCATAATGGTGAAATCAAAACTTGTGTGTGCAATTTTACATGTCTGCAGACAATAAGAAAGTCTCAGTATCGGGGAAGAAGGGAATAAAACCGTGGGTACTTCGGTTGAAATCAGATGCCTGAACATAGTTGTCCCATGCAGTTTGGAATGCTCTGGAATACGTGCTCCTCTAGAACGGTGTAGTTGACCTAATAGTCCTATGTTCTATCTACCCTATGTGACAGCAGGTATGTCATAGTCTGTCATGCCAAGGAGTCCCTGAGGCATTTTAAATAGCGTTAGACATCTCTGTTTAAGTAACTGAATCTCATCCAGTCTGTGGACTGTTATTACACTATGAAATGCCAATTACAAAATTGGAAAGAATTATGCAGTTGTTTGCTTTTGTTTTAGTAGATGTTTCATTGAGTCTGGGCAGAAACCTAAATTTCTGTGGTTACCCAAGCTTTAATACACTTTGAAAGATTTTCAGTTTTACTAAGTCCTTCATAGAATTCTGACTGTAAATCATACCTTTATTTATCCATCTCCTCTGCCTTTTTTAGCTTTTTATGAAACAATGTTGCACCAACTTTTGAAATACTGAATACTAAATTCAGTAAGTAGTTTTGTAGAGGATTATATTCCATATCCTTACCATATTAAGAAACTGGCTTTTGGCTTGCTTGTTCACTTTTAATGCTCCTTGACAGCTGGGGTATGACAAAAATGCTTTTCTGTATGCTTGTTCTGAAATGTTTTGGACTTACATTATCCAGTAGCCATAAAAAAGTGCTGTTGACTAGGTTATTTTACATTTGCTTTCACACATTTAACATACTGAGTTCTGTTGTATGCTTAATTCCAAAGGAATAGGTCAGGGTTAGTAACTCTGTGGGTGATATTCTGAGAATGAGTTAAGCCAGAAGGATTTGATAATGTTAACAAACATATTTTGGTAACCATCATGAATAAAGTTATTTCTAAATATGTTTTTGATTACTTGAAATTGAAAGTTATTACCATTATGTTATAAATACAAAAGAAAACTTGTGATAGCAACATTAGTTAAGATTAAGAGCAGTGATTTGATCTCAATAGTGTAGAAGACTATTCAAATCACAGTTTGGGTTTTTTCCTTTCAAATCCAGTATTCAACTTCATTAGGCTTTTGGGTTGTTTTTTCAGTGGTTTTCTTTTTAGCTATGCTCATAAAAAATAACATCTTCATTATTTCACCTGTATTGAGCTACATTATCGTACTGGTATTGAGTGAAATTAGTAGGATACCTATCTTGCTTAATGCTGTGTATGATCTTTCATTTTAAATACTGGATTTAATTTTGGAAACCTAATTTTCTGCTTATTAGCTTTAAATGTTTGGTTTGATTTAATGTTCTGAGCAGACATAGAGAGGGCTTTCACAAAGCAATTCTGATGTATTGTTAAGTAGTATTTAGATTGTAGGAACTCATTTGATACATTGTTCTTGCGCTCTTATTGAAGTGTATGTATTGTAAACTAATATTTGGGATTATATTCAAACTCTTGAACATATTAAACCCTCAAAACCATCCCATTTCATATTAATGCATCCTAACTTTCAGTCTTAAGGTAAAACTTTGTATTATAACAGTAACTTTCCTACAGTTGCTGGCCCATCTTTACTAAGTGCAACATGACCCAGTTCCTGTACTTTGAAGGAAAAGTTTAAAAATCCTCTTTTGTTCTATAAAATGATGCTGTCTTTGTGGCTTTATTTTGGAGCTCTTGTTGGATTGGGGTCGTAGTGGGGTGGGGACAACTGTCTGTCTTTATTTTTACCTGCTTCCCAGTGGGAAACATCTTATCTGTAAAAAGCCCAATTAGAAGTTATGGAAATGAGTATGTTCTCAGAATTCTGTAGTGTATAGACAACATGCATAATTTATGTATCACATTTGGGATTTGCACCTTCTTTCAATGATGTGTAGGAAGGAAAATGATGGAATGTCAAATCATGCTACATGTTTTAATTTTTGATAGAAAGAGTGAGTACGTTTATACAAGGTCACTCAACTCCTCTGAGAAAGCTTACTAATGTGAGAAATTGTTTGCTGAGGTAAAACACCTCTGTTAGACAGCAAAATTCATTACTCCAGTCTTGTTTAGGCATGTACAAAATACACTGTAAGTGTTAAAAATTCAGGGGAATTAATGTTTTAGCCAAGATATTTCAGGCTGTCCTAACAGTAATGCTGGGGATTGATGAGAACTGGTTTTGATGATGTTGACACAAATGGTTTATCTAATGTGATCCAAGGTTCAGCTTGCCAAATGTCAGCTACAGCATGCTGAGAGGGTTGGGTATGCAGTGACCCCACAGAACATGATTGCCCCCTTCCTGTTTGCAAAGAAGTGACTGGGCTTGCAGGTAGTTGTGAAGTAGCTAACAAGATGTCAATTGTGGCAAAGTGAAACTGTAATTTATCAGACAATTTATATGCCTTCTAATAATGCAAGATTTCTTTTACACTTTAAGGTTTTTTGTTGTTGTTTTCCTTTAAATAACTTTGCCTTTCATGTTGTGGCTGCTTTTTGAAACACTTCGTAGTTTGCCTGGCACCCAAGTCAGTCTTCTGGAGTCCTATTATATGAATATACAGCTTGTTCCATGTATGTGTTCTCTGTAGTTTTAAGGAAGACAGTGTTGATTTTTTCCCCAGTTGCTTGCAAGTATTAAAAACTGTGTTTCCCAGGACTCCTGAATTCAAATTGCAAGTGAGGTTTCTTCAACATGGTGATCACAGAACAGAATGCTAACTGTGTTATCAAATGTTTTTATTTTTAGATGCTACAGTACTAGTATTTATGCTAGTCATGTTTTGGAATGGTCAACTATTAGTACTGAAAGGGGAGACTATTCTGAGACACATGAGATTTCCTGAAAAAGTGTAAAAGTTTTTCAAAGAAAAAAAGAGAGTTGTGGGATAAGGTGTGGGGTATCGTTTTGACAATCTGAAGACCTGAGTTTATTAATCTGAGCATGACAGTTCTTTGTGACTCTGTCCAACTGTCGGAGACTCAAATTTTGAACATGTTTGAATAACAAGTTTGAATAAACACTCGGAAGCTACATTTCATTCTCCTTCCTCGCAGAGAGGAAGATGTACAATAGTAGAATGAGGATAATGGACTTTGACAAATTTAGGGAATAGGTAAGTAAGCTCCTTGAGGAAGATCATTGAAGGTATATTGAGAACTGGAGACCCAGACTTCGGTAGAAGTACAGCTGCAAACCATTTTGAGAAGTGCATAAAAGTCAGGCAACACCATAAAATACCATTACGAGTGCATCAGAAGCTCTTTGATAACTTGAACCAGAAAATAATCATATAACAATGGAAGGAAGGTATACATAACTAGGCATAAGAAGAGAAAAATAAGCTGAAGAGAAAGATGAAATAAAATAGTGCAAAGTGAAAACTGTATGTTAGTTAGGACGTGGTAGGAAAAAAATCATGAGAAGGCTAGGTTGATCTCATAGACATATAAAAATAAGAAAATAGTATCTTTCCCTTGCAAAATGTAAAGAGGAGAGCAAATATGGCATGATGCTGAGAAAGCTGAAGAATTCAGTGCTTTTCTGTGCACCATCATGCAGAATTACTTGATTTGGTTACCCAATGGAAGTGTTTTAATGAATATGTAGGGTACATGAGAAACATGAGGACAGAAGGTAGGAAGTATGGTTGTCTAAAACAAAGACCTTAAAAGATAAAATTCATGAATACAGTAAAATGTCACAAATGAGAGTTCTCTCTGAATCTTTTACATTTTGAGAACTGGTGTAGACTTGAGGAAGTTGTTGGGGGTTAGAGGAATGTAAATATATTACTGGGCTTCAAAATAAGGAGGGAAAAAAAAAAAAAAAAAAAAAAGACAACCATGTGTCATAGCCAGTCTGACCTGAATCCTTGGTAGTAGTCTAGAGCAAGCTATTAATATCTATAAGAGGTGAATTTAACTCTAGAATTCTTTTGACAGGGTTACATCTATAGAAATCTGTAGATGTAACACCTTGAGTTTAGTACACTCTTTCATCCTGTTCCACATGACATTTCTGTAGGCAAACTTCGACTCCATTTAATCAATATTGTGTGATGTATAAGAATCAATCAGTTAGTCTCTGTTCAAATTATGAAGGCATGCCAACAGAGTCCTGCATTTTTCTGTCCTGGATGGAATATTCTTTTCAATGTTTTCATTGGTTTTGATGATAGACTAATGTATTGTTATAAAACCTGCAGTTAAAATCAAGGTTTTAACAAAGTTCATATGTGTAGGGAGCTTATTGGGGACCAGCATTCAAGATTTTGGATAACACCTTTAAAGTGACAAGTTAATACTCTTTAAAGTTTTGTGGGAAATGTTACACTCAGAAAGGAGAAATTAAATGCACCAAGTTGAAAATATCTAGCTAATCTGGTGATAGTCAGAAAGGAAACATGAATTAACAATGTAACCCTGTAAAATACATTAACATGATTACTGTGTGCAAGATGTGGAAAATAATATTCAAGTCAGTGCTTCTGAGACCATCTTTAGTATGTTGTTTAGTTTTGGTTTTAATGGTTTAAGAAAGTTAAGCAAGCCAGAAAATGTCCAAAAGAGAAGAGTAAGAATGATGACGGTTTTTGAAGACATGACCTATAAAGAAACACTGATAGAATTTGTTTTATTTAATCTAGAGTAAAGAAGACTCAGAGAAAATATGAGGTCTCTGTTATGCAAATATCTGTTGCAAACAGAACAATGATCAATTGCTTTTCTTGGCCACCAAATGAAACAGAAGAATAAATTGGTTAAACTACAGGTCAAGGTTAGGGTAAAAGATGTAAAAGTTTATCAAGCAGTAAACCACTGTTATAAATTACCCACAGATATTTTATTTTCTGAGATTTTCCTCACATTTGCCAAATGTCTGACAAAAGAATCAAGCATAATTGCTTTTCTTCATTTTATGTAGTTGAAGTAGACGTTCCGAGAGATCTTATTTCCCATTCATTAATATGAACCCATAAAATTTATGTTTATTGTACTTAGGTTTATTTTGCATTTTCGTGACTCAGTTTCTTCGCCTTAAAACACAGTAATACTTTCCCTACACTTAGTAGTCATGATTAGGAGAATATGTATGTGAAGTATTGAGATCACTTGGATACAGTAACAATGGAACCCATATACGTTTACACTGTAGAATGATGGACAGCTACACTATGAAGTCATTGTGAAAATGACATCTACTTTGTCTTTAATTCTTGCTTTCTATTTCTGGGAGATCGGAAGATACAGTGGCTTCACAGAGTTGTAAAGGAAGTATCAAACCTCAGTTGTGCCTCTTGGGACCTCTTGGACAATTTTTGGAGAAGTGTTATTTGCATATCTCCAATCAACTCTTTGGCAACTATGGGAAAAGTTCCCAGCTGCCAGTTTTGACAGCCACAGTTCTGGCAGCTGTTAGTCTTGAAGGGGAAAGAGGAAAAAAAGAGAAAGTAATAGCATTGGTATTTTTGTAGAGCTTGGGTGACATTTAATATTACCTGCTGAAAATAATAAAAATAAAAAGGCACAAATGAGAAGGAGAGAAAAGGTTTCCAACTTGTGGAGCAGATAATAGTAATTTAGTATTTTAAAGCAACTCCTTGACTATTTCATTTCTGAACAGTTCCACTTTCAGGTTGTTAAATTGAAAGTGGAAATCAGAAATTACAGGCTGAAGGAACGGGGTTAAAAATAAAACCTCAAGTGGGCTGGCAAACTGCAGCTTCTTGGGGAAGTGTAGTTTAGCTAATGTCGGTTTTCTGTTATAAAAGTTCTGGTACTGCTAATTATTGGTTAAAAGGGAGGTTACTTTGATGTAATGGTAAAAATATCTAATAATGATTAGACAGAATAAATAATTTTTTAGGTGTTTGAAGAATTTAGCGACAAAACTTTATGAAGGGGAGAGATGCTGTTCCATATATTTTATTTGTACTTGGAATATTTTGATTGTAATTCTAAAAAATTATGACAGACTAACTTCTCAGTTAACTGTGGTAATTTTAAGGAGAGGTCATGGTGTGGTCTGGCACTGGTTGCTGCCTATTTTAATGGGATTTGTATTTTCATTCAGCAGGAGACTACAGTCTTCTGAATGCAAAACCGATGTTATAAGAAATTTTGCTTGAGTAGGAAGAACATAATTTGACCTGGAGGTCACGTTAGATTTTTGCTTGTATTGAAGTATCGTGGGTAGTATTAATCTGTGCTTGTCCTTTGTTTTCTGCTATATGTTATCATGATGCTTTCCTATTATAATAACAAATAGCTTGTCAAAACATTTACTGGACCACAACCCTCTTGGGATAATCACTGAATTTTCATCAAGACTGCAATGATTAGTGCTTCTAATTATGATAATCATACAACTAACTAACTATAATGTTTCAGAAAAGACATAAAATCAAAAATGTTTTCAGAATAAGTTAAGACTGAAGTTTTTAGCTTCTTTCCCCCTTTTCTTTTTCAGACAGCTTAGAGCATGTAGGAAGAAATGAAAGTTGCTGATTTTTATTGAAAAGAAGCTGAATTGTTTCTTACTCTGCCCTGCTTTGTAAATATCTGTACTTATGTTCCTTCCCTGTATTTTTGAGCAGAGCTGATTAAAAAATGTGCTGAAATTACTACTGGACTGTGTAACATGATAACAAGTTTTGTTTCTGGGGTTTGTATGTTTCTTTTCCCTTTTCTTTATATTTGATGCCTTTTTTTGATGGATTTTCAGAAGTGTTAAAGTCTGATTAGACATCAGTGTAGAGGCAGAGAGAGATCTCATCTTCACAGATTGCTTCACAGTGGTGCTGCATTGTGGTGTTGAGATGGTGTTCTCACCTTTACCTGTGTTTTATCTTTTTGTATTTGTACATGATGAAGGCTTGTGGTTGTTACATTCAGGCTTCCTGCCTTCAGAAGTGAATGTCTGACTGGAATTTCTGGTTGTGTGGGTTTTTTTGGTTTTTTTTTGTTTTTTTTTTTTTTTTTTTAATCTTCCCATTTTGTTTTGTTTAATGGTATGACAGAGAAAGAAGGCAACAAAAGGAACACTGGAGTTTGTTAAAGGATTCATTACATGCAGTTCCAGTTCCTTGCTCATTCCCAGAAATATTGTTGGATCCAGATACTTGTAACTGCATTGTTTTCCACACTGTCCTTCATCTGTGCTTATTTAAAATGTCACAGAGAGAGAGGTGGTGACATTATGCTAATTTGTAATGGATTCCAGTGTTACATTGCCCTATTTCTTTGACCTCAGCAAAGAGCACTTGCTGAGAAGAACAGAGGATGATTACCTCCCCTCTGAGCATGAACTAGCTGCTATGGCTACATGACCTTGGATTTAAAGAATAAACTCTAAAATTGCTGTGCAGAGGTTGTACAGGTTTTGTGCCTAAAACAAAGAAAGGATTTCAAAGAGAATTTTTTTTCCCCCTCTGTGGCAGAGAGTATAGATTCTTCCTCATGCAACGTATCTCTCCTTCAGAAATACCCTTGCCTAAGCTTGTGAGATCAGTTTTCAGTGAATGTGAAAAGAAATGTGGCTCACGTATTTAGGATATGGTCTTTAAGAGATATCAAGCTTTTATAGAAGAATTAGATGAAAGGCTAACTATTGCAGTTTATTATGAATTCGTGTCTGGAGTTAGACTGTACCTGTATCAAGATAAGGATCTTGCCTGAGAGATTGCTGTGGTTTGATCCTCCTGCAGCCTAAATGCAGGAATTATTGAGCTCCTGACTACAAAAAGGCTCTCAAAGCAGCCCCTGAAACTATATAAATTCTATACTGCTAGAATATAAAAAAAATGGTGGCAGGATCAAAGGCATAGTTCAGCCATTACTGCTCCTTTTAAAAGAGAATTGAACAGGGTCATGTGAGAGGACCCTATAAATGGTGGAACTGAAGGAAGATTTCAATCTCCCTTTGAAAATACACTGGCATTAATATGATTTTGAAGAGCATGAATAAGAAGCTCTACAGTCAAAGCACTGCTGCAGGAGCAGGTTTTTGGCCTTTTTTTATGTCAGTTACTATTACACTGGAGCTCCAAATAAGAGGTGAGTAAAGCCTGAGGACATGACTCTGCATTCATTCCTCACCCAAAACTCCCCCTCATGCTCGGTGGGAGCGTAAGGGGGAATTGTGTGTTATGTGACACTGCTTCACTTTTTGATTCTGGTTCACAGTGAAAGATAAGTCTGTTGTGCAAGTTACTTATTTCTCCTGAATCAAACGAGTCAAAACCAAAGAGAAAACCCCAGTAAGCAGACTATAAATACTTTTGGGAAAATAATCTGATTTTCTCCAGATGTGTTCTGGTACTTTGATTTTAAAAGATAGGCGCTTTGCACTTGGTGGAAGTCAGAGGCTGTTGAGCTATGTCCAAGGAATAACCGGTATTTTAACACAATATACTTTGATTTTGGGTCTTGACACTAATTATTTTATTTTCTCTTGATGGTTACCAGATTGTTAATATTGCTGAACTGAAATCTCTTAAGACTATCAGCAACTTGATGGATTTGATTTTTTTCTGTCAGCAGAATTGGAAAATGTAAAATTGTGTCCTGAACAGATGTGGACTGAATGTCAATTGTAGGTTACTGTAGCATTTTCCCTCCATCTTGAAGACAGATTTTATTTGTTCTTTAGGGAACAGACCTTACCTTTGGTACCCCTTTGGGCTTCATAGATTTCAGAGCAGTCTAGACTGTATTGTGCATTGAAAATGTGTTGAGGAAAAAGCGATCTTAGTAAAAATACCCAAGTTTTTCAGTCATATTGAACGTCTTCCTGTTTTCATATTTAGTATCTTTCCCTGTCCCAGCCCCCCCCACCCCCACCCCCCCCACCCCTTGAAGCTTGCTTGTAGTTGTTTGTTCTGCAAAGCTGGCAGAGTGGAAAGCTTAAGGCGGTACAGAAAGCTGATTTTGAGTTTATATTGTTATGTTGTATTACAGCCTAGCATATTTGGTTTGTGTGGCAAGGTTTTGATAGTGGTGGGACTACAGGGGTGGTTTCTGTGAGAAGCTGCTAGAAGCTCTCTCCATGTCTGACAGAGCCAGTGCCAGCTGGCTCCAGGATGGACCTGCCGCTGGGCAAGGCTGAGCCCATCGGTGACGGTGGTAGCGCCTCTGGGATAATGCATTTAAGAAGGGAGCGAAAAAAACTGTGCAACAAGTTGCATCCAGAGAGAGGAGTGAGACTATGTGAGAGGCACAGCCCTGCAGGTACCCAGGCCAGTGCAGGAGGGGAAGGAGGAGCTCCAGGCACTGGAGCAGAGATTCCCCTGCAGCCTGTGGTGAAGCCATGGTGAAGCAGGCTGTGCCCTGCAGCTCATGGAGGTCCACAGTGGAGCAAATATCCACCTCCAGCCCTTTGGAGGACCCCATGCCACAGGTGAATGCTCAAAGGAGGCTGTGTCCCCATGGGAAGCCTGTGCTGGAGCAAACTCCTGGAAGGACCTGTGGAGAGAGAGGTCCATGCTGGAGCATGTTTGTGTGATGAACTGACCACAGCCCCCATTCCCTGTCCCCCTGTGCTGCTCAGCAGGGGGAGGAGGTAGAGAAATCAGGAGTAAAGTTAATCCCAGGAAGAAGGGAGGGGCAGGGGGAAGGTGTTTTTAAGATGTAGGGTTTTTTTCTCATTACCCTACTCTGATTTGAATGGTAATAAATTAAACTGATTTCCCCAAGTCGAGTCTGTTTTACCCATGGTGGTAATGACTGGGTGATCTCCCTGTCCTTATATTGACCCACGAGCCTTTCATTACATTTTCTCTCCCCTGTCCAGTTGAGGAAGGCAGGGATAGAGTGGCTTTGGTGGGCACCTGGCATCCAGCCCACTTCAGTCAGGTTCATGAGTCAACTTGCTTTAAACTGTCATCTTTATCTTGATCTTGTCACATTCACTGTTTGTCCTAAGGTCCAAATAAAGAGTATGTTCTCCATCTGAAATACAGTGTGGGTGTGCACATGTATTTGTGCAGGTAATAAGGAAGGGTTTTCCTGTGTGCTCAGAATATCCCTAATTTTAAGACTCCAACACATTATTAAAAACTACTAAAATAAATCGTAATTCTTTTAGATTTCTTTTCTGACAAATTTCTAAACATATATGAAGAAAAATTTTAGTTTGAACTGTTTGCTTACATGTCCAATCACATCTATAACAGCTGCTGAAATGGATCTGCTTTTGGGTGGATTGTGACAGGTGCTTAGAAAGGTATCTTCCATTAAAATGGTATTACGGTTTTTGTAACGAGGTAAATTTGAGCTCTGAGCTAAAACACAGCTAGTTTCCCTATTTAGACAGGCAATCACTTATTTTAATCAGATACTAGTATTACAGTGTTGTACTTCACCTGTTTCAGAAATAAATTTCTGTTGCAATATACTGCACAGGAGGTTGGGTTTTTTTAGCAGTGCAATAAGGTCATATTTCATATTAAATATTGAAAAGGAGTTAATTCTGAAGGGTAAACATAAGTTCATGATTTTTTACTATACAAATAGTATGTTCACGATACTTAAAATGCTTCAGTTCTTTAGTAGAGTCAGTCTACTTAGCAGCAGATGGAATGCATTCCTTTAGCTATTAATGAAAATCCCTGATATCTTCTTCCTAAGACAGTCTTTGGACCAAAATGGCATTTGTATTCTTCTGTTGTAAAGTTCCAAATGCCTACATTTCTTGTATCTATTTATTTAAAGTATAATTTTGAGGAAATATCAGTGGCCTGTAATGCAGATATGTAGAGCCAGTCTGGCATGTTATCCTTTTGTAATTTGAAACTTTTCGTTGCATTTTCCTTCTACGAAATAATTTTTCAGAAAGACAGTAACTTTATGTGAGGAAGTTGCAAGATATATCCCACTGTTGTTCAAAGTATATTTTGATGAGAATTTTTTTAAAATGCCTACCCATGGCAACTTGGTCAGAACAGTGCTATAAAATAAAAATATAATGGGTATGAGCCCTTTAGTCCTGAGAAACAGGCACAGGACATCTGAAGAGTTTGATCCATAACAAAGCATTTCTACATTCCTTCTGCTTTGTGAGTAATGACTTGAAATTGTATCTGGTGTGGATATAGTAAGATGGAGAGATGGACAGTAGTTGAATGGAATAATCTTTGCAGTCGGGCTTTGAAATACAAGATTGGCTTTCCTAAGTGCCAGGTTTTGCTTACCATTCTCCAGTCACCTGATTCTCTGCATTTTTTTCCTTGGCACACTTAATGCTTTGCTGGATTTTAGCTGAACTAGTCTGGCTTGTGTATTAGAGATCATTTACAAGGAACCTGCTGAGTTACTTTCAAAAAGGGTGCTGTTCTTCAGTTCTTAATTAAATCACCAACAATTCCATTGTAATCGTACATGTAATATATTATTTGCAAACAATTACTGTACTATTTTCAATGGGTAAGTGAAATAGTGGTTTATTTTATATTTATACAGTATGATGGCTGTTACGTGTGCAACAAATACACCGTTAAACTTGAGCCAGTTCTATTTTAAGCATTATGAAGGAACATTATTTTTTCTCTTTTCTTATACACTTTAAACAAAGATATTTAAAAATAGGTCTGGTTTCAAAGTATTTTTTTTTATATCTTTAGGTGTGTTTAATTATGAACATATGCCATGAAGCTGAGTGTTCTAAACATATTCTAATTGAAATAAAAAATACAATGGAAAAAATGTTATATTTGATATCTTTATGTCTTAATTCTGTTCTAGTATCCCAGTTTCAGAGTTAAAGGAATGTAATTATTCTTATTGTGACATATATCCCTGACTTGATCCTCATCCATTGCTGATTGTTGCTTTCCACTGTGAATACTGTCCCTCTTCCCAGAGGACTGGAGCATGTTGATGAAGACTTAGGCAAAGAAAGCATCAAGTGCCTCAGCTATGCTTGTGCCTGCTGTCACTAAAACGCTTGCAGTATTCAGTAACAGTTCCACATTCTTGTCATTCACCCTTTTGCTGTCAGCATCATGGTAAAAATTCATCTTTTTGCCCTTGATGTCCATTGCAAGTCTGTGCTTTAGGTGGTCTTTTGCTCTCCTGACATCAGCCCTTTGTGCCCTCAAAGTGTTTCTAAATTGCCCCTTTTGTAACTTGTCTCTGCTTCCACCTCTTGTAAATTACCTTTTTTAAATTGGAACAATAAAGTATTGTACAACTATATAAAGTTGTGCAATATTTCATTATGTAGGTTTATGATAATAAATTATTTGGGATGGGATTTTGCTAGTAAAATTCCAAGACTATTTAACATGAACTGAACTTAGGACTGAGGGTGCATCAGGCATAGTGCATGTCTGCATCCTTTTTCAGATAAACATATAATTTGAGAACTTTGTCAGAATTGTTACTGACACAAGATATTGAATAAGCAAAATGGAAATTACAGTCTTCCATTTTAAGGTTTCAGCCCTACAAAAATGTAAAAATCAGTTGTGTGCTTTTCAGGAGTAACGTGGCTATTAATGGTAGTAAGATCCTTTTCAGATGTAAACCTATATAAATATATGCTTATGGTGTGTGTGTGTATGTATATATTTATATATAAACACATATAAATGGTTGTTTGATTCCCTTCCTCCACCCACAAAAGAAAGACCTGTTTGTAGCTCTACTTACTTTTAAGAGATTTCCCACTTTGTTTTATAAGGAACTTGGAGTATAGTCTTTACCTGTTCCCTGTACTCTGTGTTCTTTAAACTCTGCTTCCTTACCAAAGTATGTGGAGAAATAAATTTCCTGCAGTTTTTTTTTTTTTTTTTTTTTTTTTTTTTTTAAGTTTAGAGTATGGGGTTCTTAATCAGCAAGTAGAAATTGGTGGTACCTGAAGCAAAAAAAAAACCAAACCCCAGACCACAGCATGATTTAGTGAGGAATAACTGGTGTAGCTGGGAGAGTGCTAACTCAGTCCTGATGTCTGTGGTATTTTAATGGATCCTGCAGAATAAATATAAAACTCTAGTCTCCTTAATTATAGTGAACGCATTCTGTAATGGTTCTATTGATCTTTTTGAACAATGTTGATATTGTAGGAAGGGTAGGTGGAGCAACAAAGTAACAGCATCCACTCCTATTGCTTTCTAGCAGGGTGGTGGCACTGAAGTGCTGCTTAAACAAAAATATTCAATTATTTGTGTAATTGATGTAGCATATATTTTCAATATTCTAAAAAGTGAATATCGTTCTCAATTTCATTACTTGGACTGTTATCAGCTTCTGTCATTCACAGGAAATTACATCCTAAAATCTCAATAGATAACACGTAGCTGCTGTAAAAGCTGGTGAGATGAGGTAATGCTATGTAGGCAGTACAGATTGTCTCTGATTGAATACAGATTGAATATAGCATTTTGAGGAATTTTTGCCAGTCACTGAAATAGTCATTACATAATTAAAATGAAAGAAATGCCTTCTTGGACTGAATTACTTTTTTTATAAGGAACCTAATTAGTGAACTTAAAATAACAATGATATTTCAAAGTTGGATAAACCCTTACAGGAAGGTGGTAACAAGGATCATATAGTACAACCAAAATCAAGCTATTCTGCTTTTCTTTCATTCACCATCAGCACCTTTTTCCCCAGAAGTGCTCAGTTCCTGGTACTGGATAAGGAAATCTCTGAACTTGGTTAGAGAAATTGTTCTTTGTATTAAGGTATTTTTAATTACTGGTTAGATATAATAGGTAATTCTGAGATATAAAACATAGAGCTTTATAATTTTTTCCCAGTTTTGCACTGTTTTTGAATCTAATATTTTCTTGTGTAAGTAGAGTTTGGAAACACAAACTAACTGCTTAAACTGTCGATTATCTCATTCCAAGAGATGGGCAAAATCCTTCTGACTACTCACAAGGGATAGGGATAATTTTGCATAATTCAATGAAATTGGAAAGTGATGTTTGATAATAAAGGTCAGAAGCATGGGAGGGAAAAATGTCTTCCTTTTGCAAACAAAAAGCATAAGTACATTATGTGCCAAATATACGTTATTGAATAGGAGAATGAATTGTGTGGGATCTGACAAGTTTCCAGCACTGTCTAATGGTATTTTAAACCCCCATATTTTATCATGCCTTTTCAGAAATACTGTTTGTTACAGTTTAGCAGATTCTTCAGAGAAATTACATGCTCTTTGGGAAAATAAGTATCTCTAACAGGCAAGTGTACTTGGTTGTATGATTGAAGCCTCTGAATTTATTCTGTCTCTCTCACAAGACAGAAGAGCAGCAGCATTTCAAAAGAAGATATTTGGAGTTTTACAATACTGTATAAGTATGCTGTTTGCTGGCATGAAAGTAGAACCTAAGGGTCCTATTCAGGGACCTTTAATGGAAAGCAATACCCTGCTGAAGCTGGTAAATAATTTTCAAGTGTATTGTTATGGAGCTTTCTTAGATTATGTATCCATTGTTAAAGTTACCCTATCGCAAGAAAAAGTGCTGCAAACCCCGTAAGGTAGGGTAGACTGGGTATCAAGATACCATTTTAGGAGAAGTTCAGTCTGAGTCTGGCAAGAAACTCATTCGTTCTGAATGAGCAAGGATTTTAATGCTGTCGTTTCTTTTGGTCTCTGAAGTCCTTGTTGCAAGTGTTAGCTGAGACAAGGAATTGTTTATAAATTTGCCACAAACTGATACAGAAGATGTAAGTCCTAACTGTTCTCTTCAGTGCTGAGTCACACTTCTGTTGATGTGCGCTGAGGTCTGGTCTGCCACTAATTTGGACCATTGTAGGGTCAAAACTTCAGGTCTCATCTTGGCCTCGTCCTGCCTGTTGTGACAGCACGTGACCCAACTACGTAGTATCTCTCATCTTTTTGAAATTTGTATTATTTGGGGGTTTAAATACTGCTACCATCTGAATAGGAGTCATTAACTGATACAAATGGGTCATGATACGTTGGTAGCCTTTGGATGGAGAACAAAACTGTGCCTTTCCAGCAATATAGAAATAGTAAGGAAAACTGTATGTGAGATGCTTGAGTTTATGTATTCGCTTACTCTCTTGGGAATTGGGCAGTCACGTTTTGCATTAGCTTAAGAGTTGTAATATATGGCAGTGTATATGGTAAATAAGAGTAATCTAGTTGTACTGTTTTAAAGGCACATCATGTCCTAGATAGCTGGCAGTGAAAACTTTGTATATAGTCAGTGTATAGTAATGTAGGACTAGGCAGAACTCTTACTGGAGCTGAGTTTTTATGAACAACTCGGGTTTTTCATATAAAATTGTAGGACTTTCTGACTTGCAGCTATTTTAAGTGATTTCCATGCCTTGCTTTGTCTGGAGCAGTTGATAGGTTTTTTACTGCATTGAAGCTTGTTACTGGTAATCACCCTGAGCTGTGAGTAGCTGACTAGTTTTTTCACAATCATTTGGCAGTCAAATTCAGTGCAACTCAGCCTAACAAAGTTGACAGTATTCTTCTCACAACTGTACGTGAAATCCCTGTGTGATAATTTCTCATTTGCAGAAGACTGGAAGAAGACATTATGAGGTATGTTTCTAGGGAGTCTTCATGTTTGTGTCATTGATTTTCTCCTTGATCACTTGGAGGGTTCTCTTTTATGTTGCTGTTTCCTCATTAAGTTTGTTGCCATTTTCAAAAAACAGATGGTTGTAGGGGTTTTGTGTTTTGGTTTTTTTTTTATGATGTCTTCTATACACTATTTATTTATTAATACTGGTTATATAAAACTAAACAAGGGAAAAATATTTTACATTAAGGCCATGAGGTAAAATGGACCTAAAAATAAGCTGCAGAGATACTCCTCTTCAGTCAAGCAGTTCAAAGTACTGATTAAACTTGGCAACCCTTATTAGATTCTGTATTTGAAAGTTTCTTGCAGAGGTAGCTTGGTGCTTTTCTAATTTATTTCTATTTTATTCAGGTTTTGGGTGGGGTTTATTTTGGTTTTTGGTTTTCTGTTTAGCTCAGTTGTCTGATTTGCAGAATTCTCTGACAAATGACCACTGAACATGCCCAGGTCAGCTCCACATTACATGATCAACAATGCGTGGCAGGCACATTAGGCTCGTGGTACCTGCCATTGGAGGGACGGGGTAGTCTTTATTTACACAATAATCTGAAATATTTGCTTGGAGTGTACAGTTTACTGGCATGTGCAACAAAGGTCTTTCCTTAAGACCTACCAACATTAGCAAAATTGCTAGTAGTATTAAACTCTGTCATCTCATAAAATATTGTGATTACCTTTTCTTTGGTGTTCTTATCGCATTTGATTAAAGACTTATCCTTGAATTCTAAGTGCTTCCCAACTCTCAGTCAGAGCTTACTTAACACAAGATGAAGGAATATCTACTTTTTTTCATACCAGAGAAATGGTTCCATACTTATGGAATGGGTTATCTGTAAAGGTGGCAAATACAGGCCATTCTTATCTATTATTTCCTCGACTTCAAAATCGTTGAAAAAATCTCACTAAGTTTCAAATTTAGTATGGCAGTAAGTATCAGTGTAAAACACTACTGTCCAGCTGTGAAGATGATCTGTTTTGGTAGGTGTGGAATTTCAGAAGATAATCTAAATATGGATGAATTTAGCTTCTGATTTTTTTCACTTCCTTTAATTTGAGTAGTTGAGCCTTAGTTTATCATTAGGCATTTTCAGGTTTTTATGCTCATAACCATGTCTTACCACAAAAGATATTTTGTTTGTTTCTTTTATGCCACTCATTTACTCCACAAAAGACATTCAAACATGAAAGGCTGGAAACAGGGAGATGTAAAATACTGGCACAAACCTGAGAGTTGGGATATGTCTTCAGACTGCCCTAGACAAACTTCAGGTGCTCATCATGTCCAGAAATAATTTATCTCTGGGACTAAGATTCTCTAGGAATGCTGAACTGGGCACTTTACAGACCATACAGATCTTCATGGTGACCTCAGCAATGGCAGCAAAGGATTCGGATGAGAAATGCATTGCTTTGGATTGGTCTGAGTGGAGAAGCTCCTAGGGTATAGATTAATTTGGGGTTTTGGTTTATCTGTTTTTATTGCAGTTATAGGAGCGTGAGGGGCACAAATTGAAGATAGACTAGCCTTTTTTTTCTCCACCTCCACCCCCCCAACCCCATCTGGAGAATGAATAAAAAAAACAGTCCAAACACAGTGGTATCTCAGGTTGATCTTATGATGCAGTCCAACAATACGGTGGCAGCATATGTATATGTGCCTGATCAAGTAGATACTAGTTTCGCTGTGGCAATATTGTGTTTGGTGTGCGCTGAAATATTCTCGCTCATCTTCTTGGAGCTTAGGTAGGCTGGTCTAACTGTTGGAGTGTCATCAGCTCATTCTGCAGCCATCATTCCCCAAGCTGCTTGTGTTATATTGGGAGTCCAATTGCAGTCGCACCTGGGACTGCGGTTTAGGAATACACTCAGAAACAGTGGGAATACAAACTTAAATTTTTAAGAGAAATGTGTTTACACTTCTGGTAAGTAAAGTATAGATTTCTGTTTCAGTGTTGGATTTGATTTAGTTTTTGGGTTTGTTGGTTTTTTGTGTTGGTTTGGTTTTGTGTTGTGTGGTTTTTTGTGGGTTTTTTTGGTGTTTGTTTTTGTTTTTTTTTTTTTTTTCTCCCTAGAGCAAACAAAACAGCAAGGATGTCGTTAAATATTTTTCTTTGGCTCACACAGTTCTGTTTATAAGAATATGATCTTTATTTCTTCTATCCCTTCAGACCTCTTTGTGTATCTGAAGGTATATTTGTCTAAGACAGGAAGGGAGAAATTTAGGAAGTTAAAATAAAATATTGGTAATTGATAAGAAACACAAAAGTGTTTCTTTTTGTGTGTGCTTTGTGTTTGATTAGTATAAGTGACTGTGTTAAATGCTCAGTGGTTTACAGTTTCAAGAAAAATAAAAATCCCTGTTTTTGTACACTCACAAACCTGAAGTGCAGACTGTGAAATACAGGTTATGAGGCATATGTGCCCATGCAATCAATTGCTCTGAAAATTTGAGGAAATTCCTCTGCCCCTCAAAAGTTAGTTTTCCCTTGCATTTTCTCACCTTTGTATGGTGAGACATTAACACATTTCTCTTACCCACCTTTTTTATTACATTATTAAATGTTCTTCTTAGGAAGCCCTGTTTGGAAACAGCTTTTACTGCATGCCTAAATAAAAGCCAGTACAGAACAGCATACAAACACAGTGTAGTATCTCGGAGCGTGAATTAGGAACCTTCAAACAGAGTTTGCTGCCCTGCCATTCATGGAAGTGTACACAGAGATTTTATTTAATTGATGGCAGTGTTTTTTCTTCTCTTACACACTTGTTTTTACAGTGAATAAAGGATGAAAAGGGGATCTGTCCTACCTGTAATAGAATGTAAGGTTTTGTAATAATGAGCGGTAAAAATCTGTATTTCCTTTTTCATTTTCTTTCCAACACAAAGTTATACAGGTCATCTATTTAATATACTTTTTGATTTTTTTCTTGACAAATAGAAGTGTTACAGGATATTTGCCTTTTGCTGGTATGTATCAAGGCAATAATAACTACAGATTAAACATTTCATTTTTTTTAATACTGAGTTTCTCATTATTTTGCAGTTGGGTATGTATCATTAAACACCATACCTCAGAATAAGGTGTGAATGGTTATTATTGTTGTTTTTATTGTAAAATAATTACTTCCATGAAGTGTTTTCTTTTTCATTTCTTACAGAAAGCATTACATTGATCTTCTGTTTTGTAAAAACTTTTAAGAAAATGAATTTTGTAATAAAACCAAAGTTTGTTATTTATCTCAACAAGATAAACAAGGAGTCTGCTGATCATGATTAATTATCACCAGTCTGAGTTAAGAATTCTTTTTGAGTTCCACTTCCTTGCATTGCTATTCAGAAACATGACTTAATGGTTTTCTCTGGAAAAAAAAAAACCACAAAACCCAAAATCCCCACAAACAAAAAAATCACCCTTTCAGTATTGCCAGTGAAGTAAACGACTGTGTCTAAATTGATGTATGTGGAATACTTCCAGCTTGGGGTGAACATTTTGCCATATCTCATTTCTCTCAAAAGGACAGGACCTCAGTAGCTGCACATGTAATTTTCCATGAGACCAGCACAAATTTTACTCAGTCTCAACACAGCCAGTGAATGGCTCTGTGAGTGCGGATTTCTTCTGTAGTTGAAGGTGGCTAAATAAATTCCTTACAATTGGAAAGAATAGGATGTGCAATTCAGAGGAAGTGAAACCAGATCATTATAAACAGAGAGGGAGCTCTATGTAAGGTTAAGCACTTATGTAAATGTTTGTCATAATGGGGCATAATCAGGTGAGTCAAACAAAGCGTGGAGATGATGAAATTGAGAATCCAACATCAAAAGGGTTCAGAATTCATCCTGTGAACCCCAGGAATGCTTTAAAAATTTTGTCATGTCAGGTGGTCTGCTCTTTATCTAAGAATGTACTTTTAATTAGGGATGACATCACTGTAGAAAATCACAAGTATTCAAAAATAGAAATCCTTGCAAATTTATAGAATAAAGTTTATTTTCTTTATGAAAGGAAGAAGGAAGGAAGGAAGAAGGAAACTTCATGGTATGTGAAAGCAGGTGGAGAATTAGTGTAGTTCACTTTACATCTGGGAACAAATGGAATTTTAGTGCAGTTTAGAACTGGTTGTAAAATGGGAAAAAAAATACTGTTCCATTCTCATCACACATTCAAAGTGTTTTTTTTTTTTTTTTTTTCTTTAATGGATATTTCTAAAGCTTCACCTTCTTCCCCTGTTCCCTTCAAAAAGAACATTATATATTAAATCTTACTCACTCTTCTTTTTGTCAGAACAATTGCATTTTTTTGTTTTCCAGTGTCTCTTGGTTCAGCCTGTGTCCTCTGGCATTTGCCACAACAATCTGCATTTTCAGATATTTCTATTGCACGGTAGTGGTGCTCATTCCATAGCTGCTACCTCATTGTTATGAATTTAAAGAGGGAACTTTAGAAATATTATAGGTGAATTATTTACTTCCTCCCATCACAACAGTTAGTTTTTTTTTTTTACTGAAAGTATCAATGAATCAATGAAAATCTATGTTAACTAAAAGATCTTAATTAATACCATTATCCATCCCTTTTGATTAATCAATTAGCATACATAAGAATGGTCCTACTACACCCTGGCCAGGAGTTGTCCCAGCCTTTTAAGTGGCCTTCAATAGAAAGAAGAAAAACCCCTAGACCAGGCTAAGCATATTGTGTGTCTATCACCTGTTTTTGTTTGTGTGGGATTTTTTTTGTGTTTCTCTGTTTTGTTTTTAACCTTTGTAATCTGTGCTTTAAATGATTGCTGGATCAGGGGCTGTATTTTATCTTTGTGTTCTGTGAATCTTGATGGACTTCCATTCTGCAGTTATGTATGGAAAAGACTTCTTTTTTTTTTTTTTTTTTTTTTTCCCCCTGTGCATTTAGACATACAAAATCTTATTTTACATTTCACTGAATTCAGCTGACAGCTGAAGTAAAATACTTGTTGTTCCTTTGCTATTTCTGTAGATCTGAATTGTTAATTTTCATCTGGAAGGTAAAATGCATGCACTTGGTTTGTTTTCTGAGGTACTTTTATGAAGTCACAACTGAGCAGTGTACGTAAATGATCATTTAGTAAGGTTTCTGACAAAGCTTTAAATTAAGCTATTTGATAACTGTTTTGAAATAGAAGACAAAATATAATTTTACACTGTCCATTTTAGGCAAACATTTACCTAAAGTACTCCATTTTTCCCAAATGCTGTGATCTTAATTAGAATCCCACTGGAAGTCACATTAGGCTGTTTCAATGCAAGTAGCTGGTTCCTGTCACTGTCTTTGATACTTCAGCTGAAGTAGTTTTACTGAGTCATCCGTTGTGCAGTGCATGAGTGTCTGATACAACTTCTTCCGTCTAGGGATGTAATCAAAAAAATCAATGTCAGATGGAAATCAAAGTTTTCAAAGTTTGAAAGATTGATGGAAAGGATTTTAATGAGTGCAGATTTCAAGCTTTACCTTCATAAACTTGGCAGGAAGGCCAAGCATGAAATTCCTGGGTGCAGATGGCTGGGAAAGATGTTTGAAAATAAGGAGGGAAAAAGTTTAAATGAAAATGAGGAGTAATGTTTTGATGGGAAGAGACAAATCTTTTTCTCCATATTTTGCCTGGAAATGTAACTCAGATTTTGAGGAAATTAAGTATATGCCTGTACCTTTATGAAACTGGATGATAACCATATTCCAATTACCTTTCAATATAAAGAATAAAACTTAATTGCTTCTATTTAAGTAACTGTTCCTTCTAATTGAAAACAAATAAATAATCCCACTGCTCAGAAACAGAGTTACTGAAGACACCACGAAGTTGACTGATTAAGGTAGAAGACCCAAACAAGGGAAATTATTTCTGGGAGACAAAGGAATTTAACCTACTTTTTTCTTTTTTTTTTTTCTTTCTTTTTTCTTTTTTCTTGTTTTCTTTTTTTTAATTTCAGCATGACATGACATAATATGCTGTAAGCTAAGTTAATTCAGTGATCAGTTATAATCATATGGAAATAAAATTTTAATTTGTAGTACGGTTGCATCCATATTTTTTAATATAAACCCATTTTTTCTAAGAATTCTGATTTTTTTCCTGTTCAGCCCAGTCCAGTTTTTATTTGTTTAAAGTTGTGTGCTTGTGCTGTACATTGAATATTGGCACTTAAGGAGCTAATTTTAAACTATGATAGGCAAATAATTCAAGTGGAAATAAAGGTAGTTTCTCTTTCTTCATGTAAGAGTATCAAATGAAAAAGGAGTGATAAAAAAAGGAGAGAAATAAATTGGAAGCTTATTAATTACAACAATGGGATTCCATAGCTACTAATTATAAACCTGCCTCTTTCAAGTATTTACACTGAAATAAAAACACAATTAAAAAAAAAGGGGGAGAAAGTTTTTTGTTAAAAAAAGACTGCAATGGGGAAACCTTTTTGGAGCAGGTTGTATGCTCTACTGAATTAGGAGGCTGGTTCTTTTGATATTCTGAATTACTATTTTTTTTGCAATAGAGATTGCATTGAAAATACGTAGCTTTATGATATTTTTCAGAAGAGTCTGATGAAGATGGCCCTTTCTTACATGAACTTGGGCAACAGCCATACCTCTGCTTTGTGATGAACAGACTCACAGGTTGTGAGAGTTTGAAAGAACTCCACATGCCATAGGCATAGTCTTTTCCCAGATGTGATTTGAGAGAAGAGCCATTTTGTACACAGCTGCATGAAGCTAAAACTGGCAACGGAGAATCTTCATCCTTGGAGATTCCTAAAACTTGACTAGACAAAGCCCTGGGCAACCTGGTCATGCTCTGAAGTTAGCCTCTTCTTTGAGCTGTCAAGACTAGATGATTTCCCAAGTTTGTTTCCAATTTAAATTATTTTACAGTTCTAAACTGCATTATATTTTAAGATTTAACATAATGGCTGTGCTCAGGTCGCATCTTCCTGATGCGACAGCACCGTGCCCACACTAATGGCCATAGCTAAATATTGTGCTTTAGCTCTGACAACTCAGATGTATAAAAGCCATTGAAATCAAAAATGGCAGCTCCCCACAGGCATCCCAGAATCTGTTTCTCTCTATAGTGATGTAATCAGAGATTTAACTTTCCTTTCTTGTTCCCATCTACATTTTTGTATTCATGATTAAATGCTCCTGCAGTCCAAGGGTTGTAATTTTGATTGGAGTTTGGCTTCAGCTGATTACACATACTTGTAGTGCTTGGTGTATACGTAGTAAAGTTTGCTGTAGAAATTTTTAAAAATATCGAAAGAAGATCTATGCTCTTGGTTGTTATCTGTTAGAAATTTTTTTTTTTTTTTTTCGCAGATGAACACTTTTAGAGGATAGTTTCCAAAAACTGTGATCACAAATGCAATGCCAGTTACAGGTGTGTTAACCTGTATTTTTACAAAAAAAATTTAGTCTGTCCTGCTGGTGCGTTTTGTCTGGTTTTGTTGCCATAGTTGTGAGCTGTTAGTAGAGGAGCTAACTAGAAGAGGCAAAGTATATGCAAAGAAAGGGCTTTAGTAGGTATGAAACACTTCTTTATTGAACACTGATGGAGTCTGACCCTCCACTTTCTGTCTGCTACCCATACCCCACCATCTTTCCTTAGCCATAAAAAGGAGGCTTTGCCAGTTGCCTAAATGAGGAACCAAATATGACAGCTCAGCTGATGGTGTTGACATCGGCAGCAGACTTGACGGACGGCACCAAACCTTGCTGTGGCCTGTCTCCTGCTAATTAGCTGTTCGAAGGAACTCTGTGCGCCACAGGCACAGTCTTATCGGAAAAGGACATCTTTGCCGTTCACCCTGACAGCTGTGATGCAGCTGTTCGTGGAGTGAATTGAGCACAGAGTGGGAGGGTGGAAGGCGGTGGCGGATTTAGAACAAGTGACAGCTCTAGTGTCTTGCATTGAAGCCGTCCTGTGCTATAATAAAAAACTGGAATGGAGGAGAGAGAACATGGGAATCAAAATTTATAAAATGGGATCGCGGGTTAGGCAGGAAACAGGAGGAGGAAGAGGAAAGGAACAGGACTGCCTCATGAGGGCTCTGCAAGGCAGATGGAGCTGTGTGCTCTGGTGATTAATGCAGGCATACAAACATTCATGATGTTCTGTAGGTCGTGTGCATGTCGGTGGCTATTCATGGGGATGTGTGACAGGAAGTCCCACAACTGAGCAAGATGAGGAGCAGCGTGGGCCTGAATAATTTATCGAGATGCCATACATCTGATGGCTGTGGAGACAAGCTGAGGGAAGGAGCTTAAAAAAAAACCAAAACAGAACAAAAAAGAAAAACAAAAAGTGCTTGCTACTTACCCTGAGTGATTGTGGGTGGGAACGAGAAAGTTTGAGAAAGTACTCCTGCTGCTTTTCAAAGCAAATACCCTTGCTGATGCAGAAACTGTTAAGTGACAAAATACAGTTATACCTTTCTTATTCAAGCTTGTAACATGTGCTCTATTGACACATTTGAAGACAAATGTCTAACTTAGTTGAATGTTAACTAGATGGTACGGAAGGAAAGATGTCAAGTTGAGGATGTAGAAAATTCTGTTGAAACAGTGACATTTTAACCAGTGTAGTTCTGTTAGTTCCTATCAGTTTTTATTTTCTAGTGGTTTAGTTTTTAAAGGGGAGAGACCATACTTTGGACATTTTGTGATGATAAACTATCAGTTTTAAACTTACCAGTCATTTTACAGTAAAATCTGAGAGGGGCAATAGAATGCAAAATTCCACAAATAATTTTTAAGATTAAAGTGGGTTTGCATTTTTTCAAAAAGTTGATCTCATTTAGAACGTAAAAGACCAGTTGAGATGAAATGAGTGAAATAAGGATGACAACCACATTCCCTTCCCCAGATCTCAGGCTAAGCACTTTTTAATGCTGAGTGTTAAAAAAAGCCCAACACGTTATTACAATATTAATTGATTTTCCTCTGTGTTTTCTAGAAGCAGAGATTAAGTCAAATATTTTACTTGCAATATATCTGTCCTAGGCAGAGGTAAAAAGTGTTAGATTGCCTGGGAAAGCTTGCTTGTGAAAAGCTTCCAGTATAATTTTACAACTGAGTGGATTAGTTTGTGATAGCATTGAGATTTGGGATGTTCCTGCAAACTAATTCTTTTTAAGCTTTTCTCTTTTTATTGCTGATTACCTATGGGTTTTACTACATGCAACTTCTCTTTTCTCTACTGACATACAGACAAAATAACTAACAGTATGCTGCAGTCAGTAGTCAAAAACGTCCCAAAGCAGATGTTTCTATTGTTATAACAAAGAAACCACACATATGCTTAAATGTATCACCAGTGCTTTGTTTTTACATTTACTACTGCACTTGCTATTACCTCTTATCCTGCACTGAAGAAGTCAACTGATTTGCCCCCCGCCCCCCCCCCCCAAAAAAAAAAAAAAAACAACAAAACCCCCAGACTTAGAATATATATATCAATTTTTTTCTTATTTATATGTATGTAACAAAACCAAACCAAAACACTCAGAAAATACAAACTTACGCTTCAGGGACTTTCTCAATCAAAAAAATATAGATCCTTGCTCAACTTTGTAGTGGGACTGCTCCTATAGTTTTATGTCTGTGTCTATAATGTATCCTGACTTGTGAAGTAATCCCAATTATCATACTGAAAACTTCAGGTGTTCCTCATAAATATTTGACGTGTTCTCGTAATCTGAGGTTTATCTTTCAGAGTTTACACAAGTCTTAATGAAAAATGTGGAATAATTTTTTAGTGAAAGTGATTTTGTCCAGTTAAACCAAAAAGTTTTAAGTGTTCACTCTAAATGGTTTGACCATTATTTCTGACTTTTTTGTTATTTTTTTCAGTTTTTAAAGAATTCAGCATACCATTTACAATTGAGTTTCAGTTCTCCTGCCAGTATTTTCAAAATTGTACAAGATTAGCAGTTTTTAGCATTTAGGTTTTGACATCTGTTCTGTGTAATCAATCACTCAGCTTAGTAATTTTAATAGTAAATCTTACATCAATATCTGTTCATAACAGATTTAAGACTTCATTATGCAACTCAAGATTGGGAAAATGCTTACTTTTATGTATTTTCTGGCTTTACTAATAAGAAAGTTTCAGATGTTTGCACATACTATCATACCATTACTATTCCTGTGTTCTCAGTTGTGTGAGTTTGCTATTGCACAGAAAATAGGTATTTTCATACAGGGTATTTTTTTGAAACTGTATTACTGGTCTAGTTCACTAAAAGTGGAACTACTTTTGCATCTAATTATTTTTGCTATGGCTATGTTTTTGTCAGTGGGAAAATTATTCTATATTCATCTGTTTTTCAATTGGTGATATCATGCAGTTTTGTGTGGCTTGTGCATGGATGGCCACAGCTTAACATTTACACATTATGCCGTATTAACAACAGAAAAACTGCACTTACTGTTCTTAATGGGTAATTCTTGTACATAAGATAATATCTTTCACTTTTATTTAGGTTATGCAGAAGCCAAAACAATATTAGTAGGTACTTATGAGGTATACCTTCATGGACCTTGTGAACTACCAACGTTTTTGATATTGAACAACTTTAGAAGCTGAGAATATTAACTAACTTAAAAAAGCCAAAACCAACAACCACAAAATTCCCCAAGCAAGCTAGCCTTAAGGTTTAGGAAGAGTTGTGCCCAGAAGCTGGACAGAACCTGTCAGTCATGAAGAGATAACTTAGAAGGACCTTTAAGGGTTAATGTGCTTAATAGTCTTGCTGCATAACAGTATGAGCTGGGTGGCAGAAAGAGGAGGGTGTGAATTTTTAACTTCATTACACTGTGTAAGTAGAAAATCAGTGAAGTGAAGGAAGAAGGAGAGTGAGTTTCATTCTGTTTCCACCACCAATATCTGTTGTTTCTTTACTGCTGATGTGACTGAAGGGCAGTGGAAGAACACCCCTGTAGATTCTGACTACTATACATACTTATGAAGAACAAATACACAGTAAGAAATCAGATTTTTTTATTTAGCATTTTTATGGTAGCAAGTTCTGTTTTAATCTGGGTTCTTTTTGTTGGAGGCATTATGATAATCCACGCACCATTGATGCCTATTGCAGTCACAGTCTTTCAGATTTATTCTCTTTGAAATTAAAATGGTGCCTCTAGATGCTGCTGATACAATCTGTCTGATGGCATGTCTATGTGTTTATGAGTTGCTAAGAAGTGAACAGGAAGGAGTTGTTCAGAGAAGCACACCTTTTCATCTAATATATCAGATGTAGTCAGTGTCTGTTTCAATATCATAAGTATGTTTTCAATGCAGTTAATAGGTATATATTAGGAATATAGTTACCAGAAGCATTAAAATACTTTTTTTTTTCCTAGGTAATGCAAGTAGTAATAAGCCACAGAGGGAAGTTTGTGTCTTTTTTTTCATGAAGAGGGTTTCCATGTTTGGTTTCTCCTCGTTTATTTTTGTCTTGCTCTCACTCTTCCTGGCTCCCTGTCTTTCTTTCCCATGTTCCTTTGCACTATTCCTGTCACACCTCTTGCAGGCAGTGTGGCACTCTGTCTTCCTCACATGCATGTGCTCTCTCTCTCACTTTCTCAAGTGCTCTCTGCCTCTTTCACATGCTCTCTTGCATGTGCTGTCACTCAGTGTCTTGCTTGCTCATTCTTGCACACTCACTGTCTTGCTCCCTTGCTTCCTCTCGCAGTCTCTAGTGCCGTCTCTCTTGCATGCACTCTTTCTCTTACACTTACTCCTTTTCTTATTCATGCTCTTACACTTTCATTCTCTTTATTTACTCCTGTGCACTGTGCCTCTCTCTCTTTTGTTCTATCACTTCTCTCAAACTTACCGTATCATATTTTTTCTAGGGAAAATATGACGTTTTTGTTGCCCAGCAAGTGGTCAGGGATTAGGAATACAAGACAGTTTCGTCACCAGGGATAATACTGCTTTATAAACCTTCCTAACTGGACTCACAGGCAATTTTTTTTTCTTTCCCTGTAAGGTGTCCTCCCTTCTTCCTTCCACCCCCTCCCTCCCTTCAATCACAGCATTGCTTGGAGGCAAGAGAAGTACGGGGAGAGGGGAGAGAAGCTCATTTAGTAGCCCTGGTAGACATAGGCATCACAGTACCAATCAATCAACACATGCTTTCCCACTGAGACTCCCCTGTGACCTTGAGGATTGTGACAAATGACTTAAAGGACGGAACAGACAGAAGGTTTGTGATAAACCAAAAAAATATGTTCTTCTGCATGATGAGGAAAAATAAAAATGAAGAGTGAGGGAAGATATATATCTGGGTTGAACAAGGCTCAATAAGTTCTGTAACTACCTTTTTCTGTACTGGCTGTGGTTAGATGAGTTTACTGTCATGGTAATTAAGACTTCTTCAGTAAACCTCACTGCACTGTTTACAGTACTTTTTTGTGCAAGTCTGCAGTACTTTATGGCTCTAAGCTCTCAGCTGTGGCTGGAGGTTGTAGCATTTATTGATAATAGATTCTAGAGGCAACATATCTCATCAAATTCATGTTGAGGGAAAATAATCAGCAGAGTGAATCACTTAACCTGGATTGACTTGATTCATTCTGAAATCTGCAGCACATTAACTCAGTTGTGAGAAGTTTATTATTAATCATAAATATTTGATACATTAATAAGTGCAGCAACTTACATTCTGGCTGTAGATACACTTTCAGTAGATGTTTAAAAACTATTTTTACGTACCTTATATGTTTTTACTTCTTTAATAGAGCAGTTGGCATCAGCCATCCTTGTGTATCTAGTGCACTATGGGAGAAGGTGTGCATTTTCTTGCACCTACCAATGTGTCTCTAATCTTAGCAGAAAGTAACATCTGTTAGGAGAAAGATACCTTTTGCCACATTATTAATTCTTTGTGTCTCCTTCAGAATGCAGATTGGCATTTTCTTTACTGGTTTCTGCCCATTCCATTTTTCTGTGGTTCCTATGACCCTTACCAACATGACTATCTGTATTTGTCCCATGTTAGGCTCCCAGTAACAGCAATCACTATTAAGTATTTCAGCCAGCCAAACCGCTGATACTCCTGGTTCTATACTTAGATTCCTCTTCTTTGCAGCTCAGAAAAGTAGTAGGGACCTTCTTGCTGAAATAGGGATTGTCAAACATACATCAGAGGTCAGTAATGGTTGCTCTCCTTAATTGTTATTACATTCAAATCCATACAGGCCATAAAACTGAATTTCTAATCATTACTTGAGTTTAGAAAACTATTTGCTTTCCAACTTTTTTGTTCTGGGAAAAAGAGGTTTATTATAAACTAATTTGGAGACTTTTTTTCTAATGACAGACTGCACTTTCCAATGCAGGCAAAGGTATTTTGGTCCATTAAGCTCAGTAGCAGTGCTAGAAAACCGAAGGCTAAATGAAAGGAGGTGCCATGTGTTTGGGGAAGCAGGCGGTAGTGTCATTGTCCTTCTGATGATATTGAAGCTGGTCAGATTTACTGGTAAAATGCCCATATATCCCTTGTAGCAGACATAATCCAATATACGTCTGATGTTTTAGAGATCCAGAGTTGCAAATCAGAAAAAAAAAAGGCAAAAAAAACCCCCTTACCTTGTAGAGAGTGGAAATAATTTAGAGAAATATAATCCAGATTAAGGAGGAGTGAGTGACCATCACTGAAGGCTCTAGGAAATGACAGGAGAAAGAAGTCTGTTACTGTTTCAAGACTTGTGTTACATTTACCAACAAGGGATATGCTACCAGAGGGCAGCAAATACATACCAGGAAAAAGTTGAGAAAATTTTGTTCCTGGGGCTTTTGACAAGGTCAGTAACCCAGTCCTTTAGAACAATTAATTTCTTTAGCACCTTGCTGAGTGTGATTCTGTTTTGAAAGTATTAGGCTCTTTTCCCTCAAAGGATTTAGCTGCACTTTTCATTCCGGTAAAGGCAAATTGGTACTGTGTAACTTTGCTGCCCACTCATCCCCTCATTTGCTCTAATGAGGGCCTTCAGCGTGGGTCTGGCAATTGCAAATGGCAGACAGGTGGAATTACAGATTAATCTGAGGTTAAAAAGAAAAAGAAAAAAGTAGAAAACAGTTTAGGCTGTAAGCCATTAAATATGAATTGTGTTTACTAGATGCTGTGCTCTATTAATGTAAGTAACTTCAGAAGTCTAGAAAGCAAGACTCTCTAGCTCTCTATCCTGTAGATGTTTCAGATTGAAGATATTTTACCTGACAATACCAAAAAGCCATTAAATATTTTTCAAGAGCTTTTGCTTTTCCAAGGAAGCTGGGTTTTTTACATTGGATATCATGTTGAAATGTCCACTTGGAATTCATTTATTTTAGTTGGATCAAGTTTCTGTCTACCAAAAGTAGTTAACTTAAAAAAACCACAACTTTTAAAAGTGTCTTCAAGGACAAGGAAACATAAGCATCTGGAGCATCTGGGTATTTTTATTAGTTTGGGAACACAAGTCATGTAGCTTTGTGTCTCAAAGAGATAAGGAAAATAGAACAGAGACTTGAACCCAGGTCATTAAAGCCCTAAGATAACACTTTAATCACTGTACCTATCCATCCTTTGGAAGAAGATTATTAATGCAAGTATTTTCATCTTCTACTTTTAAAAGTCAGTTTTCTCATAAAAGAGAAATACAAGTCAGTGGAGAGTTTCTGCAGCTTCTGCCTGGATTTAATACAAATTAAATAATAGGTTCTTTGTTATCAATGCCAAAAGCTTTCAGACTGACTTCTGTTTTGGTTTATCCTGAAAAAGAAAGTTTAGCACATTTGAGAACAGAATACATATCTCTTTATAAAATTTGTCTTTATATGGCAGAAATACAGGTACATTTGGCTCATTCAGTTTACTGTTGAAGGCATGAAATAGTAGAGGGCAAATTCTGAGACACCGATGTAGTCCATTTAATGGAAGCACACAGTTTTTTAGGGTGAATACAAGGTCTGAATTTGGCTTTAAAAATAACAGTAACTCTGGGAAGCGTTAAGTATGCTTCTAATGTGAAAGTAAACACAATTTTGTTTGTGGGGGAATAAAATAGAAGTTTTGAGGGGAAGGCACAGTAAAACTGGATCTTAACAGACTAATCCTGTTCTTAGTGCTGTTGAACAAAACTGTATGCACATCAGTTTACATAGATAAACTTTCCTGTAGCAAGATTTAGTTCATAGGAAGATTATGAATCATAGTGATGCAATGTTTGTTAGAACATGGTATTTTTGGTATAGTCTAATTTTGTGGGTCAGTTACGCTTCTCCATAAATTTGTAACTGTGGAAAACCTGCTATATGTGACAAAATAACACCAAAGCAAGCAAACATTCTTGTTTTGTGGTTTCAGAAATCAGATTTTGGTTTTTTCTTCCCCCCCCCCCCCCGAGAAAATATCAAGTGACAATGGATCCTGGTTGGTGTTTTGTAACCTTTAAATGATTATTAAGGTAGAATCACCATGGCTGGGTAAGGGTAAATGAGTAAATAAGGAGGAACCGAGGAAGAAGAAGCCAATATATTACTCAGTGAATGGTGACATTGATTCTGAATAGAATTTCTTAAAATAGGTGCTCATAAGTCATGAGACCAAATCTGGGTTTTAAGGGAAGGACGTACCGGAGTCATTGCCAGTAAATTTACATTTGAGATATTGGTTATCCTTTAAATAACAGATAAAAAACATAGTGTTTAAAAAAAAAAAAAAAGAGATAAAAAAAAGAATCCCATAAAGGTTTATGATCTGTATATTCCTGAGCCCAGCGTTTAAGAAAGAAAAGAAAAAGAAAGCCTCTTGAACAGTAATGAAATGAATTTTATTTTGCAGGCACTGGACCCGTGCCATTTCATTTCATTACCAGGATACGCTGAGAGGGCTGGAATCAGCCAGAACTACAGGCAATGCAAGCTGATGATAAGTGTTTCATCATGGCCCTAAACATATTAAATTTTTAGCTATAAATTTTATCAACAGCATCTACATGGCTGGATAACATTCCCCCCCCCCCCCCCCCCCCCCTTTTTTTTTTTTCTTCACACCCCACTCCCCCTACCCCCCGTTTTCTTCCGCTCTGCAAGTACGACTTTTACTTGACTGTTCTGAAAACAAGTTTTAAAGAAAATCAGTAAGTAAAAATACATCTAGAATTTAGCTACTCCAGTAATAATCATTCAGGCTATCTTCTGTACTGACTGAAAATGGGAAAACAAAGTTACAGCAAGAGCAAAGGTAACAATAGATGAACCTTACTTTGTGACAGTTTTCAGAAGATTTCCTCTTAAAACTAATAGCATATCCCAGGGGAATGTTTTTCGGTTGAAGACCTCATTCCCAGACATTTGGTCTTTGTAGAATACTGATAAGTAAAAGGTGTGAATCAGAAAAGGCTGTAGATTTTATATTTCTAATAATATAGTCAATACAATTTCAGCCGTTTTAGAAGGTTGTAATGGTTAAATGGCCAAACCCAGAAGTATACTGGAGTCTGCAATAATGTTTTTAATTGAATATCCCTGAGGATCAGGAGCAGGAGAGAAGTTAATCCTTTGCGTTACCAGGTGATAGCCCAGTAATCAATGACAGGCAAAAGGGGAACACAGAACTGAAACAGAGGGAGCAGGTGGTAATTTTGGTTTAGTCTGGAAAATTGCGGGTCTTTTTGAGCAGTGCTCTGGGTAACTGTATTAGCATCTTTAATGATAAGAGAAAGGAAGGTGCATATTTTGAGAACTCTGAAGGCCTAACAACCCTGGGGCTGGTTAGAGGCTGATTGATTTCAGAAGTGAAGACTCTAGAGTAGCTGAGGGAAAATCTAATTGTATTAATAATGAATTCTGTTCTTACATAGTGCTATAGTATGGTTCATTATTGGAAGTGTGGAGTTAAACAATTATGTTCTTTAAATTTTGCCTGATACCTAATGCTAACTGAGTGGTCTGCTGGGGAACAAGACCATGCTCACTCTTGACTGCTAAAGCCAGCAAGTCCAATATCCTGATATGACAGAGGAAAACCTGAAAACTTGATACATTGCTGCTCTTTAAGCTCATTTTGAAACGCTGTGCAAGAGTCTAGGGGGCAAGGCAGGGACAGTGATGATAATTACAGAAGCAACTCATTGGTTATGTAGCTGTACAGGGAGTAAGTAGGGAGAATGCTTCAAGAGAGAAAGAGGTTTGTAGCAAGTGTGTACAGCTTCTTTTTCTCCTTTTTATCCTTTACAAGAAAATTATTCCTGGTCCTCTACTTGATATTTCTGGCTCCTATTCTTACTGTTTATAGTAAAATCTGTTTTAAAGGTTTTATTTATTTATTAAAACAAATAAAACCTGTTTGCCCACCTGTGAGGGCGTAAGGACTGATAGGCAGTGATAACTGGAAAATTAGTAGACATACTTGGATTTTGTTTGAAAAAATACCCTGTAGTTTGAGAAAAAACTGTTACATTAAGCCTGGAAATACGGGTAGAACAGGCTTTTCTGATGATACCTGCACTGTAATCATCGCTTAATTGTGGAAAAGATACATTGTTAATGGAAAAATTACCAGAAAGCATTTATGTGTCAGTAGTTACCTAGAGTGTTAATGTTTTTCTTTAAATGGCATTTTTATTATTAATTTTGCTTTGGTTTTTGTTACACACTATAGCTTTTTTGACTAGATTTTATTGGTACAGCTCATACTGTGCATATTGTAAAACCTGATGTAGGTTACTCTTCTACAGGTTGCTTTTGGGAAGACTTTAGGAAATATCAGCTGCCATGGCAGTTCTTGGAAGTAGCAAGTTACTTTTGAAAGAAGGAGAGAACCTGTCTAACTTCTGTTTTTCATCACTGTGGCATCTGAGTGTGTCGTACAAGTAAAAACAACAGTAAAAGTTTTTCTCCTTCTCCTGCTGGGAAAAATACAACCATGGCTCTGTGGGACATCTGGCACATAAATGATCAGAGCAGTGCCTGTGCGCTGAGTTTATCAGACATGGGATCAGGCCCTGTGTGGCTGCATCACATTTGTCTCCATGCACGAAGTTTACCATGTAAAAGGCTACTGTAAATAGGGAAGGAATAATCTGTTTTCTGTGTTATGTCCATGGTGGATACAACAAGAACTAGCTTAAATTGCAGCATTGAAAACTCAGGTTAAAACTTTCTTCCTATAATAGTATTAAAGCATTATCATGTGAAAATAAATTACCTGGAGAGACAGAAGACTTGTCATCACTGGAGGTTTATTAAGGGCAGAGTCGATAAATACCAGTTTAGAAAAACATTGACAATGTTTGTCGTGTCCTGAAGCAGGAAACAAGAGGATGACATCCTGCAATTCATTCTAGCCTTTTAATTTCAGGACTAAAAGCGAACACTAACTGTGTTTCTTTCCTTAGATATGCAGTTAAATTGTGAGTTACACGTGTGTGAATACTTCTGCATATGGCAATCTCACTGACTTCTAACTCCCTCCCAAGTGTATTGCAAATTCAGAGCTTCCTCGCCCCCCCGCCGCCCCCCCCCCCCCCCCCCCGCTTCCTGCTAGCTATTCAATCAATAAACTCAAGAGCAGTAACTGTCAGGTTGCTCCGAAATACTTGCTCCGAAATACTACCTCTCAGTGTCCTAGCTCACTAACAGATTTCAGCTTCATGGTGAAACGACCTCAAAAGAAGAGGCAACAAAGTTTAAAAGACTGTTTCTTTCACAGAAATATTTTGCTTTTTCCTTTCACCTATAGCATATTAAATACTTGAGCTGTGTCTTTTTCCTACTCTTTCATGCATCAACAAGGAAAAAGTCCTTTCAGTAGAACCCAAGACAAGAAAACTTTATGAGAAAGTAGGTGAAAGTTTCAGGCAAGTAGAGGATGACTATATTTAGAGAGTGGCAAGAGCAAAACAAAAAATCATGTAATCCTATCTAATAATTCATTTGCTAGTCTTGTTTTAGAGCCAGATATGGTCTTTGTTCCATATGTCCTTTTATGTTACTGGAGTTCTTTTCAATTAAGATACAGATGAAGATTTGTGTGTTCATCATCTTGTGTTGAACTTTTGATATATATGTAAAGCTGCTATTAGAAATATAGAAAACAACAAATTAAAAATACAATTTTTTTTTTAAATGAGAAAAATCTTAAGAAACTGAAAACAATTATTTGGTTCAAGAATATTTAAAAACCCCAAACTACATGAGAAAATAGTTTCACATTCTAAGATGTGGAAATGCTGAGTTTGTCTTAGGCTAGCATGGTCTTCATTATTGTTTCAACCTCTTCTTAAACTCTCATGTCCTTATTTCTTTCTTTTTGTTTAATATACTGGCCTAGCATTCATTTCTCCTTTCTGTTATTTCTGTAATTTTCACAAAGGCAAATTAAATCTGTTGCATGACAGCATTATGCGGCAGTTCAGTAGTTTCACAATTCCTACAAATATTCAAAGTCTATCGCTGTCATAAGTGATGCTCTTCTGAGTGACTTTCAGAGAGCAAAAGCTTTTTATAGGAAGCTGTGCTAGTTGTCCCATTCTCAGTTCTTCAAGTGAGCACAGTGGAAGAATTCTGTTCTGCTATGCCAAAACACCCTGAGAAATCATCTCATGCCCATCACGGATTGTACACCTCCTGATGTTGTGCAATCCAAAGCATCTTTTCAATTTCCACATGCCTCTGCTGTGCCTTTTGTCTCAGGACATGTTTGTTTTTATTTGCACTGAGTGGGCTTCAAACCAAGGCATCTAAATGTATCTGCAATTCAGTTAATTTCTCATTATTATCTTACACTTCCTTCTGTTTTTTTTAGCAATCTTTTTGTTCTGCGTTACTGATGTTACCATTCTAATAAGTATACATTGTTAATTAAACAGCTAGAATTAGATTTTTCAGGACCATTCAAGATTCCCTGGTTTATGTTGCTTTGTAGTGATATAATTTTCCATATGCTGTTTTTAAATATTTAAGCTACCTGGCAAGTATCATTGCTAATTTGTCCTGCTCATTGCTGCTCTCATCAATGTAATTTGATTAGATATAAGGAAGTGTTATTTCATGGAACAGCAATACATAAATGAAGCTATTTTGCCACTCTAAAAACGCTGTTCTTGCTCACTCCCAATGAAAGCACTTTGAGTTTTAGAAAAGAAATATGAAGTTATGGAAACAAAGCGTAACGGATGGTGGCAAAACAAATCATCATCTTTCAGGCTGTCAGCCGTCTATATTTTTTCTGAAAATCTGGAAAATGCTGGCCTCTCTTCCTGTCTGTATCTATGTAAAACTAATTTCTTGATTAAAATAATAATTTTTGTGTCATAAGTCTTAAACCAGTTGTTGTCAGCCTTTATTGATATATTGATAATTCTGCTCCTTTTCTGCACTTTGTTTTTAGTTTCTCCCTACCCCAGAAATCCCGTGGAGGTGCAGATATAGTATTTGAATTCCAAGCCTCATTTCAGTATGATTATGTAGCATTTTCAGTTACCATGTATCTATACTTACGGATTCATGTCCCGAAGTTTCTAAAATAGTAGTGCAAAATACTGGTAGTGTTGTTAGGTGTTGAAAGATGCCGTACAGACACAACAAGCATTTTTCTTGGCCTCAGAACATAACTTAAAATATGGTTACCATCTATCTTCATACAGCAGTGACTGAAGATCACTTACTTATTTTTACCCTTTCTGAATTATCACTTTTTAAAAAAGTGTAGTGATAATATGAATATATACATTTAATAATAGTCGTATAGTAATAATAATAAATGAGTGTTGACATTACCTGCTGCAGTCTCCCGATTTTTTTCAACATCCCTGCTTGTGCAATCTCAACAATCTGTGTAAAGGGGGTAGTAACTCTTAGCTACAGTGCTCTTAATGTATATAGCTTACCTCGTTTGTCATGAGATGCACATTCCATCTGACATCAGACATGAACTTCAGACCCTTTTAACAGGACTCTTATTCAGCCAACCACTTTCCAGTCTGCATGGGATTATTTTTATAACTTTTTTTTTTTAATTGAGTCTCATAAATTTTCTGTTGTTCCAGTCCTCAAGTTTATCTAGGTTCTCCTGGATTGAGTCTCTCCCATTTTTTGTGTCAAGTACTCACCCATCATTACTGCTATCTTCAGACTTCGTGAGGGTGTGGTCTGTGTCATAGTCCAGTCTGTAAATTAAGTTATTGAACAATATGGGACCACATATCAACCACTGGGATAGTCTATTTGTTACCAGCTGTTAGACAGATGTCCAACCTTTGGTTTCATGGCAATGCAACCAACTTTCATCCCACCTAAAAATCCTTATTTCTAGCCCATGCCTCTTCAGCTTTCATATGAAGGAAGTGTGGGATGTAATACCCACAGGCTCACTAAAGTCAAGATAGGTTACATCCATTGCTCTTTGCAGCCAGACATCGGAGGTATCAGGTTGGTCAATCTTGACTTACTGTTGGTAAATCCATGTTGTACATTCCTGATTACTTTATCATCCTCGTGTGCTTGACAAAGCATTCCTGGGAGACATTTCCCATGGTGTTTCTATAGTCAGGAACCTAGCTGAGGCTCATATAATTATTCTCTGGGTCATTTTTCTTTCCTTTTTAGGAATGAATGTAATGATTGCATTTTTACAGCCATCAGGGACTTCATCTAATTTCCATGCAAGTTATAGGCAGTGGACTACAGTCACATCAGCCAGCCCTTACAGCACTCGGGAGAATCCTGTCAGGTCTTTTGAATTTGAATACATTCAGCTTGTCAATATTGTCTATAAGCTTTTGTAAGTTTTCCATTTGGTGTGAATAATACATCATTTCTTGCCTGTTAATTGTGTCACAACTTCCCCTTCTTTTGAATTTGATACAACTGGGTTTTTTTCTTGTATTGAGGTAAATTGATAGAAGCAATTCTTTTTCACAATAGAACTGTTACCTTGATAAACTCAATTTTTATACTCTCCTTTTCTTGTTATTTTCTAAGTCAGTCAAATGACAGGCAGAGTTGGTTAGTCTGAAGTAGTCTACAGTGTACTCTTTCCCCTACCCCATTACAATTAATAATTTGGTAGGACACATGCTACAAATCACATCGTTTGCCTCACAGATAGGCAAACATATGTCAGTACATTTAAAAAATACACATTACTTCTGAAAATTTCTCCGAAAAATCTCATTTAAGATACTTTCATATCTGAACTTTGAGCCCTTTCAATGATGTTGCCCAAAGTTCAGATTACCAAGCATTGCATTATCATATGTAAAATTTGTTTACCACAATTGATATTTTCTGTTTAGTTGTCTTTTTTCCATGGCTTTGCAGAGTTTGTTGTGGTTTGCAATGAGGAATTTTGTAAACACTCTCACTTTTTTCTTTTTTTTTTTTTTGGTCTCATGTTTCTGTTGAAGTACAAACATCTGCATTTATAGTTAGAGGGGAAAAAAACCCAAAACCTTTTACCATCAGGACTTTTACTATCTCATCTATGGTAGGTGCTTACTTCTCTTTAACTGACAATATAAACAGACCATGGTTGCAAATGACCCACAGTATAGGTATGGCCAGAAACCAGATGAATGCCTTCCATACAAATGTAATTAAATGATCACTGATGTTACTATCTTCTTAAAGCCTCTTATTCAAGTGTTAGAGTTCAGTAACCCAGTGCACACAGGTCACCCTCAGGGTGCCAGATAACCCTCAGGGTGCTGATTTTGGATTAGGTATTACTCTTGAGTTCCTGTTCTTATTGCTAGCAAAATATAACTGATTGATTTGCAAGGCAAGGCAGTAAGATCTCATGTGTCTGGTGTAAGCAGTTTTCCAAAATGTCTGAAGAGACAGAACATAATATGAAAAGAAACTGAAAACTGGAAACTAGGTTAATTTCAGTGGGACAAGAAGGGAATTGATACACTGGGGGCATGGGAAAGGTTAGAAGCAAAATTGAAAAATGTAGTGCATATTGTCATCAACAAAAAATCACCCTGAAAATCTCGTCACTTCTTCTATTCTTCAACCCACACCCCACCCTCAATATCCTTTACAGGAACCTTGAGGGTTAGGGCAAAACTTTCATTCTGGCCAACACTTGGGACATTTTCAGTGTATTTCAGTATTGCTGGCATCTTTCCTAAAAGTGAAAACTGTGACATTTTTATAACAAGACAAAAATAAAAGAGGGAAAAAGTGTCCTATTCACCCATTTCTCTGTGTGAAGGTTTCACATTCATGGTTTTAATGCAATTAATCAAAGACCAAATGCATTTGTATTCTCTGAACAGTTTGGGAATACTTTCATATTTTCTCAGTGTAGCAGTGTGAAATGGTGCAGGATGCCAATGGTAATAGTTCTGGGAAAGATATCTTTCATGCTAGGACAGTTCTTATGGGTTTTGTTTTAGATGATGGATTGCAAGTTCTCCGTCATTTGCAAGTCACAGGCTTTACATGTGCTGTCTACATTATCAAATTTCTCACGCAGTTTGAATACCTCAGCATTTTAATTGAAAGGAGTGCTAGACCTTCCTGCCGTATCAATGTGGAAAGGTTGTTAGACTCTGAGAAATAAGCTCCCCATTTCAGAAAAATGAACAAATACAGAACAGATTTTTCTTTACTTTAGTAACCAATGGTGCTGAAAGGTGAGTTGGCACATATTCAAGTGCAAAATATCAAACAGTGAACCTTGTGCTACAAGGAACTCTTTTTAAATTCACTAACTTGGAAGAGATTGAATATCTGAGGGCTTAGTAATGTCTAACAGTGGTGTCAAGTCTCCCTAGAGCTGCCATAGAAAATACTTTCTCCTTTGAGGCTCGTTTCAGTGTACAACAGAGATTACTGGATCAGTTTCAGTAAGAGAAGGGATCAGAGCAAGGGAATTGGGCATTTATACAGCAGAAGCTCTAAGATTAGATTGTTGCAGCTCATCAAACGGTTGAGTTTAATTTCGCTCGGATCTCACACAGTAAAACAAACCACAGTAAGACGTGGATACTTCAGGACCTTGACACTGTGAAATGTCCTGAGATACCGGATTTAAAAATAAAATAAGGATTCTATTTACATCCATACTGCCTTTTCCAGTGGTTGGAAAGTTACTTTTAGAATGGCAACATATACATAGTTTACACAATGTTAAAGCATAACTGCTGTTGTATGGGTTTTGTAGGTAATGAATTTAATGTTAGTGGCTGCTGCAGATATTCTGGCTCCCCTCTTCTAACGTGTAATCCAACTTCTAATGTTCTGAGGACCTACCTTTGACATGTTATTATGACAGCTGCTTCTGGAAAAGCCAAAAGCTGATTTTAGTTGAGAGGGAAGAAGATCTGTGTGGATTTCTGGAAATGCAAACCCATTCTTTAAAGGGGTTGTTTTTCAGATATATTTATTATTGGGAGTATACGTTAACATTTCTAGAGTATATTCAGTGTTTGTCATGATTGGTGAAGACATCAGTCAGATTATAAGATGACACTGAATTAGGGAGAATGACTAACAATGAGATTGAAATACATCTGGAAAAGTATCAAATTTTAGATCTTCATCTAACTAATCCCTAATATTGTACAATCTGAGTATTCAATTAAAAAAAAAAAGAAGATTTAAAAGAAAGGGTGTAAATCAGAAGTTCTGACTGCTGTTTTCAGGTACAATCTGAAATTTTGTGAGACTTACAGAAATGCCCTGTATTGAAATGAACTTGCCCTGAAAGTTCAGTCGTAAGATTGGTTTTTTTGTAAATTGCTCTTTCTGGAAAGAAAGACTACAGTATATCTCCAAGTCCAGGCACTTCCTTGAAGAAGTTGTTACTGATACAGTTCAATAAATATTCAAGGTAAACAGTTTAAATCTTCAGTGTTTCAGTTAAGTAAATGTTCTAGAAGTACACTTCCAATAATTGTCAAGTGTGGACCACTGATAGGAAATATCACTGTGTTTTATTCCTGAAGGTTCTTTGCCATGCTTTGTTTGAATCAGGATTAATGTTGAATGGCTTACCCTTTTTATTCATAGAGACAGATTTTAGATTTATTTTTTGTGATTTTTCTCCCATGTATGTGAAATCAGAAGTCATCTGGTAGACTTAAAAAGCAAGCAGTTGTAGTTTACTGTGTGCACTTTGTTTTGACTCTTTCCTTCTTTAAATGCAATATAGGTATCTCTTATGGGCTTTACTGCAGTAGATGTCTGATAAACCTTTTTCTCTAGTAGCTCCCAAGGGAGCAGCAAAGTTACTACTTTGGCATGTGCTCTTGACCAAATGCTGTGGTTCTGTGGTTACTTCTTCTTTTACAGAAACTTGTTTTCCTAAGTTTAAAAAGTCAAGATCCTGCTGTTTGTGTGCCCCTTGTGAAATTATAGCCTGGCTTCCAATACCATAAATCATCAGATCATTGTTCCAGATAGTGAAAAAGTACTGGTGTTAGCTGCCTGTATAATAAAGCTAGTTCTAATGGGAATTCATGTTCATCTCATGCTCTTCCAGTTCAGGAGAAGAATACAGAATGAGTTACAGCTCCTGTCATATAATATTTTGGCTTTCTCTTTGATCTCTCAGCATCAGTTTTGACCACACTACTGCCAAAAAGGCAAGTCGTGCTCTTTTCCCTGCCTCCAGCTGTCTGTTCCTGCCACCTCTCTTGTGTCAGCACCAGTGATTGTTCAGCTGTGCTGGGAAAAATAATAATTTGGGGAGGCAGGTCTAGTTTTCAGTCAGTTCAAGGAACTGACATAACTGGTGAGCTACGTGGTTTAAATACTGACCTAGCAAAGGATGTGCCCAGCAAAAGATAAGAAAGTAAGGGCTGTCTTTCTGGTGGCAGTGCAGTCTGAGATCACATAAACCTCAATGGAAGTTTGCAGAATGGAGAAAAAAAAAAAAAAAAAAAAAAGAAATCCTCAAAAAAGCTTTGGCTGGGGTTTGTGAATGTTTGCTAAACTCTGGAGTTCAGCGAACGGCAACTGTATAATTCTTTTGGTGTCTGCCCTTGTAGCCTGCTGTGTTACTTGTGTTTTCAATTTTAGTGGTAGTTGAAGATTTCTATTAGAACAAGTGGATTAGGTAGTCAGGGTTCTTTTTCTTCATATTTATTAGTGTATACTGATGCAGTTCTTGATTCATTTGTATGTAGGAATTTGCAAGAGAACACAAGATTTTCCTATTAGTTTGGAATGTGCTGAAGCTCAATTTTTCTGGTTAAGTCAACACAAGGAAGAATGGAAATTCTTTCTACTACTGTTGATGCCTTCTGGTGGTAAGTTTGTTTTCAGAGGAGCCTGATTGTCATGGAAGACACTGGGAAATTTAGTCTTCGGAGCTAAAGACATTCTGTAGCATCTTTCTGACGAACTCTGTAATAGTTAGGATATTACTGTATGGACAGAATACTAAACTAATGCGTTGCTATTAATTGTATCAACTGAGCTTCTTAAACTTGTGGTTTGTTTGGGTTTCTTTCTGTTTCTAGATGCTTAAAGAGTAATACTGAAGAGTCCAAAATATTTCAGTTTGAGTCTCTAAATAGTAGCTATTATTAAAGATAGAATTAGAAATAGATGCATAAATAAAACCACTGTAAAGCCTCACAGCTGCCCATATAGGCAAGGTCACCTTCATCTAATTTCTTTCTACTCATATGGTCACTTTTATCAGTTATTGAAGAAATGATCCTGAATAGGTATGAAATACTGAGAAAAGTTTTGGGCTTCTAAGTAGCTATCAGACTGATTTTCGAATAATCAGAAGCTGGAGAAGGCTTGAGAGATGCTTGCTTATCTCTTACTTTTCCTAGAGCCAGCATGAATTGTTTGTTGTAAATTTTGGTTTGATGCCTATTTTCTGAAATAAAGAACTGCCTGTTCTTTTTTTCTCCAGAAAAATGATGAATCCTGCATAATGTATGCACACAAGAAATTACCCATTTATTTTAGACCTGTGAATGAATAAATCCATTGTAGATCCAGATAGCTGTGTGTTCTTGAGTTTATACTGGAGTCATTTCACAAAAGCTGTCAAGATGGTTGGAGACAGGATACTGAGCCAGGCAGGTCCTTGAACTGAACCTGTATGTTTGTACCTCTGGAGGTCATCTGATCCAGCAACTCACCACCATTGAATGTGGCACATTCAATACATATAGCTAGTTGGGTTTTGATTGGGTGGGTTGGTATGAGGGTTTTTTTGGTTGTTGGTTAGTTTGGTTTTTGTTTGTTTTTCTGTGTTTTTTTTGTTTTCCCTTTTAGTTGGGGTTACTGTCTGTGAGGCAGAAATGTGATGAGGTGGTGGTGTCTTCATCATGGCACCCAGTTATGTTGTACATGCTTGGACCTGGAAGCTAGACAGTTTTAATTTCTGCAATTCTGAAAAAGTCTCACTGTCTGTTGTAATTTGGATCATAGTATTTACTATAGATTATGTAATTTAATGCTGAAGTAGTAAATAAGTGATGTTGGCTTGAAAACCACACTAGAAAATTTTAAAACTAAGAAGGTCTTCCTCTTTAGTACCTAATCTTCACAGAAGATTTTAAATTCTCAGGCAGCTAAATGTGAATCTTTAGTTCAAATTTTAAAGCCTTTTGCTTTCAACTGTTGATGTTTTCTTCCAATCTCAAATCAAGTGGAGGCCAGGAATTTGATTTCTTCCTTCTACTTATCCAAATGCAAATAAATAACAAATACATGTATATAAAAAGGAGAGAACATAGGGTGACCTGGTTTATATAACACTTCAAATAAAAGCTATATGGCAAAAAAGGATTTATGATACATTTGGTGACGAGAATTTGTTTGGCAGTAAAAACAATTAGTTGAATGATCCATATAATTAATTTGAAGAACTTCGTGCAATACCACTGCAGGAAATTCTTTTTATTAAAACATACTAGGCAAAATTTATGCAGTTAAAAAACTTAACACATACATTTCCCTTTCCTCTCTTTAACTTCTAACATGTTTTCACAGTTTCTTTCAGACTTCATAGAATTATTTTCTTTTGGCACTAAACTGATCATTTGTGTTTTAAGTTGAGGATTTTTAAAAATTGCTTTATTTTCTTAAATTCAGAGTTTTGAAAATTCTGTGTAATTAAACATAGGAGCTTTATCATAGCACTAACTGCAGTCTACTTTTGCAAAATCTGACAAAAGTAATTATCATGGTAAAATTCATCAGTGTGGTAGTACTTTCTTAAGAGAATATTGAATTTTATAAAAATAAAAAAATTATGTTGGATTTAAGAATTAATAAAAACTTCAAATATGTTGCTGTGTTATCAGCTGTTCTATTACATCAGAGGGTTCTCTGTCACATCAGGGAATATTGGATTTGCAATAGGACACTAAATGTCCATGTAATATAAAACCTTCACAATGGATATCCTTTAAAGTTGCTAATATAATAGACTAATCGCGTGAATGATTTTTTTATATTTTGTCAGTAGTTTAAGAGTAATGAAGAGGCTCATCTTGGCTGCTTAAACTGAAACTGATCCACAGAACAGTATTATCCTGATCAATCCTAGTTTTATATGATGGTCTTCAGCAAAGGGAAGGAAGGAAAGAGCCATACCTTCTTTCTCTGTATTTTTGTGCCAGCTGCCATGGAAATGAGAGATGTAACAGATTCCTAAGTTTCACTGTCTAAGCAATCCTTACATGGTGGGGATCTTGAAGGATCTTTTCCTCTTCTCTAAGTGGTTTACCTCACTACAGGAGGGATGACTTCATCATGACCCTGAATTCAAGGATTAAAAACGTGGTAGTGTTTTGTTTGGGTGTTTTTTTGGGTTTTTTTTTTTTTTTAATTTTAGCATAGCATTACTGATTTTTTAATGTCAGCTACTTAAGATGTAAAAATGTTAAATGAAATCAAAACAGGGTAAGCAGCAGGAAAAATTCAGCTCAGCCCCAGAAGTGGAAATAGATGATTGATCCATCTGTGTAAGGCCAAGATAGCTTTATTTGAGGGTCAAGAGAAGGATTTTTTTTTTTTATGATGATTCACCTGTCTTTTCAAATTTCTTGGTTTCCCAAGCAAGAGGTAAAATTTAACTTAAAATGATGACTTTTGTTTCAGTAAAATGATTGTGAAGGTATTGATAAGTAGAACCATAGAAAATATTTCATACAGTCACACCATGAAATTTTGATCAGAGAAACTGTGTGGGTATACCTGTGAATGTAAATTTCCATCACTAACAGCAGACTTAAGACCTTGTGTGCTTTCAAAGAAAATCCCAGAAACCATTACAACTACTCCCCCTCAAAAGAACCCCAGAAAAAACCTCCACGCTGCCATTATATCTTTGCTTGCAGTAACCAAACTGTAAAAATTTGGACTGAAATATTCTACGAATGATACTGACTATAGAGATTAAAATTTTTGAAGAACACAGTTTAAAATGTTTCCACTGTTTCTAAAAAAATAAGGTTAGAGGAAAATCTCTTTTCGATCTCTGTATAAATTAACCTGACAAAAGCCTTTTCTCTAACGTCATATGCATCATATCAGTGTTAAAGATACCTGTTGGCATTCTGAATGTCTTACGAAGCTAACAGTTCTGTACAAAATGGAAAGTAAACTAAATCAGCTAACTCTCTGATGGTATGGAAAATATCTTTGAACAATGATTATAAGATTCCTCATGGTGAACTTTTTGACAGCAAAGTTCAAACTCCTGTGCAGGGCTCCATCTGTAGTAAAGGGAGTGGCACTTCCAGAGGGCAGACCAGCATAATGCAAGTTGGAAAACTGAGTTCCATACTGTGTTTCTGCCTTTGCCAATAAAGTAGCTGTAAGGAGTTGGGCACCCTCAAATTATGGTAAGATACGCAGCAAAAATACGTGAAATTAATTTTGGTTTTGGTGGTTTTGGGTTGTGTTGGTTTTTTTGTGGTGTTTTTTTGTGGTGGTGAGGTGGGGTGGTGGTTGTTCTTTTTTAACTGTTTCAGAAAATCTGCTAGTTTAGGACACCATTCAAATCTGTTTGGACTTCAGAGGCTTCAGATCAGACCTAAGATGTCTTGCCCTACATATCTGTTAATCTATTCTGTTTTGATTCCAACAGTCTCTGTTGAAATACCATCAAAATGAGGTTTTGTGCCGTTCAAAGGGTTCCCCCTTTGAAAGTGAAATGCATTCACTGCACTGCTAGACATCTTTTAAAGAAAAAATTCTTTTGATGCTGTGGTACCTAAAACCCTATCCCAACCAGCAGTAAATACAAGCTATTGAACATATGCTTTCCTGGCTAGCAGTCAGCCTTCTTTAGAAGAGATTCTTTTATGCATACACTCCGTTCTGAGCTAATGGAATAGTGACAACATGTTTTCTAAAGAAAACCTGTGTATGAGAAAATTGCTTAGACATGCATAATCTTTCTTCAGGAAGCTGTCAAGGATTTGTATTGATGCTTGATGGTATGTTATTAACGTGCTTACAGAAATAATTTAAAGGCAGTAGAGCAGGGCTGTTTATACTATTTGTGGTAATATTACCATTACTAATTACATTACAGTGTAATACTCACTGATACAATCAACCGCTGGCAATGTCAGAATTAGTGTGGGATGGTATGAGAAGCCAAGATTTTAGACTTCTGACTTCAATTTGCCATTATCTTGTTGAAAAATACTTTCTTTTTCTTCCATGAGTGGAATATGTTTGATATCCAAATCACTGCAAAGAAAGCATTTTTAATTGACTTTTTTTTTCCACTTAAAGCTTAGTTTTTGAATAATCAGAAAAAAATGTAAAGAGATTGAAGACCATATTGTTTATTTAAAAAGTTAAGCAAGTTTATGTAGAGGTACGATAGGCAAGGTGTCTTTTTTTCTTTCTTAACATGGAGATGGTAATGGATTACAGTGGGATCAATACAGATAAATTAAGATATCTTAGGGTATGAATCAGCCTTTGACTGATTAAGCAGGCAGTTGTGTTAATTATGTTACTAAGTATGTAATGGGTTAAACTTCAAGACAACCCCTTCCTCCTTCTAGTATTAACATCAGTGTAAGAACTGGGATAAAATTTATGACATTCAAACAGAAGAGAAAAATAAGATTAGACTTACTAGAAACAAGGTGTATGAATAATTGAATAGGTATGTCTATAACAATGTAGGTTCTTTATGTAAATCTTGACAAAATATTTTTTCAGTTTGTGAAGGGGAAAGTTACTAACAGTGGGCTCAGTCAATCATATAGGCATTGTAGTGAGTAACTTCTGAAGTTTCTTTCAAACATCGCTTAGTTTCTTTGATATCCTCATGGTCTTCATTAGGATTACTTTATTACTATTCTTTATAGTGAGAAAAATAATCTGATCACAATAAACTCCTTATGATTTTCTTCTGACTACTGTCAGAAGTTTACACTTGTTTTCTTTGAACGGCAGCAATAATTAACTGTCCTCCTCCTCAACCAGAAGGCTGCTGCTCCCTTCATAATTTGTTTGCTTCATAATAGAGAATTGCCATGCTACCTGTGCAAATCATCACCAGACAGTCTCAGTGTATATGTTTATTCTGAGCATAGATTTGAGGTTATGGAATTCACAGGAATGGAGTCAAAGCACTAAAATGGTAAACAAGTTAGTACGTTGAATCATAGTGCAAATTTCATAGCTGAGCCACATATGCCTTTGGGATTTCAGTAAAATGTAGCTTTGCATAACTAAGAGTCTTCACACCAGAGCAGAATCTTTTTCCGAGGTGTAAAGGGTTGTCATTTGCCACACAATATGCTGCTTCTGAGAGAAAGAGAAAATAAGGTATTTTATTGCTTTTAAAGAGGCATTCTGTTTAATATATATCTTTCTTTTATTTCTTTTTTTTAATTTTTTTTAGGATACTTTTAGCATTTAGAAATATCTGGAGAGTACAAAACTATGCTCTTTAATTTTTCCTATTGCATATAGTTTGCTAACTTAATGCTGCAGCTGCTGAAACAGCTTGCCCCCTGGATGTTGCTGTGCTTTCATGTAATCGAGCCTTCTGTAGTTTCACTTAAAGGGAGTTTCACAGTCATGAGAGGTGACATATAGGCATATATCATCCACTTTTGTCACAGTCCATCCACAGAACAGATGCAGTGTAATGAACAGCAGTGCACAGAGTCAGTCGCTGTTGGGCAGGTAGTGGTTTGTATCTTTGATCTTTTTGACCTTGGAGTTACCAGTAAGTAGTCTATTTGTGTTTTTTTCATACATAGATCACATTTACTTTGAACTAAATTGAAACTATCGATTTATTTCGTGTAGGATTAATCTGCACAAGGCCAAATATTGGTCATCTGTTTCTCAAGAACTACTCATTATTCTTTGTCTTATATGACTATGTCTTTCTTTTGCCCTTGGGATGAGGATGGAAGACTTCACAGATCACAATTCTAGGCAATGCTGAAGAAGCAAAAAACCACAATAATTTGAGATTTGCAGCATAATAATATAATCTTTTATGGCTGAAACCAGTTATAAACTGTCATAATTAACAGTAAATTGAGATCCATTTTAGCCCTAAAGAATTACACTGTAATAGAAATACCAAGAGGTTTTTAGTTAATAATTGTATTATATTGTCCTTATGTATGGATTGCATCTATATGTGCTCAAAATAAGCAAAGTCTTCTGGTGAAATTATATATTCAGTACCTTACATGTGATAAAGTTTTTTATCTGTCAAAGGGTCTCACTTCAGGAGATGAGCGTTAATTAGACATTGCATAGACAATAAATAGAGCAATGGATTCACTGTAGTATATGAAAGGTGAACTTGCTGTTACGTTTGCACTGTCTTTGCAGTATTAGTTCCTCTTTACATCTCATTTTAACAGCTACTAGTCAAGTACCAGCGACTTCCTTAACAAAGGAGTCTGGGACAAAGGCAGGGAATCTTAAGTCTGTGAGGCAACCATGACTAAAAGACTCTTAACAGTAAAATTTTCACAGGGTAGAGTATTGTGGTGCAAGTACAAAGGTTGCATGGGGGAGTGCATGTGCTTTGAGAATCAAAATTGATTCATGAAGTCTCTTTTTGCTTTTTTCTGATGGGGTAGAGTTTCTCCATGATCTCCAAGGCATTCCTCTTGCTAGATTTTCCGTCTTCTGTATTCACTGCTAACACCAGTATAGGTGATTCTAGACTAGGTCGTGGTGGGTTTGTTGTGTTCTTTTGTTTTTTGTTTTTTGGTTTTTTTTTTTAGGAGTGAAAAATGTACTTGGTTTCTTTATCCAACAAAAAGTTTATTTGTCTTTACAAAAACATACTTAACTACTCACACAGGAAAATAATTGCATGTCTTGTGAACCTTTCAGTTTTAACACTGACATTATATTCTTATTTTCATTCTTTTTAATACATTACAATTTGCCTTTTAGGGTTTTACTTCATCCTTTTGAAAGTGACTGTTTTTGAAAGAGGGGTTTTGTTGGTTTTGTTTTTGAAAGCAAGCAAAATTGCTTATCTCTGGGACTGATGCTGCTGATTTTCTGGTGTTTTTTTCCTCTTCCATGATGAGCAACCATCACCAGTAGGTATTATTTATTAAATATTTTTCTGTGTGTTTTGAAGTCCTTTAAATTAACAGCATTTTAAAATAAAGGCAAGCTATAGGCAAAAGAATGCTGAAGTCAATTTAAAACATGCCAGCTGGCAAAAAAGAACGATTTAGTTGGCAAGAAAGTCTCTGGTCTGCTTACTCAACTGAATGTTTACTGTGGAGGTATTGTGTGTGTATGTATTAATGTGTAAAAGTGTAAATCAGTCTGTCATCCTTAGTCCTCCTTCTTCCCTTCATCTCCTGGATCTTTTATTTCTTTACTGTAATTAAAAGATCAGTAGTTCATTATGTTTGATTTCTCCATAAATGAAGGCAATGTTACAGAATCTTCACAGATAGTACAGCATCTTCATGGGAAGGTATAATCCTATGTAAGAATCAATGCAGAATGGTATAATTCCTAGACTGCATGTTGGTGCGGTACTGCATCTCACTGGCTAAATGGGCAACTAAATGCTGTACCGTCCTGTCAGTTCTCTCATATATACACACACTGCTGTACTGTTGAAGTGTAAAAACGAACAAAGGAAATTACCCTTGCGAAGGTCTGTAACAAGGCCATAAAACAGGCCATAAACAAGTCTCGTAGTTTTTCTTAGAACACTGTTGTTAGTACTACCTGATTTGACAGGTTACAGTATATTTTATTTTTATTTCTGTGTAAAAGCCTCCTATACTATTTCAGTGGGAGAAAACTGAGAATTATGGTGAGGTAATGATGTTACTGTATTACAGCCAAAAAGACAGCAATTTATTTTGAATACAGAAATTTCTTGCTAGGTTTTGTTGTGCTGTTTTTTTTGTGTGTGTGTGGTGGATTTTTTTTTGTTGTTGTTTTTTTTTAAACTGTGTAGGATTTGTCATTTTCCTGAAATGAGTGACCAGCAGTCTGCAAACTGAAACGATTTATTGAGGCATACAAATAAGGATTTAATTTTATTCCTTTTAGGCACTGAAATGTCAGACATATGTTGCAAGTTGTGTGAGGCTAGGTGGAAGAAATGTGCATTGAACTTCAGTCCCTTAACTCCTTGTTTACTGGGAGTGAGAGACGTTCAGAGTCCCGTATGTTTTGGTCTATTAGTTTGAGAGGTTTGCCTGATTAGGAAGTTTGTGTACACGCATTTCAGTTGTGTAATTCAGACAGCTTAACTTCCACAGGCACTATGCAACAACATCTGTATAAACTGTTTGAAGACGCCAAAATTAAGTTTGTGGTGTCCAGGTAACCAAGGTTCTTCATAATCAGTGTTTTACTTGTGGAATTGAGCTAAACTTTTGAGGATAGCAAAGTACAGCAGGCTTTCTTACTCAGGCAAGGTTATAGTTTCTGGTGTCTGTATTTTTTAATATATGATCCTAGCAGAAAAGGAGAGGAGAAAAGTAAGAAGTTTGATTAATGGAAGAAGCTTAGAAAGAGCTAAGTTTGAGGACTGATCTCAGAGCTCTTAGGCTGGGAAAAAAAGGTCCCATTAATTTTAGTGGGAGTTTTGACTGCACAAGGACTTTCAAGATCAAGTGCTTTCTTGTTCATTAAAGGATAGAAGGTAATTAGAAATAAAGCACAGAAAAGATTTTATATAGTACTGCTTTTGTCAGCTGAAAAAAATCCATATTATTGTAGGAGTTTTAGGCTAATTTCTTTCTCCCTTTCTTGCATAAAATGATGACACAGTAGGTTGTTTTCATTACTCTTAAAGGTCTGTGGTTCTATCTGTTCATTTTATTGGGAAAAAAGCAATTGGCAAGTTTTTTCTGTGTTAGCTTCCTTGCTCTTGGGTTCCAATCTCATCTATGGTGCTGACTTTGTCATTTCCCTCCTCCGTCCAAACTGTTTTGCTCAAGATATTCCCACAACATTTTTGTTTGTAGATGTTGGATGATAAATGAAATAAAAAGCCAGTGTGCATTTTGTTTGAAGGATTTTGCTGATGTCAGCTTATGAAATAGTGGAACTATTGGAAAGAAAATGATAAAACGGTACTAAGTTTTACAGAAAGAAATCTTGCATGTTTTATAGTACCTTATTTATGTTGACTTTTGAACACCTTTTGGGGAAGAATCTATATGTACTTAAGACCTCTTGAATCCAACTCTGAATTTTGAATGTTTGGCAGTCATGACCCATTTCAGGAATTGTAAATTTTTGTCATCAACTGATGGGAGTACTTTCTACACTGACCTCAGTGACAAGGGACTCATCTCCTCTTAGAACTTCAAACCATTCTTTGTAATACTTAAAAATACGTTTCATGTTAGTTGTCCCTTACAGGTACTTTCCCCACCCTCTCCTCCCCCCACCCCATATCAAAACCTTTTTCCCCTCAGCCTCTAGCTGTAACTTATTTCGGTGAAGATTGTGGTCCGAGTTTAATTGCAGATGGAATTGCCACTGGTAAGACTGAGAGCAGGAGCCACTTTTTTTACAGCTTTCTATTGTGTGCTGGTGGGCACAAGGGAAGCTGTAAAAGGATGTGGAGCCAGAGAAGCTGTTGCAAAGCTGTTGCTTGCCTGGTTCTCTTTGCTGGCCTGGCAATACATAATGATCTTAAGTATTCCAAACAGCAAGGGAAAGTGAGAAAGATTTATTTCACTTCTGACATAGCAGTAGTCTGCTTTTTTATGAAGTAGCTATGTAGAATTTTAGTGATGCCATGCGTCTGTCTTTCCAATCTGCGATTGTTACATGAATAAGATTTTGTTCCTGCTCATTCTTGTTTTATTTTGATGGTCTCCCTATTCTTTGAACTAGCAAAGGGGATGGGGGAAATATTCACTATTTGTGGTTATTGAAATTACTTTTGTGATTCCTTTCCAATTATTTTCAGGAAACAATAACTTTTTCTGCAAATGAGACTTATTTCTGTAAAGGTGACTTTCTGCCAAATAAGAAGGTATTTGGTAATACGCAGTCTGCCTTCAAAAACTCATCACTTTATCAAAATGGATAAAACTGTTCAATATAGATTCTCAAAAGAGAACTTGATCCATAGAGACTCCTTTACTTTTTTACTACTTTAATTCTGTTGCCTTTGGGTGAATTGCTCTTCATTTGTACTCATGTAAATGAGCAAAACAATCATATGTAAAATATCAGAGGAGATACAGGCAGATTTTAAAATGAGTCATTTTCAGTGGCATTTACCTTTCTGTTAAGCTATACTGTTAATCTCCATGGATTGTGTAAGTGCCTTTTCACTCAGAATGTAAGACCAAATAATATTTCTGCTTATGTAAAGGGTTTTGGTTTTGGTTTTTTTCAAATGAAATTTTAGATGACAAAGAAGGGACTTCCTGAAGTTAGTTGGAAATGTGACTTCAGATATCAGAGGAGAATATTTTTGTGAGATAAAAGAGTTAAGATGACTTTCTGCTTTCAAGGGGATTTCTTGAAAAAGCTTTCAGAACTGTGGTACAATTCTCTAAGAACAAACTTGTGTGAGATATCTGAGGTACCTGTTGGGAGTGCTTTGCAAGAGACATGTGTTTTCCATTGCAAGTAAAAACTACAATTTAATGTAAAGTTTTCTGATGATTTTGCTCACTGCATGGTGGTAAATGAGCAGATAAACTGTTCTGTATAGGATACTAATGTCCTTTCTGAATATGGTGCACAGAGTGCTTGTTGCAATTTGGGCATATTACTCTCTACAGAGAACGGATTTGAAATTGTCCCACTTTCCAGAGGCATTACCCTTGATGTAATGTTCTCTCGCTGAGAAGCCTTATTTTCTCAAATACAATAGAACAGTACAAATGCCTGGTGCTGTGTTGATACCTGAGTTTCTGACTGTCCTTCAAATGCATATGTCGGTCTGGCTTATATTGTTCTGAGTTATTATGGTACTGTGCTGCTGTCAGGTTGGATAACCAGTTTCTCAAGGAATAGGCAGTTTTGAAGATTCTGAAGTCTTAGTAACTTACTGAGGTTTCCCTCCACAGTTCTCTTATAGTCACATACACACAGGGTCCTTGTGACTTGTGTCCTTGGAGACATGGTATATTGGGGTGTCTGAGTATTATACACAGGAGGGAACCTGAAGTGCATTGTGCTATTTATATTCAGCAGTTAGTAACAGAGCATGAACATCCATTAATGCTCCCACATTAAACACAGCTTTAATTGCAGTTTTAAAGATCTGCTGGTTTTGCTTTTTAGAGTCTCAGGGTTGATTAATAATATCTTAATAAAAAGCTTAATAGTGCATTAAACTTAAAAAAAGTGTCTTATTATGAGACAGCGATTTCACTTGGTAGTTCACTAAACAGAATAAAATCTCATCTTAAAATCTGTTGCCTGGCTGCAGCAAAATGTTACACAATCAGCCTTCAGAAACCACACTGACATTTGATGTAGCATTTTAAATGTTAGCACACACGTTTGGTACCGGGTACCAGCACACACGTACTAGGCTACGGCCTCTGGAGTTTGTTGAACCCTCATAAAAAGTCCTTTATCTATTTTCAGTAGAAATTTGCTAACATTTTACTTTCTATATTACCAATATTGGGCCACTGGGGAGGCGGGTTATCTGAAGATCTGTAGTAAGAATGACACATCTTTTTTATTTAAATATTATTGCTTTTTAGGCACTGAATTTTGGAGATATGCTGAAGTACTTGTGGGAGATTTGGGTGCCTGAAAAACCATGGGTGGTAAGATATCAGATCCACTGAAGTCAATAAAATACACATTTAATTTTAAGATAGGTATTTTGGGCCCTGTTGTCACTGAATTCAATGGGCAAAACTCTTGCAGGGCTCGTAAGAAGTGCATTACTGGAAATGTATGCAAGAGTATTTCCATTCTTTGCAGTATTGTCAGACTGGTGTGAAGTTGAAGTAATGCCTGTGGTGAACTAGAACTGTGTGGTAGCATCTGTCAGGGGGAAGAGCAAATTGATCAGCTGAAGGTTACAAGACATTTACTCTTACCTTTGCTCAGAAAGTGGCTAGCTATTGCCCATCAGAGCAATTCATGGCTCACAGCTGGGCCTACTGAATAGTACCTTTCTCCAGGCATCCTCTTGTTACACTTGTTTTACACCTGCTCTGGACTCCAACCCAGTAAGCCAAGAAAAATAACCCATCTCCTGTTGAGGACCATGTGGACTTCTCAGAAAAAAAGTCTGGCAGATGCTGTTTGTCTTCCACTTTCAGAGGCAGTAATCAGAGAAGAACCAGGGTTCAGTGCTTTGATCTCTTAAGACTCTGCAGTAAGGAGGAACTGTCGTCTACTTAGACGCATAGTTTCTTCTCTGTGCAGAATTGCAGTCTAGTCTGTCGGTTTCTGTGCTGGGTTTTCTGTGTGGAATCAAGGACTGTGGTTTCTGTCCACTATCTGTGCTTTCTAAAGACAGTCTCTCCAAAATAAGTAACAGAAAACTCCATGTAGAAGGTCAGAACTTGCATTTGTGTTAAAGTTTAAAAGTAATAAATGCAATTGCAATTTAGTTACATCTTATGTTAATTTCATTACATTTGTTCAACTAGTCAAACTACAAGATTGCCGTAAAAAGTTGTTTTCTTGATAATGTAGACCTCTTTCCCCAATACTATGCACTCCGTGTCACTCACTTTAAGCTACATTGGAAGAAGAAAATTTCCTGGAAATGGGAGTTTCCAGTATCAGACATTAAATTTTAAACTATGTTTTCTAGCAACCTATTGGATATTTGGTGGTTTGTCCTTTATAGTAGACTATTTTAGCCTCAATCTAGGGATTTCAGGGACAGGGGAATTGTATTAAGTTTTTAGTGTAAAATAGTCTGAATAAACTTTGTTGAATCTCTTAGTATACTATAAACCTGATAAATTCTCATTAAGGCAATGTAGAACGGTTAGACCACACTCAAGTGGATTCAGGCAGTGGAGTACCACATGAAAGTAAAACGTGCACTTAAGCTCTTAGCTCAGTTTTGGGATATCTTGTATCAGTATTAGAGTGTAGTACTTCAGCAGAAGCTGTCACTTCCAGTATTTTATTTCATTAGATAATAATTACAAAATAAGGTGTCTTTATGTACTGTTTTATTTAAAGCTCTAAGAACAACATATACATAATACTTCATAGTCTAGTCAATTTTTTTTGTGGGAAAGTATATTATTCTACACATTACATTGTAAAAGCTGGTCTTTTAACAGTTACAGTTGTTAAGAGAAATCTTTGCCATGGTAGTTGGAAGTTAATTACTAGAATATAAGTTGTAAAGTAACTAAACAGGAAGAAAGGACTAAGCTTTTAAGCTAATTTCTGGAAGATTTTATGGAACTTTCTCATTCTTTCCGTAAGAGTTGTTGCTCTTTGTCAGACAAATCTTTTCAGCTAGGTTTGGTGCTTCAAGAGAGTTAAACAAATAGGCAAACTATTATTTCCCATGCCTGTTCTAGGTTTTAAAAAATGTGGAGATTTATTCCCTTTTCTCTACCAGTTGATATTGGGCATGGAAAGCTTTGTTGTTTGTTTGGTTTTTTTTTTCCTAGCTGACAACAGCAGCCTGACTAATCACTTTAATTAAAGCTTCTTTTCCATCCATGTGAGTGATATGCTTTGAAAAAAATCCTCCAACCCTTTAATTATGGAAAGCATTTTAAGTATTTGAATGTATTTTTATCATTTTAATATTGATCTTCGCAGTCTGAAGAATAACTAAGTAATGTTGATGGTCTGTAGTGTGAACGAGGACTGCTCATTTTGCAATGCATTACTGAGTATGAGTAAGGAAATACTGTATTCTTGCTTTTTAAAAAAAACATTTGAATTACCTGTGAGTACTTTGCTCATCTAAATAGCAATTACACCATCTCTTTCTAAAAGATTCTTGGTAAAGCAAAGCTCCATTAACATTGCATGTAATAAAATCGAAAAACCCTCTTAAAACAAGTTTCAGACTTAATGGATTTTCTGTTTCTCTAAGTTAAATTTTAGTCATTGTCTTTAATGGTGGTGGTAGCTAGACCTAAAGATTAGATGCAGAAATTCTTAGATAAGTGTCTGGTGTATCTGATTAAGCAGCAGTTCAGACAGCACAATTTTGTGGGGGAACTTGGGCTGGAGTGGGCTGGATGCAGGAATGGAAACACAACACTCAGTGATCAGCAATCTAGAATGTATTTAGCATGTAGGTAGTGCCTCGATAGCAATTTGTCTTTTAAGAAACCTATTCTACAGTACACACACATGCATATACACATGCATGCACATGCACGCACATAGGCACACACCAGTCAAAGCTGCATTTCCTCCAGCCCAGTTCAGGCAAGCGTGCAGGGGGTACAGCACATTTACTCTATAGCTGGGTCCTGATTGTCAGCCGGACTCCTGTGTGCACGGTTCAGGCTCAGCCTTCTATGTGGTGCTGGATGCCCAGAGATTTGTACACTCTTGAGGAGTCATTGTCTTAACTGTTTATTACTTTATAAATCATGTTGTTGGTATAAGTCATTATAAGCCAAGCTAGTGAGCCATGTGGCCTCACTAGTCATACAGCCTCAGGCCAGTCTCCTTGATATCACCCATATGTAAGGCCAACTAGCAGTTGTCACTGAGGTTTCTATCACTCTGGTCTCCCTACCCAAATGTGTTACAGAAGTGTGAAGTCAGCAAGAAATACATGATGGAGTTCAGCTAGTGCAGCTGTGTTTTTCATGTCATACAAGGTTCATTTTGTTATTTGCAGATGGGCAGATGTAGTCATTGTCCCATTTATCTGAGCAATGCTTTTGGGTAGACTCTATCTGTGACATGATCAAAATGATCCCTTCTAGAAATATAATGGTACTTTGGCATTGATAACATCAATATCTGTTCCTTTGGGGTGGAAACACCCCCTCCCACCCTAACATGTAATAGAACCTTTCTTTGAGAGAAGAGAGAGATGCAGAGCTGTAGGAAGTGGTCTGAGGTTAAAGGAAAGAATCTGAGACTATTCAAATACCTCATTTGAGTATGTCCCGTATAAATGACTTGGTTTCCAAACAGTAGATTATGCAAGCATATTTTTTCCCATAATAAGAAAAAAAAAATCATTTTCTCTGCTGTTCAAGCTAGTTGGTAATAATCATTTGAGGCAGGATTCTGAGAAGAGCAATTCTCTGTACAATTTTTTTTTTGAGTTTGCATATAAATATATGGTTATTTACCCTGGCAGAGGTTTTCATAATTTTATTTTGTTCTGATTATAACTTCCTGTGCCTATTAACTGGTAAAAGAAGTTTCTTAACTTGAATTCAACGATGTTGGACAAACACCTATCTTCTTTGTAATTAGATTTTATTATGACTTTGTTTTCAAAATAAGCTGCTTTTTAGTTGAAAGCTGTCCTTAAAATTACTTCTGAAGCAGCTCTTTCAAATGAATCAAAATAGATGCTGGTCAATGAGGTACTACTGTTTTGTCTCATAAGTGGTTAAAGTGAAACGGAGCAACCTCAGGTTTATATAAAAATACATGTTTACATATGTATCTTGACTTCATTTTTCTCCCTAATTAGTAGCATGCTATGTACCATTCTTGACTTTTGATTCACCCCCTTGGTGCCTGCACCTCCCCTTAGGGATCCCAGCTGTTTTCTCCTCCTGCTGTAATTGAAATCAAACTTGTTCCAGCCTGTAATTGATAGTGAATCTAACCATCTAATGCTTTCTATGAGACAGATGCACAGCAGAAGCACATGAAACAGCATATGGAAAACCAAGTACCCTACTGGGGTGAATATAGATCCATTCTTGTTATGTTATACAATATTCCAATAATTTCATCAACTAGTTCACCTATGTTTTAAATTGAGAGTGTGATATGTATAGAAAATTTTGAGTATGTGCAATGTATTAATTGAAATGGTTAGGTCAGATCTCTCTGTCCTCATGAAGAGCTGCGCCTCCAGACTGCTGTTACGCATTATCTTCTTCACCTGCTCTTTTCTCGTGAGATGTCAAGAAAAGGTATTCTAATGTCTGTCTGAGTGTTGTTATGACAGGTCTAACAGCTTATATGGGAATGTAAGTCTAGATGTTCTCTCTCACCCTTGTTTTGGCATCTAGTGCAAATCACAATCTTGCATAAAGAGTGCATCTTTTATTCTCCAGAAGGCGGCATTTGCTAGGAATCTACGATTTGAAGCAGGATGGTGCTGTCAGTACTTTAGTATATTGCTGGTTTTCTTTCTCTCTCAAACCATATAATACTTCCATTAGTAATGATGTAATGAATAAAAAAGTAAGATGTTCTTTTATCCTATATCTCTCCATTTCTTTCTATGTATAGTATATAAGAGAAAAGAGCGCCAGTCATGAATTGTTATATATGTCATATTTTAATATTTTCAAGAATGTGGGGTTTTGCTTCTTCGCCGCGTACACACAGACAGACACACACAGAGACAGACACACAGAGACAGACACACAGACACACACAGACACACAGAGACAGACACACACATACAGACACACACACACACAGACACACACAGAGACACACACACAGACACACACAGAGACAGACACACACATACACAGACACACAGACACACACATACAGACACACACACACAGACACACACACACGCAGACACACACACAGACAGACACACACACAGACAGACACACACACAGACAGACAGACACACACACAGACACACACACACAGACACACACACACACAGACACGCCCCCGGGATCTACTCTAGTTCCCACGCTCGAAGGGTTATATAGTTTTTATAGCTTTCTTCTACCTCTAGCTTCTCCTCGTGATACAATATACAGTAATTAAATATAGAACTAAGGAGAAGTCATAGATTAATTGTTGGCTGCTGGATTTTTTGGGATATTTTTGAGGTATGTTTTCTTAGCAGAAATAATGTAATAGTCCCCTGTGTGGATTTCCTCATACTTGGTTTTGGAAGGAGCCTCATGTGTTCCTTCCAGTGCTACCAATAACAAGGTGTTATCAGTACATCTGAGTCAGGCAGACCAAGGCTTTGAGCGATTGCATCTGTAACTAAGACTGAAGACCCAGCTTAAGTATAAAAATCAAATTCGTACTGTTCCTGACTCTAGATATGGCTGCCCTGTGTAAAGTTCAGCAGGATTTCTCCTGGGGTAGCGAAGTTCCTTTAGGTATATCTAAATAAATGTTAGCATTCTGGTGAATACTTACAAAGAGATTTGGAGGAAAGCTAGTTATTTTGTAACTCCTCAGATTATACCTGGTTTCTCAGGGACCTAAGAAAAAACAGAGTAGAAATTAACTTCTTCATGCTGTTCACAATCACAGTGGAGATTCTTCCTGTTAAATATTTATCCATCGTGGAAAAAGAAAAGAGTTGAACAATCAAACGGTGTTAATTTAAATGTCATAACCACAATTAGAACAAAATTGTGTCTTTTTTCTATTTTTTCTTTAAAAATATATATTTCTGTGTATTACACAGAAAATATGATTTATTGTTCATTAAAATATTATATAAAAATGAAAAGTAGTAAATGTATTAAGGCTAGGCATGTGATTATTTTTAAGTCTTGCTATATGCACGGACGATGGTTCTGTTATCGTGGAGTAATCTAAGTTGGAAGGGACCTTCAGAGGTCATCTGATACAGTGTCCTACCCCAAAAGGGCTAATTTAGATCAGGTTTTTCAGGGCCTTGCTCAGTCAAGTTTCGAGTATCTCCAGGGCTGTCTCCAAGGCTTGCCATGGCCTTGCTGGGCACCCTGTTCCAGTTTTTGATCATCTTTGTGATTTTTTTTCGCTTCATATAAAATTAGAATTTTCCATGTTGCAACTTGTCTCTAGTGCTTCGCATCCTATCAGTCTTAAAAAAGAGTTTTGATCCATATTGTCCAGGGCCTCCCATTAAGCAGCTAAAATTGCAACAACTTTTGCATCTTAAGGGTGAGCACATGTAGCACTCGGGCTACCTATATGCTCTACAGCCTCCTGACCAACTCCTGACCAACCTTCTGACTCTTTGCTGGGCTTACTCCAGTGTTTTCCTGTACCAGAGAGCTCAAAGCTGGGCACATCATTCCACATGCAGTCTCAGACATGGAATCATGGAATCCTTTAGGTTAGAAAAGACCTTTGAGACCATCAAGTCCAACTGTGAACCTAACTGCCAGGTCAGCAGTGTGCCTAAATGCAACATCTACAAGTCTTTTAAATACCAGCAGGGATGGAAGGACTCAAGCAGTTCCCTGGGCAGCCGGTTCCAGTGCTTGATAACTCTGTTAGTGAAGAAACAGAATGCCAATCTAAACCCCTCCTGCACAACTTGAGGCCAGTTCCTCTCATCTTACCACCTTACTTTGGAAAAGACACTGGCATACTGAATAGAAAGGAAGAATTGCCTCCTAGAGCTTTCTCGCTACATTGTTACTGATGCAGTTTGACCTTTGTTTAAGGACACTCTGCTGATTCATTCTGGAATGGTTGTTTACCAGGACCAACAGATCTTTTTTTGCTGGGCTGTTTTCTATCCGGTCGGGCCCCAGCCTGCATTGTTGCACGGGGTTATTCCCTCCTGGGGCAGGACTCCGTGCTTGCCGTTGCTGCGCCTTGTGAGGTACCTGTTGCCCATCGTCCCAGCCTGTCAGGCTTCCATGGAATCGAAGCCCGGCCTTCCAGCGTGCGGAGCGCTTTCCCCTCGCCTGGAGTCGTCTGCGCGCTTGCAGAGGGTGTACTCTGCCTCATGGTCTGGCTTATTAATAAAGACATCAGGTGCTAAATCAGCGTTGGCCCCATTATCCACCCCTACCAGCCATCTGCCCGTTGGACTGAGCACCTGTGATCGCAACCCTTTGAACCTCAAGAGTCCGAGCAGTTTTTCCAGGCACTTGATAGTCTGCCTACCCAAACCATGTTTTCATCAAGTTGTTACTATGGATAAAAAAAAAACAAAAAAAAAAAACCCACCCCCACCCCACCCCCCCCAAAAAAAAAAACCAAACCAAAAAGAAAAAAGCCTTGCTGACATCAGAGAACCTCTTCTTCACCAGTGCAGCCATCTCACCACAGAAGCTAATCAGGTTGGTCAAGCACATTTTGCCATTGGTAGATGCATGTAGGCATTCTCTTGTTTTTGCTGATAGTATAACTTCCTTTTTAGGTTTCACAGTCCTCACTACTATCAACTCCAAGAGAGAAGTGGGTTTCATAATTCAGCTGGGGTCAGTTAGAATTTCCCCATTATGCATGCTGACTTAGGCGGTGCTTGTTTGACTTGATGGGCATAACACTCAACTTTTCCCATGCTTTGAGAAGTTGTCATTGATGATCAATCAGTTCTGCTGAGCTCCTTTACCCTCCAGGGCTGTTTCCCATTAGCCCTCACCAACCGGATCCCTGAACAAATTTAAATCTGCTTTTTGAAGTCTAGGTTTGTTGTTATTATTATTATTATTATTATTATTATTATTTTAGTAATAGATCCAACTGAGTGTCTCCTCTGGTACGTTTGTCAGCCACCTGTACACCTGTATCTAAAAAACATTTATTGATGCTTCCTGGAAATCTCTTGAAAATTTGTGATCCACCATTTTGCCCTCTCAGAATCATAGAATCATGGAATCATTTAGGTTGGAAAATACTTTTAAGATCATAAAGTCCATCTGTTAACCCACTGGACTGCCATATCCATCACTAAACCATGTTCCTAAGCGCCACATCTATGCATTTTTTAAACACTTCCAGGGATGCTTGTTCTACCACCTCCCTGGGCAGCCTATTCTAATGGTTGACTACCCTTTCAGTGAAGAAGTTTCTCCTAATATTCAATCTAAACCTCACCTGACATAACTTGAGGCTGTTTCCTCTTGTCCTGTGGCTAGTTATCTGGGAGAAGAGACCTATGCCCACCTGCCTATAACTTCCTTTCAGGTTTTTGTGGGGAGCAATAAGGTCTCCCCTGAACCTCTTTTTCTCCAGGCTAAACAACCCCAGTTCCCTCAGCCACTCCTCATAAGACTTGTGGTCTAGGTCCTTCACCAGCTTCACTGCCCTTCTCTGGACATGCTCTGGCACCTCAGCATCCCTGTTGAAGTGAGGGGCCTATATAATGAGAACAGTATTTAAGTTGTGACTTCACCAGTGCAAATTACAGGGGGAAGATCGCTTCTGTAGTCCTCCTGGTCACACTGTTTCTGACAGCAGCTAGGAAGCTACTGGCCTTCTTGGCTACCTGGGCACACAGCTGGCTCATGTTCAGCTGTCCATCAGCCAGCACCCCCAGGTCCTGTTCTGCCAGACAGCTTTCCAGCCACTCTTCCCCAAGCCTGTAGTGTTGTGTGGGGCTGTTGTGATTCAGGTGCAGGACCTGGCACTGCTCCTCATTGAACCCCATACAACTGGCCTTGGCCCATTGGTCCAGGCTGTCCAGATCCCTCTGCAGAGCCTTCCTGCCCTCAAGCAGTTCAACAGTCCCACCCAGCTTGGTGTCATTTGCAAACTTAGAGAGGGTGAACTCAATCCCCTTGTCCAGATTGTCAGTAAGGTTATTAATCAGGACTGGCCCCAATACTGAGCCCTGGGGAATACTACTTGTGACCAGCTGCTGGTTGGATGTAACTCTATTCATTATGACTCTTTGGGCTCAGCTGTCCAGCCAGTTTTTTACCCACCATTAAGGTACACCCATCCAAGCCATGAGCAGCCAGTTCCTCCATGAGGATGCTGTGGTAGATGGTGTCAAAGGTTTTACTAAGGTCCAGGGTAGACAACATCTGCAGCCTTTCCCTCATCCACTAGGTGGGTCATTTTGTGTTAGAAGGAGAGCAGGTTTGTCAAGCAGGACCTGCATTTCATAAACGCCTGCTGGCTAGGCCTCATCTCCTGGGTGTCCTGTACATGGCACGTGATGGCACTCAGGATGATCTGCTCCATGGCCTTCCCTGACACTGTGGTCAGGCTGACAGGCCTGTAGTTTGCTGGATCTTCCTTCTGGCCCTTCTTGTTGATGGGCATCACACTGGCTAACCCCCAGTCTTCTGGGACCTCTCCAGTTTGCCAGGACTGTTGATAAATGAGCTTGGTGAACTCTTCTGCCATCTTCCCCAATACCCTCAGGTGAGCAGATGCCATCTGGCCCCATAGACTTGTGTGTGCCTGAGTGGTTTAGCAGGTCACTAACTGTTTCCTCCTGGACTGTGGGGACTTCATTGTGCTCCCTGTCCCAGTCTTCCAGCTCAGAGGGCTGAGTACAAGCTGAGGGAAGCTGGTCTTGCTGTTAAAGACTCTGGCAAAGAAATCACGAAGTACCTCAGCCTTTTCCTCATCCTTTGTGGCAGTGTTCTCTGCTGCATCCAGTTAAAGGATGGACATTATCCCTCGCCCTCCCTTTGTTTCTAATGTATTTGTAAAAACACATTAAAAATTCTTTTTTGTCTTTTATGTCAGTGTCCAGCCTGAGTTGTAGCTGGGCTTTTGCCTCTCTAATCTGGGCCTTGCATAACCTCGTGACATCCTTATAGTGCTCTGGAGTTGCCTGCCCCTTCTTCCAACGGTGGCAAACTCTCTTTTTCCCCTGAGTGCCAGCCAAAGCTCTCTGTTCAGCCCAGGCCGGTCTTCCCTGCTGGCTTGTCTTTCAGCACATGGGACAGCCCACTCCTTCACCTTTAAAACATCCTTCTTGAGGGATCTCCAGCCTTCCTGGATGCCTTGGCCCTTTAGGACTGTCTCCCAAGTGACTCTGTCAACCAGTCTCCTAAACAGGCCAAAGTCTGCCCTTCTGAAGTCCAAGGTAGCGGTTCTGCTGACCCTTCTCTTTATTTCTCCAAGCATTGAAAACTCTTTAGCACCTCGTGATTGCTATGCCCAGGATGTCCTCTGACCACCACATCACCTACCTGTCCTTCCCTGTTTGCAAACAGCAGGTCTGGTGGGGCATCTCCCCCTGGCTGGTTCACTGACCAGCTGTGTCAGGAAGTTAAATTCCACACACTCCTGGAACCTCCTAGACTGTTTCCTCTCTGATGTTTTGTATTTTCAGCAGATAACTGATAAGCTGGATTCCACCACTAGAACAAGGGCTGTGATCATGAGACTTCTCGCATCTGCTTGCAGAATATTTCACCTGCCTCTTTATCTTGGTCGGGTGGTGTATAATAGTCTTTCACCAGGATACCTGCCTTGTTGTCCCTCCCCTATTCTTACCCATAAACATTGTTGTTACCATCATTAAGGTCCAGATGATCAAAACACTCCCTGACATATAGAGCTACCCCACCGCCTCTCCTTCCTTGTCTACCCCTCCTGAAGGCTTTATAGCCATCCATTGCAGCGCTCCAGTCATGTGAGTTATCCCACCATGTTTCCATTATAGTGACTGTGTAATACATTTCCTGCCGCATGATGGTTTCCAGTTCCTCCTGTTTTTTGCCCATGCTTGTGGCGTTTGCGTAGATGCATGTCAGTTGTGCTATCAAACTCATCTCCAACACTGGCATGCTGCCTCCAGGCTCATCTCTAGTGAGCCTGTTTTTATTCCCCTCCCCCTTCAAAGATGTTGGGGTTGTTCGTATACCCCCTGAGAACTACCCTTGTGATTCTGAGGCTTCCCCCAGGTTTTTAAAGGAGGCTTTGCTTCCTGTTCTCTTGATCCATCAATCACTCTGTCATCACTGATCTTGGTCCGTCAGCACTGGACTGGTAGGTCGCCTGCTCCTGTGCAAAGCTCCATGAATTCAAACTGCCCTTTTCTACAGAATGCAACTTCTCCTCCTCACTTGTCCTGAGGAGGCTGGATGGGTTCCCTGCAATTTGTTTTCCACTCTGCACATGGGTATGTACCGGCACTTGAGGTGAATGCGCCCCCCCAGCTGCATTGTGTTTACAGGGGATGTACCTCATGTGCTTACTCCTGAGCACTTGCTTTCTCCTGTCCCTCCTCACATAGCCTCAGTTCTTTTGTCTACCATCTCCAGATGTTTATAGCCCTTCTGGCTAGATTAACAACCTTCTCTGCAAGTCTGGGTCTAGCTCCAATTCATTAAATATACTATGACATAGAAATGTTTTGATACAGGTGTTCATTGTGTACATACAAAATATCTATGCATAATTTTAGTGTCTACCTGTGTTTAAATAGTGTATGCAAGTTCATGAAGAGAACAGACACTTTGTATATATTGTTATGCATATGTGCACAGCAAGAGAAAAAGGAGTGTAAAAACTTGAAGTACTGAATAATTATCTTTTTGTTTGGGAGTATTTTCTTGAGCTTTTTATTTCCTTCATCCCTACTGGCAGACATCTTTCAGTCTGATTTTTCAAATGGTACAACGGGGTTTTGTTTTTGTTACTTTTTTTTTTAACATCATTGAAGTGTGAAGCAGAAAGCAGCCATGCATATGCCTGGCCAGTTTGTTGTTGGTGATGGTTTATTCTTCTTTGTAAAAAAGGTGTTGAAATGTTTTGGAAAGGCTGATCTTATATAGGGGATCAAAACACAGGAGTTGAAGAGGTACAGCAGTTTTCATGTTCTTCTTTTCCAGAACTATAATCATGCATAAAGTAAATTTAAAACAATAAATAATCAACATATAGTATTATAAACACATTTGAACTGCTGCACTGAATTGTACTATCAAAAAAGATATTTGACATTTTTATGTACTTCCACAGGTTTTTTTTGTTTAAAACCTGTTTTTCTTGGGGGAGGAGGAAGATAACTTCAGTGTATTCAAATATTTTAAGGAAGATACATCTGTTATTTAATGTTACTAAGATGCCAGTCTTTTATGATAAGGTGTATGCCACAGAGGTTATCCAGGTGGGTTTGCTTGATAGTATATTTGTATGAGAAGTGTCTTGGACATTTCTGTTTGTATACCTTTGTTTGCTGTTTTGTTTTCTTAAACCAGTAATTATCTTTGTAAGTGGGAGAGGCAGGGAAGTACGCATAACAGTTTTTCACAAGTTTTGTTCATCTGTCCTATACCTATTAAAATAAATTAACTTTCCATATTGAAGGAAATTTGGCTTTCAGTTGCATTTTGCCTTGGAGGAGGAGAGAATGAAAAAGAACATTATGTTCCATAATACGAAGATTTTATGATCTAGTGTTAAATTCAAAGGTGGAGTAGGATTAAAAAGGGTACAAGTGTGATTCACAATAACAGCACTTTCACTCTTCTTTTTTGCGGTGTGCATTTCCTTTGATTGAAGATGATAGTACCACAAAAAGATTACTTCCTTTTTGTTGTTGGTTACCTGAAATGTTGTTTCTTAGGTCTCCTGTCTTCTATGCTTCTAAATAGGTAGTTGCATTAGGAAGCCTGAAGCATACATAGCTTTATGGTTTCTGAAATGTTTGCAGACCCAGTGTTTAGACAATGGAATGAAGTCCTAGTACTTCACTGCTTGTAACTGGTGCTTGAACACCTGTAATGTGGATCTCTAACTTTGGGTGTCTTGAGTCTAGAGTTGAAATGCAGCCTTCACATCATCCTGGGGGTTTGGTTTCGTTTGGTTGGGTTTTGTGTGTGTGTGTTTTTGTTGTTGTTGTATTTCCCAAATCATATCCAGTGAATTTGATAAAGAAATGGGAAAACTGCTTACAGAGATTGAGGTGGTTTATGGACACCTAACATTTTTGTCCATCTTTTTTGTGCCATATGACATCAGATTATGCCGTCAGCAACACCTGTAAGAATCACAGGTCACATGGTTGTCACTGAGGAATTGATAAGCTTTCTAATGCAGAAATTGAATAAGGACATGAAATGTCAGTATAGGCTAGCAAGAGTGTCTTGTGGGGATAAACAGAAGTGATACATAAAATGTAATTCAGCACCGTCTTTGTCAATGACTGAAGAAGCATAGATAAGGATACCTTTATCCTGATTGAAGTCAGTTGACATTTGCCATTGACCTTCATAACGCTCCTGGATATTACCCATTGTATTTGACTGAATTGGATGTTGGCCAAGTATGTGCCAATGATTCCTCTCATCTGTAGAAATCTAGTCTTTTCTGGGCAAAAGCTTTGTCACTATTCCCTTCATCAGGGTGAGATACGTAGACATTACTTAATAGCTTTAAAAAGTTTTCCTCATTTGTGATGATTCACCTGATTTGAGCGGAGTAAGATCAGACATTTGTAGTGAATTTAGTAGTCTCTGAGGATCCAAAATATGAGTAAAAAGAGGTTTCAATTTTTTGCATGCATGATGTATCAGATTAATTGTTTCTTGTTTGGGACTAATGAGGCTTCATGGATAGGGATAGAGTGGATAAGCAGTTAGTGATCTTTGTGGGAAAGGAATGGAAAGTATTTTATTCTGAAATGTTTCAACAGTGCTGTTCCTTTTAAACCCAGAAAATTCATTTAGTATAGTGCTGTTTTTAGTTGTCATATTTCTTATATATTGCAGCACTGTAAACCCTCACAGCCTGGACCTTCCTTTAGAAGACTGGGTGTATTCTCTTGGGTACATGAATGTAGCACTCGGGAAATAGCACAAAGTGAAATGGTTGTTACTGCATGTTCTTCAGCGTGACAATGTACTGCAGATCACAGGGATTTATTACAAGGGGTTTTTTTCTTGATTGGTCTTTTGTTTTGGTTTGTTTTTTCCTTCTTCAGGTGATCTTCGCAGTGCTTTTTATTTATTTATTCATTATACCATTCCATTATCAGAAACAGTAAATTTCTTAGTAACTAGCTTTTGTTCACTGACTACTTCCTTAACATAGAGCAAAATACATCATTACATTTTGCTTCATGTTCTGTTTCCTCTCCTCCCCAAAACCAGCCTGACCTCTACCAACTTTTGTTAGGTTCAGAATCAGAGACTTTATAAAGATGAAACTGCCAAGTATATTTGTTAGCAATTCCTTTGTACACTTTTCAGTTTACGGAACCAAACCTCAGTTTTTAATTTGGTGCTTTAGAAGAAATCCTATTTGGGGAGATCCATGAGAGGTTAACTAAAGCCTAGGCAGCTGCAGTGGTAAGAAGTTGACAGCTTTGATTGCATGCCAAATTGACGTCTAGGTTCAGTTTTTCTGTTTTACTTGTCGTCAGTCTCCAGCCTTTTGCCATATCACATGAATTTATCATATCAAGCCTTGAATTTGGGATGGGAGAATTAGTATGTTTAACAGAGCATTGCTTGTTACTTTATACTGTAATTTTACAAAGTCGGAAATATCAAAAGAAAAAAAAATACAGCAACAATAGATATTTAATGTAGAATTTCTGACAAGGTTCCAGCTGCTAAGCTTGTTGCTCTGACACCCTTCACTGCTGCTGATTTAAATCAGGCTGGTGATTAAATCATATCATTGGTGGAAGGTAAAAGGCCAAAGATGAATTTATACAACACAAAATGATACATACAAAAATACATTATTCATACTCGCTGCATACAAAATTACTGTGAGCCAGTTCATGTTTTCCAAATCAATTCTTTATCTTTTTTGTGTTAAAAAGTTTAGAATGTTCTTGATGAATTAATACGGCAGTTAAACTGAATGTTAGCAATGAAATTAAGACAGTTAATGTAATGTGATACAACTTTCCCTCTCTGATCTTTCCAACATATTTAAGTAGGGGGAAAGAAAAAACCTAAAATACAGTTCTCAACTATGTTATCTACATATAGGCATGTGTATAGGTTATTATTTTATATGTAAAAGGTAGTATGCAGAGATCAGTTAAGAAAGTGAGTAAAGTGTCCCAGGCTGTCACTGACAGGCCTGATAACAGGACCCAGATTTTCTATGAGCCTTACAGTACCCATATCCATTTCCACGTAAATCCAGCCTCCAGATGTCCATGGTGCCAAAAACCAGGCACTGTAAACAATGTGTAATAGAAGAGCTTTTGACAGCATTACAGTGGCAGAAAGCAAAAGCTTGAAGGAGAAGAATTGGAGACCATGATGCTGGAAGTAGGTGGAACTGATGGGTGGCTGCTTGTAGCAGATCCTTTACTACTTGCATGAAGGGCCCTGACAGATGCACTACACAATATTCGTTGCAGCCATGGGTTATTAAATGTATGTTGTGTCAAAGGCAAAGACCTTTTGATAATGCTGTTCCACTACAGGTATGACTAACATTGAAGGCTCTTTTGAGGAACCTCTTATTTCATGCTTTTATTTGATTCCAGTTGGCTGAATCTTTCCTGCTGGAAGTATTTCTGAAGGAAGAGTAGATGTTTGATCTTCCTCTGATTAAAGTCCATGCAGAACTGGGTTTGAGTTTTAATGGCACAAGTTCAGTCTGTAGAGAGAAACCATTTAAGCCCTTCCAGCACATTTAGAGTATTTCCAGTGTGGAACGGGAACTCAGAAAGTGAAAGCTTACTGTTTTTTACCTAAACTTCCTTTTTGCTAGGCATTTGTTTAGCAGCCGGAGATTGCTCTGACATGCTGTTACTCACTCTAAGTTTGGAGTTCAATGGAATGAAAAGCCAAGACTAGTAAATTAGATCATCTTTCTGTATTTCTTACTGTACTGTAAATACTACCTCAGTATTAATCCCAGAACATAAAGCCATCGTGTGGTTTTGAAATGGTGGCCTATAAATTGCTACTGGACTCACTGCTGCAAAAAAAAAAAAAAAAAAAAAAAAAAAAAATGCACATGATAGCTAAGACAATCCTAAGAGGCTAAGTTAATTATAAATATTGAAATTGCTCATCATTGTCTATGATTACAGCTGGCTATATCTTTTCCGTATTGTTGTCAAAGGAAGTAACAACTGAAGTGAAGTACAGCAAGAAGTGTTTCTCTGCTTTTGTACATTGGGGTTTGGGTGGTTTTTTTTCATGAACATAACAAATCTCAAGTTGACTTATGGGATTTCTTCTAAATTTCCTTTGGGGTGTCTTCTTCAGCTAGCTGGTGTAATTTCTGTTTATAAATCATCTAGTAATTTTAAGTTGTCTTCCACTTTTTTTAAAATGGCAACAGTATGTACATTCATGTAAGCAGAGATCTGTTTACTTTTATCGAAGTATATAAATGCTTGGCATGAGAATTTGGCTTTTATCTAGGGTTGGAAGTACAACTGAAAATTAGGCTATAGAAACAGTAAGCGAGTAAATTCCCAGACACAGATTGGTGTTTAAAGAGGTTTGCATCTAAGCTGTACAAGACAATTCAAAGGAAACCCATAATAGATTAATGTATAGCTTTGATGCTGGAGAGTCTGTAAGTACCTAAGGTTTTTCAGGTGAAGTTTTATCTATCTAAAAATCTGCCAACAGGCAACACCCAAATTGGCTGAGCTAAATACTTTGTTGTCAAACCTGTGAATTCCAAACAAGCCTAGGCGCGAAGTGGTTTCCCCTGTGAGCAATCCCTGTGAGAAGATAGATCATCCAGTAAGTGGATTTTTGGCATGTGTAGCATGTGCTGACCGTGCTGAGTACAGTATGAAGCACTAGCCATTACTAGTTTTGCTTGGGGATGGACTAAGGCAGAACCAACTTGCAACACAAGACTCCAGTACAATGGTGTGCAGCATTCTGTTGGGACAGAGCAGAACACTGTCCAAGGAGGAGCATGTGTCATGACCTGTAACATAATGATCATAGTGCACATCCTTTTACTTTGCACGTGCAGAATTAAAGTTTTGAACCTATTGAAGATATACTATGTATATCTTCATTATATATTCTCTCTCAATGTATATATATATATTAAGTATATCTATTTGGTGAAATTGTATTGGGCAATGAATCTGGCATCACAGACGCATAGTGCATATAGAGGTTGTTAACCTCTAATCCACCTCCCATATATATATAAAAAAGTATTTTTAGTGAACAAATGCGTAGTAATTATAGAAGAAGGGAAGTGAGTTTTACAATGTAGTCTCACAGAGATGTTTAACTCCAGATTGCAGTTATGATCAAGTCCAGCAGAGAAAGGTGCATCTATTGGGTATTTCCTATTGATCAGCATCGCTCTTCTCCATGACTGGCACTATCTGCCTGTCCCAGCACACAATTGTAAATTCCATTCCAAGAAGCTGCATATAGTACAGAAATTAGGTGTGCAGCTTCGTCATGTAGTCTGCCTTGAGAGTAGGTATCTAAGACACCTAATACCCTTTACAGATCTATGGCATATTTAGAAACAGATTTCTTATTTGTAATTTCTTTTGTAATGCTACTTAGAGATGTTGACATGTGGCATTAGGAAGCTTTTGAATAAAACAAAACAAAATGAAAAGATGAGAGATGAACAGAACACATGTATAGTTTTTATATTATTAGAAAGCCTAAGATGTCTGCAGTGAACGTACTCCCCTCCAAGCAATCAGTTCTTATGTAAAAATTAATACTGATTTTGAAATAAATCTGACAAGTTGAAATAAAGAACTAATCATTCTAAAGATTGTTTTACACTTCTATTGCAATGACTAGATTGAGACTTAGAACTGACTGAAAATTATAAAGTACACGATCCTGCCTCAAATCTTTAGCCTAATACTGCAGCATTCAGAGTGCTTGAAATCCCTGTCTGCAGATTATGTGCAACTTCCATTAGGTCAATGGCAATTTTTCACATCTTGTGTAATGAGACTTGGGGTGCAGAGCTTCATTTCTGCATACATTTTGTAATATTGTGTTATCATGTGATACTTCATGATTCTTTTCCATGGAACCAGCCGCTTCCTTATTCTATTTCTACAGGTCATGCTGTGAAATCCACAAAGATTTTCTTGTCTTTGCTTCCGTGAGGAAAATATAAATTAGTTTATTGTGAGACAAAAATACAGCACAGCACCCCGCATAAGACGCATTCTGAATTGCAAGCATTAATGGTGTTAGGTTTACAAACACTGGCAGGGTATGTTGAAAGATGGACTACTACCTGGGCTCTTTGAAATAAATTATTGAACCTCAGAATGCTAGCATGAAATCCATGGAAGCTTTACCATGATTTCTGTAAAATGTCAAATCATGCCTGAAGAAAGATGGACAGCTGTAACTCTTAAGCACAGTAGGAACAGATTAATTGCAAGGTCAAATTTTGTTCTAGAGTACAGCACTAAGATTAATTTTTATTTCATTTTTAACTTCACCTGAAGATTAAAAAATGATGAAATTAGGTTTTCAGTCTTATGCATGAGTGTCCATAGAGTGGAAGAGCCTTCTTGGAAGTCTCTGTTGTTTTTCTCATGATTAGTAAGTATAGATCTTTTGTGGTTATGTCAGTGAAGATTTATTTAGGAGAGTAAAACTTCTCGGAGCATTGAACATCTGTAATTTTTGAAGGAAAGGAATTCATGACCAATTTTCATGGAAGTTTTCCTGTGTTTCAGTTGTACAGAATAAATTTACAACAGCTCTATCAACCTCCTCTCTCTTGAAAAACAAAATCTGTAAAAAATACGTGAGCTGCGTAGGGGGTGTCACAGCAAAAAAAAACACATTATATTTAACCCTTCAATATAAGGGTAGGTAACGAACTAAGTAATCAGCAACTGATACTTCTGGAAGCTTAGATTAAATGAGCTGACATCCATTTTAAGTTCCAGAAAATAAGATACTCTTACTGCCCTTTCGTTTGGTTTTGGCAGCTCTGCCAGGCCAGGTAAATGAGTTCAGGGACTCAACTATTCCTTCATTCTTCAGATACCGTTTCAGGAATGATGAATCTAATGATTGATTAGATTAATAATGAATCAAATGTTTGGGGCTTTGCACAGAATCTGGATAAGGAGAAAGATTCAAGGACAGCCTTTCAATTCACTTGATCTATCAGCTTGAAACAATCAGCAAATGTCTTCCGTATGTCTGGTGTGAATCTACCCATCTGCCCTCCTTTAGTTTAAAACCATTAGCTCTTGTCCCATTGCTACAGGCCCTACTGAAAAGTCTCTCCCCATCTCTGTAAGCCCCTGTAAGTAAGTATTAAAAGGCTGGCTACAATAAGGTCTCCCTGGAGTCTTCTCTTCTCCAGGCTGAACAGCCCGAACTCTTTCAGCCTTTCCTTATAGGACAGGAGTTCCAACCCTCTGATCATTTTTTTGGCTCTCCTCTGGGCCCACTCTAACAGGTTGATGTCTTTCTTGTGCTGAGAACGCAAGAGCTGGATGTAGTACTCCAGGTGGGGTCTCATGGGAGTGGAGCAGTGGGGGAAAACTACCTCCTTTGCCCTGCTGGCCATGCTTCTTTTGATGCAGCCCAGGATTCAGTTTGCTTTCTGGGCTGTGAGTGTGCATCGCTGGCTCATGCCTAATTTTTCATCCACCAGTACCCTCAAGGGCTGCTCTCAATCCCCTCATCCCCCAGGCTGTATTGATACCAGGGGATGCCCTGACCCAGGTGCAGGACCTTGCAGGTGGCCTTGTTGAACCTCCTGAGGGCTCACTTCTCAAGCTTGTCCAGGTCCCTCTGGATGGCGTCCCATCCCTCAGGTGTGTGAACTGCACCACTCAGCTTGGTGTCATATGCAAACTTGCTGAGGGTGCACTCAATCCCACTGTCTGTCATTGATAGTATTAATTAGTACTGGTCTCAGTACGGACTCCTGAGGGACACCACTGTCATTGCTCTCCATCCAGACGTTGAGCCATTGACCATCACTCTCTGGATGTGACCATCCAGTTCCTCATCCACCAAACAATCCATGCATCAAACCATCTCTCTCCAGTTTGGAGAGAAGCCTGTTGAAGGAGACCATCTCAAAGGGCTTACAGAAGACCAGATAGCTGACATCTGTAGCTCTTCCCTTGTCCACTGATATAGTCACTCCATCATAGAAGACCATTAGGTTGGTCAGGCAAGACTTGCCCTTGGTGAAGCTGGTCTCAAATCACTTCCCTGTCTTCCATGTGCTCTACCATAGATTCTAGGGGGATCTGTTGTGTGATCTTGCCAGGCACAGAGGTGGGGCTGACAGGTTTATAGTTCCCAGGGTCCTCCTTTCTACCCTTTTTAAAAATGAGTGCAATTTTCCCCTTTTTCCAGTCGCTGGGGACTCCACCTGACTGCCATGGCTTTTCAGGTATCACGGAGAGTGGCTTGCCAACCAGATCAGCCAATTCCTTTCAGGACTATGGGATGCATCTCCTCAGGTCCCATAGACTTATTATATGTGTTAGGTTCCTCAGGTGGTCACAAACCAGACCTTCTCTTACAATGGGAGGGACTTTTCTCCCCCAGGCCCTGTCCTACAGTCCATCCATTCAAGAGGTGTATGTAGGAAGAGAGGTTTCCAGTGAAGATGGAGGCAATGAAGTAGTTGAGTACCTCAGCCTTCTTGTCCATTGTTACCAGTTTGCCAGTCACATTCATCAGCGGGGTATGCTTTCCTTAAATTTCTTTTTCTGGTAGCTATACCTATAGACACCCTTATTATTATTCTTTCTGCACCTTGCCAAGTTCTGCTCCAGCTGTGCCTTGGCCTTCCTGACCCATCCCTATACAACTGGGAAACACCCCTATAGTCTTCCCAGGATACACATTCCTGCTTCCACTGCCTGTGCATTTCTTTCTTGCCCTTTAGTTGGATCATCAGGTCTTAACTCAGCCATGTTGGTCTCTTGCCTTCCTTTCCTGATTTGTTACACCTGGTGATCGAGAGCTCATGTGCTTATGATTTCGGGCTTCTAAAATACATTCTTTCATCCACAGGATTTGTGTAGTCCTCTCCCAGTCTAGATTCTTCAATATCAGAAACATGTTGACATATTTGATAAACTGAAGAAAGTGGAAAACAAACGGCCTGGCATTAAACAGAAGTGCAATATAAATAAGTATATGTAGCTTGCACTAGATGGATATGCAAAATATAGCCCCTAAAAAGGCTTTTTTTGACATCTTTGGAAAGTAGAATTATTTCACTTTTTTACAAAGAATTTACTCAGTAATTTATACATAGAAAGGTTTTAAATAAATTTCACTGAAAGTATCATTGCAATGGGTGTTGATATTTTTAAATTGGCTTATGTAAATCTTGCAGAAAAAACCAATGAAAGTATCCATTCTTCAGGCATCTGAAACTAGATTAGACAAAGTACTCAAGAATGTATTGTGGGAAATAATTTCCTCTAGAAGAAGAGGAGCTATATGGCTCTATTTATTTGTTTATTATTCTGTGGTGTTTAAAATCCAAAATCTTATAGTTGAATCTCATCTAAGAAGTGAAACTGCTGTGAGAACCAAAAACCCGCATCACTTCATTGCAGGTCAGAATATTAACTGTCTCTTAAATAGCAATTAAGGATCTTTATTCAGTAATTTTTGATTGGTTTTTTAATATGTCGCTTGCCGAAGCATGGTGTATTGCATTCTCTAGACATTAAATATCTGCATTAAAAAAAAACAAACACAAAACCCCCAAACCCAAACATAACAGCATTTCTGTAATTCATTGAGTGGCAATTTGTTGACTGTCTCTTGTTCTTTCACATTGGTAAATATCATCATGTACGTCCTTTTCTTTGAGGTCTTCTGTTATGCTAAATGTTGTGTACATTCACATGTCTGTAAGGCATATCCATGTCTTACATTGTGTCTCAATATTTTTTTCTCACTAATTTTTTGAGTAATGTTTGGACTGTAAAGACAGGCTTAGAGAGCTGGGGTTGTTCAGCCTGGAGAGAGGAGAAGGCTCTGAGGAGAACTTAGAGCAGCCTTCCAGTACGTCAAGGGGGCCTGCAAGAAATCTGGAGAGGGACATTTTACAAGGGCATATAGTGGTAGGACAATGGGTAATGTTTTTAAGGTGAAAGAGGGTAGATGTAGATTAGATATTGGGAAGAAATTTTCATGATGAGGGTGGTGAGGCACTGGTACAGGTTGCCCAGAGAAGTGTAGATGCCCCATCCCTGGAAGTGTTCCAGGCCAGGTTGGATGGGGCTTGGAGCAACCTGGTCTAGTGGAAGGTGTTCCTGCCCATGGCAGGCGGGTTGGAACTAGATGGTCTTTAGGGTCCCTTCCAATCAAACCAGTCTGTGATTCCAAGATTCTATGATTTTATGGTTCTATCATTCTATAACGTAAGATTCAGGCAAGTAGTAGTAGCTATACTTTTGAAACTGTTGTCATGGTGTGAATAAAACAAGCTTTCTGAAGTTCTGAATAGTTACCTCTGTAGAGCCTGTATATATTCTGGCTTTTCCAGCTGTGAATCAAGACCCCATAAACAAGATTTCTTCTATCTCTATTGCTACATCTGACACAGATAAAGAGGTACCTTCTAAGGACGATGTAAGCTATAAAGGCCCTCAAAGATTAAAATCAACAGCTTCAACTACTCTTTGTGCTAGTGTAGAGTTACGTGTTGTTTAATCCTTGTAACCACCTCCCCTTAACAAGTCACACATTTTGTATCACAGGAGAGCTATGAGAATGCTTAAGTATAGCCTGAGACTGAAGCCATCATATAAATTTAGTCTGGCTGGACAACAGTGTGCCTAATTTTTTCTTTGAATTAATGCACAACAATTTAGCATGATTTCAAGGGGTGGGGGATGAGGGAGTGGAGTTTGTTTAGTAATAATAGAAGTAAGGTATTTGGTTTGGTTTTCTTTTTGTTTAGAAGTATTTTTAAAGCATACTGGCCATGCCTGCAGCATTATTTGAAAGAGTATACCATGGTCAGCTGTTTGGCTCTGACACCGAGTGGTCCATGTCAACAGCACTTACGCCTAAAGCCTTCTGTGGCAGATTTGCTTGTAAGGAGATTGTTGGAAGTGTGTAGAACAGACCCAAAAGGTAATACACCTAGGTGAATGATTGGGGGTTTAGTATTGGAGGCTGGTTTTATTTAGCAAAATGGTGATATACAAATGCATTGTTATGCAACATGACTAAATGGTTATAAATTCTTGAATCATAATTATATTGAACTACAGTTCAATATTAATAAATAGTTGCAAAATTAAACATAGGTTAAGCCTTTGATGATTTGCATTTGGCAGTTGTTTTTTGGTGGTGGGTTTTTTTTTGTTTTTCTACCTTGTTTTGTCAGGTATGAATATACTACACAGCCCATGTAAATTCATTTAATTTCATTTACAAGTCCAGCCTTCCAGAGGTACTTATGCCTGGCCATTGGCTGAAGAGGAGAGTTAGACAACCAGTGTTCAACCTTAAGTAAGAAAGACTGAATATAGGTGTTAGTACTCTTGTTATATTCTGTTTTAGAGTGTTCTTTCATAATCCAGACCATTCTGTTTTACAGGGAGCTGTAACTCACTTCCTTGACAATACAGAGAGAGTGTTTTTTTGCAGAAGTTAGAAGTGGGATGACTCCCATGCAGAAATTAGTTCAGGACCTTATAAGGAAACCTCATTTCAGGCACATTAATTAAAAACTAGATCATGTAAGTATATTTGTCTGATTCCCTCACTATAGCTGAAAACTGTAGCCCCCTATCTAAGCAGTTAGTGTTGGCCTAATATGCAGATGGCATGCTGGTCCTTTTCCAGTACAGTCTGCCAGCTTACATGGCTACCACCCACTCCCTTCCTCTTTACCCCACCTTGTACCTCCTGTATTATTTTAGTACCCTTGCATCTCCCCAGAGCTCTTGGAAGGTGGTATATTTAGAGAAAGGACAATTTCATGTTCCAGGAGATTTAAAAACTGTAGCCAGCTATGGCTTAGCTGGCATGCTGAAGTTTGCTAGAGCATCTGTCTATAAAGTATTCTGACTCTACTTCTTACTAATCTCTGTAGGAGGCTTTGAGGGGAAGCTTGCAGTTCTTGTGCTACAAACTAAAAAAAAAAAAAGAAAACTCACCAAAAAAAACTCCTTTAAAAAAGAAATCTTTAAAGTATTTGAAACTTAGTAGAAAATACAGTTTTCTGGTACTGAAAAAGACAGCTGCAAGCCTACTCTTCTGTCTTCTCTCTCCTCGCCATGATTTATCCTAAGAACTTGTGACCTCAACAGAAAATTTGGAATAGACTCCTTTCAGGATGAAGGTGTTGTGAAGAAAGACTGTTCGATATCTGAAGTAAAAGTAACACTTCTAATAACCAAAAGTGAATTATAAAATCTGAAAGTTAAAATAATGAACATCACTTAAAAAAAAAAAAAATCAGCTGTGTTGGTGATTATCTTCTTAATTAATGCTCTTACATAACACTATGGAAAAGTCTATACCATTTACAAAGAAAACGTGGGCAAATAACGGATGTCAGGAAGTTTTGTTATTCTCAGTTTAAAACCATAAAATGATTTAAAATGTAGTCTTTATTTTTAAGAGTATTTACCAGGTATTAAAAAATCTTTTGGCATCTTTATCAAATGTAATGACACATTTTTTATAGGCAGAATAGGTTTGGTGCTTTTACATTGTGGTTTATGGTGCACCTAAACTTCATCCACAATTTGCATGAAAAACGTATCATTACGTGAAGGTAATTAGGTATCTGTCATTGCCAAATGCTGTTCCCCTTTAAAGATGGTGACATTTCAGCATTGAATTATGACTGGATTTGAACAAGCAGTTACAACAAACCTTCTCTACACTACTGCCTTATCATAAAGCATACTGTACCTAAGTAATTGTAGTTTTCTTCATGCCACTTGCAAGGAGTGCTGCTTAGGGTGGAAAACAGGACTCAGAATTTGTGAGGAAAGCTGGTGCTTTAAAGCTGGCACAAATTAAAGCTGCAGTTATGACTGAAAGTTGGCAGAGATAGACTACAGAGTAGTTTGCTCCAGCATGTCTATTCCTGCAGAACTGGCTTCATTATCAGCCAGCAAGCAAAGGAATGAAAGCAAAGAAGTAGTAATCAGAGCAATAATCTTATCTTTCTTTACTTGGAAGTTTCCAGTGAATAAAACCAAGAAATTATATGAAAAATGCGATGATTGCTGCTTTGGTGAGTTCCTGTATTCAAATGCAGATTGCCTGACCAGGTGGGGTTTTTCCTTTAAGAGCTTCTGACTTTTTTGCACTTCAGTGAAACCCAAGATCTTGTAAGATTGTTGTATTTTCTGTGTCTATGGAAGCAGAGATCAAAGAAATCTTCTTCATCACCTCTATGCTCCATTTGGAAAGCTGATGAGCTATAAAATGTATTTTTGCTTTGGTTGGTCTCCACAGCAGTTCCTTAGCTGGGTATTTGCTTCATATGGCATTAACAATTCCATAGGCAATGTTTTAAATCCCAGAGACTTTGAAATAAGATACCAAAAATGCAGGGATCCTGTTTTTTGTTTTAATATAGTGGGAGTTTTTGCTGTATTTGGTTGTGGGGTTTTTTTTGTTTTGGTTTGGTTTGGTTTTTTGTTTGTTTGTTTGTTTGTTTGTTTTTTACCATATGTAGAATAAAATGTGGCAAACAGAAAACTAGAATGAGTCAGTAATGCATCTATTGACATAGTATTTCCAGTTTTCATATATTGAAGCCAAAAGACACTTGCTTGGTTCTGCTTATGTCAAATTATTTTGATATGTCTCAGTCATTTTTTTATGGTTTCCACTGTTATAAAACTGTTAGCCGTATGTGGGGTTGATATAGTAGTATTTTCAATAATAATTAATTGCTTCGATTTTAGTTGATTTTTGCCTTTCAAGCCTGTTACTTTTTTTGAGTGACTGTGGTGTAGCACTATATTTTCACAGGTGAATAGACAGTAAAGGTAATACTTGAAGCAAAAAAACCTATAAACTGTAAGCAGTTGCCTGCACAATGTGCCCTCTCATCTTGAGGTCACATCATCTTGAGGCTACATCTTAGGGTTTCTAGCTACTTTCTAATTGAAGCTTCCTTCCTCAGCAGCTCTGTCTCCTCATGTAGGTGAAATTCAGGCCGCCATCGTGACTCCAAACTTTTTAGGGCTAGATGGGAGAGATTTCCTGCTCATCACTGCAGATCTAACAGAATTATAGTACCCCAATAACAGGATTTTTAGGTATTGCTAAAAAGGAAGTTAATACATGAGTTTGGTTTTAGTGCTTTATCTAAAACAACTGTGGAAAAGTGTAGTGAGTGCAGTAATACACACTTAGAACACACAGCTTCACCAGATCTGTCACAAGATGTTAAGCAAGTTTATTGTTTGACATATCTTTATTAAAATGCAAATTCTGGCATTTCCCCAAGCTGGCAAATCCTTTTCACTCAACAGTGTGAAGCAATAAAACCCACACAACTGTATTCAGAGAGAATATAACATTGCCAGGGCAATTTGCTAAGAACAGTAAAGATTTCAAACTTGGGTAAAGAAAAACTATCAGAAGATTCTAAAAGCGAAGAAATAAAATCATAATCTGGCTTTCAGTATTGTCATTTTCCTTCCTACGTACATTTCTTACTCATCAACCAGTATTTTCTCAGTATTTTTACTGTTCAGTACTGACCTGCATACTTCAGAACATAATTACTTCAATAGTGTCCTAAACATTTTTGACAACAGCTTATCAGTGTAAGTATTCTAGCTCATATATATTTGAGTATGATTTACATAAATTGAAAGAAATTGTACAGTTACATGGTGAATTAACTGAAGACAAAAGGGAAAACTTTTAACTAAAAAGGAACTGTGTTTGACTAATGGAGTGGACACTGAGGTACTCAGCATGCTGTATATGGAAGGAAGTAAAGTATAGGGTATTGATTTACATTTACATTGATCAATTAATATCTCTGTTAGCAAAACCTTTTTTTTTTTTATCCATCTGACAGAATTGGCTTAATCACATGTAAGAAGTAGTTAATATTCAAGGAAGTTGAGTATCATTACATAACTGCACAAATCAGACTGTGACACAAGTGTGAAAAGTTATACAAGTTGTAGAATATCTAACAAATCTCAAAGAAATGAGATTGAATTTAGCATAAGTAGAGATAGAGGAATAGTTACTGGTCAGAAGTTATCTGTTTTATAAAGGAGTAAAAAAGATCTAGAGGGAAGTTCTTAATGCTTCTTAACTTGTGCATGTGGGGGTACAGTGTTACAAATGAAAACGAAATTAGTCCTCAGTCCTGGGATTATGTGCTATGATAAGATTTAAAGTAACTAATTAATTTTAGGTAAGACAGGGCTAAATTTGTTGGTATGCACTGCTGTGATTTATATAGAGAAGTTAAAATACTAGTATAATGCTAGAATCAACCAAAGCTATTTAGATCCTAATGACTGAACAGAACCATTAGAGCTCTTTTGTAGGATACATTGATTACAAGGCATGCTTGATTGTTTGAAAAAGATTATAGATCTGTCCTGGCTTTGTTTCTCATTTATTTTAGAACCAGATAGTTGTGGGATTTACAGTTGCGAACACGGGAACTGTTGGACTGTCAGCAAACCATTCTGAAAATGGAGGCTGAATGGAAAGACTACTTTTTTCTTACTAAGGCCAAAAGGATGAAATGAGTAGTCTTGGTGGTGTGTTTTGGCAAAGAGCCAAACTGGGTTCTGAAAGAGTTTGGATCATGCATGATTAAAAAGGAATAATATTTTAACTAAAGATGTAATATGCAAAAAAAGATCACCCTATTAGTTCCAGTGACTACTGTTACATTTTCACAACCAGAGAAGACAGAAAGAGGCTGATGTAAGGATTTAGATCTTTATTGCATCCAGAGCAAACGGGACTTTCACTTTAGTGGAAGGTCTGAACTTTCATAGGAAACAGCTTAATATGGAGGATAAAATAAATCACTGCAATTTTAATAATTGGAAAGTGGCAGATCGAAAGAACTGTTTCGGGCTTCACCTAATAAAGAATTCCCTAATCATATCCCCATAGATCTGAAAATATTTAACAGACATTAAAAGTCTCAACTCATTAGATTCTAGTAAATTGGGTTGTATGAGTACTGGAGACTGTATTTCATGCTCATTCCCACATTCAGGAAAACTTAATACATAACCTTGAATAAATGTGCTGTTAAAATCTTAGAAAATTGAATAATTCAGTGTTAGGCTGGTTTGATAAAGCAGTCTGATGGTTTGATAAGGGAATTTAATTTCCATTTTCAAGACAGTGGTCGTCAATATAGTCCACAAATATGTACATTTTAAGTATAAAGTGATCTTTCATGAGGTAGGCTCAATATTTGAAGATCTCTCAAATACAAATGGAATACAGAGATGTAAGGCATTTGTTCTGTGAGACGAAGCCAAGTGGTATTAGTGGCAGGTTAATCTTCCTTGCCATGGAAGATTACACTTGGCTTACATAAAGACTGGATTTCTATAAGCAGAACAGAAAAATACCTGAAAACGCACTTGTGTAAAATGTGAAGTTTAATCATTGCTTTATAAGTCCGCAAAACCAGTGATTAATCAGGTATACAAATTTATTTTGTTAGGAAAAGATATAAGCTGTTGCCTAGAGACTGGTTAACAGAACCAAAGGAAAATGAAATCAAGACATTTAATCTCTAATTGTCATTACGGACATCGGATCCTAAAATTTTTTGAAGGTATTTAAAGTAGAAATATAAACCCGCTAACTACAATTCCAAGTCTTTCTTTACCGGAAGGTAAAACTGAGCAGTCATTCTCTCTCGCTTTTATCAAGACTCCAGACTTCTCGTCCCAAGCTGCATGTTCCTAAAATACATGCATCTTTCAAAAGCTGACAGTGCAACAGAATTCATCAAGACTGATATGCCCTTATTTCAGCTAGTTCCTTGTAATTCATGAAAAATATTTCTGTAAAGATTGGAGTAGTCTAGAGAGTGTACTAAAAGGTTCCCATTGATAATGACTGTGTACCTGAAGTCCCAGAGTTTAAATAATTATGTGTGTATATGTGCCCAAGTGCATGGACTTTTTGGTTTTTTTCCCTTTTTAAAAAATTCACTCTTTGGAGACATCATCATACGGTAATTTTATTAAATCTATTATAATTTTATTAATCTGTAATAGTTCTTTGAAGTTATTACAAAGTAGTGGTCCTTTGTATTTATTGTTTTATGACATGGAACAAAAACAAACTTCAGTTTTGAGTGCTGTAGGTTTTGGGTTTTTTAAGTCCACAGCCATGTTCCTTACTTTGTACCTTACTCAGTTCCAGTTTTCTTTTTACCACTCTCTCAGATTTCAAAATAAAAAAAAGTTGCTCCTTCATATTATATAGTATATATAATTATATACTATTTATGCTATTTTATATATATACACACTATATATATGTATATAAATGTATATATGTATATATTATATATACTAGGGACATAAACAAAATGAGATGTGTGTTCTTGAAGAACTTTGTCTTTTTCCTAGAATTTAAATATTGGTTAGTTTGTGAAAAGGTATTAATCATGCTGCTTCTTAAGAGCCATATATGCAGTAATCTTGTTTTGTTTATATCTATTTTTCAGGTACAGTATACAGAATGATAGCAGTTAGAGAATTCACTATCAGTTTCTGTCATCATTTATGTTTGGAACTCAGGGTTTTTTTAATTCTCCTCCTCTGTAGTCACCCAAATAGGTACTGCCTGTTGCTATGACTCTTTTTTTTTTTTTCTTTCTGTCTTTCTGTCTTTCTGTCTTACAGTTTTTCATTGTTAGTTAAATTCTAGTTCTGTTTTACTTTAAAATATTTTTATTATTTTTAATTCCCACTTCCTTTTTTTTTTTTTTTTTTTTGTTCATCACATCATACTAGACTTGTGTCATGAATATATCTTCCACAACAACAGAAAAAGTTTTCCAGTTTTCCATTTTGGCTTGCTGCTTTGAATTTATAAGGATATTTGCAGGTACTTTTTATACCTTCCTTTCTATAACTCAGCAGAAAGTTTGTGGATTGTTATCATAAAGTATATATTCATTTCAAGAAACTGATAAAAGTCAGTAGGAAGTATGGAACATTTTAACATTTTACTTTGGAACATTTTAGCTGTACAGGAAGGCAATGAACATTATTATGAAAGTTAAACAGAAAAAGCCTTAAGAAGAAACATTCCCTTAATCAGTATTTTTTCCAGATAATAAAAAGAAAGCCAAAGAGATGAAATTGACAAATGTAGCATATAATGGTCCTTCTCGGAGCAGTGCTACAGGGGCCTCATTAGTAGACATTTTAGTACAATCAGTTTTACCCCTGTGGCTGTCACTTCAGACTACTCAGAAAAGGTGGCTGTAGGAGCTAATCACAGCAATGCCTTTCTCAAATTTATTTTCCTTGTAAAAAATGAGGCACAAGAGAGCTAGTAAGTTCTAATTGAAATCAGAATTATCATTGCCTTGGATGCATGCTGTGTTTTTAGGGTATGTTTGTGCCAGTGGAAAATTTCCTTTTTCCCCATAGTAAGTTTGGAGGCTTTAGACTTAAATGTAAAGTTACGTTGAAGTCAGTAGTAGCACACATTTCAGTCTGCTGTTTTCAATGTTATTTTCATCTTGCTGAACAAGATGAAGTGGACATATAATGTTAAATATAAATGGATAACAAGTACGTTTGCCCATTTATGTTTAACATTACTAAGGGGAGTGGCATACTTCAAGAAGATGTGACATTTACCTTGCACTTTAAACAGGCTCTCTCTTGCATTTAATTCCTTTTCCTTCACTATTCCTCCATTTCTTTTTTTTAAAAAAATAATTATAAGTACCATTTGGTGCTAGCATTTTAATTGCCACCTTGAGAGGCACTGCAAGATCTCCATCACTCAAAAAGTTGCGTAAGATGAAAGCAAAGTATTTTAAAGTGGGGGGAAATCTCAATTTTAAACAGCTTCAGAGAAGTATCCTGTAATGGTCCATCAACAGATATTTAAAGATAAAAGAGAGAGAGATATACTCCTGATACTCCATTCCTCCCATCATTGAGTTTATGTGATAGTGATGGAGTAATAATCACTTGCTGTAGAAAGCATTCAAAAATATCTCTTAAAAAATAGGAATTTGTTAGAAAGCAAAACAGAGAAAGAAAAAATGTTTTAGAAAGGTTTGAGCTCCACTGTAGATGTCTTTTAATCTCTGTTCATGTCCTAGAGACTTAGAGTTTTGGAGGACTTTCTAATTCTGAAGGACTGACACTTCTACATCGTAAAATGAATGTAAAAGGAAGATCCCTATATTACTGTATGAGTTAACTGATGAAATCTAAAAAAACAACCCCTTGAATAGTTTCTCTCTGAAAGAGGTATCACAGTATAAAAGAGTTGAATCTCTGTGAAAAGATAGGTTAGATAAATTGAACCTTGCTTTGGTTTTAATATAGCCTTTTTGATAATTGAGAAACCAGAGGCTAGATCTCAAATACCTTTCCACCCAACATTTGTGTGTGTGCGTGTTTAATCCAGTTTTACCTGACTTCTAATGTCTGAAAATGTGGTTTAGAAGTTACAGAGCTTTTATAGCATGTTGTTATTCCTTTTGGAATGAATTTAAATGTTGCTGTAACTAAGCACCTGAAAGTAAACAGAAACCTTGTGGTTGTTCTTTAAGTCTCAGAAGCCAGAAAACCTTTCAGAAGTTAATGGACTGTGGTTTTCTGATACAAGGGTAAAGAACTCGCTGTGGCACAGCAGTTGAGTGTCATTGCTATCAAGCCAAAGGCATGCTTAAAAAATGAGAAAACTTTACAGAAATTCTGATAGTGTGCCATCAGCAAAACGGATATTCGCTGCATATGGTTCTTGATAAGGCTGGCAACTGAAGAAGGGTGAAGGGTGTTCATTGATGAAACTTGCTATCAGAATTATAACTAAAAGTAGACCTTTTAGACACTGTCTGTAATGTGGCTACTTTACCCATGATCTCCCCATCTTTGACCTAGGAAACAAAATTGTGTTATAGAGTAATAACTGGGATAGAGCAGGGTTTTTTTGAGTGCTTCTAGTTTTCCAGAGTGCTATTGAGGCAACAATAAGCAGGGAGTTTGAAAATGTAGTGATAATGGAAACCATTTTTCAACTTTAACTGAAGCAGGTGCTATCACATACTTTTTGTGATACTGACTTCTGTGGAGGTGAGCATCAGGAGTTATTAACCCAAGAGGTTATACTGGTTGAGGTGAAATTAAGGTCAGTAGTAGAGCTACAATAAATCTTTGTTTCATGAACGTCCAAGTGCAGATATTCTGAATGGTTTTATTTGTGACCAGCAGAACTATCTTTTTTAAGTAGTGCTGTGGTAATGATTTCCTAATGTTTTAAAGGTTTTGGGGAGCTGAGAGAAGTAATTTTAAAGCTGATGTCTATAGGGATAAACACAGCATCCAGAACAACTGTTGTAATTGAGATATAATTGTGTGCCTAATCTATCTGGACAAAACAGCTTAGCTAACTGAAAGGAAATCACATATATTACATTTATTTATGAATTTTGGACTTCTTAATCAATCTGTTGGATAATTTTGTAACTACTATATATTTATAAGTAGACTCATACTGTCACAAAAACTCTTACATAAGTGTCTAAAACACCTCTCAAAAACTATAAAAGCAGAACTGATTACTTAAAAAAATGGTATAAAGGCCTATGCATGGTGTCATCTGTATATCAACAGCATTTTATTCACAAAGCATTAAGAATGGAAAACTCAGTTTTAAGGCATGAGAACAAGAGGGAGTGCTTTTGCTACTCTCAAATGTTGATTATTTTAATCATTTTAAGGAATATTTAAATCAGACATAGAAATATGAAAAGATACTGTAAGCAAGAGATAATATTTCAGGAGTTAGAAATGAGAGACAGAAAGAATTCTTGATTTCCTCACATCAGTATGAGTTAAGTATCAGAAAATGATACAAAAGATGTAGGCAGAGTCTACAGGGTGAGGAAGCTTTGGAGGTCATAGAAGGAACTGTAGTGAAGAAATCAACGCAGAAGCCTGCTAATACCGTTTCACTTTTATTGATAGTATGGATGATAAATGTCAGTGCTGAACTGACTTTCTAGCTAGTTGTCTGGGTTTTGTGTCTGAAAACTAAAAAGCATTCAGACTAATTTGGTTCATTCATCTGATTTATCAAGTGTCTGGTTCGTTCACTCAGTGCAGGGAAAGTAGCTTTTGTATTTTTTTTCATTTGAGATCTAAGCCTTGTATCATGGAACACATTTACTATCCTTTCATCCTCTCTTCTATGAAGATGGACACAGTGAGAGAGGTATTTGAAGCAGTTCTGTTATGGGTAATAAATTACCTTTCCCACTGCTTCCTTCCTCCAAATCCTGTTGTCCATTTGCTATCCTGAAATTATGAATAATTAAGAAAGCAGTTCTAAGGTACTGGTAAGAAATGATTTCAAAATTATTTTAGCTGAAGAAACTACATCATTTACAGATGTAAATCTTCAAAACCAAAATGTTTTTCTCTTGACATTCTTTTTAGTTTTTGCATTAAATTTTTCCCCTTTACACAATAACAGAAGATCCTGAAATGTCATCAGCACTGTATTTCTGTGTTGAACTTTTTAGGGAAAAATTTCATGTTGTCATAGAAAGTTACATATACATATAACAGTGTCACATTAAAGATGGAGCACAGACACCATGCACATTGCACTGGAGGAGCCACAGATTCTTGCCACATTCTTGTTCCCAAGTTGCATTCAGTTTTTTTGTGTGCTTGATTCTTGCATGCTTAAACACTTTTGTAAGTAGGATAGACCTCATTGTGGGCTTACATACAAGACTAATGATTTTTTTCCTCTCTTGTAGTAATGGAACAATATTCACTGAACAATTTGGTAATATTCTTTATCTAAGTAGGTATTTCCTTCCTTTCTTTTTTTTTTAGTTTTAAGGGAAATATTGTTAATAAATTATAGGTATCATACACCCATTGATATCAAGAAGGGCTCTGTAGTTCATAGCAATTCCAATTTGTTTCAGAGACTAAGGAAGATTCAAAAGTCATTCCCCAAGCTTTGGATAAACAACCATCTATTATAAACCACAGTGTGTAATGTATATTATTAATGGTAGTCTGGTAGGGCTGTGTGTCTCTCTCAAAAAAAAAATTCTCAATTGTCAGAATCACATTCAGAGTGAAGGAGGGGATGGCAGCAAAGGACAAAGAGCCAGACTCCACACTACAACTCTATATTCCCTTAATGCAGATGTTGTAATTAATCTTTCAATCAGTTACCCTGCTGGTGGCTTATGGGGAGAGCACAGACATTAATATTTCCAATAAACCTGATTGTAGTCAGATGTAATTTCAAACAGTTTTCAAGCGGGAAAAGAAATTAGGTCAGGAGAAATAGCCACTACAAATTAACAAGCCCACTGATAGCCTCACATTAGCCTCACTATTTTCATAAACTATTCCGATGATGCAGAACTAAATATCAGACACTATTTCACTGAATAAGGAGAAAACATAGTTAATTATTTCTGATTTTTCCCCTTAATTTCTTTTAATACACTTTTAATACAGTTTGCTGCTGGACCAAGTTGATTATAGTTTAAAATAATTAAATATGGGAGGGTTGGTGTAGTTCCTTTGTTGTTCTGTGCTTTTCTGTATGCTAAAGCATCTATTCTGTAAAGGATTAATTGCAAGTCTGTCTCATAAAGTGCTACTGTATGGTATCAGAGGTATCCAGAAAGAGGAGACAACACATGGGGTGTGGGGGCAGGCACGGGGAGGAACTTTAACTATGTGTATATAAATCAATTTATCCTGTGAAACTATCATCTAATAATGATCTCATTTTAGAATGTGAGAGATGGGACAACCATATTCCTTCTCTCAAATCACCCCCGCATCCCCCTCACCCCCCTACACTGAGAAGTCATCTCAGGCCTAGATGAAGAAAGGAATCCTAATGCTCCCGGTGTCTGATGACATACATCAGACATACATGATGATACACATAAGTAGTATACTCATATAGGTCAGAACAATAGGCACTATTACCTTTGCTTTTCATGTCTTTCCAAGGTGATTACTTATACAGTCATCATGTATAGAATGGAGATGAAAACGGCTACAAAACTATGGAATTTCCTGAAGACTACATTACCTTGTAAGAAAGTAAGACAGGTGGAAAAGATGTACATTTCATGTTGTGTCTTGCTCTAGTGTGATGAATCTTGAAGCATTTAGAAAATTTTGTAGAAGTCCTATGAAAATGTAGAATGTAAACATAACACTGCAACTGAATATAGGTAGATCTCTATATACCAGGAAGTTACCAGAACAGTGTGATGGGGGTGTGATGGGAGAAGACTCCAGAACCAGCCAAGCTAGTTCAAGCTTCAGAATGACTCCACTGGATTGACTGGATTTGTTAATAATGCACATTGCCAGTAGTTAGCTCTTAATCACTATCAATTATCCTTAACAAGCTTATCTTAAATTACTTGCAAGTTTACAATGCCACTGCAGTGATGCCATTTTAGTTTATAGTCATAGATGTAATCCATCAGTCCAGAGAACAGTTTGAGAGGGGAAGCAAGAGCACAGCCTGCCACCTTCTTTCTTCCCAGTCCTTCCCCATAAAACACAATTGATGTTCTCTGCTCCTCTGCCTCCCCCCTAAAAGAAAATTGGGTGATCTCAGCTTCTTTTGACATTTATTTTTGGGATGAAGGCTTGTTCTCGTTTTGCACATTCTGCAGGATTATTCTGGTTCCATCAGACACCCTGCCTGCCTGCTCTGCAGGATTATTTTGGTTTTACCAGACATCATTCTTGCCTACTCTGCATCCTCAGTTCTTATAAAGCAGAGTTTAGTACTTGCACATCTTTTATGCACCCTGTTTGTGCCACTGTATCACAACTCCATCTGCTCCCTTGCAATTAAGGCTATTATTAATGTATTAAAGCTGAGATGCATTGCAAGGTGTTATTAATGTTTTTTCAATGTTAAAACATGCTTATATACTGTAGCTGGTTATGCTGTTTTAGTGTACTTCTGTCTGTGTTCCAGGCAAGTAAATACTAACTTTCTTGCTTAGTAGTCATCTGAAGTACTGCATCCAACAGGCCTTCTTTTTGGCTACAGTAAAACCAAATCATAGTTTGAGGGCAAGAATATTATTACATAGGTTGAAACTCAGTCCTAAACATCCATCAAATATAGGTTAAATTTCTAGTAAAATTCTAATTAAGCTCAATTTTTATTAAAAAGGAGTGTCTCATTAAACTCACTCAAGTTTAAATAGGAGCTAGATTTAGCAGACACAAATGGAACTGCTCCTACAGGAGAACACTGAGATGCTAATGTTCTGAAAACTTCGGAAAGTATGAACAGTATGAGCTTTCTTCACCGTGTTAGAGCATGAAATGTAGATGGCAATCGCTGACTTTAAAAAAGGACCACCTATCCCTAAGCAGAAATTCAAAATCATGAGGGTCTGCCTTAATCACAATTAGTAGGAATTTTGACAATCACAAAGCTGTTCTGAGTATGGCTTTGAAAGCTGTGGTAACTTATTTTTTCTATAATTTTTCTTTATATCTATTACTCTAAAGAATTAAATTTTCATTTTCCATAGAAAATTTACTTGCAAAATTGAGGGAGAGACTTGGAAAAATGTTGTCATTGGAAGAAATGAGGAGACTTGTTAACAGGAAGCACCTTGTGGTATTGAACATGCTGAATATCCTGTAGCGTTTTGGAAAACCTTACAGAAATCTTACAGAAATTGTGTGCATAAGTAAGTTAACTGTGTGTGCCTAGGAGACATCTTCACTTAAAATCACTTGAGGCAGCTAAGCAGCAGATCGCCCTTGGCTGTTGCTGTGTTGGCTGTATTAACATGTCATATCTACACACAAATATTCAAGCTGATTTTTTATTTTTATTTTTTTTACAATTTAGCATGAGGCACATGCAGGCTTTCTTTCTCATTTCCCTTCCCCTTCCCTCCCTCCCTTCCTCTCTCTTTTCCTTTGTTTTTAATATAGCAGATACGTAGAGCCTCCCTTTTTCATTTTTTAATTTTTATTAGGATAGTGTGGATAACTTGTAGGCAGTCTCAGAGGAGCTCAGGTCAAAGTGAGCATCTATCAGTGCTGTACGTCCTGGTAGAGAACAGAAAATTAAACTGATGGTTTCAAATTACGCAAACTGAAGTTTGGAAGTCAGCTGCAAATCATGTTAGAAAAGCTAGAGGTGTTGTAGAAAAGTGTTCAAGGTTTCTCTGCATGTTTTTTGTCCAACATGGAGCCTGTCTGATACCCGATGAATGTTTGAATTACCAGCCACCTCCTGATTTGTGATATTCTGCTGTTCACTGTAAGATAACATCCTTAACTTAATGACATTACTTGTTAGGGGCAGCCCAATTCAAGCTACTCATACCCTTAGAGGTGTTTTTTACACGCAACTATGTATGTGACAGAAAATCCTGGAGGATTTTTCTGCTGTTCTTTTTCAGTATTTCAGGTTACAAATACTTTAACATCTTTGAACCTAACTTGCAGTTATGTAAAATAAAAACTTAGAATGATAAATAATTTCGATGTATCACTAATACAGAAGAGTACTGGAAAATTTTGTAAAATAAGAGGGTCACTAAGGGCTTGGAATCATGTGTTTTTTCATAGTATTCCCAAGGCCAGCTGGGAAAGAAAGGGATACTGATCTTCCCAGTGTGCAAAGTAGCATGGGGAACATGGAAGAACTATATGGTTTGTCAGCAAACTACATGAGACTTACAGCTTCATCGCCAAGTAAACTAAAAGTATTTATAATTACTAGTCTTATAGCACATCTATACCATAGGACAATACAAATATTCTTGTATTATTAAAGGTCAAAAATTTTATCAACTTCAGTGGAACCAAGGATTTGTAAAAGATTATCAGCTCCATAAGTGAAATTTCAAGGAAAAAGAAATTCTTGCTATCACCAGATGCTTTCTTCTTTTCTTAAACCAGCATATTGGGATTATACATGCTTTGGGGGCAAACCTCTATGCTCTGCAAGGTATAAAATGAAAAATAGAAAGACACAAGAAGAAATAACAACAGAATAAGAAAAATTTAACTTGTAGCATTTTTCTAGCTTAGTGACATAGAACTTCAGAAAAGACATTTTTCTCCAGAAGTGATTTCAGTTTTAGGGAGAAAAAAGTTGATTATTTTTACTGTGCCATGAGTCTATCCAGAAAATGTATTTTGTCTTGTTACCTAAGAAGTGTTTTCATGGGTAAAATGTACATAGAGGTGAAGACAATGATGTTTTTGAACATTTGTGTTAGGAGATGTTTTCCAGCTTCATTTCACATCGTTACATGTGTGAAGTGTGACTTTTTGTGGTAGGTGTTCCTGGAAAAATAGGGTCACATCACGTAGGAAGGACAGGTGGAATCACTGGAAAATCTTTCCAGTTCAGATTTAAGAGCTCACTTTTGAAGAATCATACTTTGTAAACTCTTTTACTAAAACAATTTGAGACCTGCCTTGAAATGCATTTTCAGTTAGTCTTTGTCTGGAGGCCAGTGGAGTGCTGTTAACTGTTGAATGTTCTTTGGCTAGAACACTGAGCACACACCACAGCCGTTCCTGCTGTGTTGAAGACCAGCTGGGAAAAAGATATGTACTCTGAAGTTAAAATAGTCAGAACAGGTCCCCTGCTTGATAACAGCTGAGTGCTGTAGTCGAATACAGCTATTGCAGCGGGATTCTATTGATTTATACTGGACAAAACTGGTGCTTTTATCAAATAGTTTTGTGGCTGCTCAGCAGTCTGTGTCAAGCCATAGGCAAAGATTTTCAGGAAGTTCCTGACATCCAGTGAGACAGGGAAAACTGGTTATTATACCAGGCAAATCGTTCAAATCACTTAACAGCATGCCTGCCTCAGTCAGATGGAAAGCACATTCACATTATTCGGATTATACTGAAGCGAGCACAGCAGAAAGATTAGGGCTCACAATTTTCCAGGTAGTGTTTAAAGTCTTTTCCCCAGCTAAAGGATATAGCTGACAGTTCACACTCCAGAGTCAAGTTAATCTGTAACATTATCCGCCCATTTTGCACTGAGCAGTCCCCAAAGCAGTTTGTAATATGCATATGAACTGAACCATTGTTGTGATCAAATTTTAAATACCCTTGTGAATTGGGGAAAAAAGGAAAGATAAAATAAAACCCTGCTGCTCTGCTACTGAAGATTGACAGCAAAAGGAAAAGCATTGCTTCATTAAGTGTAGCTCTGGCTACAGTGGCTGCATTAAGTTGCTGGTGGGACTTACAGTCCCTCCTCTAATGCATGTCTAATAGCTCAGCATTAACTCTGTAGAGTTGGGAGACGAAGCTTTCCTATTCCAGAATATTATGAAGTTGCAGTGGTGTGAAATCAGAGTGATAGTTATCATAAATTTGTTTTGGACAAGGATACTTGGTTCATACAGCTCATGAATGTAGTTTTGTGTGGTAGGTGTTTCACAATAGCTTGCCGCAGCAGCAGCAACAGTGCAAAGTGATAGCAATATATATTACAGTTTCTGAATTTCATGACTTTTAAAATTATTTTGTGTGCTGTGGATCACACATCTGTTTGAAAGTGAGAGGAGAAACAGGGCATGAGGAAACAATTGTCATTATGGCAGAAGGTAGAAACACATCCTTGTTCAGTCTTCTGCTGGCATGATGCCCTCTCCTAGAGTGGTTGACACCATAATTAATTATATCCATTTGTTCATAGTAGTGAAATTCACTCCTGACTTTACTGTGTACTCAGAATCGATCCCATTTATAAAACGATATAATTCACTTTAATAACCTCAACACCATCAGTATGCCATGAGATTAGTAAAAACTTCTATACTTTATAACTCTCTTGTTAAGTTAAAGAGTGTTAGTGTTATCTCCACAGTATGGGGTGAATTAAAAAAAAATATGGAATTTGTATTATAGCTGCTAATGTTTAATTCCTTCTCTGACTTCTTTAACTATTTACTTTTTCTTATCATTGCCTCTGTGGTTTATTCTTGGGGGGGATGAAGAAGAAAATTATTTTTCTTTGTTTACTGCACATGGGCTTGGTAAAACACAAATATTTAATCCAGGTTTCCTCGCGGAGCAACAGAGAAACCTGAGACTTAATTCCCCCCGCCTTTCATAAATGATGTATCGAAGAATTATTATGAAACATTATGTCTCTGTTATTTGACAGACTGTGGTTTAGGAGCATGTTGAAACAATCTTGCCATTCCAGGCAAAGTGAACTGATACTTGATAGGACTTTTGTAGAACCAATAATATTTTTCAGTATTGAGATGATTTTATAGCAGTGTTGTTTCTCCCAAGGCTGCATTGGTAGTACAAAGACATTCAGCTGTTGGTCCTGCAAGCTACTTCTTGTAAACAATGACAAAAAGCTCATCATTGCAGGAAAAAGGATGCAAGCGATGCGGTAGCTTCCACTTACGATTATAGGAACTTAGGCTTGGTGACAAAAAATGTATGATGAAGTTAACAAAAATATTCAGTATCAGTTTGCTTTTAACTGATAAATTAGAATAATGCATGATGTAACTAATATGAATTGTATTTCATTCCAGACCAAATCCAAATGCAATTTGTAGAGGTAGAATGCTAGGATACTACTGAGCTTTCATAATCATTAGAAATTAGTATGGAAAAATAGCATTACCTAGTTGTGCAAAATCAGCAACAAAACCGTAAGTTTAATAATACCATGGCTTGTGTCTTAATTGATTTACTCACTTTATTGTGGAATTCTTTTTCGATGTTAATATTAATATGTTTTATCTCGAAATAAATGTAATTATAAATTCTGACACAAGTATTATTTGCATAGCAATTGGTCACAAAGAGTAATCCATTAATATTTAATGAAGTGTTAATTTTGTGCAGAGCCTAGAGCGATTGTAAACTTCATTTTGACTTTAGATGGAAATTTGTTGCGGTGGAAATATAACTGTGTGTAATTGTATTAATCAGTCCCAAAGAGTATTTGAGGTTGAAACATATATTGTTCTTTTATTTTTGACCTGCAGTGGCACAATATGAAATGATTATCATGACAGAGAATGGGTTTTCTGATATTCTTAACATCCTGCTCTACAAATACTGTTAGAAGCCACTGGATAATTTTATGAAGACTTTCTTATCTTATATATGTTACCAGAGTTATGAATTTAGAAGGATTTTCCCTTCTGTTTTCTGTTAGAAATCTGAGAAAAGAGAGAGGGAGAAGGACCTAAAGACATTACTTTTGAGAGAGATATTTTCAGAGCAACATTTGCTTGCATTGATATTTTGAGTCTTTTTTGGACTGTGAATATAAAACATTTTTTTTTTAACTGATATGGTAAATTTTTTTGTATGCATCTATACAGCTGAAAATTGATGGAGTTGCACATCAGCAGCTGAGGACATCTACTTATATTATAGTCTTAAATCAACATGCTTTCCCAGTAGAAGTAGGCAAGGGAATCCCTGAACCTTGTGCTAATACAGCTTTTTTGACTTTTCATAGGTGGGAGTTCAGCGAGAAATATACAATGTGAAGGAACAATAAGCTAATGTAAATCAAATATGATACTCAGAAGAGTTCTTCCAACAAGCTATTAATGACCTGTATTGTCTGTTTATAAAATAGTGCTGAACACGCTGCATATTGAAGGTGCATAGAACTTTGCCACTGCAGCTAGTATTGACCTTTCTCTCAGACCTTACAATACTATAATCATAGAATCATTTAGGTTAGGAAAAAACCCTTTAAGATCATTGAGTCCAATGATAACCTAACACTGCCAAGTCCACCACTTGTGTCCCTAAGTGCCACATGTTTACGTCTTTTAAGTACCTCCAGGGATGAGGACTGCACCACTTCCCTGGGCAGTCTGTTCCAACGCTTGCCAACCCATTTGATGAAGAAATTTTTCTTAAAATCCAACTTAACCCTCCCCTGACACAACTTGAGGCCATCTCCTCTTGTGCTATGTTGTTTGTGGATTGCCAGGAGAAAATGGAAAATTAAGAGAGAGCAAAAGGTAGATACACTGCAGAAATGCCTGTATCACCAAAAACAGTTTGGGAGATCAGCAAGTAGGGATACCTGCAGTTCTCAGCAGTTCTTCCTGGAAGATTACTACTTGCTGAGAAGAAGGAAAGCTTTTATCTCTGTAGGAGGACATAATGGATGTAGGTCAGATGCCCACAGGTGACTGACCAATATGGATATGTTAATACATGGATCTTGTTCATACATTTTCTTTGTTTGTTAGGGGCTTGGGGTTTTGTTCTTTTTTGGGGAGGATTATTTTTTTTTGTTGTTAGAAGTGTCTTAGTAGTGGACTCCTTACAGCTTGCCAGCCATCTGTCATTTAGCAGTTTTTGGTAGCAGACTACATGCAGTATGTTGATCCCTGCTTGTGATTTAATCCAAGTGCTCTATCACCTGACCTTTAGTAGTGAAAGCAGCATACAGTATTTTCATATGAAAAATAACCTGAAGAAATCTTGTTTGAAAATGGTATTTCGTGTTAGAGCAGTTAATTGGATTGCCAGACTTGGCAAACTAGGATTGTTGTCTCTGAAGCTGTAAAGAAATGTAATTATAAGTTCAGAATTTATTTTTATTATGTAAAGATATCTTGGGAAGGTAATTTCATTCACTGAAGTCAGAGAAAATGTAGTTCCTCAATAGGTTTGAATACATTTCAGTACTCCAGTTACAATTAAGAGGAATAGCTTGTTTAGGGAGAACTGATCAAGAGAACGTAGGGGTTTTTGGTAGAATGAACAATGGAAGCAATGGTGGAGTTTATGTACACTGAGGTGTTTAACAGCCGTGAGCTTTTGGTTTCATGTGGAAAAACAAAACAGCAAAATAATTACAGCACAAATACAGATAAAGATCATGTTTTGAGAGCCAAGGTATACAGATTACATTAAGCTTTCACTGTTACCTGGCTTCAAGCTTTTTGATTCTGTATTCAGGATGGTAGGAATGCAGTTCTGAGCCATTATTTTGAACACTCCACAGTTTATAGTGTTTTTTAAATCTAAAATCTCATGTTAACACATAGAAAAACTTTGATCTTGTCTGATTGTATCTCATCACTGGCTGTTTAGGGGATGTCTTGTATGGATATAGGACCCAAATATCTTTTTCTATCAATAAATGACATTGCATTTAACACCAATTAGGCTATTAGTAGACTCTTTGCCCCACAAGATTTATCAGAGGAACTTCAGTTTTGCAATTTCTTTATCATTCGAGCTAGAGAATCCTCTTTTCTGCCTATTTTAATTGGATTCCACCTACAGAAGACAGCACTGCTTTTTACAGCTGACCTTTCAAATCTCTTCTGATATGTCCAGTAGGAAAAAAAAGTAGCTCCAGAAGAATATTTCTTAATTCAAACCTGTCACATGGTGTATAACTCCTCCTACACCCCTGAAAACAAACCAACCAAAAATGTAATAAGATGAAACAAGGACTCCTCTGTGAAGTGGCAGTCCAAAAGTTGTATCATATTAACAGTGTCATCTGTGTATCATGAAGATCGTCTCCTTAAAATTTTCCAGTGCCATTTGCTTACCTGTACATTAATTGCATAATATTTTCAAACAAACCTATGCCCTTGTCCTGTTTTCCTTTTCACAGCCAAAGAGTGTGGCTGGTGAGCAGTAGGTTTCCCCAGTTTACTTTCCAAATGGGAGACAAGGTTGACTTGGCAATGCTGCCAACAGCTAAAGCAGGCTGGGGGCACAGCTTAACTGACTGTCACTAATTGAAGGGAGAAGACTAATGGCTACATGTAATATTTCCACAGTAATGAGAGCACTGTGCTGACACTGCTGTGTTGCTCTGTGAGACACTAAAATGTTTTACAGGGATGGCAAGGCAGTACCACTCTCAACCCCCTCCACCCACACAGCCTAAATGTCATGATGTAGTGAACAAGCTGATTTGGCTGAGGAATTTCAGGCTGCTTCTTTTCCAATTCAAAATGGGAAGAAAATTGGGCCTAGTGGAAAAACATTGGCCAGCTACAACTCAATGCCAGGGGCACTGCTTAACCAATATCTAATGGCAACCAAAAAAATGTCCCCATGTCCACAGTAATTAGCGTCCTAGAGATGCCACATTAACATGATTGCTTAAATTATTTCTGAAAGTATGCTCCATTGGTGACAGAGATACTGTTTCACCAATAAATAACTAATGCAGGAAATCTAGTGTGAAGATGAGGAGAGGAAGAACCTGCCCCAGTGGGTTCCCAGCCAGGGAAAGGCTGGCCAGCATTCACTGTCTCCCCGTCAGAGAAATGAACAGGTTTCATTCAGGAGGTTGAAACAAATCACTGCAAAATAGTGGGAGGAGAGAGCAGAATTATCTTTATACTCTTCAAAAGGTGCTGTTTTAATAGCTTCAGTCTACACCCAGATTTAGTATAAAATGTTTTTTTTCTCAATTGTACAGTATACTCTGGCTTAGAAATTCATTTTGTCAACATGAACATGTTTACCGTTGCTTTCAAACTCTCTAACTGGCTTGGCAGACAGGCAGCTCAGTTATGGAGAAATGTGGGACGACAGCAGCTGCATCTGTCTGCCTCCTTTATAAAAGGAAAGGAGGAGACTTCATCTGAAACTTTATAGCCGCTCAGGGCAGTCTCACTGATCATCGTCCACCCTTACACATGTCCTATTCTAAGTAATGAAAAGGATAATAAGGTGTGAACGGTGTGTTGTGATGCATGAGTTAGAAAAAAGGAGAGGAGGTTGTGTTATTCCAGGTGATTTGGACAGGGTTGTACATTTAGATATCTATCAGGAAGACAGTCAGGTAGCAGAAAATTTTATCTGTTTCATTGTGTTCCTTTAGACCTGAGAACATTAAGCTTTTAACAACTGAAACATTACCGTTAGAAAGTCCTTGCTGGGATTTTAACATAGAAATGTATTGGTAGCACTCATTTGGCCCTGCCTGGTTATAGAACTGGAAAAGTGCTACTTCTAGGCAAGTTATAGGTGACATAAATGCTGAATTAATTCCTTAACATCAGAGAAAGTTGAAAATGATGTTTATGTGCCAAAGAATTGTCAAAGTTGTATCATTTCTGGAAGAATACATATATGGGATCACACAAGGGTACTTGTTTGATATTATCCCTTCCATTTGGTTGTACTGCAAGACTTGAACCAGTCTCGTATTTTAGGACTACACAGGTCCCCAGTTGAGGCAAACATTTTAACATGCTTTAAAAGTTTCTGAAGGATTTCTTTTTTTCTTTCTGAAAGTCCAGCTTCAAGGCCAATAGCTTATACATTTCCTTGTAGAGGAATGAAGGCAGTGGGTTGCTTAGCATTGATAACATGCAGCTGTGGCCTTGCCTCGAAGGCAGTGGGTTGACTGACATGGATGATGTGCAGCTGTAGCTTGTTCCTGCTAAGTAGTTAAATAGCACTGAGGAGTGTGGGAGAGGGGGTCAGATGGAGGAGGAGCAGGGTGGTCTGTTCTCTGGAGGAGATACAGCACTGACAGTAGAACGTGGCCAATGGTAAAGCCTTGTTGCAGCCTATTAGTTTGATTGTGCTGCAACATTTTCTCACAGCAGCATTGAGCTATTGTTCCTGTATCAAAATCTGTGTCTCTTTTGGCTTTGGTTCTGTATATCTATAAAAAATTCTTAGCTGTAGTGGTACATAAAAAGCATGTAATGTGGTCTGTGACATTATTTATTTATATATTTATTGATTTTAATGGGAAGTAAGGATTAATAAATTGTACTTCCTGTGGAAAAAACCCAAAAACCTTTTTAAAGTAACCCCCTTTCTGTTCACTAATAGACAAATTAAGCTTGAGTTCTCATACTATATGTATTTATTAGTAATACATTTGCTAAATGATCTGATTAGCAGCTTTATCAATGAAACAGAATTTAGGTGTTCATATGCATGCAGTTTTCTCTGTGTACATCGTGCAGACGTTTGTTTGCCAATTACTTGCTGTAACATTTTAACAAGTGGTAGGATGCTACTGACAAAAAATTTTGCATGAGGGATAGTTACAGAATTCATGTAGGATGAGGTATTCACAGAGTTAAGGTTAAAGGACATGTAGAATGAGCTCGTGGGAAGTGATAGAATACCCCTAGTTGCTCTTTAGTGTGGATCTCAACCTTAATCCATAAAGATTGTTAAAGCCTCTGGAGGGGCTGGGTGATAGTGGTGACTGTTATCCTAAAAAACAGATGGCAAAGTGAGTGACACCTATAAGTGTGCAGGCTGTGTTACTTCACTGACAAGATGCTAAGCCCTTCTGGCACTGAAGTAAAAAGACAGGTGTTTTTGACACAAAAAAGTAGTATTGAAACTATGCCTCAAGCTATGTGGAGAGTCGGAGCCAATTTTTCAAGTAAAAGTAACTAAAAATCTAAATTGGGGTGTACATGTAAAAGCACGACAGCTTCAGACCTTTCCCATCGATAAATTTTTGATGAGTTGTAGTGCCTGTCTCATGCCTGTAGAGTTATCCGATTGCCTTTCAAATAAAACTTTTATTTTTAAGGCTTGAATAGATGGTAGCTTTGCTGTGGAAATCTTGTGCAGCTCATTTCCAAGTGAATTAAATGGCAAGTAGTATTTTTGGGCTTCTGTGACAACACCATTTCAGTTTGGTGGTAGAATTCTTCAATTACTTTTATGTCTGCCTTAAACATGGTATGAAGTTAATCAAGTGTTCACATACTACGTATTATACTTGTAATTAACAGTGTCAGGTTTAGAGATTCATGTGGCCAACAGGGAAACCACAATGGTGTAAAACTGATGTAATGAGTATACTTACTTTAAAATCCATTATCACTTCAACAGATTACTTTGTTTAAAAGGTATTAAAGTTAATAGCATTTAATCTACTTGTTTGAATGGAGTATTATTTTTCAAAAGCTAATGAAAATAGAGCTTCAATAATCGAGCACTACCATAGTTTTTTTTCTCAGAGAAATTAGGTTTCTATTTTTTTTTTTCCTGCTTTCAAATCTAAAACACCTATTTAGGTTTATGGATGAAAGGAATCTGTTAAGCAATAAAAACTGGCTCAGGTATTCAAGAAAAAATCCAGTGGATCTCACTTAAAAAAAAAAAAAAGAAAAAATGCATAAAAATAAAGGGAAATGTTCCTTCTGTTTGTTGCCATGAGGTGAAATTAGTTACCTTCACTAGTTAAAAACTTTCTTTGCATTTTTATGACAAGGTTTTTATGTATCCAGTAGTCTGCTTCTCATTTTCAACAAGTACGAAGTCCACTAGAGTATACTAAAATAGTGCCAGAGTATCCTGTTCTACTTCCCTCTTGTCTGTTTCCTTCATTGAGTCAGCGTAGTTGTCGTCTTGGCAAATACTCTCCTTGAACATTTAGATTTGTTTCAGCTGGATAATTTATTTTCACAGTTCTAGTGAAAACCATGTGTGCAGCCACTATGTGTTACTGACAGGAGGGACACATTATCAATGCATTGTATTATGCAAACAAAATTGTGATTCAAGGGTATAGCTATTTCTGTGGCAGGTGCAGAACTACACATGCAGTGAATGATATGCTGTGACCAGTTGCACACTAAAATAAATCATAAAACATATTTTTTGTTATTGTTTCTCATGTTCTCATCCAATGTCAATGGGATAGGAAAGTGATATTTAACACAGAAACCATATATGCCTCCAAAAGAAGACAGCACAAGAGAACACATGGCTCTGTTGTCTTCTGTTGGGATTACTAAGGTAGGAGGGGGAAATCCATTCAAGACCTTTTTTTTTTTATTATTTTTTTCTTTTTCCATTTGAATGCCATTAGATGAAATCTGTGGGAGCAGAGACTGAGGCCAGGGACTTCCCTCTTCTCAGTCTGTCCTTGTACTGTTTAGGCTGCCTCATTTGCTTTATTTTCATGACTAAAAATTCAGCATTCTTGTTTTTATAAGAGATTTCTATAGGAAGAGTTGAGAATACTTACATTCTAGCCTGATGATCAGGATATCTTCCGGGGCTTTGCTATAGACTGGAAGGAACAGTTTTCCTGTTTCTTGAATAACTGTCATAACTGCATAGTTACTGTGCTAAAGCTAGGCATCACCACTACTTCAATTTTTCGATAGCCTTTAGAAAAAAAAATAAATGGAGTTTTGCTAGGGATGACTGTAATTTACTGCATCTTATCTCATGAAATTCAAGTGAATGTGTATTCCAAGAAACAGTTTTATTTTCACAGCCAGTTCAGATATGGTGAAACTAATCTGCTTTTACTGCCATTAGTAATACCAGTAAGTCTCTTTCCTTATTGTTTTTTCCATCTTTTCTTTACTATGTATGCACTTCCTTTACACACAATAATGTTTCTGTTGTGCATTTGAAGCACTATACGTTACCCAAGCTCATCACAGAATATATCTTTTACTTTGGACTATTTTTTTGTTTTGTTTGCTTCTCTAAGGAGCGCATCATATATTGATATGTTTGATTGATAGATGAGTATCCTTTTTCTAACTCTCAGTTAATTTTATTTCCTAGTAGTTCCCTAGCCAATAAGTGTAAAAAAAAGTAATACTGCTCATGAAAAAGTAATTTCCATTTCATGTCTTATAACTTGTGTGAACAACAACATGGAACAAGAGACTTGTTTCTCAGTCATCATCTCATGTGAGACTGAGATGTGCATATGGATGTTTTGTGGATTAATGTCAAACCTGAAGTATTCTGTGATGCTAGTTCTTTTTCAAGTAGTTGCGGACTTTCATCCATATTATCATTCATGGTATTCTGAGACTAACTAGAGGAAATTTCAGCTTTTAAAAATTTGTGGGTTTAATTTGACCTGAAAGAACACTGGAATGCTTCTTCATCTGTCTTCCGTACTTTATCCAGTTTGGCTTGGTAGACCCATCTCTCAGTGAATGTACTTTGTTATCTGTTTATCAAGACTTCAGTTGAAATCAAGTCCTTCACTGTGTGAAAAGTCACATTGCCTGTAAGACTACAAGTTGCTAAGACTTCAGCCAAGTGTGTAAGCTTTAAAGTTCTTTCTGAATTGTATCCTTATTAGATATGGCAGAGATGTGTATAAGTAGCAGTCTTCATAAAGTACTTTAGGTTGGAAGGGAATTGTGGAGGTCCAAAGCCCAGCTCAAAACAGAGAGCCCCGAACTGGATACATTATTCCAGATATGGCCTCACAAGTGCTGAAAAGAGGGAAAGAATCCCTACCCTCATCAGGCTGATTACATTTTTGCTAATACAAATCAGTATGCAGTTGGCCTTCTGTATTGCAGGGTCATGCTGCTGAGTTACATTCAACATGTTTTCTGTGAGACCCTATCAGTCCTTTTTTTGCTGGGCTGTTTTCTATCCGGTCGGGCCCCAGCCTGCATTGTTGCACGGGGTTATTCCCTCCTGGGGCAGGACTCCGTGCTTGCCGTTGCTGCGCCTTGTGAGGTACCTGTTGCCCATCGTCCCAGCCTGTCAGGCTTCCATGGAATCGAAGCCCGGCCTTCCAGCGTGCGGAGCGCTTTCCCCTCGCCTGGAGTCGTCTGCGCGCTTGCAGAGGGTGTACTCTGCCTCATGGTCTGGCTTATTAATAAAGACATCAGGTGCTAAATCAGCGTTGGCCCCATTATCCACCCCTACCAGCCATCTGCCCGTTGGACTGAGCACCTGTGATCGCAACCCTTTGAACCTCAAGAGTCCGAGCAGTTTTTCCAGGCACTTGATAGTCTGCCTACCCAAACCATGTTTTCATCAAGTTGTTACTATGGATAAAAAAAAAACAAAAAGAAAAACCCACCCCACCCCCACCCCACCCCCCAAAAAAAAAACCAAACCAAAAAGAAAAAAGCCTTGCTGACATCAGGGAACCTCTTCTTCACCAGTGCAGCCATCTCACCACAGAAGCTAATCAGGTTGGTCAAGCACATTTTGCCATTGGTAAATGCATGTAGGCTGTTCCTGGTCTCCTCCTCCTACTACTAGTAAGTGCCTGGATGTGGCTTCCATGAGGATTTGGTGAGTAGTGAGGCCAGGCTAACTGGGCTGCAGTTCCCCCCATGATCTTCCTCCTTCTTGAAGATGGGTGGGAGGTAAACCTTCTTGTAGTCGTGAAGAATTCTGTCATGTGTGGACTGTATAAACCTACAGAGGGTTCTTTTTTGGAAAGGTGTGTGTATTAAAACTGAAAACACAGTTGACTTATGCTTTAAAATTTACATGGTATTTTGTTAACTGACTGGTATTAAAAAGATAAAGAAGAAGAACAAGGAGGTAATTAACATGCAATTCTCTTTGTTTAGAAAAGAAAGGCACGCACTTTTGGTCTAAAATTCAGCCTTGTCTTTTTGTGACATTTGAGAACAGAGGCTCAGGTACAGTCATTTAAACTTACTCTGTAGTTACAGTAGTGATGCAAGTGGATCTGAGGATAAATTCTAACAGGTTAGGTGGGGGTTTGCTTCTGGAACTGTGTGGTTTTTTCCCCCCAAGCCTAGCTAAGGAGATTATATAAGTAGTTTACACTAGGTGACTTAAGTTATATAATCTAAAATTATATGAAATAAATACTATATTTGAAGTTTATTTCATTTCACTGACTTCTGTCCTTTCATATTCTGAAGATACTAAACTGCATTTTCTAATGTTTCTTTAGGAAACAGAAATGCTTTATTAAGGGTGGGAAGTTTCTAGAAATTATTATTAATATTACTAATTTTTAAAATTAATTCCCAGATGCTATGACAGTGGGCAGTCTATAGAATAATTGATCATGCTGTCAGATAAATGTAAGTTTGGGGATGTCTGAGTTGGGCAAAATTTAATTACTCAAAATGAAGTTTCCAAAGGTCACCAACCAAGTCTAACAGTGATAGTATTTTTATATGGGGAAATATTTTATGAGATTATAAGCAATCCCCAGTGATCTGGATCTTGATTTTCTTTCTTATTTGAGAGATGACACATTAGCATTACATTCCACTGTCTATCACCATTCCTTACTAAGCACATCATCACCTTGCAATTTTCTTTTAAACAAGAGTTAGATACTTATGAAACATAACATAACCTGGATTGCTGGTACTTCCATTGACAGTCTTCCATCCTGGTATTTGCTGATCTGCATGGTGTATAATTTAACATCTGATTCCCTATGCAGATAAAATATATTAACCTTAAATGCTGGATTTTGAATCTGTTGCTGGCAAGATTATTAATCTACCATTTGTACTCCTCAATGAGGAAGTAATGCAGTTTTATAAATTTATTTAGTGATTTTGTAATGTTTGTTGAATACATTTATGCTGAAATCAGCCTCAGAAGCTAAAAACTTTAATTGCATTTCATTAGATTACTCTTACACTGTATGAAACCATTACATGTGGGAACTAAAATGTTAACTTCTATTTATTTAAACAATGGAATGACACCTGTGTGTCAATATTACTTCTTTAGGAATGTAGATCCTGCCATGTGCACAGGCATTATTTAGGCTTTATCTAGTTCAGTGTTTCACCAAATAAATTTACTAACACATCAGTGATATTATTTTATATTCTTTCTTGTTTGTAAATACAGCAGTAGCCATGTGATAGTCTAACATGCATTTCTCCCTTACAAAGGCTACAGGATTTCCTCTTACTGGTTTTTCTTTAAGAATATCAAATGACAGTGAATCTCCCAGTACTTTTGATTTTTTTAACTGATTAAACTTATTGTTAAATTAATGTAAATTACTTTTATTCTGACTGTGTTGAATTTTAGGTTTTGGTCATTTAATCTTGCTATACTTGAGTGTGCCAGTCTAAAGCATCTCCTATCAGCAAATCAGCAAATTCTGAATACAGTTAAAGGGTATTATTTGGTTTGCTGAGATTCTCACAAGTGCAGTTCTTGTGCCTTCAAACTGTCTTCTCTATAGTTTTTTTAAATCCCACACGCTGTTAGTTTATTTCCTGATGTAAAGATGAACACCATATTCTGGCAATGGTACCCCTGCATGAAATTAAAAAAACCAACAAACCACAAACCAACACTAATGCATTGGTCATATTTTAATATGAAAATCTTCAATAACTATGTGAGTCTTTTGAATATAACATATGTAAGAACCATGTTAGTCTTCTTGATTGCAGTCTTTCATAGTTTAACCCCAGCAGGCAGCTAAGCACGATGCAGCTGCTGTCTCAGGGAAGGAAACTCCAGGAAAGCAGGGCTCCATCACATCTAATGGTTACTTGGGAAGAAAAACGTCATCACTCCAAATGTCCGCCCCCTCCTTCTCCTTCCTCCAGCTCTATATGCTGAGTGTGACATCATATGGTGTGGGGTACCCTTTTGGTCAGTTGGGGTCAGCTGTCCCAGCTATGTCCCCTTCCAACTCTTTGTGTCCCCCCCCATCCTTGCTGGCGTGGTGGGGTGAGAAGCAGCAAAGGCCTTGGCTCTGTGTCAGCCCTGCTCAGCAATAATGAAAACATCCCTGTATTATATCAACCCTTTCCAGTGCAAATCCTAAACATATCCCCATACCAGCTACTATGAAGAAAATTAACTCTGTCCCAGCCAAAACCAGCACACTGGTTTGTATTTGGAGCTCAAGTTCAGCTGATTATCCCTAACAGCCCTAAAATCCTCTTGGATGTAATTACTTCCCCGTCTGTGTAAACATCGTCTGCAAAGTTTTATGTTTGTTCATTGCCCACCACCATTCCTGTCCCACATTTATGTTTACATCTGATTATGTTAAAATAGATAGTTTACTTGGTCCCAGATTCCAATGTGGTCCAAAAGTCCTCCTAATCAGTCACTTATTTATTTCCTTTCCCATAATCCTTATGTCAACTACAGAATCAATCCCTAATTTTTTGTTTCATCCATTCATGAAAATCTTAAATCACAGTGCCAATATTTGGCACCTGAAGGATACCAGTAAAACCAAACCTGCTTAATAACTATTCTATGTTTACCTTTACATTTTTGACACTTAACTAATTAGCCATTTTTTGTATATTTATTTAATGTGTAAAACTTGTAGTGTCTAGTTTCACTAGTAAAATGATGTGGAGAGACAGATACTTTTTTATCAAATGGAAAATGATACAGAAATTAATCTTGTCGGAAAGAATTTTACTATTTTGGGTAAATCTGTTTTTCATGAACCTGTGTTATCTTATTTCTGTTCTAATCATATCTACCTTCATTTTTATATCTAAATCCTTACAGATGCGTATTACTTTGCTTAGAACCAGAATGATGTTGAATTCTATAACCTTTTTTAGCTTCTTGCTTTTTTCTATGAAAAAACTCAATTTATAGAATATTTTTACCTTCATGTCTTCTTTGACTGTTCCACCATGCCAGTCACACCACGATTCTTTTGAATTTAATGTCCAGTTCTTAAAGATGTTTTCCATTCTATTCTAAGCTACATTTTAAAGTGAGTAGTACTGTCTTTCTTGAACATTGTAAAACATTTTTTTCCTTACCTGAATGTTATCCATTTAAAGATACGTACTGTCTATACAGTGTCACGTATGCATGTTTGTGTGCTATGCTCATCACAGAACAGTTTTTAGCATGGAACACAAACTAGTGTTTTGGACAGTAGACACCTCTTATTCATAGTACTGAAAGACCAGAGATCTTTACAAGAGCATATTATGAATAAAATACTCAGTACAAAGTTCCACATAAAATTGCAGTGCAGCTTCCAGTGCATTAGGGCAGTCTGTTATTGATTCACCAATATGCAACGGTCCCCAACTCAGTATATATGAAGAGATTGCAAAGGCACTTGTGATACCTTATTTCTTCCCTGAATAACCTAAAGCTCATCACATAAAAAAATGGAGAAAAGTTAGTGCTCTTAGCATAAATATAGCATTGTCTTTGCAGCCCTCCAGCCCTGCAAACAAGAGCACAGGTATCTATAATGATCACAGTTACTCATGACCTCTTTTATTATTGTGTTATTTCCAAAACACAGGCTAGAACATTTGGCATTATGATGGTAGATTGGCATAGTATTCCATGAGGTGATGAACACTGTAACCTGCTCAGTCAAGTATGGTAATTCAGGTAACTTTTTTAGGCATAAAATCTGTGAGTTTATAATAAAACTGCTGAAAAGCATGATACCATTAAGTGGGTATAAAGCTATTTTTCTCCACTGGTATCTGCAGGATTTTTTTTAACTGCTCAGCTCAGTATGTCAGCGAGCACCAACTGCTGCTCCGTTTGTTCTGCTTTTGGATAGTGAAAAATATTATATCATGGTTTTGGCTGGTTTCAGTGAGTATTTTATCAGGTATAGCAGCAGAGTTAGATATTTGTAAGATTGTGTGTATTCTTAAGGGATAGAAAACAGTTATCATAGCTAATCTGATATGTGTTCCCCTCTGCAAACCATCTTTCGCACACCAAGGACAAAATTTAAGTTCTGAACTAATAAGCCCTTAAGAGATAGAGTCCCTGCTAATTATAATTTCCAGTGCTGCTTTTTTTACTCCTTTGTAATCTCAGTAACCATTTTAACACCTTGTCAGGCATTCAGGAACTTCCATCTGTGCAGCCTAGTGCATTTGTGAAATAAACCCATCTGTACAGCTGATTAAAAGTTGGATGTAATCCATGTTTTGTCTTCATCCTGAAAGAAACAGTATTGCTGCAGCAGTTGTTGATATAGGGCCTGAATACAGAGTGGAATGCACAAGGCTAATGGAACAAAATAGCTTTTAGTGTTTTCATTTGTATTTAATAATTGTTTAAAATAAAATCAGAACAAATTAAGTGTGACAAGCACAACCAATTAGAAAGGCTTCAGAGTTCAAGTTTGCAGTTAGATGCAGGAACCAACTGGAGAATTACTGTCATTTCGTGTATGTGTTAAACAGCAAGGTGAATCCAGGTAGACAGCAAATTCAGGTACTTTTCTGACTCTTCTACAGACATATTTATTCTGAGAGTGCATGTGTGTTTTTCATTGGTGTGCTAGGCAGTTTTCAGTTGCATGTTTTTAGAAAGGTGGAGGAACAGATTCCTTAACTACAAACTAGGTCAGTAGAATAACTGCATCTGGCTACCTGATTTGTATCTGTATTCGGTAGTCAAGATACCATCTCTCATATTTCTATTCATAATCTCACTGCCACTGCTAAAAGTTTTATGGATGCAAAGCTGTACCTTCAAAAGGTTTTAAGGAACATCTCATCTTTAAAAAAAAACAACAAAAAGAAACAACAAAAATCCACCCCACCAAGTAGCTTTCTAAAAAATTCAGATGAGAAAATGTGGCTGAGGAGTGAATTATCCTCTCACAATTCACATAGGCATATGGAAAAGAAAAAAGGAAGAAAAAGAGAAGGGGAGGGAATTTTAAGAGCAGAATGAGAATCTTTGTCTTGTGGTTTTTTATTATCCTCAGGACAATTGTTATCACATATACTTCTCCTCTAGCATAGAAATGCACACCTACTTTTGGATATCAGGAGAGGTATAACAGAAAGAATTAATTCCACACTGAACTAGGATAAAAGTAACATGACAGGTTCTGATATATGAATCTGTGAGGTAATGTTAATGCAAGCAAATAAATCTGCACCAGATGACACATCACCACGCAGATGTACTAGGTCACATTTTACTCATGCAATGCCAAGGTCCTATTTCCTCAGCATTGCTTAAATGTGTCTATGTTGCTGATTATTCCAAAGGTATTTCAGATAGCGCTTGCTTAAGGATATCTGTCATGTGTTTGCTTGTGTTGTAAGGGCATGTTCATCAATGCTTTCTAAATGACAGGAGGTATAATGTATTAATAAATTAATATTAATCACTGGATGCCTTATGTACTCCAAGACCCTTTAATCCGGTTACATCAGTAAAGAGTATCATGTGGTCTCATACATGAAACCACATCTAAACTTCCTGAGCTATGAGTTAGGTCTGTTGCCCTTTATTCCAGTGTAAGTATAGGACTCATATCTTTTCTAACTATCTGCAAGGGCTTCCAAACTCTGTAGAGTGAGAGAATTTTTCTGAAGTTACACAAGTGCAACTGAAAATGGAACATGACCTTAGGTTTTTAGGTGAGAAATATGGAGGATTTTAGCTAGCTAAAGATGCCAACAATACTGCATAAAATGCCATAGCTCATAAAGTGGAGCAACATGGTCTTTTATACTGCTAAAAAAAGAGATGAGTAATGTTTTTTTTTTTCTTTTCTTCAAGGCATTTACAGTAATCAAAAGAGAAACAAGACCTTTGTTATAATGTAGATGCAGGTGGTACTTGGTAGCAGTATCATATAGTCAAAAAGCAAAACAAAAGAAACCCCAAACCTCAGAACCCAGAGTAATGCTAGAAAGAAAGGAAAATCCAGATGTTCCAGTGAAATTGTATACACGGGATTTAGTCAGAGAATTCTTTAAACAATATAAAGAATTGTTTAAATATTAAAACTAATCTCCTTAAGTGTTTCAATGGGTGGAGAAAGGTGTGGTTTGGTTTTTTCTTGTTGTTGAAGTTGAAAAGTGAAAACGCATTTAGTCCTGGGATGGGAAATTGCAACTATAATTATACACTGCAGAATTGCAGCCCACTGAGTACTGTTTTGTTAAATATGGTTCACTTTTGGTGATAATAACAATACGTCATTTGGTGAATTGTGAATTCCCTCAAGGAATTTATGATACAACCCTGGAGTTTAACAAATCCCAAATGCTGGTGTCTGACTTAAACTAGATAAATGCAGCTGCTTCCTATATAGGAGAAGTGTCACTGAAATATTTTTAAAATACTGTCTTTGGAATTTCAGTTTCAGGTTGTCCAGTTAAATTGGCTTAAACGGACTTTAAATTTTATTTCTTTTTTTTTTATTTTCCCTCAAGAGCACAGTTTAGTACTGTGTAGGTGAAAAGATGATAGACATGGTTTTCCCCTCCCTTTTCAGACATATTATTTGGTCTGCGCAGTGCTGCGCCATCAGTTCAGGTGAATCACCTTTACCTGCTCAGAGGGTGATTCAATCAGGTATAATCTAATAATTACCAGTATTTGAGTAGGTTTTCCTTAAAAGCAAGGTATATAACTAGTGACTCATATTTTGGTTCCTTTAATAGGCTAATATACAGAAAGTTTTCTCATTCCATGTGGATTGCATGACTAAAGGTGCTCCAGGGAAGTACTGTACTGTACTGAAGACAACAGAAAGAATTAATTTAAGCAATGTCATATGTAAATCCCTGTTGCCTTTTCACACCAGAATGTTAATTCTAGAGATACGTGACCCCACTGGAGTTTGTGTCAGTCTCAGACAGGATAATATAGAGGTATAGCACAACTGAGGGAATAACTTTTAGGTTTGAATAATGCTGACTTCAATATGATACTGACAAATTCACCAGTGGTTTACACTGGTGTAACATAGGATGTCATTTGGGTTATGAAGTGTATAATAAAGAGGAGAACTTGTCCCAGTGTTTTTGCATGAAAGATAAACAAGGCAGTTTAATATACAGTCTAATTTATTCAGTGCAGTTTCAAATCAAGTTGAATGTAGAAAAAGGTTTTGATCATCATCTTTGCAATCAACTAAACTTAAGGGGCGAAAAATTAACATTTCTGTCCACCTCCCAATATATTTCCTGGGCAGACATCTTTTTCAGTCAAACTGTTTGAGCAGCTGATCTAAACTCATTAATGTAACAGTATTTCAGCAAAAGTCATGCTGATAGCTATTGGTTCATTAGTGCCTGAATCCAGAAGGCATACAGAAATAGTTAAAATTAACTGACAATTTGGCTTCCAATGTGATGCACTTATAAATAGTTTAACAACATTTTTTGAGATTTTTTGTCTGTGTTTTGAGAAATCAAGATTATCTGGTGTTTGATATGATTGCCAATAGATCTATTTTATTGTCATATGTTTATTTCTCACACCAAGGTGCAACTTGGACACCACTTATTAACGATGTGTTTATTGTTCTATTACTAAGTCATGGTGTCATACCAAATTTGTCACACAATTTCATTGACTAAAACTGACATCTGTAGTTATGGCAATTACTATATCACTCCATGATAGAGTTCTAATTAGTTGAAGCTAGAGTCATTTTTGGAGCTAGAAAAAGTCCTCTAACAAGAAAAGTTGCAGTGTACCAGTCCAAAGACCAAACAATGACCATGGTCAGAGGCCAGAAGAATTACCAGAGAATGGGGGGAACCAAGAAATCTGCCAGTCTGTGGGACATGATGATGGGATGCCATTGGTCTGAACAATTTCTTCTACCCCTGCTTCATCTTCATCCTAGATTAATGTTACTAGATGGAGTTTTAAATGCAGAGGAGGGAATATCCTGAGCTGTAGCAGCAGCAGAAAGGAGGTAGGGTAAAACAGACAAGAACATCCAAGCAGCATCTCAAACAAAGAACAGTGGGTCGAATTCCTAAGATAGCTGTTAACTGAGGTAACCATATCAGGCTTGTAGGATAGCTCTTAGTCTTCAAGAAACTCATCACACCTAAATGGGTTACTACAGATTAATTATGCAGGTAGAGCCTGACAGCTGGAGCTTGACAGCTTGACAAAGACTGGGAATAGATGAAGTGACTGTGAAGCAATTACAAGAAGGGAATCTTAGACATAGTTGTGTTGGGGTTTTTTTCCTTCTTATTTTAATCCAATAACGGCTTGAGACTTCCTGAAAATATTTTCGTAAATTGAACAAATAGCCGTGGGCCAAACCATGCATATTCAGAGAAGCGCCTTGTAACATGTTTACAACCCACTGAAATACACATCTCAGAAACATTCTTCAGACTTTTCTAGATTGGATTTTTAGGGGTAATTAGATTTAGGTAACACTAGATTACTGTGGACCACGTAACTTGTGTTATGCCAAAATTATATCACAGTAAATCCAATCCCGTGTATATTCTATGGTATTTTAAAACATTTAAATAATTCAACCTTCTCATCTGTTGTACATAATCTCAAAAATAAGATGGTGAATTAGTATTGAAATAGGTCATTATGCATGCAAATAAAAGAAATTATCTTTATCTTGAATGTTATTGTTTAGGAAAAAGCATATGGTTCTTTTAGAAAATAGAAAATTTCTTTCTTCTGCAGGTGTTTTCCTACCCCAAAAGGGGGATTAAAGCAGGAGCCCTGACTAGCTTTTGTGTTGTATTGGTAAAGCTTTCCTCCTGTGCTTTCCAAGTTGTTTAATGGACCCACAATTCGCCAGCTGGATGCCAAATTTTCCATTACAATTGTGTTATGGTATTAAATTGTTTCTGTTTCAAACGGTTTAACTAAGATCGGTCTTTGCAGCAATTCTGAGAAGTAGTTGTTCTTTGCAGCAGTTTACCAGGTCTTTAGAGTCTTTTTTTTTTTTTTTAATATTTTATTTTATTTTTAATTTTTTTAAATTTAGTTAAGTAATCTCAAGGTAGATTGCTCTTGAAGGACATGGTTTGACTACAGAAATGATCATGGTGTTATGTATGTGTTAAAGTTACAGCTCATTTAAACTGTAATCACAGAGGGTGAAACTGTATTTGAACTACTGATGTACAGAGTAGCTACATGTGGTTTATAGGTCAAAGTGTAATAGTGTGAGCATTTTTTGATTGGTACAAATTGTGACCATGGTTGTCAACTTGGCTCCAAGAATCCCATGCACTTTGGGAAAATAATAATGTGGTTTTTAATGGTGCCAAAGTACTTCAGGATATTGCTTCACCAAATATTAATTCTTCTGTGCGAGTTCCACTTTCCTCTTAGTGCTGCCCCCAATTAAAGCTTTAAGCACTTAACCTGTAGTTGTGAAAAAGCAGTTTATGATGGGTGTAATCTTACTCCCAGAGGTCTAATTATCTCAGTTGGTTCCCAATTAATCCATGAAGTTGTTAGGTCTTCCTTTTAATTAGATCTGTTCTTCTTGAAGAACAGTTTTATTTTTCATATTTCACTTTATTATTTCCTTCACTGGAACCCTGCAGAGTGGGAATTCTACTTTGAAATGTTGTTATTTGTTTGATTGCTGGTTGATGCTTAATGTAGATGATGTCCTTTACCCACAGATTGCATTAAAGTTCAGTCTGGAGATTGGAAAGCATTTCCTTTAAGCATGGAAATGAAATGTAAAATATGTGCCATGTGAGAGAGTGAATACTTCCTTCGTTCTGAAGCCAATATTGAAAGCTTATTTTCATGTTTAGGCACAATTATCTTTGGTCCAATCTCACAAAATTGAACTAGAGGTAATTCTAAAGACATTCTGAATTAGCATTTTACTGGGTTCTGTGTTTTGGTGTTTGTTGGGCGAGGTTTTCTTAATTTTTCGTTAGTGCATTTATTTAAGAGGAAGCATGTATGAGGAAGTTAGATAGAAAGTCATATATTCCTTCTCACTTTCACATGTGAAATTTTTTTTATGTGACAAGTATCTGCAGGCAGGAATAGAAGCTGCATTAAGTAGTCACAAAAGCATCTAGTAAGTGGAATATTATCTGAAGACTGCTGGGAATTTCACTTACGCGCCCCCCCTCCCCCCCTCCAGCGTCAGCTCTTCATGGTAGAAAGCTATATTGGTTTATCTGACAGTGTTCCTTCCTCTGTTGTGTCTCAGTGATATTGCCTTGCTATATTCCATAAAAAACAAAACAAAACAAAAAAATCCCCCCCAAAAAAACCAAACCTCACCAAACAGTTTACCCACTGGAACTGTGACTCACTTCTGGGAAAAAGTGATCACCTGTGATCTTCTTAACTGTGGAATTTAGCCAGCCAATGAATCTCTATTTGATGTGTGTGTTACACAGTTTCACTGACCAAAATATTTTCTTTGTGTGATGCAAAAGTTCTGTTTTGAAACCTGCACCACTTGGTAACTGTTAATTTTTGTGTTAGTTTTACAGATAGTGACATAACTGTTCATTCAGCGTTTTCTATACCATTTAAAGGGTTACTTAATAAGCAGTTAGTGTTCTTTATGCATAAATAATAAAGTTCATGGAAGAAAGGAATGTTCAGTAAGACAGGAATGAAAACAATAACCAAAATTGGAATCATAAATATTATTCATAGATTACACACATCTCCTCAAACATGTATTTTAATAAATTGACATAGGCTACATAAATGAGAATAGGAAAAAAAATTTACAGAGAGAAGAGGCTGTGATGTATTTTCTGCAGTTATTAGTGGTAGTGTAGTGAAGTAGTCATCATTTTGTGGTTTTAGGGGGAAAAGTATATAAAAACACTGGGTTATCCTTTGCCTGGCTGTTGAGACATCTCTTTCTGATACCAGAAATTAGAAACTGTGGATATGATTTAGAACTTCTCTAGATTTCATGGTATTCTTTTACACCTCAGAGGTTGAAAAGAGCCTTCATCAGGTGGTATTTAAATGACTAAAGAGTACAGACAGGAAGAGCCAAGAAATGGACATGGTACTTTTCCTCACCTCTGGGTATTGGTTAAAGAGTGAAAGTCTGAAAGATTGTTTCTGCTCTTGAGATTTTGTGTAGGGTTATGACCAAAGTTTTCCATACCGGTACACTTAAACTCTGTTGTTAGAGAACAACACTGGCAGAAAAAACTTGGAATTCACATTCTAAGAACTTACCTCACTGGTTTTTTTTATGTGTTTTGCAAATGTGTGAGAGTTAGTGTGATGGACACAGAAGAGACACGTGTAGCTAGTCTTCTTAAGGGTCAATGTAGAAAAATGTTATAAAAGATTTCCTGTGAATATTCCTTCCCAAAGATGAAATTATTGGTAATGTGTATGTGGAGATGCTGTGTCTTTGAAGAAACTTGCTTACTTAAAATAATCATACAGGCTGTGTTTTTGAATTCTTAAAATTTCAGTTCAGGAGATTTTTCTCTGTTCTCTTACCTTCATGTTCTCGTAACAGTTTGTAGTGCTCTGACTTCCATAAAGATAGCAGTCATTGTAGCAATGTCTAGCTAAGTCTGTAAAGGAGAAAGTGACTTTAGTACTCCTTTGAACAATCGGTGTAAAATACTATTAAAATAAAAGAAACTTAAGTCCGGTGGCTATACTTAGCATAGGTATTTTTCTGCTGATGCAGCGTGACTTCCTGCTCTCTGCAAAAATTGTTTTATTCTTAAAAGCAGTTGTGTTTTAACCCCAGCCAGCAGCTAAGTATCATGCAGCCACTCACTCCTCACCCCCAGAGTGGGATGGAGGAGAAATCGAAAAAAGGAAAACCTGTGGGTTGAGATAAGAACTGTTCAATAATTAAAGTAAAATATAATACAATACTAATTGTAGTGAAAAGGGAAATTAAAGACAAGAGTAAGAAATAAAACCCAAGAAAAAAACAAGCGATGCACAACACAGCTACTCGCCACTCGCTGATGCCCAGCTAGTCCCGGAGCGGTGATCCTCTCCTCCCTGGCCAGCTATTCCTGCAGTTTATTTACTGAGCATGACAACACATGGTACGGAACATCCCTTTGGCCCGTTGGGGTCAGCTGTCCTGGCTGTGTCCCCTCCCAGCTTCTTGTGCCCCTCCAGCCCTCCTGCTGGTAGGGCATGAGAAGCTGAAAAGTCCTTGACTTAGTATAAACACTACTTGAAGCAACAACTAAAAACATTAATATATTATCAACATTATTCTTACAATAAATCCAAAACACAGCAGTGTACCAACTACTAGGGAGAAAATTAACTCTATCTTAGCCAAAACCTGCTCTGTGCTAAAATTGCTTTATTCTAAAAACCAACCAACCAAAGAAAAATAAAGACAACAAAACCTCCTAAGCCCTATTGACCTTCCTCTTTTAAGCCCTATTGACCTTCCTCTTTTCTTTTTTTTTTTTTTTCCTTTTCCTAGAAGCAAGGAGTTCAAGTTTGCTGTTTTACTTTTTCCCCAAGTATGTAGACTACATCTAATATTGTCAAGTAAGGTCACACAACGGGCAAACTTAGAATGAAGCAGCTGATGTTGAGGTCTTGACGTGTATACCCTATGAATTTTTTGCATTTTGCTAGGTCTGGCTCTTGTCTGGTCCTGTGCTGGATGTCCTGGAATACAGGAGCTCATCTCACTACGCAGCTGAATTTGCCAGAAAGCCAGTTAGTGCAATTCCAGACCCCTCCACATTGTAAACCAAGGCTCAGTGAACACAAGCTGCATGTTAATTTCTAAGACTGGTTCCCAGTTCAAACCAAAATGCTCATGTCGGTGAACTTCAGATACATGCAGATTTTAACTGATCTGAGTATAATGTGGATTCCTGGTAGTCAAAAAAAATTTAGTATGGCTGAACTATGAGTACCACATTGTTAATTTTATTGAAAGCTGTACGTTACCTGATTTTCCTGCTAATCCCTAGCTAGTTGCACACTTTACAATTAAAGGAACTGTTTAGTTTCTAAGGGGGATTTTTAATAAACATTAAATGAATAAAAAAGACCCAAAAAAAGAAGAAAAAGAAGAAGAGGTTTATGACCAGGTGGAACAGTGGCAGGAAATTGAATGTTGTAGCTACATTTTTAGGAATAAAAAGTGTGATGTCATGCTGTATTGCTGTGTAATTGTATCTAAATGTTTAAGTGGAAATAGTAGTGAACTGTTCCAACATTTTTTCTTGTTGAACTTTATATATTCTGGTGGCTGAACATTTAGAAGTGCAACCATAGTAACTGTCCTAATATCAGATGTGTTGTTTTATTTATAGCTAAAGTGTGCAACATTGTTGTATGAATATTCTGCTAATCTCCCCAGATGTCAAACCTAATGTAAAATGAGAAGAATGAACAGAGCAGAAAGCTGATGTTATAATGGAGATTGCTGATATTGGACCTTGTTCATGTCTAATCCACAGTCTTTTGACATTATGTGGAGGCCTTCCATCCTTTTCTACTCTAATCTTAAACTTTCACTATGTCATCATGATCCTAGGTCTTCAGGCTAGCAGTGATGCAAAAGTATTTTGGCTAGTGCCATTGATGCACAAAGCAGGTGGCACAGGGGATGAAATGGAACCAGGTGTTACACTTTCTGTCTACATTAAAAGTAACATCTTTACTGATACTATGTAATTGGAAATATTGGAAAAAATATAATTTCGCTTGAAAAAGCATTGGGGTTTTCTAAGAAAAATTATTGGATTCTGCTCCATACAGACGTGGATCTAAGACTTGTCAGTAGATGGCATGACCCTGCCCCTCAGTTATCAGTGCTCCCTAAAGTAAATGGAAAGAGAAATGAAGTTCAGCCCCAGAGCAGTGATCCATGAAAGTTAAGTACACTTCAGGGACAATGTGATAAAGCTGAGGTTGTGGCTGTTAGCAGGTATATTAAAAGGGAATGAAGAAAATAGTAACTTTGTGTAACTAGAAGAATTTATACAAATATTTTAAAAAAACCCAGATTTTTAAAAAATACATCTAACGATGCAGATTATTTCTGTTAAGTGTGTGAAATTTTTAGGTTTATTTTTATTAAAGTGGGGTTCCTAATTGTGAAGTCTAACCTCTGAAATTGCTCTGACAGACCTTTGTTCATTATGCAGTAATTAGAAAGGCACCATTAGCATCTATGCTGTGAACTTTTCAGTGTAGTTCAGGACACATGGTAGTATAGCCAATTAAAACAAAAACATTTAAGTGGGTAAGAAAACTATTAAAGCTAATTCATTAGACCTACGTATTTTGGGGTCAGTGGTACAGAACATGCACATCAAAGCAGAAAAAGCTTGAGTTGCTAATATGCCCCAAAGCACTGAAGTGAGCAGCATTGCAGATTGTGAATTTGAGAGGTAGGGCAGCCTTAGGGTACTGATTACATTGATGAGGATATGGTAATGACTTAAGCAGCTGTCAAGAGTTACAGAGACCAAAATCCACAAGGATGTGTGGCTAAGTAACAGATGCGTTTAAAACTGTTTTGTTACTGTTCAGTAACTTACAGCAAAACTTTAATGAGGTGACCTCCGCAGCATTTTGTATGTAGATTAGATTTTTTCCATTTTTCAGAAACCAGGTTTCTTACAGCCGTGGATGAGCTCAGACAAATCTGATTTTAAGAGCTACCAATACATGTGTCAGATCAGAGAGCAGACACAGAGGAAGAAGGTGATTTGGAAGAATGCTGAAGAGTAAATTGGTTCAGTCAATACAGGGCCTTTTCAATGCCTGATGCAAATCCAGCTGAGAGCAGACACCAATGATCCTTGAAGGTCTCATTAGGGCCTGTGTTACGCTGGACAAACGTGGTCAGGTTGGCCTGATATCCAGTCATATCGCAAATACTTCTGATTAGCAATAGAAATAGATTGGCTAACTACTTGATAGACTCTAGTGACTGAAATCACAATTTGTTTTCTCTCACAAAACTTCCTATCTACAAGTTAGGTGCTAGGTCAAAACTAGTCACTCCATGTCTGTCTATGGCTGGTGTAGAAAAACAAGCATCCCAAGGGAGTGAATCATGATGTCCAGGGCATCTGATTTCAGGTGTTTGAATTATTCTCTGGAGGATCTTTCTCTTTTGTCTATAGAGGTGGACTGGATGAGTAATTTAAATTGAATGCCTAACTTGTGGAGAGCTGAGATAACAGATGGTGGAAGAGGGATTAAATGTGCCTGTGGCAAATTATCCCAGTAGTACGACTATGTAACTATCTGCCCATATTCTAGCCATTTTTTCTATATTCACATATTCCAGGACTTGCAGACCGCTTATTATGTGTATAGAGTCAACTGACTTTTTTCCCCATGCTGTAGTTCGTACAAATGTTCCACCAATAAAACTGAATTATGCTACGGACAGTACTGTCAGTAGCGGGGTGCAAAGTGGTATGGGCCTCAGGGGAGGTGTGGGGAATCACTGACATCTGACCTAGGTTAAGCTTATATAAAGTGCTGAAAAGGTCTCACACTGATTATAATAATTCTTCAGGGATCACCATCCTTCCCTCCTGCAGCTCATCTGCGGCTTTTTTAATGAGCAGCTCAGTGTTCTTGTCCACAGTGAGGATAGAAGTGAAGGTAGTTGAGAACCAATCAGCGATGTGATTAATCGCTGTTAACACAAGAGCAGGGTGCTGCTGGCTGTTGGTATGCACAGTGTGATTTGAATGCATTTACTTGGGGAGGTGGGAGTCTCTCTTTATTCTGACTGGAGCAACCCTGCTGCTTCCAGCAGCTGCTGAAATCTGGCATGTTTCGTTGCTATTAATTCAACACAAGAAATCATTTTCATTGTGCTGAGGTGCTGGGCACATGTCATTCATTCTTGTCTGAATTCTACAGTCAAATTGATAAGACTCAGAAACTCTCAGTCAATAAACATTTACTAGGTAAGTGGTTTTGTCCTGGTCAGAGTTCCGTGCTGTCATTTTACCTTGCAAACTGATGCAGGAGGGATTCAAACTAGTAAGACTGAAGAGTAAATTAGAAAGTGTGTAGTTCTCCTTTATACCAGGTGTGAATAGCTCTCTGTGCTGATACTCTGTGTGATAAAAGTCAGGGATTTGCGTATCACTCTTGCATCTCAGAATTACACTGCGTTTCCCCTGCAGTTTTTGTCAGAACATTATGAAGATTTTTTTTTCTTACTTTGGCTCCCCATTGAAGATGATGGATTGTTACTTCCTTTTGCTGTCAGCTAGCCAGTGAATAACCAATTGAGAGGAGGAGAATGTAGGAGCAAGCCCCTTTCCAATTCACAATTTTTAGACTTTTAACTGAGAAGGCAAGCATTAAATCTACCCTAATCTGCTGTAGGCTGCCATCCATCACCCTGGTATATGGGTGCCTTCTAAATTAAATAAATAGCATATCTAAGCATTAGCACTCTCTTTGTTTGAGATAATTAAAACCCCCGCTATGCTCACAAAAGGTTTTTATTGTTTGTGGAATGGTATGCTTTCCCCTCCCGCAGATTATTAAAATACAGATTTTCAGTATTAAGTTCCGTTTGTATAGTGGAAAGTTTTCTTGGAAAATAGTTTTGTAGAACTTCCGTTGCAGAATTTTATGAAATAAAGATCTTCAACTTTTCTATTTCTGAGTTCTTTTGAGAACCTCTTCCATAGCCACCAAATTTCCAAGTGGTATTTTGGATTCACACTCACTGTGAATAACACTGTTATTATCTGAGTGTACCTATCACTGGGAAGGAATTACGGTGACATTCTGTGGGTTGTTTTTTTATTTGTTTGTTTCTGCTGTCATGAAGCAATTAATTAAAGTAAAATTATACTTTTAATGATGATTTCTGTAAATATTCTTTAGATGAAAGAGGATAGTTCTCTTAATTTGCTAACTTTTTATTGCTATTTTGATGCGATTTTGTATGGTTTGCACTTTTGTTTCTGAATAATTAGAAGCTATAAGGTGGTTATTGTTAGTTTTATTATTGTCATTGCTTTCCTTCTTTAAAATAGATGCTGTTAATTTATCATAAAGGTGGCATCTGTACTCTCAACTGACTAGAGAGTATTGCTGAGGTCACTGTTTGCATTTTCAGGGGAATATGAATTTCACACTACATGCAAAAAATTGTTCTGCTTTCTATAGTATGTAGGAAATAGGAATATTTGGTGTATGCAGATAATTATGGTTTTTATTTATTATTTCAATTCATGGTCTCTTCAGTTCTTGTCTTTAAACTATCCCTGATCTGATCAGTACTGAATCCAGAAAACTTTGAGTGATTCAGGTGGATGGTGTTTGTTTAGAGTTATTTGTACGCTGATTGAAACAGGGATTTTTATAATTTTTTTCTCCTTTACTGAAGAGTGACAGTGAATAATCTATACAGAAAAATAGGATATAGAAAACATTATAGAACTTTAAATACAGTTTTTTACATTTTTAAAAGAGAAAGTTATAAAGCCTGGCTATCTTGAATACCCTAAATAGAAAAGTGAATATAAACATTCATCAGCACATACCTGAAATTTTGTGTATGTATTTTACCTCCAATATTTACTTGCAACACTCTTACTAATTTCTAGTATTTCTCGCATATCCCATGTCCATTTTCTACTGTGTCTATAGCCATTTAAGGTGTTTTGTTTGCTGGCCTAGTAGTTTAAAAACAGTAAGTAATATGAGATGTTAATGAAGTACTTAGTAACCATAATAGAATACGTGCTTATACTTTGATTGATAGATCATTATATGAAATAAAAAAAAGTCTCAATCAATAAATTCCCAGCCATTTGTCTGGCATAAGTGAAGACAGACTATTAATGCTTCCAATATTTGTTAGAGTAGCAGGCAGATGGAAACTAGTAAGTACTTTGTAAACAAAAATATGACATGTAATGGAATGTTGGCCTGTTGGCATGAAAACTTGAGCATGCTCCATTTATGCAGTGCTTAAATAAACTGGTTCAGAAATAGTAATTATTTTTGGCTTACTGGTATTATCCAGAGCATCAGCAACCAATACCAAGCATGGACCATGAAAGGAATTTTTTTCATATTTTAAGGTCAAGGCTGCCTTCATAAAACCTGTGCTGTAACATGTATATTGTAACTTTGCGTAGAAAAGGCACTTAATTCAGGTGGCTAAGTTAAAATTAAGTGTCCAGAATAACATTTTCATTATTAGAACTTTATATTTTGTTTCTAAGGGTAAGCGTGGAGCCTTGGTCTCCTTGTTAATTCTGTCAGTGTGTGATCGAGTTCACAGTGCTGTGCATCTCCCTGTTTCTGATTTTCCTTTAAGGCTCTGCTGACTTGATCATAGTCAAGCTGTGTTACAGAATGGTATGTGGGACTTTGGACAGCTGGTGAGTTTTGGGTGTAGTATGGATTGAGTCCTCATCTGAGATTACATTACAAGAATAACTTTGTACATACGGTAAAAATGGGATTCCCAAACTTGAGTGTAGTTTTTAATTAATTTGATTTTACCAGTTTTTAAAAATGTGTTTCTTGTGGCTTAATTTTCAAAATCATGCTCAAATAAGAGCTCTTCAGTATCTTTTAAACCAGGTGTTTTATGTAATCATCTAAATCTGATTTTTAGAGAATACTGAAAAAGCTTGCTACTTGATCTTGAAAATGTTATCCTAGATTTTAAATTAATTTGGCAAACTACTAATGATAATAAGAATAACCTGTTTCTACTTGAGCATATATATTCTGAAAGAATCTTATAAATAGTTAATAGAGAAAGTTTAGTGGTTTTTTTTTCTTTTTTTCCTTGCTTGTTGTCAGGGAAGTCTTTTGAAAGCAGTAACCTTAGTTGTGTAAGTTTTCCTAATTTTGAGGGAGTTCTTCTGGATAAATTGTAATAGCTGTATGGTGTCTCCTAAATTACTTGCATGCTTGAAGTCTACCATTTCTCATTCTTTGTTACAGTTTCTCAAAGTTACAGTGCATGTTAAAGAGCTTAAACTTGGGATGTTATTAAAGTGCCCTTTCAGAAGCTATTGCCACATTTAGCTTTGATTTGACAAATAGTACCTTCTGACATCTTGAAGTTTGTCAATAACTCTTTGCATGCTGGAATGTACAACATGCTTAAGAACTGCAGCTATTTAATGATGCATCATTAATTTCAGTGAAATGCTGGGAGACATTTTCAAAATGACATACTGATATCACTGTTCTGGGAATACATCATGTTTTGCAACAATTGTAACATCCATTGGGCAATACATCAGCTAACTATATTCCTCTAGGCCCAGAAAATGAGCTAAATTGCTGTTTCAGAAACAACTTTTCCCAAGCTCATTTAAAATGAGTAGGTTTGGAAAGGAAACATTAGTACAGGAATAAATTGAAAGGCCAAGTCAGGTATATATAGGTACAGTAGAAGGGCATCGTGGGGGCTGTGAGCAGGATTCTTTCTGTTACAGTATACAGCTAGAGATAACGACAGAAAAGTGCTGTAAATAACCTACAGCTGAAATGAAATAAGAAAATAAAATAGGTACTTATGTTCTCTGCTTTTTAATCAAGATGATGGCTCTGCAGTTTTCTTCCAGCTGTGGGGGTAGGTAAAAAAAAAAGAACAAAATCCCCTAGTCAGTTTTAACTCCTGATGTCCCACTGTCCATAATGATATTCTAAGTTTGCATCCATTTAAATGTTTTGATCTCTGTGACATAAGGAATATCAAGAATTATTACTTGTTTTTTCATTCTCTCACACACACACATATGTATATATTTATTATGTATATATGTGTTTGTGTCTATATAGTTCTGTAGGTTTTTTTAATATTTTCCCCCAGACTTCACTTTAAGTCTGCTTAAAGCCACACAGCAGAATTGTCAGCTAGTCAAAAAAACCCACCAAAATCAACCCACTGAAATAGGAAACATTGTTACCTTATAACAACAACCTTGAGTGTGAGGTATGCTGTAATGTATCATAGTACTGTGCTGCTTGTGAATTTTAGGGCTTCTATTTATTATGGGGTGTGTGTGCGTGCGTATGTATATCTATATATGTATATGCAGATCTATTCATGTGAATATATATACACACATATCTATCTATCTATCTAACTACCTATATCTTCCTTAAGTTCATGAAGGGTGCCATCTTCTTTGGAAAATCATGCTTGAAATACATTTGTGCACCCAGACACAAATACAGAAAATTCCTAACTTTTTATTAAACTAGTGATAGGGAGACTCATTAAGTACTGTAGTATCTCACAGGCAAGAGAATTATATATAATATGAAGGAAATATGTCTGAGGCCTTTTGCCTTTATTGTTACATAAGCAAGGAGCTTTGAAATTAAACTTTTGTAGCAGTAAAAATGAGATATATGTGGAATTGTGCACTATATTGGAGACAGAGAAAAATACTGGAGCACAAACAATTGCAAATTATATAAATAAAGTGCATATTCCCAGTCCAGTGGGCTGATTGCAGAGATTGGGAAATATATCTGTAAAAATATTGACCATTTGCTGCAGTTCTGGACACTGAGTAAACTGCAAAGATTTCTTATAGGGCAGAAACAAATTTGGGATGAGCAACAACGTCAGCATTTATTGTTTAATTGTACTGAAGGAAACTATGAACATGATGAGATCTCCGAAGTACTCGTGCTTCCTTATTTACTGTATTTACTGATACAGTGAGAAATCCATTGTACCTGTATTTAGCTAACTTAACTCTTGGGAGCAGGGGAGGAGTGATTAATATATTTCAATGAGTCCTTTTCATATGTGAAGCTGCACCTTCCATAGCTGATAACTAGTCCCTAGAGTTATTCAGCCCTTTATGAGTATGTCTGAACTGCAGTCGAAGGGATGACTCCTGCTGACATACTCAACTGAACTTTGAATTCATTCATTCATTAGGGGGTGTGGTAAGACCTATGTAATCTTGCAAAATCCTTGTTTATGCTAGATTCCCTGTTAGGACAGTATGTGAGTCTGCTAGATACAATTAACAAAGTACAGCTGTGTGAGCTGCAATCCCACACATAAAACACATGCAAATGGCAGTGACACCTTTGGTTGAAGAAGACACATACATGTCTCCTCAAAATTGCATGTATGTAATACATGTATAGATCAAAACAATGCCATAAAGCATTACAGGGTTTTTTTCCCCTCTTTTTTTATATATTCTGCACTTTTCTTCATGTGAAATTAATTCATAATCTTAAATTAGCCTACCTGACAAACATTATTAAAATTAAATACGTATAAATGTACCTGCATTTCAGGATTCTCTGTCAGTTAATTTCAAAGAACATAAAATACTCTTTTTTTGTGATAAAATGCATATACTGGAACCTTTTACTGATTGGTGCACTTGAGTAAATAAAAACGTTGCTGCCATACCATACTTAACACGATCCTTGTAGGTTCTCCTTTGTGTCAATCTGCCATAATAAGCCCAGGCTGTGGTGCATGTAGAAGTGCATTTTCTTTTTCAAATCTAATCTTTGAGGGGAAATGCTGGCCATTACAGGTTTTCTGTACAAAGTTTGGGTTGACAGAGCATACATTTGATTTCTGATATTAGATAATTGAAAGGATGAGGCTCAATTGGTGACAATCCAGAGTAGAAAGATGTGGACTGGTTGAAAAGAGTTCACTACAGGTGAGCTATAAGAATGATCAGTTGTCTAAAGAAGATATAATCCATGAGGGAAGTTCTAAAGAACGGCAGTTGTTCAATCTAGACAATACCAGACTTGTGTGGGCACAACAAATAAAGACTAAAATCAGCAAGGGAGATTTAGATTAGACATTAGGAAATATCTTGTAACAGTAAGGATGCCTAAACACTGGGTTAGAGATTTGAGGAAGGTTTTGAAAACTTCACTGATGAGAGCTTTCTAAATTAGACTGACATTGGCTAGGATAGAAACAAGCATAGTTGTTTCTGCAGAGGGGAAAAGGGATAGAAGATATCATTTTTTGAACTTGGTAATAGCCTTTTTCTTCCATTATTATATACCTTGTGTCTCAGGATTTCTTTCAGTTCTCTGAATGAAATAAAATACATAGGAATGTCTTTGTTAGAGAGAGATTATTTTTTTCTTCTTCTTCTTCCTTTTTTTTTTTTTTTTTACAAATAAATAGATTTTCTATATGTATGTCTCTTGTCATGTCATGCCATTTGTATGTCTCTTGTCACCTCATGTCATTTGCAAATGGGAGACTGGTCAAAATTATTACTCTTAATTATTTTGGGGAAGTGTGTAAACAAAGTTGTTGTTTTCTGTCGTAAATAAATTTACATTTTTAAAAAATTCCCATAAGCATGTAGCTGTACTTTGCCTTCTGTTATACTTTCCTTGCTGCTTTTTTTGATAGTTAGGAGAGATGTGTTTTGATCTGGTTTCTTGTATTTTTATTTTTTCCACTGGGTACATGATAATGAAGTGTACACAAAAATAAATGTTTGGGCATTTGAAGTGATTAGGTATGAAAACAACCTGAAGATGTGACTGAAACTTTATTGGTACTTTGAAAAACAAAACATGAGAATAATCATGTTTCACAGCAGAATTCCCTAGAAGTACCTCGCAGACAGAGCTGACTTAACAGTGAGGACAGGTCAGTTGGGTCTGAACTATTGCACAATATGGTACATCTAGGACGAGAAAGATGAACCAGCAGCAGGATAGCTGCTTTTCTCCTTCCCATCCTTAAAATGATTCCTAGCCAAAATGCTACGGAAAGAAATATGGTTTATATGTAGTGAGTATTAGAACCAGCCTATGGCTGAAAGAATTAATTTAAACAGGGAGGCTAGGAGGGAGTTCTTAGCACCTGTGTTGGATATTGGGAGGTTAAAGGGCTAGAAATGGAAGAAAAGACTGTAAATATTGGTTTGACAATTGATTGACAGTGGTCTGCAGGTTACAAATTTTGGAACTAATAACTTACTGATTTTTTATCAGGATTTTATGTTATGCAGACATCCTTTTACTGATAGTTGCATTTTTCCTAGTCAAATAATATTCTACATTAATGTGGCATGTCTGCTTTAATTTGGTTTTAAGGGAGCTATTCTAGGGATTTGCATCAAGCAGTGGAATTGCTCCTGTGCTGTATACCAGTATGTAAGTGATTAGGAAATAATATAAATACCTATTTCATTCAGTTAATTGACAGAGGTATACAATTTTACAATTGCAAAGACAGAAAAAAAACCTCAAGCAATCAAAATGTAGCAGATAATTCCAGAGAGGTTGATTATATCTGAACAGCAAGAAAGTAGATAGAGGATACTTGTCAAGACAAAGAGAGAAAACTGTCCGAAGTGACTGAGTGATCACAGAAAATAAACTCTACAAAAATAGTGAGATTGTGTGAAAGAATGGAGATGCATTTCAGTTGGTGGAAAGATGACAGATAATCAGAAATCGTAATTGGACCAGGTCATAGAGTTTTTATTTGTTGATTGGTTTTAAGGAATTGGGTTTTAACTTAAGCCTTTCTTCCTTACAAATAATTAACCCTGATTCCTCTAATGCTTTTGTAGTGTGCAAAGTTTTAAACTCTGAATTAAATAAGTTTGCAGTTTATGCAAGTTAAACTGTATTTCTCCATCTTACAGAAGAGATAGGGCTATTAATAGTGCCCTTTTCAACATATGGTATTATATTCTGTCAGTACATAAACAGGACATGGTTCTTTTTTTATCCTGAATCCCACTTGTACTTCTAAACTGATGATGCAGAGTTATCAGCATCAATTTTGTTACAGAAGTCTTGCCAGATCTTTCTCATTGCCTAATGATTATGTGTGCTGTAGCTTGTATTCTATCAGTTTCCCAGAATTCAGTGTTCTTTTAACCTTATTGAGTGATTTATTTTTGCACTCAGCAGGCTCTGAATATTCATTTCTTATATCACAAAACTGGATTTTTACATGCATCCATTTTTAAAGTAATAGAAAGATGTTCAGCCTCTTTTAGATGGTTTATGGTCTTCTTGCAGAAATCCTCCACATCCTCTCTGATGTTATCATAGGAAGGATGGAAATTGTCTCTAAAAAACTTACAATCCTTGATTTTTAGATTTACCTGGCTTCTATTAAATAAGAATATAAATATAAAAATAAGACTATAAAATAAAAATGAATCTTCCTTCTCTCTTGAGCTGATGACATCTGTACAACATTAAGGAAATGATGCTTCCTCAGAAACATTCATCCTATTTCTGCATCATCCCCACCTTGCTAGTATTGACAGTCAGGCTACTAAACCATTAGGTTAAAGGCCTATGGGCCTATGGCTAATTGTTGTATAATTCTGTTGAATGTTTATAGGAAATGTTTAAGCATGGTGATGGAAAGAAATCATATAGCCTACATAAGCAAATGCTGGCAAATTAATATTGAGCTAATTAAGGCATATATGGTAATGTCTGTTCGATATGTGATGGATAAAGGCTGCATACAAATTAATTCATTTACTATTACAAGGGGAAGTAGAAGAGCCTAGATACAATTATTCTTTGCCTTTTTTTTTCCTTTCTTTATTTTTATTTTTTTTCCCTGTAAATTGGGTCCAAAAACTTCTCTGCAGATAGTCAGGAACTAAGGCAGAGGACTTCTTAAAATATTTGAGATAATAGGGAAAAAAAATCTTAGGATCTTCCATTATTTTTGAAGAAACAAATTGATGAGCCCAAATAAAAGTTCAGTATTGAAAGAATGTGAATACTTGGTAGTTGAATATTAAGGGTTTTGCTGGGAAAAGAAAAGCCCTAAAAGAAGCCTGACATTGTAACAGATGATATGTTAACGCCATTTCTTATAATTCAGTTTGCCAGATACATATTTCTTTGTGTTTTTTGATCAAGGGAGATGCTGTCCAGAGCAGGAACAGTAACTGAAGTAAACTTTTAATATTCTGATAATTTTACAGACATTTAATGGAATTTAACTGGAGTTGCAAATAGCTAAAACTATTCAATGTAGTGTGCCTAGTAGAACCTGAGGGGATCAAACCAAAAGTCTTGCCTTTGATACAGTACTGTTACGACAAGTTCACCAATACAAGGTTAGCAGTAGCTTTACTGCACTGCAGTGTTCACCTTTCTACTGACCAGTCTTTATACAAGATTATAAGCGCTATGGTTTCTGGTACGTGTGAGACTCAGAAGTGTAAGTAGTGTAGGTTTTCTGGAGATGAGTAAAACAGTCTTGACCTATGGTTTTGGAAAATAAAAAGTAACAGGAAAACTCAAAGGTGTGATTCTTGCAATTTAAACAGATACTGTCCCTGTGATTAAAATCTCTGTGGAACTTGCTCTAGTTTCTTCCTGAAGATGAAAAGTAATTGTACTCCATCAAAATACTTCAACATATTACTCACAGTGGAGGTAGGGTATGAATTCATCATTACAGAAATCAACAGTAATTTGTAATAAATGTATCATTAGTATTTGGCACTTCCAGATATTAAAAAAGCCTCCAAAACTCTTAATCCCAAACCAGCTGAAGGCAAATGAAGAACTACAGTGGTTTTAATGAGCTTCTTTTATACCCCTAATACACAACATTACAAATGGAAACCTGTTCTGTTCTGTTGCATTTTAAAGCAGTTTGGTATCTTTGCTATGGCATGTTGGAAAATGTTTTTGTTCCTTAGAAGCTAAAGATACTTACTAATTCCTTTTTGTCCTTTAGAGCAGTGCATTTAAAATTGTGTATTTTCTTGTCTGTATCAAAAATATTAGAGATATTTTTTTCTTACATGCCCGCTGGGCTCTATGGACACATACGACCAGTGTTACAAGAGTCTTTTAAAGAACATAGACAAGCACAAAGCAAAAAGGGAAAATAGTAATACATAAGAACATTAAAATCTTTGGTGATCCAGGCTGCAAAGAAATCTTGAAATAAAATCAACTTTTACTTCTTTAAGTCTCCAGTACATCTAATGTAATTGCAGTATCTTGCTCTTTCAGTGGTTGAGATGAGAAAATTAAAATTTTGGTAATGTGAGGGAAGAATTGATTCGTATTTATCAACAAGCTACTTCGATCAAGGGCGCTCTGTGTTAGGAATGATGTATTTTTGTACTGAAAACAAGCAGGGTTTTTAAACTTCCACATAGCAGGCATTTTTCCTAACTTTACCTTTGCTCTGCTTTCACTGTTTCTCTAATTTTACAGCTTTAGGAACATTGCAGATAATTTTACTATAACTCTGGTGGCATAAGGAAAACACAGTAACAGAGAGATTTTATCAATTTTCTCACTCAAGGTTTTGAATGTTAGTCTCATTTGAGTTTTTTTTATGATGAACCCACATACAGTATTTGTCCCTCTCAGCCTCCAACTGTCAGTACAACTATGAGATTTGAGGCTTATCCACTCTAGAGTATACCTTAAAATAACTTGACTATTTGAGATAGATCATAACAAAATTTGTAAAAAAAAATGAGTCCTGGAAATGTGTGGAAGTTGGCATGAATCTATCAAATGTTTACAGATCTGGATTATGTGGCTGACTTTTAATAAGGATTTGTTCTTCTCATCACACCAATTTCCAGTTTTCAGGTTATATTCCTAGTAGATTACATTTCTGAGTTGTTCTGATGATTCAGAAGCATGGAAAATAAAATCTCGGGTACATAGTTCATACACTATATTGTTGTCTTTTACCAGTTTGTAATTCAGAAAACTTTCTGTTTATGCAAAAGAGCTATCTACCTCTATTTAATTTTATTTTATTGCCTGGTTGTTTTTTTTTTGTTTGACTGGGTATTTAGGTGAATGTTGTCTGTTGGCTTTGGTTCCTCTGTGAAATCTAAAAACCTCAAAATGGTCTTTAGAACTGTTGTGCAAAGCAATTGTAGAATTACAAACAGACACAAATAATTATCCTAAGCCTGGGGAAAAATAGAAAGCTTTCATTTCTTGTATTTGATATAAGTGAATTGTGTAAGCCTCTTATATTATATGTAATTTAAATAGATACTGAGAGTTAAACATGCTGATTTCCTTTGGTGAACTAGAGAGCTTCCACATCCTTTTAGGATCAAAGATCTGTGGAAAAGAGAAATACATAATTTTAAAAGTTGAAAGGAAATACATTATTGAGGATATAGAAAGAAATGGAAATTAACTTACTCCAGAGATAAAGAAAAAACTACTGAAAATGTGGAGGCCTCTACATCTAGATATTTGAGAGGGTCTTTCGCAACAATTTTAGGAGAATACACTATCTTGGACCGAAAATATCTTAAGAGACAGTAGGTGGTTTGAGATAGAGTGAGAAATAATGTTTTAAGGACAGTGATTTTTTTAAAAAAATAAACAATTCTTAGAATTCCCTGATTAAGAGGTGCGTAAAGGCTTCTCTTCTGTTGTGTTTTCCCCCTTGTATCTTCATCCTAATGACATTTAAAGCCTCATTATGTTTTTAAAGTGAAAATCTTTGTGCTAAGATGTATAAGCATGACAGAATTATGTTGTACAATTTACCTTTGAAGTTCTAAAAAAATTCTTCTCATCACATTGTGTGACAATTTCTTAATGAGAAGATGTTGGTGGAGTGGAAGCTCAATGATTTTCTGTGTGAGTGGCAAGAGTTTCCTCTGAGTTAAAAAGACTGAAAGCAAACTGTAATATTCATATTGATCTCGACACTATCTATAGCTATCTTTATTATGTTTGCTTATGTTGCTATCATTTATTTATGACTGAATTACTTGGTGGAGTCTCAGGAAGACCAAAAAGGGGTTTTCTGGTTATTAAATAAAACCACAAAACCCAACCCAAACCCTTATTTTGATTGTTAAAAGCTTTAGTAGTATAAGAGAAATCTCCAAGGGGTAAAAAGAGCAGATATGACAAATACAATATGTAAAAAACCTGCCTTAGCATAATACAGTTAACAATCAGTTTACTTAGGAACAGATTATAAAATTGCATGTTGTTCAAATGAAGTCTTACCACCACTAAATTATTCATACTTCAGCTCAAAAAGTAAATAAATGCTAAGGGCTGCTTCATACTTTTTTTCTTCTGAAAAGACAGATATAATCTCTTGCTTTCAAAAGCTCTGTATCATTTATGAACTAGTTTTCAGCCTGATTTGTTTTAAATTTCTCAGTATATTTTATACACAGTCTTGTGACTCATGAAGGAAAATAAGTAATCGGTTATTCATTGTTTTGTTGGAAAAATGAAGTTTTATATTAAGAAATATTTAAAAATAATTTGGGACTAAACTCTTTTCATTCACCTTTGTGGTAACTCTAGATAGTACAAAGCTGTAGTTCCTGAAGATAGAGCGTATCATGTTTATACTAGCAGGTGTTGATACTAGCACTTGACACAGTATTGGACCCTTCATGAGCAAATACCAATTTCCTCTTCTGCAAAACCACCCTAAAGTCAAACATGTCGAAGTGCTTTGTCTGAGCTGCCGTTCCATGAGGTTCTGGCAGTTGCCAATTTCAGTCTGTTTGGTTACCATTGTACTCTTCGCTCTGCAAAGTTAGGTGCACTTGTGCAAAGTCCCTAAAGTAGTCTCAGAAGCAGATCTTCTGCTCACTCAGATTGTCACAGTGCTATTGACTTCACAGGAGCTATAATAACAGTCGCAGCCTGATTTGACTGCTGTCTTATTTGAGAAGATAATTTGGTTTAGCAGGGATTCACATTGTCTTTGCAGGAGTGTTAGTGACTGCTCAAGATAAAACACCACAGAGGATCAAGTCTCACTTCTTGAGAAGGCTACATTGAAGAGAGAGACTTGTTTGATACACATGGTGGAATATCATAATCCATAAACAAATGTCTTTTCAGTGTACATGCTTTTTAATTAGGGTTTTTCAGAGTTACTCTTTCAATTCTTTTCGTGGTCAGACATGATAAAAATGTGCAACAAACAAGAAGAAAATTTTCATAGTGCAGCGTCTTTTTCAGAATATATAGTTTCCCCTTATTGCATTAGGCTTCAATTTGTATTAATTAAAGATACTCCCTGGGTGGTCAAAGAATCAAGGTGAAAATTTCATTGGGGCATTTTACACTATAGCTAAACACCCTGGTGTTTTATTGCTAATTTTCACATTTTCACTGCAGTTCCTCATTGCTTTGGTGGGCTGTGAAATTATTCTTTACTCCTATGAAATGAGGTAATACACTGTAGTCTGTTAAACGAAAGATCTTTTTTCCGAGTTCTGATTTCCAAGTTCAGTGTTCATGCTGTTTACATTTAAAAATAGTCTTATTTCTACTCTGCAACAAAATAAATGAATAGATTTCATCATTTCACCAGTTACACTGCTCTGGTTGAAGTGCATTCCCTCTGGTGTTAACCTGGTTGAAGTGATGAATGAGTCTAACTTGCAGTCCAGAATGCATCCATTAAACAGAAGATCCCCTCTAAAAGTCCAAATCAAACAAAGAAACAAAGGAAAAAAAGAAGTCCAATAAGGTAAACTACAGAGTAGCTTGTTTTAGAGTTTGCACCACTGCCTGCAGGCTAAAAATTTTCCACAGAGATTGGCTTTTAAAATTGCGGTAAACGTTCCAAACTCTGTGTTGGTGCTTAGTCTATGTGGTTTTGTTTTGGTTTTATTTTTTTTTTTTCCTTTGGAGGGCTGTGGAACTGGTTTTGTGGTGTGGTTTAAATCAAAAGTGACTAAAGTTAAAGGGGACATTGTAAAAGGAAAACAAAGAAAACAAAAACAAAAAAAAAGAAACCTGTCCAGCCCTATGCATTACAGAGTTGACCTTGTGTTAATTTCCCTCCAGCAAAGAGGAAAATTATTTCTCTAGAAATTGGTTGCCTCGGATTAGCCTGGGTAGGAATTGTCTCACCCACCCCAGCTGCCCAAGAATTGTCAAAAAGTAAACTGGGCATCTAGCTCCTCCTATGGTCAGTGGGAAGAAATCGACACCAAGTGATTAATACCCTTTAAAAACAGGTGTCTGGGAGTGGTGGGAATTGTCTTTGCACTGGATAAAAAGGGAACCTGTATGTGAACACTTGGATGACTAGTTTTAGATGGGTAAGGCTGAAATGCTTTGTTGGCAATTAGCCTTAGTATGTCCCTTGCTACATATGCAGTACCTCATGCTTGAGATATTTATCAAGTACTTGGTATTGGAACTCAGTACCATTTAACAGCTGGGTTACAGGACTAATTCACAAAAATATTTAACAATACATAATTGAGAGGATATCAGCTATTTTTCCTTTATTCCCTGGAGAATTTCTAAGGAGTTTGCCACATTATCTCATGTACAGAATTTCAAAGGAAATTTTACTTTCTCTTTCCTTATCAATGTGTGTGGGGGTTATGATTAAGGCTTTTTTGTGTTGTTGTTTGTTTGGGGTTGTTGTTGTTGGTTTGGGGGTTTGGGTGTTGGTTTTTTATTTTTTAGTTTGTTTTACTTGTACTTACTATTCTTGGATTGGGAATATCTGTTTTCTGATTCGTTTGGTCACAGAAGCACAGTTTTAACTATTAGAAAGTATAAGTAATAGATTTGAGTGTCTTTGCCATAAATAGATCTTTGAATACTGCCATGATAAAAATACTACTGTAGAAAATAGCAGTAATTTTTCTATGGAAAAATTGAAAAAACACTGGTGTGAAGGTGAAGGAAAGCTTGAGACACAAACTTCATAGAGGTAATATGCTGTTACATACTAATTGTTAATCAAGAGCAATACAGGGTTATGTTGCATTTTGTTTATGGTATTAGGCTACCTGTTATGGTTGCAAAAAGGAACAGCTTTCAGATGCACAGGCATCTTCTTGATCCTATTATGTGCAGTGCCAATGCAGCTATTCGTGAAAGCAATTAACTCAAAGTACAATGCTTAAACATTCTGGAATTAATTTTGTGTTTAATTACCTGCACTCATACAGCTTTACGTGTGTTTTACTGTTAAAAATGAAGCAAACAAACAAATTTTACAGACTTGATTCATTCTGCAAAAGCGGGACTTAGAACAAAATTGAAGACATTGCCAAGGGGGTAGGCCGTGTCTTGTTTTAGAAGAATTGCTTTAATGTCATATGAGTGATACATGTATGTCTAATTTCATTGCTGTGGTGAGTTAGCCTTTGCTACAGGACAGACTCCCACCCGCAGCACAGGAGAATGGGCAGTGGGGGATTGTGGTCTGTCCCCAGCAGCTCCTCACACTTTTCCTCTCCTCCAGCATGGGTCTTTCTCATGGGCTGCAGTTCCTTTAGGATAAGCATGCTCCAGCGTGGGCTTCTTGGCTCGCTGCAGGGCAGTGTCTGCTCCACTGCCTGGAGCATCTCCTCATCCTCCTTCTTCTCTCACCTTGGTATTCATAGGACCGTTTTTGGCACTTCCCTCTGCTCCCCACCCCCTACCCCCCCACCCCAGGCTCTTGTCTATTGTCCAGTGTTTTGCAGTTTATTAAATATGTTTTCCCGAAGGCACCACCATCTTGGCTGATGGGCTCAGCTCTGTCCTGTGGTGGGTCACAGAACCACAGAATGGCTGGGGTTAGAAGAGTCCTGTGGAGATGGTTTACTCCAACCCCTGCTAAAGCAGGCCCTCCTAGAGTGCATTGTGCAGGATCATACCCAGGTGGGGTTTGAATGTCTCCAGAGGAGGATACTCCCCAGCCTCTCTGGGCAGCCTGTTCCAGTGCTCTGTCACTCTCAAAGTAAAGAAGTTTTTCCTCATATTCAGATGGAACTGCCTGTGTTTCGGTTTGTGCCCGTTGCCCCTTGTCCTGTCGCTGGGTACCACTGAAAAGAACCTGGTCCCATCCTCTTGACACTTGCCCTTAAGATATGTGTATGCATTGATAAGGTCCCCTCTCAGTCTTCTCCAGGCTAAACAGGCCCAGCTCTCTCGGCCTTACCTCATAAGGGAGATGCTCCAGTCCCCTCATCATCTTTGGGTCCATTTGGAGGCATCTAGAACTGGCTGTGACTGGCAAACCTATTACCAAACCGTCACCGTTGATGCTCAGTACAGCTGTCTGTAGAAAATAATAATTCCATGCATAACTTAAGCATTGAAGAAAGTTCAGAGTGAACGTTTCCGTGAGATTTCCGTGGAGAAGCAAATGGTCCTTTCCTGGCATGAAAAAAGATTTGAGAGTGAGGCTGGAACAAAAGCAGTTTACATTTCCCTGTGCATTTGCAGTATGAATGTAGAATTTGATCCTGTTGAATTCTTGGGCTAACAGGTTACTGTTTCATCAAAAAGATGTGAATTTAGGAGGGAGAGAAGGCTGTAAAGTATTTTCAGGTTTTGCGATCATTTGTTGGGATCTTTTTTTCCTGTTTTAGATAGTTATTTCTGTGTATGCAAAGAATGAAAGTCTGATCCATGTAAGTAAGTTTTCACTCTATTGCTGGAAGAAATTTTGATGTAATTGCAGTTTCAGTAATTGTCAATGAGTATTTCTAATTGCAAGTTCTGTGACTACTACATAGAACCATATATTAACCAATATGTAGAACAACATCCACATTTTTCTCATCATAATTTTAAATAAAGTAAGGAGTCCATCAGTATCATTTAAAGACTCTGTAAAAATAGCCATTATAAAAGATCCCCACCACCACCGCCCAACCCCCCCCAAAAAAACCCCAGTAGTGCTATGACTGTATAAATGGGGGAAATGCCAAAATTTACACTCGTTAACCTGACTGAGGTTTGACAATTAATTGTAGCCCACTTAACTGTTATCTTTTACAGAAAGAAATTTTCAGTTACTGTACTGTATTGCAAGGTAATATTTTTTCCTTTTTCTTACTCTTCATATTATAAAAGGATTGTGAATCTAACAGTCAAAGAAGAAGCCATTCTCTGTTATTCACCTCAAAGACAAATGAAAAGAAATGTCTTTGCCCTTGCCTGTCCCTCTGAAAGCAAGGCTAGTCTAATCATGTATATTTAAGGTGGGTGGCTCCTCTGAAGTTGATATTTATAATGGTATATCTAAAAAGCACAGGTCTTTTCCAAACTGCCTTGGTCAACATTATACTGAAAGTAGTAACACAATTGGACCTGTTATTAGCATCATTAGTGGTAACATCTTAGAAACGGTTTCATTGTTGATGGTATAGGAAACCTTTGTTTAAATCCTAAAAGTCTCCATTTTATAAGACTATGTAATTAAGGCAGTGACCAAACATAGTCCGTGTAAAGTATAAATTGTATTTAAATGAAGATTATTCTCTGAGTTTTGTGGAGGTGGTTTTTTCTTCATGGTTTGTGCAAGGTATTTCAGAGAGACAGCTAGATGAATTGAAAAAACGATAGAGAGAGACATGGAAAACAATCAAGGTATTTTTCCCTTTCCTAGCTAACCTTTTTAAAATCATGCTTGATCTTCAAAAACAAAATGAAAAGTGTTCTCTTCCATTGATATTGAGAAAATATTTCCCTTGGTATACAAGAAGTCGCAATAGATTTAAATAACATTGTGCATAGAAGAATTCACTGTGGGAAGCTTTTATTTCTTCTTGCAAGTAGCTAGCATGTTATCTCCTGAATAGGTGTCATGGCTAAGTAATACATACACATCCACAGTGCTTTGAGAAGGTGTGAGCCAGCCTACTTGCAGAACACAAAGAGGACATTGCGGGCCCAGATTCATGTCACTTAATACAAGGAACTTAACTGAGACAGCCAGAACACAAGCACAAGTGCTCCAAGTTTCAGGGTCAGAGTGTGACCGAGATCTGAACTGACCGACCGAGATACCTGCCTGTCACTGCTGACTGTCCAGGCACCCTAGGAGGACAAGCCCGAGTATTTTTAAATGCTCCACTTAGATGTTTTTTATTCCAGTGGTTGTTGGCTTTTATGAACAATGGTAGGAGTAGAATGAAATAGGATTTTTCTTTTCCCTTAACCATCTGATATTGTTGACATAACAAGAGAAGTAACAATAACTGTGTTTGAGTTATGTCAGGGAAAGGAGCCTGAGAGCTGTGTCTCTAAAACTACTTTAGTTAAAGGTTAATGTTCATTAGTGTGGAGTCAACAGCACTCTGATAAACCTCTTAGTTTAAACTAAATGACAGAATAAGAGCTAGTAGTACACTAGTGAGCATTATAATACATGATGATGCATTGCATTTATAAAAATGAAAACAGACTTTAGAAAAGTGGATAATGCTTGCATCTGATATATTATAAATAGAGTTTTATTCACATTTCTTCTTGCAGTCTCATATGAAACATTTCTATTGCTTAAATTGTATAATAAATGAGTGCTGGATTTCCTTGTTTAAGATCAAAATATGAGACTTGGGAGAAGTATGGGTTAGCTCACAATAGCCTGAGAAAGGGTTGTAGTTTTGAAGAGGGCAAAGAGAAAGCACGTGGTACATTTTCTGGGTTCTGTAGGAATGCATGACTGACTTGGCAAGTGCAGGCTATTTGGCAGATCTGCTCCAGCAGTGATTTAAAGCAAGACAGGAACTAACCTCAGGAAGAACAAAGCAAATGTTCTCTACACTGAAAAAAGTATTAATTTAAACTAAGGGTGAGCAGAGGCCAGCTTCTCTAATCTGCATGCCAGACTTTCTTCTAGACAGTTATTGGGACCTGAACCCCAGATGAAAGAAAAACTTTCAGACTGAAACCAGACAGCTTTTACTCTAGCTAATCGGCATTATAACATTTTCTTGAATTAAACATTTTCTTGAATTACTTTACTAATAATCTAAAAGCACAGCAATCACTTTTGGAGGGTGAACATGGAATAGGAATGAAAAATAAGTAAGACTCTAAGAAGTAAGAAAGACCAGACCAGTCTGGAGTTAAAATTAGTTCTGCGTTTCCATTTAGGACAGCTCAATATCTATTCCTGATGTAATATTTCAGACGAATAATTGGTTAAACAATAAAAATCCAATTAATAAGTGAGGGTTTTTTTTATCATGGGTCCTGTTCTGTAACTCCTGAAGGAGATTATAATGAAAAAAATATTTGCTTCATGAGTTGGAAAAGGATTATGAAAAGAGGGATCTAAGAAACAGGTATAAAGATAAAATAAAGATGTCGCTTTGTTAGTTTGGATCAAATTTCACACACATCTGGCTGTTCACAAGTAGAGGTTAAGTGCCTATTCCAACTCCTGAAATAATCAATAACAACAAATATTGTAGTCAGCTTTCTGTAATAACTTCAGACATTTCAAACCAGAACAAGAACTCTGAAGATTTTTAAACACGTTGCAAATAAAATAGGAGTATGTTAATGAAAAATGTATTATGGTTTTGATTATTTGTATGTCCAGGTTTCCATAATTGCTGACAGGAGAAGGGACTTGTATGCTGTATTTGAACAGTACATTTATTTGAAATAGAAGTCTTAAATATCATGGTGTTATGTTTGGCTTAATAGTCAAGGTCTCTGGATGCCTTTTCTCTTGAAAACCCCCAAAAGTTGAACATTTCCCCATGAATCCCCTTTAGCTTTTTGGGAACTCCCACATACCATTCCTGTGTTTTTGTGGTTGATCCCATTTGAATCAGTTGTGCCGTACTGAGGACTTTAAATTCCTTTCTCATTTTAGATAATTAATCTCACTTTTTTACTCCTTGTTTAAACAAATTATTAGAGCTGAAAGCATGTGAAGGCTTACCTCCTCTCGAGAAGATAACAGGGTACCAAATATTGTCTGGCTTACCTATTTGAATGTATAGTAACTCAAACCAATACACAACAGAACTTTAATTCAAGACTGAGCGTAATATATTTTTTTTTTCCCCTTAAGAACTGTATAGAATAATGTGAGATTTAGGGACAGAGGAGGTCTGGTGACTCAGCCTGAGGAGTGAGGAACGTTAAAGTGTCAGTGTATGACAAGTATTTTGGTGCTTAGTTCCTTCAAAGATGAGAATTAGCTGTGCTTTCCATTGGCTTTCATTTCCGTGTTGTTGTAGTGGAACTGTAATTGGTTTCTGTGGGCCCAGAACTTCTTTCTCTCTTACGCAGCAGCGTTGCTTTGCACACATAAAGGTGAGACGCCTATTAATATAAAAAAAACCCCACAACCATAAACACATCCAAAAGTCTTCTCAGTAAGTACTTCCAATAAGTAGAGCCAAATGTTATATGTAATTTTTTCTCTGTATATATTTATATATTTTATAAATACAATAGAAGTAATTCTTTGTATACCTCTCTGTATCTCACAGCAACAGCAACTGGCAATCAGCAGTTATATTTGTACAGTAAAACTGTCCTTAAAACTCAAGCTGTTCTTATAAATGGATGGTGTAAGTGACCACTCCAGTGACTAAAATATGTTAATTTTAACTGGATTACCTGAAGTCAGTGACTCACTGTAGCATTTTGTGAATTTGGAGATTTTTCTGTTTACATTTTTTATGATGTTCTTTCCTCTGAAAATGACATTCAAAACACATTTCCTTCTGATATTGAGACATTCCACTTTTATAGGTATAGGAGAGTGTACGTGTGTCCATGTGTACGTTCTTATTTTTAGACATTTGTATTTATAGTTTTATGTATCAATTGATTTTTAAGTCAGTCAGTGGAAAAACCCAGAGATTCCGTAAACATCGACTGTAGAACGTTCAAACCTAATTTGGTAGCTTTTCTTAAAAATGAAACTCATTTGGTTAACTGGTTAATTTGGGCGCTCTGGCCGTACCCGTGTTTATCCAGTATGGGCTTTTTTAAAAGGTGTGTGTGTTTACTTTGTGTGTGTGTGTGTGTGTGTGTTTACTACTGGATAGTGCATCTCTGGTCAGAGTAATCAGACATTTGCAAATGAAAAAAACCTAAGTGTATTGCTCACACAACCAACCTCTTTATGCTGCTTATTCTGTATGTTCTGATGCTTTGGTAAAAGCAGTTAAGTTCTTACACTAATTTTGCAATATCGTTCCAGAAACAAATTAATGCCAGTGATTAATTTCTTGGTATTATTTTTCTTCAACGGTATTTACCGATTATTCCTACTTACTACAGCATGTTGCATTTCCAAACAAATTTCTCTACTCCTTTTGCTTTAATGGTTTTAAATTGTATGTAGACTATATACACCTCTCCTACTGGCATGTCTGTTGCTGTTTTCTGAACTTTATTCCAGGAAAAGGGTGATGAACATATAACAGAGCCACAGTTGCAGTAAGCTAAAACAGAAAAGAGAACATTTTCTTTGTATTCCATGGTGTTTTTGTTCCAGGAGTCTAAGCTTGCGTTGGGAAACACATAGCCAATTTGCCTCTGTTGGAAAGTATTTTTAACAGCAGTGCTGATAAAGTTTTTGGCTTCCATTAAATTTCAAGGTTTAGAATTATTTTACTCCAGTTGTAATCAAAAGTTGTTTTCCATAGTTTCAACTTTCTTTATAATAATTCCATCTTCTCTTACGAAAAGGTCACCTGTGATTTTTGTTACCTATTTACAAGGGTAATACAAAATGCTGTAAGTCCCCACTCTATTCAGAACAGAGGATATATCAAGCTGTTACTACTCAAAGTTATCCTTTCCTTGGACTGTACTTTTGTCATTAGCTCACATGACACCAAAACATACTTATCTTCCAAATTTAATTGTTTGCATATGTTTTCTCACAGGACTTTTGCCGTCCCACCTTCTGGTTTCCTCTCTGGTTAAGCATTCCAGCAGCTCTCACATCCTAAGAGGTATTAAGGGCCAGCTGCCACTGTGACTCATTTAAAACATCTCTGCACAGTGTAAGATGAGAGTTAATAAATATGTGCAGGCCATGAGGGGATCAGAAAGGAGCCATGAGACAGTATGGGCCAGCGTGATGGGCAGTGGTCTCAGCATGAGAGCAACCTAACCTTATGCTCCATTATTCCTCTGTGTAAATGCTCAGCAAATGTCACAATCCTGCCGTACACTATAAGCAGTTTGTGGCAGGTACCACATGCTGCTATAGGTCTGCACATAACTACTGCAATGTTAGCTTTTAACACATAATTTTTGATACCTCCCAAAACATTTCTGACTAGTTGTCAAAGTCTTTTCTACCAGAAAAACCCCACAGCACTTCTTTTGTGTCTTTTCAATAAAAAGTTAGACTTCCTTTTATTCTTGGAGGAGTGTGGATATGCTTCTTCCTCCTCTAACTATAAGCATCCATAGCCAAACTACTTACACTGTTATTCCTTCTGTATGTTCAGCATTTCTTCTGGAAAGGTTTTCCCATTTCCTTAGTAACATTTCCTCTTTGATAATAGTTCATGTTACCCCTTAAATATAGAAGTTTTGTTTGCTTTAATCTAGCATGTAGTTGAAGAGGATACAAACAAGCAGTGGATATAGCTTTGTAAAACCTTTATGTAGTGAAGGACAGGACAAAGGCACTTGTCTTTGCAGATGGAGAACATGTGTCAGTTTCACACCAAGAGCGTAATTTTGTATATGGCAAAGAATGCATTCTTGTCATTGTCATGCTGTCTCATGCTTATTTTTTTCTTTTCAAATTCTTTTAAGTTGAAACAAGTTCAGACATTCTTCAGAGAGACAAGCTAATGCAGTGAATATGATTTTGGTATGTACCCAATAAAAATAATAATTTAAAAAATTAAAATAAAACCAGAACCATTGTTTAACAATAATGAATTTAAAAAAAAAACAACAAACCAACAAACCCAAAGAACACTATAATTGGAAAACACTACTGAGAAAAACTGAATGCTGCTGTACAAGAAAAGAGAATGTATTCTTTTAATAAAATACACTAAATAATATGGAATATTTTTCAGAAGTCTTAAATTTGACTTTCTAGCTGATTTGCTCGGGGTCTGATGGCCGCCCTCTATTTACTGCAGTTTTTTTCTTCTGAAGTATTGAAAAGATCCTTTCCAAATGCTCTTGGCCTTAGAAAAAAAATTGGAGAATAAAAATCTAAAATAAAACAACATAATACCTTAATCAACCCTGAATTTACAAAATGAAGGCCACACGGCAAAGTCGCTGCCATTGAAAGGAGTACTGAAGTTCAAAACACTACCTACTCCTCCATATGAACCTCAGGAGAACAAGGATTCAGAAAAGGCTTTGAATTCAGTTTCAGTTGCACCGTGGAATAACATGAATCATCATTTTTTTTTCTGCAGTGTGAACATTACATTCCTGCAGAAATTCTGCCAATTTTGCTTAGATGAAACACTGAGTTGGCAATAACTGCAAATTAAGTACTGTGGTATGATAGAGGGAGTGAAGGCTTGTCTGGAAGAGCAAAAGAGACACACTAGATAAAACTCTTCTCCCCAGTTGAGTGCTAGGAATGTTATTAGTCTTAGAAGCAAAGCAGATGCTGGTTTTATTCCGCTTCTCTCAGGCAATCATTTTCTACTTTCTATACTTCTTTCTTCAGGATGTCAGTCATCATTTGGAAATGATCAGAAATGTCCCTTGCCACCAACCCAACCCGGCCTAACACTTTTAGAACTTTCCTCTCTGCCTCTGGAGAGCTAGCAGATAATTTAGGTTATTCAAGTATACTAATTCAAGGACTGAGTGCAGCTGTTCATTCATTTGGCCCATTTCTTACTGATAAATGAAAAGATGTTTTTTACTCGTTGTGAAAAATGTCTCTGTCAACTGGATGTGTAAGACATTTCAAGTTACATGTTATTTAACATCTTAGATGGTTTTGTTTCCATCCCATGGTAAAAGGGGCATGTTATCACAAAGGCATTTTGTGGTATTTTCCTACTTCATTAAATATTGGTTAGGAAAGGAAGATAGTGGGGTTTTTGTTTATTTGCAGCTTAAGCTTGTCAGGGAAGTACAGTGTACATGACATGTAGTGTGGGTTTCATGTAGCAGAAAAAGGTGGAAGAAAAAGATCCTAAAGGTATTTCATATGCTAAGTTAAGTGCTTGTGACAGAGATGCAGTTAAAGAGCAATTGTATCATTTGCAACTGGAACTTCTTAGAAGGTTTTTGTCACCAATCCATTGCTTCAGAATAAGCCTTCTATTCCTGAAGTGGTATATAAGTTGTCAAGTGCTATAATCAACCAGCTCATCCAGTCTTACGGCAAAATTAAAAAACCTTGGGGATTTTCTTCTGGCTAAAATACTCTCTCTCACTTTTGATCACATTCCAGAATGTACTGTGACCTCCTAAGCTGTGACAAGACTGCGTTGACTTTGTCATTTTGTGGAATTAAAATTGACTTCTCAACTCAACCACCATAAATTTAGTTGGGGGGCAAGTTTCTGTCTGTGTACAAGGTTAGTTTCGCTGAAGGATGTGGAGCCCTGCATGGTCTCAAGAGAGCAGGCAGATGCCAAAGTTTTAGCCCTAAGGCAGAGTTTTCTGCATTTAGGAGTTTGCATCCTTCCCACTTAGATGTGGTGCCCAGAGCATAATTCTAGAATTAGTGTGTTATCTCTAGGATATTTGTATTGTTAACACACATTTTTGCATACCGTCCTGTGCATGTGTGTATTCTTTGTTACATACAATGTGTGTGTATATTAAGTTCATGTGCATATGTCTCCCCACATATATGAACAGGCACATAGGAAGCAGTTTTCTCTTCCTCATCTTTTGAAGTTTCATTGCCAATAGAAGTGACTTAAAAACATCATGTTCTCAAAAATGATCAAATAAAGTTGAAAACAGATTAAATATTTGTCCATTAAAGGAAGTACTTCCACTGTATTTGCTTTCTGTGAGCATTAATCTCTTTGATTTCCTGTACTTAACACTGTTTGACTTTCTTGCTGTGCCAAATAAACATTCTCAAAAAAGGCAAGAACTCAATTTGAAAATGGCAAGGCGCAAAGGCTGAGCAAAGCCACTGTCAAAATACTAACACCTGCTCTTGTGACACATCCAGTATGATGAGACTATATTTTTCTTTTGGGCTTAATATTAGCATAATCCTCAAAGATGTCCAGTATAGAGTCTTTACAGAAGTCTGCCTCATGCTTGTCCTGGCAAGGTATTTATATTTGGGTGAAGAATAATGCCTCCCCACAAATGAGCACAGAGAGTAATTGAAACTGTCTATAGATAGCAAGTTCTGTTCCTCTGCCAGCTCTTGATGGTTGCTCATCCCTTTGTAATTATTGGTAGTGCTTCATGAAGAGCTGGTTAATCCCTATAGGTTGTATAAAGTGATTCCCTGTGGATTATCTAATTGAAGCCATTAAGGTGGGTTTATTATTGCTGTTTGGTAACTGGACCCATAGTTTCTCTGTTGTATTTTCAGACAAGTGCTGGCTAAGAGGAGTGATGGGTATTCGTTCTTTACAAGTGTGGAAAGTGGTGTCAAAGCTAAGCTGATAATCAGATGGGTGATTCAGGGGTTAATTTGCAATTAGAAGGTTTTCAAATTTATTAGCTGCTTCTTTCTTGATTTAATTTCTCTTGAAGGTCAGGTTTTGCCTTGATGGTCTCCTGATTTTATCTACTAAAAACAACGGCTCTGATAAAAGGTTTTACTGAAACCTAGAACAGAGCACAGGGAAAACTTAAGGGAGCATATTTGCATGTAAAAATGAGGGATTAATCTCTGAGGTGATGAATTTCGTGAAGTCCTGTAGCTCCAACAAAAGTCAGTGGTAACTGGGCCCATGCTAGTTAGGCAAGTACTGCATCGGGGCTGTAGTGCAGCAGTACTGCCCATGCCTGCCACCTCAGAGGGACTGCTGATGTAAAATCCAGGACACTACTTGCTCCTTTAAGCTCTTCCATTACTGTGTTGTTATGTTGACTGTGAGGTATGTTGAGTGGATATCTGAAGGCCTGCTTTTTATCTAGTAAAATCCTTCCTGTGATAACACACTGTTCTTAAATTTTAGTCTTTCCCTCTTACCAGATGAGCTCTGAGCTATAAAATGTATATGCAGGTAGCAGACCCTTTCTGTTGGTTCCTCAAAGTTTACCAGCCTTTAGCTAACACAGTCTTAGCAGGTTATAGTCTTTCTCAGATTGCTACACCCTTTTAGGTTGGTTCTCCACAAAAATTGCAAATGAGATATTAATAACATATCAGTAAGAGTCAGTAGGAATAAAAGTGTCTAACATACCTTTCCTGGTCCTTTTGTCAACATCAGGAGCTTAGGCTGTTGCACAAAATTTTTGGGAGGATTGTATCTAATACCTGCATATAATACTTAGTTAAATCCAGTCTTCAGACTAATAGATCCTGAATGTTTTAGGTTGTTGGACCATTATGAAGGCCTTGCAGTTTTTTGGTGGACTCCAATGCACTCTGACACTCTTTTTAATGCTCTTGAAAACAGTTTATTTATAGTTTGTTGAACTAACTGCAGAGCCACTTGGCTCATGAATAACCAAGAACTACTGTGCATAGCGTGACCCCACAATAAAACACATCTGTATTCAGGGTCATGTTTTCCAGGGTCCTTATTTCTTCAGGGATGTGATTTCAATTGGAAAACTAAAAACTAGGAGTACAGAAGCTTTTGCTATGTAGAACAACTTACGGTTTTTAATTTGGACTTTGCCTTAAAGAGTTTGGGATGGGACAGCTTAACTGGAAGAAATTGTCAACATCCTACTTGCAGTTAATTACATAAAAATAAATCATGAGTGGCTTGGCTTCTGTCAGAAAAGTTATTCTATATTAGCAGTTTGCAGTCAAGAGACAGAATTTGGCCTGTAACTGGATTTTTTTGCACTTTCAAAGACCTTCAAGCTACAGGGGAAATTGCTAGTCTGAAATGATTAAGAAGGACACATCTCATTAATGTTTTTAGTCAAGTTTTGTGGCATCAGTCCACTCTTGATTTATCTGGGAAAAAAACAAAGATACTGAATCGGGATTGTCAGAAAGATCTGTAACTTGCTCTTCTAAGCTGTGAGAATACACTCAGTTGATTTCTTAAATCTATGTCTGAACCTCCTTGAAATTGCAGTTTGGGACAGAATCAGTGTTAAATAACCCCTTTTACTACAGACCACTTCTGCTCCTGTTGCTCTCAGAAACTGCAAGTATGAAAGGAGGGGAACAGCAAAATGCCCATACCTGTACTATTTTTGGAAATTAAAGACTTCGGAAACTAGCCTGGTTGTAGCTGCTCCCAAAAGAGGTCTGGTGTGCACATCCAAGGGTGTGTGCGCTGGATGTCAGGCTTCACCTACCAGCAGTTTTCACTACCCTTGCTCTTTGTGGTGGCAGCAAGCCAGAGCTGTTTTCCTTCTGGCTCTCTTACAGGTTTGCCCCTGCCTCTGTTGCAGGATAAGCAAAATGATTGTCTGTCATAGTAAGTGCTGTAAAAATTAAATTTCATCTGCTATCCCCTGAGAAGTGTTGAGAGTGCTCTGGTTAGATGGCAGTGTTAAGCCAGTGTGGTGCTGGGTCCCTGTAAACTCATGGCAGTAGTTGGGGATATTCTCTTGTGTTTTGCGTATGTTGCATAAACTACTCTCAGGCAGTACACAAAGGAGAACAAAAAGTGCAATAAAGATCTCCACTGCAGATAACAGCTTTGCAGCAGCACTTGAGGAAGAGATCTTAACCTTAATTATATTTTTTTTAATTCTAAAGGTATTTTTACTCCTCTTGACATGGTAGATTGTTATCTTCCAGCCACCCAGAAAGGAGAGGCAGGTGCTCCATAGTTGCTGTTTCCTTTGTAGTCTTTTTTATGTCTGTGTTGTTTTCATTGAAATTATTTTAATTCCCTTCTTTAAGAAATAAATAAACTATTTTTTTTCCTGAAAATTCAGCTAAGGGTTCTTTCAGAAGGCAAAACATTGTTTATGGTGATCACTTTGCACTTACTTTTTTCCGGATTATCTAACAAAAACACAAGAAAGCACAACTTGCAAACTTGCATGCTTTTGAAGTGTTCAATAAAACATGAATGTTCTATGTGTATGTATATATACACTTATGTACAAATTTGTATCTAGAAGCTTACAGGAAAACAGCACTAGGAAAGTTCTGGTTTTCTTTATTATTGTGTTTGTCACATAAAATTTGAGACTCGGGTTCCGTCTTACTGAAATACAGCTGTATGCTATAGTGAAGGTTATAGCCACCTAGGAAAATTAAGGCAATTATTTGATATATTATTTTCATGCAAAAATCAGCAACATGTTTATACATCAATCTGTCAATAAGAAGGCTATTTTTTTAGTTTAATTCATCTGAAAAAAAACGCCCAAACTTTCTTCTCATTTTGAAAGCCATGAATGGATTATTAACAATTGAAAAATATATACTAAATATTTTAAAACATATTTTCAAATGCTGTGTATTATTATATGATAGAGACTGTCTGCTAAAAATGTAGAATGTCCATTGCAGAACTCAGTTTTTTAGAAAAAAGGTAACTTTCCCTTCCATCCAGATACCTCCTACATTTTCTCCATGTAAGTAATTTCTCCGAGTAAAGAAACAGTAAAATAACTAGCATAGACTGTCAAATCTGTTGTTACTTAATGTAATTAAACCAGTGCATTCTGATAAGTGTTATAAATAATATAAAAGTAACTTTGTATGTGTTGCTCTTATAGATAAAACGATGCTGTACATTCATAATGGTGTTGGAATAGAGAAACTTTGTTGTCTTTTCTGTGAAGTATAGTTCTAGAAACTTGATCTGGCATAGCCAAATCTGTTGTTTTACAGCACTGAATCTGTGTTGTTCTAGCCAAACACTGATACCCTGGTTTCAGACTGAAGTCAGTTTTCAATTCCATTTTTCCTGTCATATTGAATGACTGTATACAGCGTCTGCGTGCTGTTAATAGCCTTCATGTGCTGTGCAGCCGTTTCAACAGTAGCTGGTTTCCTCTGTGTTCGGTGTTTACAGCTTGCAAGGCAGAGTTTCTGAATAAAAAATAAAATAAAGTAACCCCCCCCCCCCCCCACACACACACACAGAACAGTGTAGAATGTGAAGGTATAATATTGTAAAAGAAACAGAAATGAGATAAGAGATCATTTTGAAGGTCTTCATTGAGCAATGGGATTCAGACACTGCAGGTAGTCTGTGTGAGATTTTGATTGGGAGGTTTAAGTTTTATGCAAATAAACTTCCAAAAGAAACGCCTGCAGTCTGACAGTCTTGTACTGTTCCTTTCTTACTTTCTTATTAACTTTCCTTACCTGCATTTAGACATCCAAATGTGAGCCAATTAACCAAACCCATGTAAAGAAGTAGGTGCCTGCCGACCGTAATTAATTTCATTTTAAGATCAGTAAGATAGATCACAGGAATCATGGTCTGGACATGCCTGCAAAAAGAAGACAAGCTGGCTAACTTGCATTGAAACAAAACTTCTAAATACTTTAAGTGAGATGAATTGTATCAAATTATTGAGACAATGGAGGTACATATGAAATATGTATGAAATTATCATTTTAAACATTTAGTAACTGTTGAGTGGTCTTTACTGGTCTTTGTTGGTCACATAGAGTATCCTGATTTTTAGGGATTTTGAAAGAACCAGTATGATGTACAGCTGAAAAAATAAAAACCACTGGAACACACATAATTTAATTGAACATACCTTAGAAGTTATACTTAGAAGTCCTCTGCCGCATCCCCACTTCTCAATGCCATTGCTGCCATACCAGGCCAGTAATTCTCTACATCACCATGCAGAGTCACAAATACCTCATTCCTTGTACAGTAATTGCTTGTTACTGCTATCTGTGTAAAAATAGGGGTCTGCCATACAAAGACACAGAAAAGTAATACAGATTAGCCATAGCCACCTGGCCAATTAGAGAAATCGCTGTCACAACTCAACCAAGTAAATCAAAGCTGCAGGTTCAGAGCACACCTGACAAGTCACAGTCCAGAGGCCTTGCAGATTTAGTACAAAGCGCACACCTGTTACAATCAATGACAGTTCTCTGTTACTGGGCTACACAGTTACAAAGTATAAATGGGAGTGACTAAATGAAATTAAGGTAAATAAGGAGAAATAATGACGACTGTGACAGAGGATTCATCCCATTCATTTTGTTGTTTTTTCAAATACCTACTTACTCCATTTCACCACTTGCAGCATAGATTATTTTCATTTTTGTATTCTCTTATATATCTTCATGTGAGTTTTTTACATAACTATGTACAGCATCTACAAGAGACTGTAAAAAAGGCTCCTAAGCTATTGATATTACAAAGCATCAACTATAGTGCAACTGTCTTACAAAGGAAAATGGAATTGCTCATTTTTGGCTATTAAATCATATACGCTCTTGCAATTTGAAAGGCTGTACGAGAAAAAATTGGCTGTTTAAAAAATTTACCATTAATGTTGCTATTCTGTTACTGGTTTCCTTTTTAAAAATCAGTGATCACATTGGGCATGATTCTTTTCCACACAACTGCAGTAATAATATTGATTTCAGTGGAATTATTCTTCATTTGCCCAGTGTGAGCAGAGAATCAGATTAATTCACCAAAATTATTTTCTTGCCATGTTACAGGAACTTATTACTTTTCTCTGTCAAACATTATCGTAATAATTTTAGTAGGGAATAGGTTAAAATAATCTTCATCCATTTGGGCAAATAGAGTCAGCCTGCTGCTGTGTTATATAGCCCGTCTGTTCTGCCAACTTATTTTTGATGAGCTGCTTAGAAATAGCTGCTTTTATGCCAGTGACTTAGGGTGGGATTGTCTGTAATTATGCTCTTAGTAACATTGCAAGTATAAAGAAAGAAGGGGAAAAAAAAGTCATAGATCTTTTATGGGACCTCTTGTAGGCTTCTGTCTCATTATGTTAACAATCTGCCTAGAGAATGGTGTCAGATTTAGAGAGCAGAAGAGATTGATTTACTTTTCAGGCCCTTCTACCCAGCCTAATTATTGCGTTACAAATGGCGATTCTTTCACCCCTCTGAAGGAGCACTTTGATTAGTGTCTGCAATGCAGGTGCCAGGGCTTAATACGATAAGTGCATGTCAACTAGTTTCTTTCATCACATAGTCAAACTGTATAAAACAACCATTGCACAGTAGGAGCTTTTACGTGGTTTTACCATAGCTTATATGAGTTTAAAATTGATAGGGTTAGAATGGCTACAAAATTTTCCATCTTTTTTTTTGTTTAGTGGTTTCTTTTGTTATTCTAGTAAACACAAGAACGATGGATAGATGTGAAATAGAAATAATAGCATTGTGAATAGTTAGTTTACCATCGCAGAATTTTATTTAAAATTCAGATCAGATTTCTGCCTTCTCCCTGCCTCCAAGACAGGATTGAATGGTTCTTCTCACAAATTAAGCTATAATTTCCACATTATAGTCTCTCTTCTTTGCTCATGTACTTGGTGACTTGACTTATTGAAATGGTTTTATTATTAAGCGATAGTAGAGTCATGTTCTTTTTAAGAACCAACATTAAGAATCAACAGTCATGCCAAACTCAATAGGATTCATGTCAGACACTAGACTTCCCATCCACTTTCTATTGCAGGTTTTTCACTTGTGTAGTATGTTACCTTATTTGCTAGAATAACTTACAATTTTTCTTTTTTTACTTTCCGCATACTCAAGGAGAAAAATGTAGGTAGCCAATGTAAGATCCTTTCCTAAACCATTTCTCGTAAGCTAGTACTGAAAAAAAAAGTTGATGGGGACACACAATGGGGAAATTGAAGGAGTGCTGCTATTCTGAGTGGCACACAAAGGTGAGGCTCTTGAGATCACTGAAGATAGATAGCATGATGTTTCGGAAACACCTGTGCATTTAAGTTGCTGGCTCAGAGAACGCCAGCTTCCTCCTCAGCTACCTCATCCCCCTTGGATCCTTACTATGAGCTGTATCAGTTCTCACCCCACATTTAACCGGCATTGCATGTTATATAGGTATCATTTAATGAATTTTCCGGGTTTATTTTGATACATGTTTATGTTGAATTATTTCTGAATATATTCTGAATTATGCAGAAATAGTTAGGTCTGCCTTTTTAGCTATTTGGTGTGCAATATATTTAGTATAATCAGGAAACTGTATCAGTAATCATTGCAATATTCATTGCTGATACAACAAATATATTCAACGGCCATTTATAACGCTTGATAGTAATCTCTGTCTTCCCTTACATTCTTAGATGTTTTTGAGGTTTATTTTCTAATTATGGATTATTTTATGGAACGTACCTGGCAAAGCTAGTAATTGTATTATGTTAACGCAATTCTTCTAATTTTACTGAAATAAATGGAAAACACAGGGACAAATACCAAAAGTTAAATTAAAAATATACAACCTGTTTCCTTAGTAAAATGCTCAACGGGGCTAAGATCTCACACAAAATGCCTGTATATTGCTGGCAGTCCAGTAATGGATTTTAATATACAGAAATAAAAATGTTGTGTTTTCCCAATTAAAATAAAACAGCAAGATTATATTTTCACTTCTGAACTCACTGTAGTCACCTGTATTAAACACAATACAGTCTTAATGTAAACATATAGACTTGTTGAAACCAGACATCAATGATGAGTAGGAATATATGAACTTGGAAATGAGAGCAACCATTTATAGAAGCGTATTTCTGTCCACCCATGTTGTAAAATTAGGCTACCCTCGTCATATCTTATTTGACTACACTAATACTGACTTCAAACTTTTTACTCAAATTCCATGTCAATCTATTGAAGATTTATTTGCATTTTCTCCAATATCTGTGTTTCATCAAACTGCATTTTTAAAAATTGTGGTATAGCTATTCATCCTTCTGTAAGACTTCATCTTTAGCTTGTGAAGTTATTTACAGTACTGTTGATGATTAATGTTGTGGTTTTCTTCTGGGTTTTGTGGTGGTTTTTTTTGGTTTTGGTTTTTTTTCTGTTGTTCTTGTTGTTTGGTTGGTCGGTGGTTTTTTTTGTATGTGTGTGTACATTATTACTGTGCAGAAGTTTTTATAAGCCGTGAAATCCTGACTTTATGCTCTTCAACTTTTCTTTTTTTTTTTTTTTTTTTCTGCATCAAGATCATTACCAAATCATGAAGCAACTTTCTTACAGAACTTTTTTCTGTAAGTTCTTCCCCTTTGTCCATACATTTGAAACATTCTAGTAGTTAACTTTGACATCATTTCCTAATCCGCTTTTACTCACCATGCTCTACTGGGCTGTGACATTCCACTTCACCAGATGTGTAGCACAACCTGTCCAATTAAATGGACAGTGGTGAACCTTAATCTTCAGTCACTGCAAGTCAGACTACACTGAATTGTATAGTTGGGATCATCTGTAAGAACTTTGCATGTTGTTGTAAGACTTAACATTAATTTTATTATCACTGTAGTTGTTTTTGCTGTTTATACAGTATTTTATTGGTTTAACTCCCCCCACAATTAGATAATGTTATGTCTTTAACTCAGCCTGTGCCTGTGCACTATATAAATATGGTCTAAGAATCTCAGGAGCGACAGGTGAATCTTTAGACTCTATATTGCTAAATAAAAGAGAGCTAGAGACCTATGATGGCCCAGAGGTTGAGCCAACATTTGAATTGTGTAAGGGTAACCCCACCTCTCCAACAGATTTCTCTTGGAGATCCAGTGAGTTTGGATTTTTCAAAAATAAGATACTGAATGGTGCCTGTTTTGAATGTTTCTTATAAAATCGTGCAAGACAAGTGCAAGGTACTTTGCAGATTTTGAGGATTCTTTTTAAAGTTAGTTTTGTTATATTCCAGAACTACTCATAACGTGCTCTTTTTTGTTCTGGATAAAATTTATGGAATACAACATAGTATTTTAAAAATCTCCCTTTATGTTATATGCCTTTCATAAAGCAATTCAAAACTTTTATAAGCATGAGGGAATTAAATCTTGCACAAACATATTAGAGGCTTTTAATGTACTTTGGCAAGCTGGAAAATGAACCAGATTAATGTAGGCTGAACACCAAATAGTTAAAGGGCTATTTAAATGCTAACAGTATATGGAGGTCAAAATTTTTCATCCAGTTTAAACAAAAGACAACAAAGAAGCAAATAAGCAGAAACAAGCATATAATTTAGGGGATACAGGGTAAATGCAAAAAAGCCATTAACTCTCCTAAATTTCTCTAGTAAAATGCTATCTGTAACCTTATTCTTTTGCCTTTATTTTTATATATATACTGACTCACTAAGTCATATGCAGCCTGTGATGTAGATAATTTTTACTTTTGGGAATGATGTTTACGCTCAGAGTGTTTGCAGAATGTGTATGATATACTTGAGTATAATTTAAAAAACAATAAAGGGGCAGTGCCACTTTGACATACGCATTTTGCAGCAGAATGAGTTTGAAATTTGGTTTCATAAGCTTTTAATGAAGTAGTAGTCTGGAATTTTAATAGACCACACTTGCTCACATGTATTGAATAAACCTTACAGTAACTGGGAGTAGAATCTGACTGTATATTTTCAGCATTTTAACTAACTAAATAAGAAAATCCAGCTAGATCTCTAAACTTGTGGATTTTAATTCAAAACTTTGATTCAGATTAGGCAATTACTTATTTTTTGCACTTACCTGCTCAAATTAAAGCATGAGTTTCAAAGCTGTAGCAACACATTTTCATGGTTGCAACAGTAATTAGAACAGTTTTTTTCAGCAGCATCAGAACATGAAAATCATCTGTATCATTCTTTTCTTGATGTGTAATTATGACTTAGTGTTTTCATGTGAATTGTCCAAAGAAGGTTGAATTAACATCCTTGCTGGTAAATATAACAGCTGGGATTCCGTTAGTTCCCTGCAGAGATCTCCAGGCAGTATTTATCAGAAATTTCAAGTGCAAAATAAACTGTTGTGCTACGGCAGTCAGTCTGCACAGTGATATGTGTACAGCTATATTAAGGGCAATATAAACAGTGTAAATGTGATCCTGTCACACCTCTCCCTTCAATAATGCTTGCACATCTCAGGTGTTCTGATGCACAAACATTTACTTGATAAGCACAATTTTTATGGGAGTGTGTAGCACATAATTTTTTCTTAGTTTCAAAAAGGAGTTAATGCTGGTAACAGAAACACCAATGCTTTTGTATATCTCTCTCTTCGTTACATAATTTCTGATGTGAATTTTTATTCACCTGCCCAGATTTGTTAATATGCTTTAATGTTCCTACGTTAAGGATATCTTGAAGGTTGGCCAGGGAGTCCTAGTCTGTCTTTCTAAGGTTAGGAGGTTTGAAATCATATTCTTTCAGTTGTGCAGACACTTAAAAGTAGTAACAACTGCAATAACTACAATGAATTATTATTGTTAATGTCACTGCTGTTGTCTCTATGGTTGTTTTTGTTGTTATTATTATTCTTACAGCAGCACACCTGTAAAAGGGAGCTGCTGTGGCTCTGTAGCGCTGGGTGCCAGCCCAGCTCATCTCCGGTGAGTTGAACTGTTTTGTCAACAGCTCCATCTGCAGCCCATGGGCAGCCGAGTGCTGCCTGCTGCCATCCGGGGATGTGTTCGCTCAACACAGTTGTCTGCTAAAATTAAATTTGAAAGGCAACACCTTAAAACACCTTTTTGCGGTTGAAATTTTGGCGCTGTCAGGTTTTATATGATTTCTGAGAGTATAGCCGTAGGCTCTGTCAACGGAAACTCACTGGGAAAGAAGCAGGGAGGGAGCAAAAGGAGGAACCAGCTATCACTGTTGAAAACCGGCAATCAGGCATCATAAACTCCCCAGTCAGTTGTTTAAATATGTACACAGCAAATTAACCCAAATCTTTGATACTGTTGTTTTCCTCCTTTCCTTTCTGTGAATATGCTTTATTTGCAAAGGCCACTTCTGAGCGTTTGGCCACTCGGTACCCTCTCCCTTGTGATGTGAGAGTGAGAGCAGCGTAACTCACTCTGCCAGAGCTGTGATTTTCGTTGTTTGAATAACGGGTATGCCCAGCAGTGGCAAAGTCAGCAGGGCTTCCTTCATGTGGTGCAGAAGTTAGCATTGCTTTGGTCTGTTTTTAGCCAGGGTCTGTACTATGGCAACACTAGAGGGCTGTAGAAGTCTTTTCTAGTCACCTAGAGGTGACAGGTTTTTTGATTTTTTTTTTTTTTTTTTTTTTCTGAGGGGGAGAAAGTGGTGGTGCTAATGGAAGTACTTGTGCAGGGGAGGAGGTATGAATGCACATCCTAAACAGTTTTCAAACCAGCATTAGTTTTAAATGTCTTTGAAGTATCAGAATGCAAGGAGTTTAGCTATGAGTGCAATTGTAACTATACCTTTATATTTACTGAAATTTAATGGTGTAGTAATTGTAATTAGTTTATAGAATCATCCAGCATAATGTCTGTCTCTTCTGTACTTCATACTTTAAATAATGGCAAGTGAGCGTGGGCTTGTGGGTTGTGTTTGGTTTGGGTTGGGGGTGGTGGTGTGTGCGGTTAGGTTGACTTTTATGCACAGAGCTATTTCTAATCCTCCCTTCTCTGTACATATAGTCTTAAAACGTTTTATGTTGTCTTCAGAACACCTTCAGATACCTTTTTTGACCTATTGGTGCTCTTGAAAAATTAAAATGCCATTCACGATGGACAGGAACATTAGTCAGTAGGCAACAGTCATTCCCTGGCCACAGAAAACGGTGCACAGAAAGCTTCCCTTCCCCTTTTCGCTTTTCATGACAGCAATCTTACCTACATGTCTGTATAGATGGATGGGGTTTTGGTATATTCCAAAGTTTAACAAATTTAGATCACTTCAGATAGGTGTGGAAGTGAATTCTGCAGTGAAAGAGCACCCATATACCTTGTCATTAGTTCTCTATCTTTCACTCAAAGGTGCTTCAGTGCTGTCAGTAATCTTAACACATGGGGAGTGAGTCAGTCTCTCAAAAAAGCAAGCTTCAAGTCATTTTGGGCTTTATAGGTCAAAAACAGCACTTCAGACTCCACTTGAAAAACAACAGGCAGCCAGATCAGATTTGGAGAGCAGATGTCAAATGCTCATAAAGGGATACAAAGCATATCAAGCAGAATGGCACCTTCCTATACCAGATTGTTTCCAGGTTGATTTAAGGTGCAACCCAATGTAGAGCTCATATCAGTAGCCAGATCAGCTACTCACTAAAGACATGTTTGCAAATGCTAGATTATGGTAGCATATTATAACACAGAAATATAATTATGCATTAAAAGAAGAGTTTGTCCTCATAATTTTGTGTTCAAGGATTGTAATATACTTCCCTGGAGATCTTGAATAAAATTGGAGGAAGTCAGAAGCAGGAAAAAATCATTCCTATGTATTCTTCTGATCTTACAGACTGTTGCAAGTCTTTGCAGGGTTCTAAGTTTATGTGTAATGTAAGTAGAACAATTATTTCTGGGAGCAATTGCCCTTACTTTCAAAGAAATAGATCTTAAAAATAACCATTCAGTTTCAAACGTTAGATTTTAAGATCTCTTAATAACATGCTATATGAACAGTATTAATTAGTATATTCAGATTCTGCTTTCTAGATCAGCCCTTCATTTTACATGCAAATTCATTTTTTTCCCTCTGTATCACTTTATTGTTGTAATAGATTTCATTTCATTCTGTATATCCATGGCATTTTTGGAAACTGCAGCCATATACTTGATTTGGTTAGATGGCTTGGGATGTACAATCCATGGACAATTTTCACAGCACCTTTCGTAAGAGGCCTTAGTATGTTTTATAAACTCAGTTAACCGATGCTTGTATTATTTGTGAGGCCGTTATACACTGTGATGAAAGTCAGATATCTATTGAGGAGACAGTGGCAGCTCTTACCAATGTGTATTGATATTACGAGATGATTTAAAATGGAAAGTGGAGAATGTAGCATCCAGTCTACAATATTTCTGATAGGTCTTACTATGGTCAGCTTGTTAATATTTTTTTTTTCTATTGTGCATTATAATCAAATGGATTTTGTTTCAAACCAGCATAGAATAGCAAAGCTTTTGCTACAGTTTTCAACTGTCAAAATACAGTACTAGTAGGGTTTGATATCAGCTATTGCTGCCAGGTATTCATTACAAGAGAGGGAAACAATAGGTACTCAGTCTGGGCAAAGGCGGCCGTGGGGGGAGGCGGATCTTTCAAAGCTGGAAACAAAACAGCACTATCCGCTGTCCCAAAAATTCTTTGTATTTTCTTCCCATTAGGAAAATACTGTGAAAGTGAACAAGCAAAGTGGTATGGGCTTTTAGTTTAAAATGTAGAACAGATTCCTGCTGTCACTGCAGTTAGAAGGAAATCTGGGGACAATATAGTTCAGGTTTGCAAACTGCTACATATTTTATTCTGATTTGATGGTGCATACAGCATCAGTAATATTTATAGGGAACTTGAAAACCCACTAGTCATCTGATTAAGGAGCATCAGGGCTTATTTAATTGTATTTTTGCTTAGCATCAAGCAGGGCTTAATACCTTGTGAAGGGACCATTCTGGATGACCTCATTCAGCTCTTTGTAATATGAGTGCATTACTGGTATGTCTTTGAAGAACTGAAGGCAAAAAGAAATTTTGTGATGCCAGCTATTTAATTTCTTTTATTGATTTATTTGCTACATAGCAGGTTTCGTAGCATCAGGTGTGAATAGCATGACCAAGAGGCTTCATATTTGATTATACAAATAAAGAGAGAGCTGAACTTCTGAATGTGAAGAAAATGAACCAAGGGAGCATTTGTGCTCCATGGGGGAAATTGGTTCTTGTTTCACTGTTACTTTGTATTTTGAGGAATTAAATCATAAGCTCAGTACCGATAGTGTTTTCTGGTGCCACGCAAGTTGGCAAGTAGTTGGTAATAAAGGCATAACTGGCTAAATCTGATCAAACTTGGTAAATTGTTATGAATTCCACTGTGAGCACTGTAAAATCCTGGGAAGATGGATCGTATTTACAGATGGCAAACTACTGCTTCAGGAAAGCAGTCTCTTTCATAAAGTGAAAACTTTGCAGGGAGAAATACTGTATAAACAAGGGAATGTTCACTCACAAAAGTGAAAGGTTTTTAGAGATGTGGTTATGCAAATATTGAGTAAGGCTTTTGGCACTAGTATGACCATTTCATGAATATTGTTTCCTATTCTGGTGCCATCAGTTAGGAAAACAAAACACTAAATGTCAAAGCAGCACAAAGAAATGATTGAAAGGACTGAAACATGTGCTTTGCAATAAAAAGCTGAACTTGGTCTAAAAAAAAAGGGAAAAGCAGACTTAGTAGATACTTGATTAGAAGCTATAAATACTTACATGGAGGAGAAAAATTTGTTCATGCTGGTCTATTAAGTCTGTAGGCAGGAAAATGTCGAAGTGTAATGGCTAAAAGCAGAACAGAGACCAAATCAAACTAAAAATAAACTGGATGTTTTAACTAATCCTGGAAACTACTTTCTGGTGCAATTGATAGATTTTCTGTCACTGGAAATAAAAATGTGACCTTTATTCATTTTCTTCTGTTAAAGATATAGTCTAAATCAAGCTTAAATATTGAATTTGAAGCAGAAATAATTAAAGTGTAGTATCTATATTATACAGGATGTCAAATAACCAGAATAGTATTTCCTGTCCTTAGAAGTGCATTAACCTAAAATAGAAGGCATGCACACTTTCTGTTTCTTTTAATTTCCTTTCTATATACTAACTGTTAAACTATGTGCCAAGTTGTTGTCTGCTCCTGAAAATACTGTGTGTAGAGAGCTTCCATTTATGTCAATAAGATTAGGGGATATTAGGGTCATACCCTTAATAAAAAATGTAATTTATTTGGATATGGCCGTCTTCCAGTTGATACCATAACAAATTCTACTTACCTGAAAGCATACGGATATTTTTTTTTCTTCCACTCAAGAATGTATAGCATTGCACAATTGACCAAGTGTATTATGGGAGAAGTTCATCTTTCTATAGAGGATTAAGTAGTACCCTTCCCCAGAGGCAGAATGCCAGATTGATTTGATGGACCAGTTTACCATAGCAAATTGCATATTCCAGAAGCACTTTTGACCAAGAGTTACTGTCTGTAGTGTACCATCTGTTAAAACTCTGATATCTCTAAATTTAGATGATCGGTGCAGTCAATTTGGATGGTAAATTATTCATTTAAACATTGCAGTGGACACTTCACCACATGAAAGCCTGCTTCTGCTTCTTCTGAAATTTTAGTTAAGTAGGATAGAAAACTGGTGGATAAAAGCAAATACTTTTTCACTACTTTGAACCTATACAATTACTAAGATCCATAGAAAGCCATGTATCAGTAGAATTGCAATTATAATGTGGATACACTAATTTGACACTCAGCACGGTAACTGAAGTAATGAAGAATGAACTCAGGCATTGCGCAGTAACGGCACTGTGATTACATTACTTTGGGATGGCAGTTTATAGGATGTAACATCACACCATTTATATCTTTAAACTGTTCTGTCCTGAGAATGGGGGAAAAAACACAGAATGTGCAGCTGCAGATTTTTTTAGATTTCTTTCCTATTACCTGCTTGTCCTTGTCTCTGATGGGGTGTTGTGTAGCTGCTTTGAGAACAATGACTGGCGACAAGCCTGACTTGCTGGTTAAGCTGTGTAAATTGACAGTGCGTCTGGCCTAGACTGGTGCTAGGCCAATAGATTGTGACTGCCCATTGGGCCAAAAAATACAAATTGGAAGTGTCTCATAGCCTTGCCATCAAAACTGAAGTTTTCTTGATTGTGGGATTTGCAGACCGCCCACTCTTGTACTGCAACATGTCCTAAACCCAAATTTGAATGGCAGCTGCAGACAGCTAACACGTTAGCAGTTTGCACAGGTGTTACGGGTTTTGCTGGTAACATCTTTCTATCATTTGGTTTCTAAATAGCCTATGCACTGACAAATTGGAGAATACCAGGAATAGTGACCTCGTTGCTTGGTTTTGATTTGTTTCCTTTACACTTCCTCTTGACAGCCCCCAAGACAGGATGGACTGCACCCCTCACGTTCTGTGCTTCTGTCTCAGAATTTCAGGGTTTGCCTTCCCCACCTCTCTGAAACAGCCTGTGCTGGTACTGTGGACCCATACATGATGCCTATCAGCAGCAACAAAGTCTTAGTAAGCCTCATGTCTAAGTAAAGATGGCATTTCTAAGTAACTTTGAAAGGTAGAATTTAAACACATGTAGTACGTTAGGAAATTTCAGTGCTGTTTCAGATACAATTTACGCTGGAGAATGATGGAAGTAGCTCAGAGCCGACGCTGTTTTCCAGGATTGTCCACAGGACCCAGTGGTTGGTTTGTTGCTCAGGCATACGTGTGAAAGCAGGATAGGCAGTACTCTTAGTGTGATAGCAGCTGAGTATCTCATCATGTATAGCATTCAGCGGCCTGACTGCTTGCTTGTTTAACAGAGTCTTACATTAAAATTTGTTAATTTTTTAATTCTTGCAGTTAATGACCACGTTACCTATATGGTAGAATAACGTAGTGTTAGTATGGTGTGCTGGCACTAAGCTCTTTCTTGCTGGGAATAGATTTTTTCTGAGAGAATTTTCAAATTAGGAATGGTGATAGCTTTAAACTAAAACAGAGGTTTTGTTTGGAGTGATGTGGGGAACACACTGAAATACCCGTTGCTGATTTGGATATGAGTGTCACTGATAGTGCAATTTTTCCAAAGATCTTAAATAAAAATTTGAAGGTAATGTACACAGAACTCAAGTAATCATAAGACCAAAAGTCAGGATTCTGTAATGTTTAATTTATGTGGGTGCTATCCTTTTGTTTTTCCTTCCAGATTAGCAATGATAAATATTGTTCCAATAAGAACTTTTCTTATTTAGAATAGAAATTAAAGTAACTGTAATGTGTGGCTTGTTGAGGATGAGATGTTGCCTTCTTTTTAAAAAAGTAACTACAGACTACATGTACATAATTATGAAACACTAATTATTTAAAGGTCACAGAAAGAGTTTCCAGGTTTTTTTAATATCCCATGGTTTCCTTTTTATAAAGCATAGTAATTAAATTCCCTATGAACCAATTTCACATGGTGTCATTTGACTACATTATTCTAAATGGAACTATGTAGAATTTATGATAGTATAGGACTTCTTATTCTGCTGTTTGCTTTTCTTGCTGATTGACACATGTCTGGAAGACACCTTAAGAAACAATATAATTGGCCTATTTGCATTGCCTGGAATTAGGTGACCTTTGGTTTTGGCAGTAATTAGACTATCCCTGCTGTACACTATTACTTGCTGGTAGTCACTAACCAGGCAGAAAAGGAGTCCAAGCAGCTCATTTAGTGAGCTACAAAAGCTTTCCAAATGGCATTAAAATGAACAGGAAATTATAATTAATAGTGTGGTATCATTTTACAGATGTGTCCCACAGATAAAACGTGACTAGAAGCAGTTATTTACCTAGCCAAAAAAACCCTTAAAATAAACCAATATTTTATTTGGCACAAATTCTGTAGTCTCTAATTCTAAAATTCTTGAGTGCTGCAGCACCTGAGAACATGTGCATGTTCTGAGTGTTTTCTTCTTAGGATATGTGTATGTAGGCATAAATACTCAGCATAATTTTTACTAAAGATGTATATAACTGGTTCTTTAAGGCTACTGAAAAAATTACATAGCTTTGTATATTATTTATATAATCCAAAGCCGCATCTCTTCTATAATGCTTCCATGTCGTCAGTTACTTTTTCATAGAAAATATTAAAAGGCAATGTGGTAAATTTTGGAATAGTGTATTTTTGCACTATTCACAGACTTAAAAAAATCACCGAGAACCAAATTTCCAGGTATTTTCGTGCTTGATCATATATGGATGATAACTTCCTGCATGATTCCAGCCCTGCAATAAGATAAATCTTGATTGCCATTATAAGAAATTGGAAGGTTCATGCTTTCATTTCTAGCAGTTAATTGAGGCACCCAAGTTGATACACTAGATTAACTAAACTCCTAGTTTAGGTCTTGCTTCTGTGCTTCAAGCTGCATGGTAGAATGAATCAAAATTGTAAGGTATCCATAGTAAATGACTCACCAGAACTGAGTTTTGCACAGACTATCAAGACTATGTTGAAGATTTACCGGTAAGTAATGACTGCATTGCATCACCTGGTTAAAATAATTTGTCTATGCTTTTTTTTTTATTACCTTGTAGCACTGTAGCATTAAAAGACAAATGAGGCATATTCACAGGACAGTATTAAAAATCAGAAATTGCCATAGTCAACTAATTTCCATGATATGCTCCCCTGTCATTGATCATAATGGATGTGAGTTAAAAGTCCTATAAATTCAGGAAAGCTGAATAGCAACAAAGAGGTGGTTTTTTTCAGAGAACAGTTGGAACCTTTTCCTGAGTGGTTTGCAAACATTAATCCTCAAATATTTTTGTGAGATAAGTATGGATTATCTATTTTTATATACACATCAGAAGAATTACCTCTTAGCTGAGCGCACTGTATGTATGTATAGCTTTGCTTGCAATTTTATGCCACTGTTTTCATAAAAAGCACCAGATGTTGAGAATGTAATTTAAATTCAAATTAATGTTAACATGCTATAGAATTATATACACTTACATTAAGTGATATTTTAATCTAAAGCAGCAGATACGTTTTTTACTGCTGGCACCATTGCTTCAAATCCTCAACCAACAAGGGGTTTGGAAAGGTGAGCAAGGTGATTTTTCTTTGGAAAAAGATTTGTTCTGCATTGCTTTAAACATCGAAGTCCCACACCTTGGAAGAATCATGTTTCTGTGGTCAGAGGAGATGTAATAGACGTGCTGTTCTGTAGAAATGCCTATTTCTCTCTCTTAACTGCTTTGGCCTCTGAATAAGAACTTAAGTTTAAATTATCCAGGATGTCTAATTTCAGTTTAAACATCTGATACGTAGATTTCACGACTGAGATACAATGATCACACCATTCTCTGCGCTTTGGCAGCTGTGTCTGAGTATCTTCAAAGAGCTCAGCTGAAAGAAAAGTTAACTTCAGTCCTTTACATCGCAGTTCTGTAGTCAAACCCCCCACTGAGTTCACTGAAAGAAGGCTAGAGACCTGTGTTACCGTGCTACCCTTGTCTTTTGTTTGTTTGGGTTGGGTTTTTTTTGTTCCCCGCTCGTCTTTTAATCAAGAAGCCAGTTTATTAGAAGAGGTATGAGTATAGGTGTTCCTCATTCACTTGTCTAAAAGAGTTAAAACTTCACAGCGTCACAGCTAAGATTTCTGAGCACTTAGAGAACCTGAATCAGTTCTGACAGTAATAGTACACAGGTGGTTGCAAAAATGAATACATTAATTTAGAAAATCCAGGATTTACTGTTAAAAACAGAATACTGATAGCTTGCAAACTTTTTTTTTTCCTCAGGCTTGAAAAAAATCTTATTCTTGACATTTCACAGTCTTTTGAAACACCGGTTCAGTGAGATTTCAAACTTGCAAATGTAACTTTCAATAAAAAATGATAATTTTCACTTTTTATTCTGTATTAGTAAATTTGATTTTTTAAAAGTACCCATCACAGAAACAATCCAGTTATCAATAACATTACATTGCGTGGATGCACACCTAGAACACTGTTGGCAGGGGCTAGCCTTTAATAGATTCGGCTGTCAGAGAAATTACACCTTACAATTGCCTGATGAAGTAGAAGGGTATCGGCACCTGCATAAGCTGCCTAATCTCACCTATTTTAGATGCATTTGTATCTAAATATAAAATAAATAAACTATAAACTTTTTTATCATTAATTTTTTTACAGTGTAAATCAGTTAATTGAACTAGCTTTAGCAAGTAGCTGAGATTGGATCCTTAATTTTAAGAACTATTTTTAGCTGACATGCATGCTGCTCCAGAGGTTTCACATTGTTTAGCTGCCATTGTTAAAATATGGGAAATGTTGTCTCTCATTCAAAGTATAAGAATGGTAAGCAGCCTTACAATGTGATTCATCCTAGAGACAGTGGCATTTGGTTAAATACCACAAAATATTAACCGATCTCTATACTGAAACAAGAAATTTGAGCATCTTAAAGGATTCTTAACTGAGGACTGCTCGGAATGATCTCTTCTGACCAGGCTTGGACAAACAGCCACTACTTGGCTGAAAAAAAACCCAAGACAAAACACAGATTTTTATTTTTTTTTTCTTTAGCTTTAGTAACCTGATAATACCTTCCAGTTTATTTTAGGAACTTTTGCTATCTGGTCACACCATTCTAGTTCATAAATTGCCAAACATGATGATGATGATATTTCATTTTTTTAGTGGGAAATAATGTAGTGCAGAAGTGAGGGGCAGGGCGTAAAGCTTTAGACTAACTGATTGAACACCATGTCATGTTACTTTCCTTGATGAACAGATTTCAAGTTTACTGAATCCCTCATTTTGTGAGCTGCTGGGTAAAGGTAAATTATGTTGATTTGCTTACTTTAAAACAAAGTTATTAGAAAAATATTCAACATGAAATATTTAGCTAGCTGAGGGTTAAACAAATACAGGCTGATGCTTTTTTCTATGTATATTATTAGTTTGGCAGTGTTCCATGGGTCTGGGGAAAAATGAAAAGAAACATGCAAGCAAAACCACCCCTTTTTACAGGATCCAACACTGTCATTTCAGTACCTTACTTAGATAATGAGACACAAATATAGATCTTAATGGATATTTTCTATAACGTAAAATCTCTTTGCAGATTTCTAGTGTGGTCTATCTACCTATCTACCCATCCACATGTTTACAAGGATATGCAATTACACAGACCTGCTGTACAGACACAGATACGTTGGCAGTGAAACTGTGAGACATTTTGTCAAGTGTATTTTTAGGCCAGATTTTTATCTGAAGTTGTAAATGAAAGCTATTTACATGTAATTAGAAAATGATTTTTTTAATGTAGTGAAACCTAAACTTTATTAATTTCTAGTTATTCCATGTATGATTAAGAATGATTTAAACGATACTCTTGGGCTTTGGGGGTTTTTTTTGGTTGGTTGGTTGGTTTTGGGGAGACTATATTATCCATGAACAACTTATCTGAATTATAGCTGATGTTGATGGTACAGTATGCTACAGATGGCATTAATGTAACTGTACCATTAATGCCATACCTGTCAAGCCTGTTGAGATAACAGGTGCAGACTGGGGGTTGGTCAAACATGGGAAGTGTTTACATTTCATGTGCATTTACTATTTATTCAAGTTTAAATTGCCTGGGATGACTTGCATACAATTAATATGCAGTGTTTTTAGATTCATAAAGGGCAAAAGATACTTTTCTCTTGATCACTTTCAGTTTGAACTGTTTCTAATTTATTTTCCTAATCAACATCTTAAAATAAAACTTTCTTATTTACAGAACAGAAGGTGAAATTTCTCTTACTCTAGCCCACAAAAGGTTTCTGAATGCTAAACCTACTAGAAAACTACACAAAGTACTATCCACAGAGAATAGCCTTTGCAATTTCTTTATATTTCAGATTTGTTAAGGAGAAACAGTAATGGGATATGCTTGTACCTCAGAGTCCTACTTGTACAACAAAGATGGTTGTAGAAAATGTTCGCAAAATTGGGATTTTCTGTTCATAAGCATGGGAATGTTTTCCCCCAGAAAAAGGATGGAAAAAAAAATATCTGTCTTCAGTGATATTCAGAATGAGTGTAAGGTCATTTTGCTTTAATAATTTTTAAAATACAATGATTTAATTTGTTCCAATAGATTTTTCAAGTTTAGTTTTAAACGTAACTTCTGTCAGTGGGAAGTGTAAAGGGCAGGCTTTGTGTTTCTAGCACTCTAGAAATACCCACAGATACATTTGTAAGAATATCTTTAGCTCAGAAGGATTTGTAAATTATAAACCTGTGAAATTAGGTATTTAGAAAACAAACACTTACTGACCCTTTAGCTGCAAAGGTATCTAAATCCTATATTAAATTCAGTGCTAGCAGTATAGTCTCTGGAGCTATCGAGAAGAGGATTATGCCTATAGTTTGGCTCAGGATTAGATTTTGAAGTGATTTACTAGCATTATCTCAAAGATGTTGCAACTCCTCCACCCCCTGCAAAACAAAACAAGAAGTCAATATCTAACACTGTATTATCCTCAGATTTTAGTATCTTCATTTCTAATAATAATATTTAGTGGAATTTGCTCTAGATGAAATACGGATGGATACAAGCCATCAGTTTGATTTTTTACATAAATATTGAAATTGTAGTAACCCATGTTAATTTGTATCATTTTTAACAAAAAAATTCAAGCTGTTGGTTATTCTTTTAACCTGCACGGTTTTAATTATCTAAAAGAGGAACCAGGGATAGAGTATTTAATCTGCAAACATTTTTTCTTTCTGTATTTCTCTTTTCTCTACCATCTAAGAAACAGAATACTTAGAATTTCTTTGGAAGTTACTAAAACAAAGTGTCATCGACAGCCTAAGACATTAAAATCTGAAGTTGTCACTGACATTTTAACTATGCAAAAAAGATTTCTAATCTCAAGTTGTGGAGGTAAAAATGACAGATAAATGGTAAACAGAAGTACAGTATAAAGGTGTCACTTCTCTTTTGCATCTCCAGCTGCTTTCCTCCTCAGCCTTATTTAAATTTATCGCTGATTTTTTTTCAAGGCCATAAAATCCTGGAGTGTAACACAACCTCACATAATGCTTCCCTCGACTTTTATAGCAGAGGTATGATTTACTATTGCAATAAAACTCTGCTATCAAGTATTTTCTGACTGCTTTTATCTCTTCTGTTGATGAATAAAATGTAAAATGAGATTCCCATCTGAATATATAATTGAAGACAAAGTTACTTATTGCAAACTACTTTGGGAAGCAAAATAGATCTAGGTGTGTTAGTTTAACACTGACACAAAAATGTCTTATGATTTGTAATTCTTATCTTTGATACCCAGGAGCCTCAGAATTTAAGCAGACTGGTAAAACCCACAAGCCTTTGACTCTGTAATCACAGGGGCATACAGTCATTTCAGTGTTTGAATTCTGTATCCAACAATTGGATCATTACTGCTTTTTCCATAATAGAGTTCAGATCTGATCCAAAGGTAATATTGCCCAAGCTGTTTCTATATATTCCAGTTATGCTTCACTTTTTTCAATCAAGATTTACATTTCTAAATGCTAGAATTCTGAATTCCTTGCAAAGATAAAAGGCATAAACCATGTTCTTCATATAAAATATTGTCATGCACCAACAAGCAAAATAGATTTTACATGGACTCACTTTTCCCTTCATTCGTTACTCATTAGCTTTTCAATACTTTTCTCAACAGTGTTGCATGAAGATAAAAATTGAAGTTTAAAATGAAGAAAGCAAAAAAGACCCCCCCCAAAAATACTGCACATTTCCTCCAGATGTGAGTGCTTTGAATGCCATGTCTTAGAAGCTTTGGCATCCATTAAACATACTGCCCCCGTGGCTTAAAAGGAGGTTTGGTTTATATTAAATTCAGTGAGGCCTCTATGGTGGAATTGCAGCTTAGCGTAAAAGAACAGCTTGTAGTCGAGAATCTCTGGCATGCAGAAACTGTCAGATGCACAGTGTGGACATAGGGAATGGAGTACGTTCTAATTTCCGTGTGTAGGGATTTCTGCATGGAACTAACCTCGGCATGAATGGAGACGGTAGTATACCCTGCTGAGTTGACTTTTGTGCTTTTATTGCAGTGCTCATACCAGACTTACATACTGTTTCTCTGCTGGTTTCTCTTCTCAGATGAACAGTAGGAACTGCACTTACTATTTGCTACCAATTCTTTCTCCTGTTTGCTGCCCTGTCAGATTAACTTGAAAGAATTTTTGAAGCAGTGGAAAAAATGTCATAAGAAGGCTGCCATTTTTAAGAAGCATTTTTATTAGACCTTTTTGAAGGCCCTTTTTTAAATTTTTTTCATGAATGCTCTCAGATTTTTGACGTGTCTTCCTTCTGAATCGCAACTAAATCCGAAAATTCATTTGAAGGGATTTTTAAAAAAATAATTCTAGATTAATCACTTTTATTTAAATTCTGTTTTGTACTGTAATACACAGAATTATATAAATAGAAAAGACAACAGGATGGCATTTCATGGCTGCCTGTGACAGCAGGGTTTTGGATTTGCTAACCTAGTAGATCTCTTTCAATTCTATGAATAGTAATTTCAGAATAAAGGATTAAAGACAGTCAACATCGTCAGCTTTTTGCTTCTTTGAAACAAAATTTCAGCAAAATTACAGCACTCTGAGCTGTTTCACTGTTCTGGTGGAAGATGCTTCTAATGTTTTCTTTTGCTCTAAACAGTCTAGGTGTTTAATAAACGTTTTAAAAAGTTACTTGTAGAAGTAATTAGACTGCCATTTTTTATGTAAGGTGTATGCAGAACGGCACTTTCAGTCTGTGCCGGCTTTTTCTTCAGCATTAATTACTAGGAGGTGAAATTGTGCTGCTAACCTTGAGTTGCTCTTATCATAACTCAGTAATCCTGTAACAATCCTCTACACACATTTTTCTTCCTCTTCCTACGGGGTTTTAGTTTAAACGACGAATGGTCCATCCTTTTTTTGGTGATTTTTGGATATTAGTGAACTGCTGCACTAGCTAACAGAAAAGGCAGGGTGCAGAACAAGAAGACTGTGTGCTTATTGCCTCATGGCCCTGAGAAAGCTAGCAGATAATTTTAAGAAAAGAGAATAGCAAACAGCAGTGCTGTACTAAAGGAGTCTGCTACTCAGACTTTTCCTAACTAAGCATTACTTAAGACAAGAGGTTTGTATAAGTACTTAGTAAGTCTGTTTCATGACCAGTGTAACAATAAGCTTTCAGAAAGGAAATTTTAATTACAACTATTTCATAAATTAGAACCTGGGGCAAACAAAGGGGAAGAGGCTTGTCTGAAGTCAGCAACCAGAGCAGGGTATGAAATTCATGTTTCCCAACTTTTAGCCAATACAGCAAATGCCTTCTTCACACGAGAGAATGTGTATAAATCACTTCTCTCACTTAATCAATTGTCTGCCATTGCAGAGGAGTTTGGATTGGTAGCATCTGTTTTTCTCATTTTCTGTCTCCCTTTGGCAAAAAGCTTAGTCTTCTGAGGAGCGCTAACTAAAGTCTTTGGGCTTAATTTAAGAGCTTGTGGGTGAAGCTTAATGGTTTATGATATATGGGAGGTCAGAGCAGATGATCTAATAGTCCCCTCTCACCTTAAACCATATGAAACTATGTAGACTTCTGAAATACGATAAAGCTAGTGCCAGTGTCACAGATCATGGTGATAAATGCTGAACTGAACCTTCTGCTTGGCTGCAGCCTGAGAACAAGACTGACTATGAGCATCCCAGTGCTATGAAGAGACTCGGCCTGCTGCTGTATGCCAGAGATGAGCAGCAGCAAAGGAATCTGAAATAGCTGCACCTCATGTTATAGCCAGCATGTGTTGTGGCCCCCCCCCCCCACCCAACCAACCAACCAACCAAAAACCTGTTGGAAAATAAACTCGTACTTCAAAGAACTATGCTAAACAGTACATTTGAGAGTGTGGCTTGCTTAAATGAAAACCTCGCAGTTATTGTTCTCAGGAATGATAACTGTTACATACAGAGGACATTAATTCTTTTTCAGAGTCTTTTGGGTTTTGTTTAGCTACATACACTGTGAAAATGTTCTCTTCAGAAAGGTTGTTCCTGAGTCTTAAGTAAGGGACCGAGTCCTTTATGACTAGTGAATTGAGGCATTTCTGGAAACCACGAGATAAGTGGGTTTCCAAAAAGGGTCTGAACCTATTTCCATGTTATCCTGCATCCTACATGTACCAGTGAAAAACACTGCTGCAGAAAAGGGTTGCATGTCCTTGATGACAGTTTAAACGGTATGTTTCAGTCACAGCAGGCTGGAAGTGGAGGCTCTGCTGAAGTTTGCTGAAAAACTACTGTGGAATAAAAGCTGATAAGAAAATGCCTCAGAGATGGGATAATATTGCTTGTGTGGAAATATGCCTGCTTTCTGTATACATATTCCAGACAGGAGAACAACTGCCCCTCTCAGATCTGTAGAGGCAAAATAATGATAACGGAAGAGCAGACCTAGCTCCTGAAATATGTACGGAGGCATCAGCATTGCATTTCACTTCAGCTGTCGTCATCCTTTTCCCTATGCCCTCTCCTTCACTGAGCAGCATGACTGCTTTTGCTATTGCTTTGAAGATTTACTCAGCATGTAGATCTTGTGATGTGGGACACTGCACTGCTAGCTCTGCTGCCCTTGTGCAGTGAGAAGAGCCTAATACCTTATGAAGATCAACAGGCATGCGTTCAGGGCAGACAAATTTTGTGGAGAAGCTTTGTTCTTTTCTTCTCTTTTTAACTAAAGTTCTTAGGTATTGTCATTAAAACATAGGGATAATGCAGTTAGATGATCTGCAGGACTGCATTTTATAAAGTGTGAGGAAGAGATTTTGCTGTAATCAAGGTACAAGATAAAAAGATGGATAGGCATGTTAGTTGTGCAGACATACCTGAGAAATGTCTTTTAAAATCTGTCAGATAGGACGAGTCTTAAAATTTAGGCAGTATCTGTATGTAAAGACCTAGAGAAGGGAATCTAAAGAGAAACATTACTTAAAATGTTATTAAGTGACACAATAAAAATAAGGAAAGCAATCAGAAAATTGCAAGATGACAGGCAACTAGCAAATTCATTTCCCCATAGGTCAGTTCCTACATGCAAACACAAATTCTGAATGCAAAGAATTCTTCCGATAGAGATTATAACTTTCTTAAGAACTAGAGATTAAAAAAGAATGTTGTCCTAGCCAAAATAAGTTGTCTCAGTGCAAAAAGATCCAATATACATTTATGTTATCAAATACAGGTAAATATCTTTCAGAAACATAAAACTTGACTGACAGAATGCAAATCTCTTACTCTTAAAAAATATAAAAGCAGCTTCATGGAAGAAATTTTCAGCTGGCAAAACTGGGATCTTGATGAGGTTTCAGCAACATATTCTTGGCTGACATAAATTTATTCTATAAAATGTTGTTCTTCATCTTACTCTGAATTTGTGCCCAACCAGATCTTTGGAGTGTTTTTGTCCAGCTTCCTCCTTTCCGGTCGCAGTGCAGATGAGGACCTGTGTCATCAGTGGTATCATTGTGACTCCACAGGCCTGCTGACATTTGGCTGGAGGTGGTAGTGCACCTTCTGGCTATATTAGAAATGGATAATTGAAATAGTGAAAGGAAATGAGCTTGGAAGTTACAAAACTGTTCTGATAATCATATGGGTCTGTTAAAAACACTTTATTAAAAGAGTGACATTGTTGTAAAGGGGGGTGTGTGTGGTGTGGGGTGATTAGGGGTCTTGGGGTTGGTGTGTTGGTGGGGTTTTTTTGGGTTTTTGTTTGTTTGCTTGTTTGTTTTCTGTTTTTGTTGTTTTTGTTGGTTTTTTGTTTGTTTTTTTCCCCCCAGGTAAATAATCATTACTCATATTTGTCACTATCCAAAAAGGAAGAAAAAAATCTACATAAAATTGCACATACATATTGAGGAAGACTAAACCACATTTTTACCTACACATTAAAACTAAATGTTGACTTCTATTTATATAAGTGCAGCAGACTGCAGATAGACGAATCTTATGCTTTATATAGAGAGAAATCTTATCCAGCTGAAGAGAATGAATATCATTGAAGGGCACATTAAAGCTTCTCTTGCTTTTTAGCTTTACTAAATATTAATCAGGGGTTTTAAGTGTTTCCCTAGCAATGTCACACTAACTAAGGGAACCACATCCCGCCCTAATCAAACACCATTAATACAGTAAGTAAGTCTTGCCATGATTTTGCAGAAGTTACTCAGCCTGGCACATTACCTCTTAGATTCCAGGAAAAGTGATTTCCCTGTCATCTTTTCCAGTGATGAGAGGTTTTTCTCACTCTTCGTATTTAGCAGGCATCAGGCTACAAAATTACTTCTCAGCTATGTAGTTGGGATTCATTTCTTATGCCAGCATTATTTTACTTAAGTGTGTCTTCACTGAAGAGGTTTTGGGAGATATGCAACTTTTATATTCAATCCCACCTTATATTTGTAAGCATTAAACCTCACTGAGGGATCCTGTAAGTGTAAATCAGTTGTGACATAAATCTCAAATTTCCCTGAAAAATTTTCTCTGGCTTCCCCATAAACATGAATTTACTTTTACTAATAGCCCTTTGCCGTGTTCTGCTCAGACAGCATATTAAATTTCCTTCTTATGATTGCTGACTGCAAGGAAATAGTTAACCCAATATGAAGATACTGATTTCCAGCTACAGAGGTAGAGTCTGAATCACGGAGTATAGCTTCTTTATACATGGAAACATGTATTTTGTGTAAACATGCATATACTGGCGATCACAGGTTATGCAAGTAACATAATTAGGTTTTGGCTGAAATAACTTATGCTGGTAACAGCACTTTGAGGTGATGGTGGGCTTGAGCACATAAAATTTAGTCTTCACTCAGAAGAACACAATAAAAAAACTTTATTAGGTTTCTTTCTGGGTATGACACACTGACTAATGACCTTGTGTTGATAGCAAAAGACAACCCACTTTTTATATAGACTGTGTTGTATTTGTTCAGTGCCTCCTATATTATTAATCAAGAGGTGGAGATGGAGTCTGACGGGACAGATTAAGCTGTTCTGGAGTTGTCCTGTTTCTTCCTTACTGGGATGAGATACCGAGTAGCAGAGAACAATTGCTCACCATCCATGAAGGTACTCTTGCACACGGATCGACTTAATTGACTTTCCTGCTTAATACTTGAGGCGATGAAGTGAGTTGATAGAACAGGTGGTATCTCTTAACAGATGGATACTGCATGCTATCTGTCTTTAAAGAATGGAAGTGATGATTTTGATTTGCTTGTCTAGTATCTTGCTGTAACTGGGTTTTGAATGAGGTCATCCTAATTATGAGTCATTTCACAGCTGAGTGACTTTATTCTACTATTATTAAGAGTGATACTAGTCCTTTTTAGTCACATGTGTATCTGTTACTGCCAGCAAGTGTCCTTTCTTTCTTTTACCCCAATCTTTTTTTCTGGTTGTTATTTGTTTCATCCACATGCAACATACTCTTCTCAATGCTGGATGTTGGGAATTCAGTGCCAATTGGCTGATACCTTCATTTCCCTAGTCTAAAGCAGGCACAGCATAGGACGCATGACAAATAATTCTACTGTCTGGCATAAGATGAGGAGTTTGTGAAAAGTGGGTATGCTTTTACAGGTTACCATAAAATTAAATTGCACTTACTGGTGAGTAAAAATGTTGTGAACTAATTTCACCAGTTCATTTCAGACCTTTTCATATAAACTGACAGAGGCAAATTACAGTGCTATAGCTCATTCATCCATGATTTCACGCTCCTGCACCCTAGGAAAGAAGAGGCAAATCTCAACGGGTTACTCCATGGTAAACCATTTCTAATTAGTAAATAATTCTGAAGCTGCACATTCAAAATAAATTCTCACTACGCAAGCCGTATTGTCACTTCCAATGACAGCATTTTCAGATTTCTCAATGACTGTGTGCATAGGTTCACTTTTCACAGCAGCTTTCTCTGCAAAGAGAGGAGAGAGTCAGTCCTGAGCGCTGTTGTTGTTTCTTGCCAGTTAGACTAGCATACAAATTGAGCCAAGTATGCCTTTGTGGAAGCATTTCAGTCTGCAATCCATGAGATTTATAAATAGAAACTAAACTCTGAGTGAGGGAATGTCAAACAAATATGCACTTTGTTTAATGGAAGTATGGTCAAAAATAGTGTTTCCTGGTGATGGCTTTAGCAGGCAGAGTGAAAACTGTAATGTCAGTTTGTTTTTACTTCATAAAGAAGAGAAACAATTAAAACTCCTGGGCTAGGATAAAGAGTATATATATATAACAAACAGGAAAAAACCAAACCATATTTCCGAAAGACTTGGCAAAGATAATTGGGGGGGGGGGGGGAGCGGAGAAAAGGTTGTACAGAAAATACAGATTTTGTTTCCAGTTACTTTGATCTTCTTCCCCCTAGCAGGACTATCTCTCATACTTGTATGCATGTCTTGGCAAGATGTCCTCTCTCCCTACCTCTTCGCAAGTTGCCGTGGTATATCCACTAAGAACAAAGTATATTTAAGCATCATTTTACTGTTCCAGAATCTAGCACCTAGAAGCCAGTATCAATGTTGCTACTGGAAACTCACTTCAGTCCCCCTGTGTGTAGGAATTACAATACAGTCTTTAATTACCTAATTATATATCAATCATTGTTTCCAGAGAATCTTGGCCCTATTCAGTGCACAAAATATTCAGCCCAAGTTAATGAGCTAACCTCGACATTTGCCTTCCTCCTTGTTGTTCACTACATGTTGGCGTTATTTGTTGCAGTGTTCATATCCTGTTTTGAAGACAGAGCTATTAGTTTTCTCATGGAATTTGCTATGACATTTATCACTACTGTATCTGAATACTTTGCAAATATTAACACGCTTATTCTTTGGTGCAGAATCAAAAGGATATTAGTAGCCTTTGCAGCTTTGAAGGAGTGGAGCACAAGCCACCATTGCATGCATGATCTCAACTCTCAGACCCTAAATTAACTATTCAGGCAGTAAAGAACAGAAACTGACTTCAGTAGCATTTCATCTTACTTGGAGGAGGTCACGTAGACATTGCTTTTAGTCAATGGGAAGTAAGTGGCACTGACAGGAAGTGATTCATCCTGTCTTAAGGATGATGTCAAACATGGCATCCCTGGCAAATGCCCATTTCTCTCCACTGACTTGAAAAGCAACCTATGCTTTTCACCCATGTTGGTCATTTGTAGAAATTGTAACAAATTCCCTAGTACCCTATACACTTCTTGTGTGGTGAAAGCAAGGACAAAATCTAATTCAGAGTGGGATTTATATATATAGCTTTTCCAGGGAACATTTTTTAACCCTTCAACCTATATATTTTAATACTTAGATTTGAAATATTTCTGATCACTATGATACTATTCAGTACTAAATATTGGTTCATTCCCAGAGAGTTTTGTCCTATTGCACTCAAATCATGGAGTGTTTTCTCTTAGACAATTTCTCTTCTCAATGGTTTTCTCCTTCTCTCTTCCATGCATTTCCTAGTCCTAACTGTGTAGGCCAGCTAGAGGCTTTTCTCCCAATTCCTTGTAATACCTGCTTCCTTTCACCACCTTCCACTTCTCCCACTGGTAAATACAAATTGATACCTATTCTTATTTTGGCCTTGGCTTGCCATACAGCCTTGGTGTTATCCACTATCTTTGTGCTGCCTTTTATTTCATTCTTCTTTCCTACCTAGAAGTTTCAGGCTGCTTCCCTAATTCTAGTTCTTTTCTTTGTGTCCAGTTTCAGTCATCCCTCCTGCTTCCCTAATTCTAGTTCTTCTCTTTGTGTCCAGTTTCAGTCATCCCTCCTGTTATATGTTTCCAGACTCAGTTTCCTTGCCACTTCCCTGGTCACAGTGTACATGCCTTGCATCCTCTGCAGAGATGTAGTTCATGTCCCCATGGTAGGCTAACTATTCCTTATTAGATGTTGCTTCAAAGGACAGAATAAAATGTTTCTCCATGATTTACTATTCTGGAACAATATGATGCATTTAAAATGACATTCAGGCTTGTTTTCCTGGATTTTTGCACTTAAAAGGAGAAAAATCAAGAAATTTAACACACCCCCCATCACATTTAAAGACGTTATGAAGTCTGGTTGAAACAATAGCTGCCTTGCTAACTCATCTCCCCCAAATCACATGTGCTGCAATTTATAGGAATGACACAGTCCTATACTGTTTGCTTTCTTCAGTCTTCCATAGTCTAAACTGCTGCAGAGCGAAATTAACCTCCTTCTTGTCAGTCTCCTACTGCTCAGAGAGTTTTGAATAGCAGCAGGAAAATATGACAAAAGGCTCTTGTCAGTTTAAACTCTGCTGTAGTCTGTCAAATCTTTGGGTTACAGCAGTGGCATTCCAGCTGTCTGTCTGCTGATTTAGAAAGCAAGAACTGCCTTGCATTCATTCAGTTTATAGTTTTGAGACCTTCTTTTCAGATTTTTTTAAAAAATGTAGATTCTGCAGAAGCTGATAAGGGCCTGGAAGAAGTGGATATATTCACTAATAACTCAGAGCAAATTTCCAGGTTGACATTAATTTGATTCACCCATATAAGTGGACTGCAATTTAAGTACTGCATTGCATTTTGATATCCTGATATTTCTTGATGATTAATATCTCACAGAGTGTAATGAAATTAACCAAAGTACTAGAAACATCACAAGAAAGTGATCCTGTTGAGTGTTCAACTGAATGAACACAGATAAGCAAATGGGCTCTTTTAATGTTTGAGTGTGTCTCAGGGGAATTATGTAGGTGAGTATTGGCATATAAGAAGCTAAAGCATTAGCCACTTTAAAAATATGTTTCTTCTAAGATTTTTTAAATATTTTTTCTGCTTAGATACAGTTATGGTTTGTATTGTTGACATCACTTAGACAATTGCATACAATGATGCTTCATGTGAGTATCAGATAGAAACCTCATCTTGAACTCCTCTGTTGCCTGTAGCTTTCTTATCACTTCAAAACAAAATGGCAAGTGAAGGAAGATCTTTACCCTGTCAGGCTTCACTAATGTATTGCAGCTCCTGTAGCGTTCTCCTGAAGTGTCAGAATGCTGTGCTGAATGTAGGCACCATTAAAAAATACCAGCTAGTTCGCTACTCCCCCACACCTATCCTTTGAAGCATTTTAGAAATAAGCTGTTGTGTTGGAATAGCTTTGTCCAAGTGCTTTGAAGACAACAATTGCAAAGAAATCAAACTGCTCGCTCTCTCCTTGGCCTGGAAAGACCTGAATATTCTAGCTGTCTCTGCAGCCAACTCCACTGGAATTTGAAGAATTACTTCAAAGTTTGATTGTTGGTATCCCAACCCCTGTTAAACTCTGGACAATGCTTGGGGAATTAGTTTCAGAGCAATATTTAGGGTCTAAAGGACCATGTCTGTTTAGTCTGGCAAAAGCCATCTCAGCAGTATTATTAAGCCACTGAGGGAATTTTTAAATGCTGGTATCTTTGTTCTTCTTCCTTCTGGCAAGTATCCTGAATTGCTCCCAGATCAGAGAGATGTGAAAGTCCCTTATGATTAAGGGTATCTTTGTGAGAGTGTGTGAGTGGCCCTGTGCCAGACCACTGCCTTTCATTTCTGTAAAACCCTTCACCTGCAGATGACAGACAGTAGAGTGACTGAGCAATAGCTGTTAGAAGGAAGGTGAAAGATAGTTGTCATTGGGGTGTTGGCAGGTTCACAAATACGTTACTGTTCTTCCATACTTATCCCAAGGCAAGGTAGTGGCCATTGAATTGTGTATTGCTTTGCAAAATTGCTGCTAAACTTAGGCACTGGAAGAGAGAAAAACTTTTGGGTATGTTTGGTCATCGGCCTTAGAAGCTGTCCTTGCTATTTGGCTCTGCTGCTGCCCAAGCTGCTTTTTTCTTGCTGTTTTCAAGTGTTGGTAAACAATTTGAGAGTAGATGATGCTATTGATTGAAGCAAATAGGGCAATGATTAAAGCTTCTGATATCCTACCACTTCTGTACTCAGCCAGCTCTAAAAGAATTCGAAGTGACGCTGTTGGAGTCATGTGTTTTGATGCAGGCATCTGTATACTGTGACTCTCTGAGTTAGTTTATGTCTTGTACTTGGTAGGATTCACTCATCTGGAAAGTAAAAGAAAAGAACTGCAAGGGTTTAGAACAATATTTAGATGCCCTTACTTTTAACATAACTGGTTCTAAGTCATCATTGCCTGCTTTGCCTTAGAAATAGCAAAGCATGGAAGCTGACATTAGTAATTTCTTCACAAAAGTGTGCCTAAAAGATAGGAAACACATTTTTGGAGTGTTCAGGGAAATAGTTCCTAGGCAGAAGGATTAGGATTTTGCAGAATATTTTTGTTTTAGAAATACCTGGGTTTCAGCTGAATCCTGTATCTTGTCACTCTTTTTAAAAAAAGTATTATTTGTACAAGGTTTTCAGAGATAGCTGTGAAATAAACTGTCCAAACCTCTTGCATTAACTATTCTGTAGGTGGGGTTTTTTTCCCCAAGATAGTGCTTACTAGTTTGTAAGTGAGAATCTTTCCTGATTTGCATTAACAAGGGTCAGAACCTTATTGTCAATATGGTTTTCTATTTGTAATCTAGAAGTTTTGGGGAGTCTGGTCAAGATTCTGCTGCAGAACTGCTATAGGAGGTTATATAAATGATGAGTTTTGTATACAAGTAGTTGAAATTAGGTACATAGATGGCTTAAAGTTAATGATTAAAAAAACCCCAAAACAACCAAAAGCAAAAAAACAACCCACAAACCTCAAAGATGGTATGCAAACATATGGACCTAATCAAATTTTACTTGAGGGCAATCCTGAAAGGAGTTTATTATTGTTGTACTGTCTATGAATCAAGGAGTATTTTCACTTGAAAAGTGGTGTAAGCACACAATTTTCTTTTAGGTTATATACCTACAAGTGGATACACTTGCTTTTTTGACATAATTGTCATTCTATAGACGTGTGTGTGTGTGTAGCCATAGTCTTCATCAGCACATGTAATTTATAAATGCACCCAGTGCTGTGCTGTGTAAGCACTTCTGAATTCAGGACTGTCTTAATCATGGAGACTAGATTTATTAGAGAAAGGAAAAAAAAAATTAATGACTAGAAATAAAAACGGATCTGCTCTTCTCTCCAAAACAAAGCATAAATGCTGAGAATAGTAAGGGTTCTAATTGTAATTCCATAAACCTCTCATAGTGTTTCTTATTTATTTATGTAGCAAAATGCATGTGAAAATTTCAACTCCCCGATCTAATTAATTCTGTTCACTAAGATTCTGACTGGCAAGTCTTCTCTAGGTCGAGCTTTTGTGGTTTTGCTGTTCATATTTCTTAATTATTTTGGTCAAAAAAGCTCTCTGTGCTCATTTGCCTCAATTAATTTCACTCAGTTATGACAATCCCAAGCAAAAGTCTTTTAAGAAGAATTTTGCATTAGTTTTTGCTTCTTTTACCCTCTAGACTCTTTCATTGGTTTTGCCAGCATGTCTGCTTTTTTGGCACACCTGCTTTTGCTGCCTAGATTGTGTTAGTTCTTCTCTCAAAATCAATCTTGAGCAGCTTGCAACCGAATGCCTGATTAAAAAGCTAGCAGACCTTGAGTGCAATTACTTCAGCTCTGTGCCGTTCACGCATTAAACCCAGTGTTAATTGTTTCCCATTTTTGTAACGAACCTTATAATAGGATAAAAACAGAAGAGATCATTTCTTGAAGTTAAAACAGCAGAAAATAAAGACATTTACTCTGATTAATCATCTCAGTATGAAATGAAACACAATCACAAGTAAACATAGAGGGTCTTTGTGCTGGATACCAGTGAAAATTTTCATTGGTACTGTTTGAAGTATTTATTCTGGAGGCTGGCACAACACACTCATTTGTCATATTTGAGTTTAGACAGAAAGCAGGATTGAGTAAAGCAGTTTTTGAGTTGCTGGTTTGGAGGAGTTTCACACCATTATTACTTATATAAGCAATATTTGGATATTAACATAGAAAAATGTCCTATATCTATATCCATATATAGATATACAATTTTCTATTCCATACAAAAAAAGTATATCCTGTAGGTGTACAATTATTCATACTTTTCCAGAAATTAGTAGTTCTACGGTTTCGCTTGGACTACCTATGTATGGTATCATATCACTTTAGTAATGATTTTTGTATGCTTGAAAAAATCTTAGTTAAAAATATCTTTAAAGTGGCAATAAAGAATAGCCTGAAAACATAGTGAGCTGAGTGGTATCACAGACTAATGACCTCTTCTAAGATTAAAACAACTCTTGTAATTATTGGAAAACTTACATTTAGGTATTTTCACAACCATTTAGTGGAAGTGTTTATGCAGCATATCCTGTTCTCACCATTACTTGGTAATGGGTCTTCCTGTGTTTATTTTCCAAGAGGTGCCTTGGCTGTTTGCGGGTGGATAGCTACTGAATTCTGCAAGGGAATGTCTGAACGGAGGGAGGAATGTGTGTAATTCTATTTGTTACTGTTTTAAAAATCAAAGCATGGAAAGGAATATGTTAAGTAAAATTCATCATCATAAAAGTGAAATTAGGAAATTAAAGAAGAGAGAAATTAGTTATGAGAAGAAACAAAGGAAGATCTGCTTCTGCTTTTTTTTTTTTTTTTTTTCCTTTTTTTTTCTTTCTTTTTTTAAGGAAAGTATATGCCCAGAAACAACCAGAAACCATAATGTTATAATGATTTAGATCCATCAAGCAGGACACATCGCTTAACCGTAGTAATCATACGGAACTCTTACTGCTATCTTTGTTATTTCCCTATAGCTCTCTTGTTGTCTTTACTTCATCCAGTCTTCAATCAGTTTGTAAATTTTGTGAAGGAACAGCGTTCTTTCCTGTGCTATATGAGTATTACCTCTCACAGTGCTGCTCTTCTGTTTTCTCTTCTGTCCTTCCCCTGCTCAGTGTTAAGCCTTTTATAATCAAGTAACTGGAAATTATAAACCTATTTCTTCTACCTCAAATTATGAAATAATTAAATATTTATTCTTTGGATAGCATTTGCCATCTGAGCATCTTAAATTCACTTGCAAATAACATGTTAGCTTTCAGAAGCATTGTGCCTAGCTGAAAAAAGGCAGTGATCTTTCCCACCTATCAATAAGCAGAAATGTTGAGTGTTTCACATCACTGGCAGCTGACAGCAGCTGGCCACCATTGGGGGTTCTCAGTACCTGGAAGATAGACCCCAGATACCTGATTCTGAGTCTAATTGGAAACTTTCTGTTTATTACAGTGACTTACATTTTATTACACATGAAATCTGTCACAGAGTCCATCTTCTAGCTCCATGTCCTGTACTTTAATCACATGATCACCCTCCCTCCCCTGGGTGAGAATAACTACTTATATCCTCTCACATGTTAACATCTCTGTCATTTTCAGTCTAGCTTAGAAACTCAGTATCATGAATTATTTAAGATGCTACTTGTCTGACCTGGCACCTGATTTTAATTGTTAAGATTCAGGCTAGCATTCCAGATGGTGCCCTCTACCAGGGCTGCACAAACTGGACCTGGTCAGTGTTTTGCCATTTCTAAGGAAAGTTCCAGCTGTTAGTCATTTTGCTTGTTACCGAGTGTCATTTGAGATGATACTAGTAGGCAAAGTCCTGAAGGATATTTGGCATTACTGCTCTGGTGGGTATCTGTAGCCACTGTTATTGAGTAAGCAGTTTCATTTATGCCTGATAGTCATCTTAGGGGGGGGCGGGGGGAAGGATGAAATAAAAAAAAAAAAATCAAGAAATTAGAGCACATCTGTCTTTCTTTTCCTTCCATCTGTCAATCCAGGGCATGTACCGTATCAATTTTTTCCTAGTGGAAAACATTTGGCTTCTTCATTACAAAGTTATTTACCTACAGTTTGTTGTTTGATAATTTTTGCTACTTTTACTGTTTTTATTAGGACTGTTATTCAAAATACATTATCCAGAGGGTTTCTAGTTTCACTTCGAGAGATTTTGGACTATGCATTTTCCTAAGGAATGATACATAACCTTGCCTCTATGGAGCAAAACCCATACCCTTTGATCTTTTTCAAAGTGCACATAAGGCATTTCTCTAATCTGTTATATATACATGGTTTAGGCTCTTGTATGCATTAGGTGGAGAATGAATTAGTCATTTTGATTGTATTACTTTCAATAAAACTAGTTACAATAAATATTATCTATGACTATTCCATGGAAAAAGATAATTTTGTGATAAGCACTTATCCAAATGTAGTCTTACCTGCTTTTTTCCCTAGTTCCAGGAAATCTTCCAGAGAAATGCCTGATACAAAAAAAAAAAAAAAAAAAGACTGATCTAATTAGCCTACCTGCTGTTTTTCTTCAGTACATTGTTTCAGCTGTTGTCACTGCCTCAGTGCAATCTGTGTGCTGTTTTAAGGAGTAAAGGGAATACATCTGTACTGAGTGGGACTTCTATGGCTGTTCTATAGCCTGCATATATGTGAGGACCGGTCTGGCCAAATGTGATGCATGCTTAAACACTTGAGTAGTTTGGCCACTCTGTCTTTGCATAATGGAGGTATTAATGGAATAATTGCCTGTTAGTGAAATCAGCAATCCGTACTGCTGCGCAAGGCCTCTGTTACCTTCTGAAGTATAACTTCAGGATTTGGCCTTTAATGAAACGTGCCTGTCATTTCATACTGAAATGTCGATCTCACTTTGAGTGCCGCATAAATTTTGACTACTTTTTTTGACCATTGTGTTATTCAGAAGTTGAGGGTATGCTTCATATATAGTTCATTAATTACGCATAAGAATTTGATCTCCATTTAGAAACTAGAGAGAGAAGCTATTAAAAGTATATATACTTAATTGATTCTGGGAAGTGCAGGCACGAGGAGTCTGCACACACAGAGAAAACACTGACATACAAAACACAATGTCAAACCTAAGTGATAATTTAATATGCTCAAAGCTTGTTTAAGAAGCCATAATCAGATTTATATTTTTATATCCGAAGAACACTTACTAGTACACACTGGAAAAGAAAATCCAACACTAAAAGGCAAAAAAGTAGATTATGTGTGATGAGTGTCTTCACTACAAAAGATAGTATCTGTGAGTAATGTAATTTAGATTAGAAAGGTTGGTAAAGTCAGAAACATTCAGAACAATGACTGTTAGATGACAAGAAAAACTTGGGATTTTATTAGCTTTAGTGCTAGTGAAAATGCTGATAAAGAAGTTAAAATCCTATTGATATCAGTGGGAAACCTTCCAGTTACTTTACTAGGTTCTAGGTTAGGCCCATGTTTATTCCTTCTACAAATGAAATTCAAAATTTTGTGAAGAAGAATTAAAGTCTCCATTTTGGAGAATTTTCTCAGCCTTGAAGCTGTTTTGCCTGCTCTTTTTGCTGCTTTATTTGTATTACTAGCAACTGTAATGTAATGACATCTTCCTCTGCTCATTTGCTCTAAAAATAATAACTTTCCATTTTCAGATTGTTGCTGATGTAGGTGTGGTTATCTGCCATTTTTGACTAGTTATCACCCTACTTGCAGTTCCTATGGAAATATCTCAAGCTTCCATATCTGTGATCTGTCAACAATAGAGATCAAATCAGGGGGTTTGGATGTGTTCTTTACGTGCCTTGTCAACCTGTGAAGACTGAGATAAGATGGCTTCCACAGGCACTGAGCTCTGTGATGTATTGTACAGTTTGATAACACCTGAAATATCAGAGTACCACCATGTATCTTCTGCCATCTGTCATAGTAGTACATATCAGAAAGGATCCTCATCTACTACTATGTGAGAAATTGATATTAAAACAATAATGCAACTCAGTTCAATTTGCCCATAAATAGATATCATTTCATGGCCTAATGCTGAATTATCACTCAGAAATGTGTCCTGTCTGTTCTGTAAATAGCTAGTAATGTAACATAGAACATGTCATGACATAATAGCAGTATTCGTAAACCATTGCTTCAGGTTTAGGTACAACCTCTTTGTTCTTCTTTTTTTAATATTCTCTGGAAAACAAAGACTCACAGGACATGTCCGTATACCTTTACAATATTTTTGTGAAGTGTAATTTCATCCCTTTGTGGCTCTTTGTTTTTCATGCTTTCATTGAAATCAGTATTGTTGCATAAAATAAAATGTGAAACAGGTTTGTGCTTGTCAGTTTGCCTAATGAAAAGCTAGCATTTGCAAATTTGTATAAATTACCCTTGAAATGTTAGTAAACATCGGGCTCAAAAGTCAGCAGTCTTTGGCTATCTGCATTACTAGATGTGGTCAGGTGCTCTAGGTAGAAAGTGCACAAATAAGTCCATCAGTTTCAAACATTGGGATCAAAGGTGATGGCATCCAAAAAATTCTGTGAAATAAGAAACTTTCTAGTATCTACATTTGAAAAAAAAAAAAACAAAACCCAATCAATAAATGGTTTATGTTCAAAGTAAATGTCCAATGACCTGCTTTCTCTGGTTTTGTAGACAGATAATGTAGATGTCACAGGCCAAGATCGTATGAAGGTTGGTAGTTTTGAATATGTGACTTAGTGGATCTGTTTCTAATAGAAGTTGAGTAGCAATAGATGGATATTAGCATCAGTTGACGTAACTTCATACACTTCTGTGATGTTATTCTTTTAGACCACTAAAAGAAAGAAAGAAATTCACCAGTGTGAGGTCATTTTACTAACATTAAACTCAGCTAGCACAAATTAGGTTATATCATCAACACTAGAACATGAACACAGACTATCAAACTTATATTTTTGGCTTATTCCAAGGGGACTCATGGCATTGGCGTTATTACTTAAAACTATCCAGATGATAGTCAGAGTTCTTGTTTTCCCTGTAACTTCTAACGTGTCAAGAGCATGTCATATGTAATTTGTGGAAAATACTGAAAATTGGATGAAGTATAATAATAATAGTGATTTTTGTCAGTTCTCATTTGACTTCTACTTGAGGCCAACAGAAAATATATTTCTAATTACCCTTACAATGATACCTATGACAGTATCTGCTGTTTCGATAGTACATTAGTACCACTGTCTTCTCTGTGTAGCTGATTTCCATGCAAAAAGGCCTTATTTTTCATGTTTCTTTTTTCATCTAGTATGTTAATAAATGATGCTTTAGCTTCCTCAATGGCCAAGCTGCTGAAGCATATTTTATATTTTTTTCTAGAAGTCTCTGTGAACACCTTAATATGCTTACTCTTCATTTTGCATCTTATTTGGGACTATAATTTCATGTAGTAGAGGTTTCCCCCAATAGTCAACGTGGCACAGGAATGAAAGACCCATTATCACAACAAAAAAAGCCCATTCAACCAGTGAAAATCCTAATATTCTCTGTGGTTTTAATTTTCCAATCTTTGACATCATAAGATATTGCCAGGCAGATGTACATATGTGGTGTACATGGTGGAAGAAGAATTGATAGTGCTTGTAATATGTATTGTTCTCTGAAGAATCCCGAGTGAAAAGCTGGGGATTGATTTGTTTTTTCATTTTATGTAGCACGTGTTTGCGTATGCAAAATGAAAACTCCAAAACTTTGGAAGTTCAAAAGAAGTTAAAAATAAACCCAAACCCCACAAAATAAATTTAGAAATCTGCTCTTAGGAAAGCAGTTCTTAAGGACATCCTGTCCCAGGTAATAAAACATAGGGGGTTTATGGTGCAAGTACATTGTTGCCTGGTTCTTTTTCTAGCAGAGATGTAGATATGTTTTAAAAGGGGTGTTTTAATTAACTTACACTTTGTGGAATCGATTGAGATAATAATATTAGTTTCAAAATTAAAAAATTACAGAAATTGCATGTTTGCCAGAGTGCACCAGCTTAACTGCATTACCCTTGACAATCATGTCCACTTTCAGCTTTTCCAGTGTGGATCCATTTATCTAATGTGACAGCTATAGTGTCCATTGTGTTAATAGATGTACAGCTCCTTTTTAGAATCACAGCATGTAAAAGGTCTTATCCTCAAAGGGCAATGATGCTGCTGTCGCTGTTTCTGCTTTCCATGCTTGCAGGAGAAGACATGACTGCTGACTTAGAATTAGTCGTAACCCAGTGAGCTGTCAGTGGCAGATACCCGTTACACACAGCAGTACTGGTTCAGGAGGCTAGTACTAGTTCAGTTCTAATGTATTTTTCTCCCTACAGCATCCCTAAATTGAGAGGCACCTCCCTTACCTTCCTCTTGACCCCATGCTGATACAGGAAATCCTTGGAATCTTTATGAGAATTAACTTTTTTTTTCATATATTAATCCTTGCTTTATTGAGAAGCAATATGATCATCTTAATTGCATTTCCTCAGACTCATAAATAAAAATGAAGACTGACATCATGATGTCACTATGACTACCTTTACATCCCTGTGATACAAAACTTCCTAGTGGACAGCTGGTCATTTGCTGCTAAATCTATGGATTTTGAAGTGTGTTTTTCTTCCTGTTATATACACAATTAAAAATGAGGTATTCAAATCCTGGGTTTACCTTTAATATAGAGGACTTCATCTCCCCGGATCAAAGATTGCTACCTTTACACAACATCTGTGGCCCGCTTGATTTCCAAGGTTATATGCCATACTAAAGAGTACTAATGGAACAGATTACTAAAGGAGTTTTTATCACATCTTTCTTTTTCCTGATAATCACTGGAAAGTTTCCTGCTTCCTCGTACTGTGCAGCTCTGCATATCTCTTCTAGTGACTGACAGTGCTGAAAGAGTACACAGGACCTCTGTAATACAGTAAATATCATCCTTAACACTAAGATGCAGTATCAAGAATTATTGTTGGCATGGTAACACATGTATCAACATAATTAATAATGCTTAATTAATAGAATACTTCCTTAACTCATTAAATACTATAAACATGCTTTATGTCACCATCATAAATATAACTGCAAGTATAGCAGCCAATATTTTCATATGTGACAACAATAAGGCTATTTTTATAAGCAGCCTCCAGATAATGTACATTCCTCAGATGGGAAATATTCACAATAATTTATTCTCACATTTTAAAATGCAATTTATAGTTAAAAGAAAGTCTCAGAAACTTTATTACTTCATTCACATTACTGAAGCCAGATGCGTTTTAGAGAATGTAAATCAGGGCAAATTTATTATTATAATTAAACTTGTAAAATTTCAGCAACAGCTGTTTTCTACATTTTAGTAGTTCATATACATTATTGAACAACACATGCTTTTACTAATTTAAAAGTTCTCAGAGTGTAGAGAAGTTATGCTGGTATTGTTATAATTGGTACAGTGCTTCTGCAATGCTTCTTCAATTGAGTGCACTTGTAATGTGCATTATCTGTCTTGCTAGAAGCTCATCACCAAAATCAAACTAAACAAATAAATTGAAGATCACTGAAGTCTTTAAATTACTAAAGATCACATGAAGTATAACTCTGTTACAACTGAATTGTTTATATGTGAGTTCTTTGCACGTTGTAAAACAAATTTCTTCATATAAAATGTGCCAGAGCAACAGATAAGTCAATGTAATATCTTTTTGTCAGTTGGGTCTGTTTATTTAGGTTCTTGTATCCTAAATACTTAATGACAGTTAAAATTTCAGGTGTTGAATGTCTAAAGTCAGATGCCTAAATAGTTACGAATGTTGTTCAAGATCTACCTCTTCTTACTGGTAGGTTAGCTTTGAGCATTTACATTTGAAAGCTTTGAATTTCATGTTGCTGTACTATCGAGGAGTATAATAATAGAATTATCAAAGGAACTAATTTGTCTTAATTCTTCTAATATGTGTCCTACATTTAACTAGTCATCTGTAGTCCAAGCCTGAGAACGGACAGCTCAAACAGGCATTTTACTGTTATTTTACAATCTCTTATTTTTTTGGATGGCATGAATGTTCACTAGAGCTGCCTCTCTTTCTCCATTAATTTACAAATGTGTTTAGAAAACTGTCCTAGATACAACACTTTTTTTTAATAGATATCTACAAAGTTATTATAGTTATTTGCCACAGAATTTCTGGTAAGAAATATGTAACAAATATAGCAAAGTGTGGTTTACTAACATGTAGCCATTTGGGTGAATAATGTTTCTGAACAGTAGCTTGGTCTACTGGTAGCACACCTGGCTATTTTGGTTTTTATTGTGTACAGCAGTTTCCATTTCTCCCCCCCCACTTGCCTTGCCATGCATCTGAGAGATTAATTTGCATAGTTGTAGGCTTAGAACTGATTTCCTGAGTCTCATACAAATAATTTTGGAGGATGGAGGCTAAAACGTAAAATGTTGAAAATGTATTAGTATTTTACCAGACTCCCAAGTTGAGCAAGGTAATACTGTGATTTAGACCAGATTAAATTGTAACATTCAGCTTTCCTGTTAGGTCAAATTTACCTTGCAGTAAAGATGATTGTAGATGGATACAGTGCTTATTAGGAAAAGGGGTATTTGCCTTCTAAGTGGAAATTGGGAAGGTAAAACTATATTCCTGTGTTTGGTGTCTTCAGTTAAAGGTTTGACAGACTTTAGTGTTCTGATTTAATAAATAAATAAATAAATAAATTAAATTAAATGCAACAAAACTCAGGAAGAATTTGTGGCACGAAGACTGTAGTTTCATGGAAAAAAATGAAAGAACATCACTACATAAACAAAGGAAGAAAGTGGTATTACCTCAAAAGATGACTGAAACCATAGGGTTTGACAACAGGTCTGTCTTCATTCACTGTCTCTGCAGAACTAAAACAACTCCCCAGCCAGAGTGGCTGTTCATTCCCCACGTTTAAATGTGCTCGGGACCATGAAGCAGACATTTCCTCCCCAGTCAGTGTTCAGACTGTAATTGCTAGTATTTTTCACCCTGAAGAAAAGGCCGGTTCTCTGCAGCCTAAGCAGCAAGAGATATAATATGTAATTATATTTATGCTTTCTTTTAATATTCCAGTGCAATTTACTGATTTCTATGAAATTTTAGTACTGCAAAATTGAGCAGAAGAAATCAAATGATTGACTGGTATAACTACAATTTACATTCTGAGATCAATACCAACATTGTTACCTTAGGGGGAAAAAACAAGTAAATACCTAACCACTTCAGCAATTTATATGGGTAGCATGGTATGAAGATGCAGTATGAATTCCTTTTTCTTTTTTCGTTCTTAGTTTAGCCTGAAAGATTGGTGGAGACCTTATCTATCTCCATTATCTTGGTTCTGTGGGTAAGATACCAAGATGGGCATGGAGAATGGATTACCCTGTGATGCCAGTAGCATTCCTGAATAAGGATGGCCACAGGGACTGCACAGGGGAGTTTAGTTCAGATGCAGCTGAAAAAATTAATCCTATTTCTCTTAGCAAATTGCAGGGACCTACTGAACAATTTTTACATAACACAGAGTTCAGCCAAGAATATCTGGGAGAAGTAAGAATGGCTTTCGCTAAGAAAGTAGAATGATTTTATCTCAGATTCATATTCTTTTCTAAGCTTAAGTGAAAATGAAAGAAGGCGTTTGTAAGTGATCACTGAGCCAAATTATATGACACACTATTTGAGGCACTTTGTGGCCTTCCTGCGAGATACACTACAACTACACTCTTTCAGAGGTTAAAGTCCAAAAATAGATTTTCATTCATTTTTCTGATTTGGAAAAGAGAAGGTAGATTATAGGTTATAGGTTCTTTCATTAATTGAATCAGAAGAGAAAAAATATATAATAAACCTTTATTTATAAAACAGTCTAATACAGCAACCATATATTAATTCAAAGACCTTGACAGTTCTTTCTGTGGAGCAAATACAAGTGCAGATATTTTTTGTGTAAGTTTCCTGTTGTATTTTAGTTTAAAAAGAATCTCCTTATCCCACATCATGCTCTTGCCACATTAGAACAAGTACTGTTTGTGCTTCCAGCATAGGAATTTAAGAGAAAAATGTGATTTATCTTAGAGAAAACAAGGGTTTAAACTACAGTTTGTCAAAATTTTATTTTAAAGCTTGGTGGTGCCCAACACATCTTTTATCTTCCCCTCTGAAGCTGTTATTAGTCTGGTTTTCCTAAACAACAGCTTCTATTTACGGTTTTGATCTCATAAAAAATAATATATCCACGTTTTAGTACATGAACCGGGATTTTTTATTTTTATCCTGGGAGGAGCAAACTTTATCAGACAGACATCTTCAACAAAGGACCTCCAATGAAGCACATTTTTTTATTGTGTCCTTACATTTTCTTGAATTTGTGCACAAAAAATATCTTCATTGTCATTATAATTTCATAGTCTTTTTAGAGTATTTGTCTATTGTTTACACTTGATTTTATATTCATATATTTATTCTCTGACTTTCCTGTTCATAAGCAGGGTTTAAGTTTCAGTAAAGTGTGTCATGTATAGATTCTTCTGTTTGTCTTCCTTAAAGTTAAATTGTTCTTTCAGGTTTTTCTTTTAAGCCTCCCATATCAGCAATCTTCCCATAAGCAAAATATTCCAAGAATGTTTTCTTTGTCTTTGGTTTTCCTTCATAATATTCCTTTGTCATCTTAATACAAAGTATGGCATAATAGTTCAGAAAGGGAAGGGAAAGAATTTTTTTGATGCAAAATCTCCGTATATGAAATCAAAGATCTGAAAGACAATTGAATATGTCTCATGCTTGAATATATATTATGATATGCAAACATATGGCCCATTCTGTAATTCTTAATTTGACGTGCTGTGAGTTGGATGTTTTGGTGACTTCTGCCTGTCTGGAAAATGAAGGACAGAAATCAAGGCTCTTAAATTGCAACAACTATATTGAGTGGAGAACAGGGCATTTTGTTTAAAGTACCTAATTTGTAAAGTCAGAAGACAGCTCAGTTGGTTAAAATTCAGCAGATTCAATTTGCAACAACCCAACGTAGAAATGTGGGTTTTTTAATTATAGCTTGTTTTGTAACAATGGATAGGATCCGTAGCCAAATCTATCCCTGTATTCTGCAGTGGAACAATAGTATAATTATTTCTTGGATTCCTGATTAGTAAAAACAGTACAATAGTTGTACAAAGCTTGAAAATCTGTTTTTTTCAGAATAGAACAATCTCATCATGCAGAAGATCCTCTTGATGCTGATTTCTGTATCTTAATATTTGATTCAAGCACATAGTTGGAAGTGAAATGCATTTTAGAAGCTAGTATACAATGGAAAGCACCAAACAGTTTTGAAAACAAGTGTTTATGCATCCTACGTTAAATATATGTTTCCAACGCAGCTTGTAACTCATCTGCCATAGAACATTCCAAACACTCAGTATCACATGGCATGATCTTTCCTCTACTTCAGACTTTGAACACTCAGGTAAACAAAATAACTTACACTATTTAAAGCCCACTTTCTGCCAGTATGAGGGGGTTTGGGAAAATAAGGCAGCAGCAAAAGGCTTAGTCTCATAAGCAGTGCCCAAACCTCACTGGCTTTGACCTGCCTTTTCTACAAATCCGTGCTGAGTTACAATTCCTACCAATTCTTTTGCTTAAATAAGGATTTCAGGATTGTATCTTTAATGCTGTATGCCACTTTCCAAAGCAATAGATTTGTATGGAATGAAATTACAAATTCTGGTATCAGAATACATTTTATACAGCTAGGATTGTCAGAAATAAAGTACTTCAGTAGAAAATCACGTTTTCAGCACTGGAATATTAATAAACGGCTCCAGATATTTCTCAGTTTTATTTTCAGTTGTAATTCACAGATTCACAAAAGGGTTGGGGTTGGAAGGGGCCTCTGGAGGCCCTCTAGCCTGACCCCTATGATCAAACAGGGACACTTAGAGCCAGTTGTCCAGGACCATGTCTGGATGGCTTCTGGATATCTCCAAGGAGGGTGACTCCACTCTGGACTACTTGTGCCAGTGCTGAGTCACCCTCCCAGTAAAAAAGTGTTTCCTGATGTTCAGAACCTCCTGTGTTTCAGTTTATGCCTATTAATACCCGTGCTGTCCTGTCACTGGGCACCACTGAATCCCTCATATCAAGACAACAGAAGTGAGGAAAGCAGGACAGAAGAATATGAGGAAGGGAAAATGATAAGCTGTGACTGAAATGTACTTGTAAAATGTTTTCAGTATCTCCAGATGAAATATTGTAATGAAGAAAAATGCAATATGCTATGTCAAGCACAGTTTCTACTTTTCTGTGTTTGATCAATAAGATCAGAAATACCCCCCATCCTCTACCATCCATTCCTCCCCTCCACCCAAGAGATCTTGTTCATATTTTAATTGACATTTTCAAGTACCACAGCTATTACTTATATTCAGTAATTCCCCAAATTACAATTGTTAGAAAGTACTAGGAACGTATTTGGTTTTGTTACAGCAGGAAGGAAGCAGCTAGAACAGTTTCATGTGTGGTTGATTTGATATAATTGTGGTTGTTACTATGACTTAAAAAAATATTTGCCAACCGACCACCTGGTCTGAAAACTGAAGAAAAAATGTGTTCCTATTACGCTCGAACTGTTCTTTTATCAGCACCAGAGTTTGCTATCCTTTTTGACCACCTAAGATACAGAATTAATTCTTCTCTGTTTTTTTTGTGGGTGTGAAGTCATGCTTTACCTGGATATGTTTTATAGAATCAGCTGCAATAGGTGATTGAAAGAAAAATGATTCCATGTAACTGAAACCAATTTTCCTGATTTTTAAACTCAGCCCAGGTTCAAAAACTTATTGAGACAAATTGTTCTAAATTATTTATTGAAATTACTTTTACGCAGGTGAAAATGATACAGGTTTGACTGAATTTCCTTTTGGTTTCATGTTTCACATAACAGTGATGTGATATTTCCTGTTTAAAAATAAAGACTGGATGTTTTTCATTACCTGAAGAAAACCTGTATTTTGCTTGCCTCCCCTAGTGATGGCTTATGATTGAATATGTCACAAACTTTAGATTTGAATTTTGTCCAGGTGTTGTGAACCTGAACCATCACCTTACCTCATGCTGTGTATAATCCTGCATATGTTGTAGCCTAATTAAAATTGTAATTACTTGTTTACCATTAGTCCCAGTGTTGTATCCACTATAAAATTCATTACTCAGAGAAGCTTGACTCTGTCTTCAGGTAAAAGAATTCAAAGCAGCATTTGGTTGCACAAGGGAGCAGATAAATATAGACATGGTCTAAGCGTGTTGTAGCGTGTTCTTCTGCAAGAAGAGTCCCCGATACAACTGTAGAGAGAAGAAAATCAGTGTAGGAGTGAGGGGCTCAGCACTGGATCAGGACCATGGGTCACAGTCTGTGTGCCGAATGCCATCTTCTGGGAGCGAGTGTCTGCCAAACCAGGTGCCCACGGGGTGTGCGTGTGGGTTCGCTGGCACTCCAGGCTGGACCAGATGGAGTAGGAGGCCCTGGGTCTAGATAGGGCCATCAGGTAGCCAGAGGGCCTGTGCAGGTATTTGAGGAGACCCAGGAGCGCGGGGTGTGTGTGGGGTGAGTGTGTGAGTGCTGCACGTGTGCAGTGAGCACCCCCTGGGCCAGCTGGAGATATGGGGACCCGTGGGGTGGGTAAGGGGGTGCAGGGGTGCTGGGCAGGCAGAGGGGCTGTGCCGGTTCTCCGGGGATCCATGAATGTGCGTGTGCTTGTGAACCTGGAGAGTGTGGGGTGTGCGCTGCACTGGTGACCTTCTGCCTCTGCCAGCCCCAGAGGAGGAGGGGACGTGGCTGCCTGTGCCTGTGTCTGGTGTGAGACCTGAACGTGGGGGCTGCTGGGGGCAGCGCCTTGTCTGAGGCCATCTGTGTGACCGGCTGTGTCCGTGTCCATGTCCCGTATGTGTCTGTGTGTGTCTGTGCCTCGGTACTGCAGCAGCTTTGCCAGTGCGAAGGGGAAGTGGCAGACATGTCTCTCAGGCGGGGCAGAGACCCCAGGTCCCCGGGCACTGGATAGGCACCAGCAGCCAGGCAGGAGGGTTGTGGACCACGCAGTTGGAGGAGGTGACACATACCACATTACTTAATACTGTCATAAGCTCTCAGTAGGTTGAGTGACAGCCTTCCCTAGCAATGAACATGACGTGCCTAAGCTTAAACATTTGTGTTGAGTGTCTCTTTGCAGGAGGGTTTTTCCCCTCGTTATTTTGATGGTACAGCTTACTAAAGTTTCGAGACGGACTGCATGCTGCCTGTTCATCATCTCTGGAACTGGATCACTGTTTATGTGACCTTCAGATTTTTTTATAATCACTTACGATTTGTGGGGTCCTCAATGGGAGGCTCAGAAAGCCAAACTGATATATTTTTTTCTTTATCATTTAAGGCATGGATTTAAAAATTTATAGCACTACGAGCTGAAAAGTTGCCAGTATTAGTGTTAGGCCTGTGCCATTTCACTGGCTGACTGGTTCCTGTCAGTATAGTCAGAGCAGATTTAGTCTACTATAAGGAGCTTTTGTTACCCAAGACCAGTGTTTTCACTATGTAACTCATTAAACTGGCCATTTTGGTAATGATGTATTTTTCTGTTTATTTAGGTGGTTAATTAATTACAGGGTTTTGATTATTTTGCAGAATCTTAAACTTTCATCTCCTGCCTTACTTTAAGGTTTTATTTTCTCAGTCATTCATATTTTCTAATGGAGTCATATTTTAGTTTAAAAAAATGAAAGTAATCTCCTTTTCCTGTGCCTCTTACTGATCTTGCTAAGTGACATAAATTCCTACTTCGAAAAAACAGACTTCTAAATTTGGGTTACTGAAAATAAATGCAGAAAGAGAAGATTTTAAACTGTCTGGTTAGCTATATATATATATATATATTATTTTTTTTTCATATTGAAGGGAAAGATCCTGCTAGCAATTAAAGAAGACAAAAAAAAACCCACAACAAAAAAACAGTTGTTCAGGGTGGCAATTCCAGAATGAAAAAGTTGTAAGAGAGAGTAACAAAGTGTGACATGAATGTTTGCTTAATAAGAGTATATAGAGTTAAGTCCTCTGCTGATGTAAACGAACACAACCCAAGGACTCAGAGGATCTATTTGGTTTTGCTACAGCTGGATTCTAATCCTAAAGCTAGAAAAGGAACTTAAAAGTAAAATGCTAATTACAAAATCACAGCCAAGAGCAAATAGTATTACATTTATTTCTATACTGAATTAACAGTAATCCAAAATTGACTTAATCAACTATCTATGTCCACCCAAGGGAGATGAATAAAAAGTAACCTGGTAGGGGATATTGATCATCATATAAAATGGTAGCAATTAACATTAACAAATAGTTTTTAATAAGCAAACGTACAGTTAGTACTGTTAACTTGAGGTTTTCCTCAATTTAAAAAAAAAAAAAAAAGTGTGAAAAAGGAGAGTCACAGCTAAAAGAGAGTCAGGGCCTGATGCTTTCTCCATTAACTTCAGGAAAACTTGGATTTGGGATGGATACCAGACACCTGATTTTAACTAGTTAAAAATTGGTAACTAGCGCAAGATACCTGTTGTGGTAGCTTCCTGATATTCCTTTATCTACTGACTCTGTAGGAATCTTGAATACTTAACTTTCAGATGGCTAATACTGATAAGAAAGTAACCACTAAACAGTTACTAAGCTTAATGCAAACTTTGTGAATGTCTTCTTTATTCTAAACCAATCTAGCTAACCAGATCACTCAGGCTCCCTGCTGCTGAAACTCATTTTTGTGGGAAGATGTGCTTAATTTAAACACTCTCTTGAGATACTCTTGAACTAGTTGTTTCTAGTGCTTCAAAAATGCAGTATTTTGATCCATGAAGACCTGTAATACCCCTTTCATGAATCCCATAGTCACGGTTGCAAAACAATTTGCAGCAGTGCTCTGGAGCTCATGGGGAATCACTGTATCATTCTGTGGTAACAATCCACAAAGCTGAGTTATTTCTCCAGATGAGAGATTAAAAATCAATAATGGTTAATTAATCCAATTGTACACTGCAGATTATTTTTTTTTCTTTTCATATAACTGTGGGTTAGGGTTTTTTTAAGAAGTTCAGGAAAATTTGTGTTTCTGGCTCTCATTCACTGTGTTGTTTTGAACAAATATGTGCTGTTTATTTTTATTTCTCTTACCAGAATTATAATGGCTTATTCCCTCATTGCATTCTGTGATTCTTTCTTGACCACTGTGATTTCACAGATATATTATCAATCTTAAATATCCTTATTAGTTAGATAATTGATATCAATTAAATATCCTAATAGATATGTATTTATATATCCTTCTATTCCTGGAAAATGACAACCATTTTTATTGGTTTGTTTAAGTTGGCGGAGGTTTTTTTTTTTGGTATGAACTATATAATAGTACAGGTTTTAACCTCAGAAATATATACTTACTACATTTTCTGATGTCATTTGCTTTCCATAACATAGTTTGCAACAGCTTCTGCTTGTCAGAGAGAGTTTTTATAGTTTACACTGTCAAAATTATGAGGAATATACCTAACTGTCTACTGATCACTTTCTTATAAGAAACTTACTTCACAGATGAGCATGTGCTTTGAAATTTGGTTCTCCTGCCTGCCATCGTCCCTGGGTTGCTCTAAAAGCAAGCCACAAGAAAAAAAAAAAACACAACAAAAAACAAACCCAAGCAAACACAATAACAATTGCATCGTAAGCATTGCCAGGAATCTATTTGTATGTCAAAAGTTTAAAAAAAAATAAAAAATCAGGAGAACAGAAAAGAAGAGCACTAATCAGTGTGTCCTGTGCTCTTCTTTGTAGTCCCAGCGCCGTGTTACATTTCACCTCCCCGATGGCTCCCAGGAAAGCTGCAGTGACAGTGGTCTGGGAGACCACGAGCCGGTGGGTGGTGGAACCCTGATCTCACACCCTCTCCCTCTGGTTCAGCCGCAGGACGAATTCTACGACCAGGCTTCACCAGACAAGAGGACTGAAGCTGATGGCAACTCAGACCCCAACTCGGGTGAGTCACTGTCAGTGGTCTGCTTATCTGAGTTGCTTTGGTAACCTGGTTACTTTCCTTTTCATCCCTTTGAGCTTTGCAATGGTTGAGATGTTTTTAAGCATGTGCAGGAATATTTGGTCATGTTATCTTGTAATGTTTTGTAGGAAATAATGTAGTTTGCCTGAAGTACCTCACGTTGTAATTTGACTATAGAAAAAAACCAGCTCCACACTAATTGCACAGTAAGTGAGACCAGCTGGGGAGAAGGAAGTCCTACAAAGTAGCAAGCTTTTCTTGATGCTTGCAGTGCTGTTGCTATTTAACGTTGGATTTTGTTTTAGGAAAGTCATTCTGAACACATTTAAAGAGCAAGGATATGGAAGTTGCACTATCTGTTAGAATAACACAGAAACCAGTAAATCAGTGAAACACTGAAAAATTTAAAGAATCCAAATTTATGTAACACCTACAATTCCCCTTTCTAACAGCAAGAAACAGTGTTTCTTTGTTAGGTTGGAATGGTGTGATGGTCTGTATTTTGGAACTGTCAGATACGTGTTTTCATACAAATAATAAGTATGTGCAGTTGGTCTGAGTTGGGAATTTATGCCTTTCTTTTTCTTTCCTTCTCCATAATACATTTACATTATTGTTCCGTGATAGTACTAAAAAATGAAGTGAGATGTTAGCCAATACTCTTGGCTAGTACTTTGGCAGTGGAAACTGGGGACTTGGAACGTACTGAAAACAGGCAGGGGGCAGTAACACTGCCCTTAAGCCTTTTGTTTTCTGTCCAGAATGTGGAGACAGAGGTTAAAAGTCTTATCTGTGCTTTTGGAAGGTAATTGAACTTGAGTTCTCTTGCATCTCATGAGTAAAAAAATAAAAATTAGTTTCTCCCTTTGGCATTTCTCCCTTTTGTGTAGATGATGAAATTGTCACTGGGCCTGTACAAACCAGGAGACAAGGTGGCCTTGTGATCTGATGAACAATATTAATGTCCATGTTCTCATTTGGGCAGAGCTAGATCTGATTTATGACATTTAAATTATGGCAGATGTGAATGAGAACTGTGGGATATTGACCTTAGAAACATTTTTCTTGTGATTTTTATGGGAAAACCGAGAGGGTGTGTTGGGTGAAACTCTATGAAGAAACAATTTGAAATGCTTTACTGTCTCAGAGTTATATTCTGGTTTCCTATTCCCTTTTCATCTTTTATTTTTTTTTCTTTTCCTGTATATGACACCTGCATTTTATTTTCTTACCAAAACAGAAATGTTGTTGAAACTATGATCTTAAACCCTAAATCTGTAGAAATACAAAGAACTATAAAAGAAAGTAACTATGAATGAATTGACTCTGGAGCTAGAATGTGTGTCTGCTTAAGCGAGTGAGGAGCTTAAGTGGAATTATCCTGTTAATTCTCTGACCACATATGAGACCTGTGAAAGATTTAACAAGATCAGAGAGGAGTTTTAAGGCAGCATTGTGTGTTGGCACTGTCACATTGGCTTCACTGACTCTGAATTCCACATCTCTTCAAAATGTGACAGAAAAGTCCCCCAGGAGACTTAGGGAAAATGAGTTTGGTAAACTTTATACCAAGTTATTAAAAATAGTTTTTTAGAGATTTTGTTAAGCACATTGTAAAAACATAGTATATTTATTACGATTGATCATCCCTAATCCAGAGAATAATAGAAGTCAGAGAGAATAACAGTTCTTGGAAGCTATAGGTAAAGTTTTACTATGTCTGTGGTTACACCTGGTTTAGGTTTGGGGATGCTAGGTTCCTGGCAGATTTATGAAAATCGAAGTGTCAAGCTGTACTGATGATTAGTGAAGTACTGAAGTATAGGTGTTTCATCTTTTATCAGACTGAATTAGGACAGACATTGAAGTACTGCATTCCGTACCTCACTGAATGTTACAAACTAAGAAGGGAATGATATAGTCATTACTGTGACAGAAGTCATCCTAGGAAAACCCAAGCCAGTAAGGGACTGATGCTGCCCATTCCATGGATTTGACTTTTATATCTGTTTCAGTGTTGAGCTATTGCCTAGGCATTGTGTCAAAAGTTATTTTGCTATTGGAAGCACAAGTTTTTGGACGTGATGTGAAAAGGATTTTAAAGTAATTTATGGTTATTGAAGATCCTGCAGCAATTTTCGGAAGAGAAAAATGTTAGCTGGTGATTGGACAAAATTACTTTGTTGGTATTTACGTATGTTCATGGTTAAAATAACTGATGTAGTATAATTTCAACATTGTGTTTTTTGACACTTCTAAACTGAATTTCTAGTATATTGCAGCAACATGTTAAATAGCTGTATCTAAGAGTGGTGGTAGTTTTATTTCAGTGGCTGTTTAAGGGATTGCTGTTCATGAAAAAACTTGGTGGATGCTGAGGTAAAAGATGCAGCTATAAAGTAAGGAAGAAGTCTTAGTGGAGAGTAGTAATATTAGCATGTACCTGTACTGCTGCCAGTTTTGGATGATAAATGTTTCAGAACAGTATTTTGTTTTTATTTTAAATGCTCCAGCTGAAGAGGAGAAGTGCTTATGGGAATATTTCCTAATGATCTCCAGAAATAAAACCCACACAATAAATACAGATTGGTCCCACTGTATTTTTATTGAAGTTCATTCTAAGTAAAAGTTTGCTTCAGCTCATGGGAATATGACGTTAAGCTTGGTAGTAAAGTCCTTGCCTCATAGTGAGAGCAATTTTGGTTAATAGCTTTAATGCTCAGTGAGTTGTGTGGTTTATTACTGTACACTGTGAAGTTATGTGAATAAAAATAAATTTATCAGTATTAGTATGTTGCTATTTTAATTGTATTTGAAGAGTGACTAAGTCCCAGGTCTTCAAAACCTGAAATAGGGGAGAGTGGGGGGAAAAAAAAGTGCTAAAACTCTTGATAACTTATTACACAAAGGTATTGCCGTATTTTCTTGCAATCATTAGCTACTACAGAGACAGAAGAGCCACAATTACATAATTTAATGAAAGAAACATACACAGGGAGAATACATTCATCTAGCTAATCTTGAAACAGCAATCTCTCTCACTGGGGGAAACTGAAGAGAGGTACCAAACACTGGTGTTGTCAGCCACACATTGTCACTGTGGTTATGAGAGAAAGACAACAAGACAGAAATATGAAGTAAAAAATAAAATGTATAAGAACTTTTATAATGATGTGCATAGTCCATATTTGGTTTGTATCACTCAAGCCTGTCTTCTTTGTAGTCTTTTAACTTGAGCATTTCATTCAGTTCACTAAGATACCTTTTCCATTTCACCATTGTTGATTGATCAGTATTAACTGATTGTCAGAGGACTACGATGTCAACCAGTTGTTAACTTTGTTAACCAGTTAGCCAGTTGTAACTTGGTTATATTTCACCTTTGTCTTATTTGCACCCTGATATGCTTTATAGGAATTCTTCAATCAGTGAGCAACAATTAACTGTGTTTAAAAACAACATAACATTACAGAGTGACACCAGCACTGTGGTTTTGTTATGCATTATTAAATGATGATAACAACAACTAATTAAAGTTTACTACAGGAAGTCTCATTATTCAAGAGTCATGGTTGTGATGATCTAATTTTGCATACAATATTGATTTGTAAGGCCAGTCTTGTGTACGTTACAACATTTTATTGGATTTAAACGCAGTGATTAACAACCTTTAGCTTTGCCTTGCTGACCACAACTTTTCCAAAAGCATGGGTCAAGAGGAAAGGTTAGCAGCTGGACATTACATGGTTACATTGTTTGTTCACCATGATGACAAACAAAAGAGAAAGATTGTAAATATTATCGTGTTGAGAGTCTGTAAAAAAAACCAACAAACAAACAACAAACCAAAACAAGGCAGGTGCCAAAAAGGAGGTTCTATAATTTCTTGGAAACTGATGGTTTTGAATAATCTGAACTGTGCTTTCCTGTTTGGAACACTGACTTCACATATTCTTCAAATGAAAATTAGCTTATTCCAAAGATCAGTCAGCTGATTAAAGTTCTTTACCTTTTAGTATGTCATATAAGAATTTTAAAAACATAAAGTTTCTTTAGGATCTAGAAAAAAACCAAACCACTGTAGAATTGTATTTGCTGGTATGACTTTATAGACTCTCCTATTACCAAAAATCCTGCTTTTTAATGGTTTTAAATGTGCATATCAGGAAGCGCACTTTTAAAAGAAACATAATCTTTACCATCAGTTACATTGAAAGTGTGCAGCTGTCGGATGCATTTTAATGTGAATTATTTCTTCACTGAAAAGAAAACTGTTATTGTTTGCCAGCAGCCAGGTTCAGTTTGTTATTTTTCATTACTGTAAGTGTGTTTTTCCTTGGCGTAAAAAAACAAACAAAACAAAACAAAACAAAACTAACCTCACTTTATTAGTGAAGAATTCTTTTTTCACTGTGGTTTAGTAAAGGTTGTCAAGGGCTTTAATTTAGATTAGAATTGTTAATGTTTCTAAGGGTTTCATGCGGCCGAGCTGTGCAACAGAACTGTATGAAGGAAAAACATGCCTCCTAGTGTAAAAAAGGGGGAAAATGCACTCTCATGAAAATGCTTGATAAATCACATTTTGATAGCTGCAAGCTGTGGTTGTGATTCATTTTTCTTCAAAGAGATAAAGAGGAATAGCATATATTTAGTGGAGTGTTAGAACTGCTTAAGGGAGAAAGCCTACTATAAACTATGGATGAATCTGTGCAATAATTCCAACAGTTTAAAACCAGACAGAAATATAATATTTATGTCTTCTGATGCATGTTTATGAAGCTAAATTAAATGCTTGCCTAATTTCTACACCTGATTAATAGGTAGTATCAATATATGATATATAAAACAAAGTAATAGCTTTATAACAGGGAGCTGTGGAAAAAGTTGTAAGAAAAACACTGTTTTGAAGGTCATCTTTCTTGCTTAGTAAAAAGGATGACCTTCAAATTAAGTAGAATATTATGTCTTAAGTTATTAATTACAAATTCCAAAGCAATTCCATATTTTTGGAAGTGCTGTTATAATGCTGTCAATCAATAATAATGTTTGTGGATAGCTTTTTTATTTCCAGTACATTAAAAGTTTTATGGTTGAATGTGGCTGATAAATACATGAGTTCCCACATTTTAATAAACCTAATACTATGGTGGTTTAGTCAAGTGATGTCAAGGGTATTAAATCTTACTGTAATTCCAGTAATAAGCAGGAATATCTCCGTGGCAGTGGTTTAATTATGATTAAAATTCAGAGTAATGGCACGACTGTCTTGTATTGCACTTGGTCATATGATAGAGTCCCATGTGGAGAAGCTAAGCCTTTCATGCAAAGAGCTTTGGTTTTACAGTGTCACTATCATTACACCCAGTGGGTGATGATGGTTTAACCTTGCAGGCATACCCTCTACTTAATTCTGCTTTTCATTTTGCTGCCTCAAAAGTTTCTTGTCTTACTTGGCAATATTACAGTCCATGGCTGAACATGCTGTGGTGTAAGAAGAAATGTTGCTCTGTTAATGCTTAGCTCTAGATAAATCACTGTCCATAGTTATTCCTGTGTTTTCATAATATGAGGCTCTATGTGAACCAAAATAGGAACATTTGCCTTTGAGTCATTTCCTCCATTTCATTAAACACAAGTTCATACCTCACACAGAATCTAACACTGTCACATTTAGCTACCGGCAAGTAGGAGTAAGAAAAACTGGAGTCAAGTTGGTGAATTAACCTACCAAAAAGCTATAAAATAGTCTGAAGTCTGAATTCAGTCTTAGCCCATGCACTTATTTCTTTAAAAAGATAAATAAAATCTGAGAGGCGTAAGAGGTATTGCTATCTCTTTGTGTCTTTTTGCTGCCTCATTACAGTGAGGATTTCAAAATTGTCTTGGTTTAGAAAAGCCACTGTTACATCTGTTCCTCTTTACTCTCTTTCCCCCCATGCACCAAAGCTAATTGGAGTGTAAATCAGGATGGCATAGCCATTGAATGGGTAGTGAGAGGGGAACTTCTTCTATTGCTTCTCTAAGATGAACACCTAATGTGTCTGAACTTTCTAGCTGCTGCTGCCATCCAAGATGAGAAATTGCAGGTCCCTAGCAGTGAGTTGAAAAGGCTGGATGGGTCACGGGGACTATTCAGACTTGTAAGAAAAATTTAGAAGGTTTAGAGGATTAAAGGAGGGGGAAGGTTGCACATCAGGCAGAACCTGGTGCTTGTGACTGCCATTGCTGATGATACCTAGGAGTGTTTAAAACCACAGGTGCTTTTGTCAGTGGTGCAAGCTAAAACAAAAGACTTATTTAAGGGATTGATAAAGAGTTATTTTCTCCTATCAGTAAGAGTTATCTTCTCAGAAGACTTTTCTTCTTATCACAGTAAGCCCAAATCTACTGCAGAGTTTCATAGGTTTTTTTAAGTTTTAAAGCATTATCATTATCTAGTCAAACCTCTGCCATAGCACAGTGCATAGAATTTTACACAGGTTTTCTTAAATCAAGCTTCCCCAGTGATTTATTTCACTTGGTGTTTGCATTGGGTTTACATGGCAAGGCTGGAGGGGAAGGGGTAGCAGGGGTGCTTCTGTGAGAAGAGACCAGAGGCTGGCCTTGCGTTACACAGAGCCAGTTCCTGCTGCCTCCAAAACAGACCCACTGCTGCCCAGAGCTGCACAGCATCTGGGAGAGAGGAGTAAGAAAAATGTGAGAGAAACAACCCTGCAGACACCGAGGTCATTGAAGAGGAAGGTGTGGACAAGGTGTTCCAGGCACCAGAGGAGATTCCTCTGCAGCCTGTGGAGAGGACCATGGTGTCCCCTGCAGCCCATGAAGAACCCCACGCTGGAGCAGATAGGTGTGCCCTGGGGGAAGCTGGCAGCCTGTGAAGAGCCCGCACAGGAGCAGGTTTGCTCCTAGGACTTGTGACCCCATGGGGGACCCACAGTGGGGCAGGCTCTTCCTGAAGGCCTGCACCCTGTGGAAGGGACCAATGCTGGAACAGCCAGTGAAGGACTGTATTCTTTGGAAGGGTCCCACGCTGTAGCAGGGGAACAGTGTGATGAGGAAGCAGTAGCAGAGACGAAATGTTATCAACTGTCTGGAGCTCCCATTCTCTGTCTACCTGCACCACTCGGCAAGATGGGGTCAGGTAGGGGAATGGGGGTCAGAAGAGTAGGGGGTGAAGGAGTGAAATTGGGGCTGGGAAGAGTAGGGGGTGAAGGAGTGAAATTGGGGCTGCGAAGGACGAGGTGGTGGGAGGTTGTTTTTAGGTTTGTTTTTCATGTTTCTTACAATCCTACTCTATTTTTAATTTGCAATAAATTACATTAATCTTCCCCAGGCTGAATCAGTTCTGCCAGTGGTGGTAACTGGCGAGTGATCTCCCTGTCCTTATCTCAGCCCATGAGCTTTTTTATCTTCTCCAGTCTTGCTGAGGAGGGGAAGTGATAGAGCGGCTTGGTGGGTGCCTCGCAGTAGCCAGGGTTGACCCACCAGGGTGTTAAAGTGGCTGTTGTATTCCCAGCCTGAAACCTAGCCTGTGCCGAGCTCCTGGCTGTGAGACTGTACCAGCCTTTGTCAACAGGAAGTCTTTGATTTCCAGGAGTGCACAGGTGTTTGCGGCCCAAGGGGCTGTTGACTACTACAGCCTCCTGCGTAACACAGGTCAGAAATTTTACCTGTATCTTATAACAAAGTGTGTATCTTCTGCTGGTATCTACAACATATGTTTCAGAATGATTTCTTGATTTAATAATCTTCAGTGGCAGAGGAAACACTATTCTGATGATTACTGACTTTGAGTCAACTTTTCATCTTTCATTTGATAAACTGATAAACTGGATGTTTGGTGTACGTAGTTTAGATACAGTGCTCAGATCACCTCAGATCTGTAATAAATTCATTTTTCTTTGTAGTATTTTGAATGTTGCAGTATCTTACAGATAAATGACATAGTAGTGTCAAGTTAAATATTCATGACAAGAAAAACATAAATCCTTTAAATCACAATTTTTTTAAAAATCAGTTTATCTCTTTGTCATTCATTGTTTTGACCAGAGTGGGTACTTTCCATGCCTCATAAGCATGCTATTTAACAGTACTTTTTACCAGCAGAACAACAGATTTTTCTGTTCTTTAGAGACTTTCTATGGGAAATAAAAGTAAAAGGCACAATGGAATACATAGATCTTTAATCATATTAGAAGGGCTTTATTAGCATTCTGGGTGCTCTGTCAGGTAACACTATTCCAGACAATGCGCCTTTTAAAGCTGTGATAATGTGATTATGGCAGCAATGTTTATTTGTTTGAGATTTTTGAGGTTGCTTTTTCTGAAATGTACTTAAAGTTATTATTGCCAACTATGTCTTTTTGTTATACTAAGATTCATTTTCTGATGTTTCACATTCTGTTTCTAATGGAGACTTAGCAGTGCAACCTTTATTCACAATGACAAACATTTAGTTTAAAAGAAAGATTATAGTTGTGAGAATATAACTAGTTTAGCATGAAGTTGTTAATTTCAGCATTCAAGTGGTTACAAATTGTAAGTAGAACAGATGATGGCTCCAAAGAGAGGAGTAATTCCATGCAGGAGGAATAATCCCATTGCACCAGCACAGGCTTAGGCCTGACTAGAAAGCAGCTTTGCAGTAAAGGAACTGGGAGTCCTAGTGGACAACAAACTGGCCATAAGCAACAAATACAGCCTTGAAGAAAACAACCTGCTATACTGCATTAGAAAGGTGTTGCCAGCAGGTTGATGGAGATCCTGCCCCTCTGCTTAGCACTGGTGAGACACATTTGAAGTGTTGAGTCCAGTACTGGGCTCCCCAGTGCAGAAGGGAAATGGAAATACAGTGAGCCCAGCAAAGTGCCACAAAGGTGATTAAGGTATTTGAGCATCTATCACATGAGGAGATGCTGAGAGAACTGGGACTGGTCATCCTGGAGAAGAGAAGGCTTAGGGAGGATATTATTAATGTGTGCAAATACTTGATGGTGTGAGGGGAGGGAGAGCAGAGCAGAGCCAGACTCTTAGTAATATCCCAAATAAAAGAAGAAGGAGCAATGGGCACAAACTGAAATGCAAAGAACTTCTCTTTAAATGTAAGGGGGATAAAACCACTCACACTTTCATACTGTCAGAGTGGTAGAACTCTGCACCAGGTTTGCCAGAGAGGCTGTGGAGTCTCCATGCTTGGATGTTTTGAAAATTGAACTCGACATGGTTCTAGTTGACCCTGATTTGAGCAGGGAGGTTGGACTAAACAGTCTCCAGAGGTCCTTCTATCCTCAATCGTTCTGTCATCCAGCAATCCTATGAAGTAATAAAATTTGTCTTGTGTAGACTGTGCAATGCAGATATGAAAAAAGAAGGAAAGAAAAATCTGTATTTGCTAAGGTAAATTAATTATAAACTTGTAAATTTATGGTAGCATATCTTGTGTACTACTGTGCACAGTACAGTAACCCAATAAACAGAAATATGTACACTCAGGCTGCCGGTTTCTAATCTATTTGCCTAAACAGATCAATGTAGTGCCATTTGTGATGCCATAGGGTATGTGATACTGCCACATCCAGCATATGTGGCACAGGAACTATTTTCTATAGGAAACCAGACAGGGTAATGAAAAGCTCAAATTACACCAAACCCAACTATAATGCAACTATATTGAGACTCAATGTCCACACTAGTTTGCCTGAACACTGTTTATATAGAAATGTATAGACCATGGTAGGCTTCATAAGAACACAGTAAAGGAGTAAGACCAATGGTCTGTCTAGCTCCATACTTTGTGCGGGCAGTTGAAGAAGCTATATATGGAAAGTGCTTTAGCCCCTAAGGTAGATAACTGAGACTGGTGAAGTAAATTTCATAGAGAAGTGCCTATATCCCATCACAGGTTATGAATGAAGGCTGTAGTAGGTTTACAAGAGTTCCAGGTGTTAGCTGAAGACATTAATAATAGAACTCAACTCCATATTATGGACTCCTGAATTTGGATGCTTGCATGTAAATATCTAAAACTTTAACCTAAGTGTCTAATCTCACTTTTTAATTTCTTGAGCACTACAGCTTTCATTTAATCTTAAAACAGGTGTCTAAACAGATTGGCTAAATTTCACTCTAGTTCCATTTACCATACTTCTATTGAGTGTAATAGGAGATTAAAAACCAAACTTACATATAGACAGTCGGGATGGAGTTTAGCTCCAGAATGTGGAAGTATAGGGTTCAACTCATTTGTTATACATAGGCATCTGGTGCTGCTTGAAATACCGTGAAGCTACCTACCCGCTGTTAACTGCAGTCCCCTTCTTTCACATTTCACATCCGCATGCGAAAGTCTGAGGTACCCCAGGATGTTTCTAAATTGGCATTGCATGCTAATGGTTAAGTATGAGAAGTGAGGTTTAGGTTGAGATTCATTCAAAAAGAAGTTAGCACATTTAGGTGACTATCGCTATGAATGCGGATGTTACATATGTAACCTCTCTATGTATCTGTAACTCATTCAGATGTGAGTTAGGTAGTGTGAGCTCCAATTGTAGTCAGTGGAGACCTAGGCAGTATCATAATCGAGTCTAGACACCCACTCAGCTACCTAACATACGTGTCTATGGTGAGAGGCATAGTTTTCCAGACTATATTGACTAAATTGCCATTGTGTGTAAGGGGAAGCTTAGACACCTAAATTTAGTTGATTCCAACAAATGCAACCTTTTGTGTGAGATGAATCCCAGCTGTTCTTGTTGTTAAGGGAATACTCTTTGTCTTGTGGGAGATTTAACAGTCTTTCATACCTACCTGCACATAACATTTTTCAAAGTAAAAGTAATGGTTTTTAAAATCCCTGCCTCATTTTTACAATATTATTTGAATGCAAATACCAATCTGCATATCTTCCTATTTTTTGCTATATCTGAAGTTAAAAAACCCTATCTTTTAAAGCATAAAGAAAGATTTCTGATAATTTTTTTTTGTTCTCTAGTCAGTTTTCCTTCTTTCAACCAACCACCAAATATTGGCTGGTAAGTAATATAAGTCTTATGCTGTTTCGAAAAATAGCATGTGTTGAAGTGAAGATTTTGCATTTTGTCTGTCTCTTTAAGAATGTCCATATGGAACATTCATGGAATCCAGTCACAGAATATTGAGTTCCTTCCTTAAAGGAAGTATCTTGACAAGCTTTTGCTTTCCAAGAAGGAAATCTAGTCCTCTGATAGAAAAAGTGTGTAATGTTAAGGAATACCCTTATATATCAGCATCTTCAGACTTGACCTAGTCTTGTCCAGGGACTAGGTGTTCATTTTGTTTATTATATTTACTTTATGGCTTTGTCTTTTTGTTTTTCTCAGACTTTATTTTTGCTTCTTTGTTGTAAATCTAAAGAGAAATCCATGCATATGTCACGTGGTTCTGTGAGTAAGGTCTGAAAGTTATCTAAGTAGCAGATATTATCTTTTGTTTCAAATATTTGCCTTTCCAAAGAATGCTTTATGTTTCTGTGCATAAACTTACTCTGTCTTAAACAAGAGAAGGGGCAGGAGAGATTAATTAAGTACATTAAAACAAATAAGGAATTGTATTTACAGTCTAAAACATATATAAGTAAAGCTTCTAGAAATAGGAATAACAGTTGACTCTTTCCTTATTCTAAAGCTTTATCCCTTTCCATACTGATTCAGGTAAATGCATGTTAAAAGAAGATAAGTAGGGAGAATGAAAATAATAATAGAATACTTACTTTGTTCACTCTGCACAGCATGTTGTGTTTGTTTATTCTTTGGTTGCAAGGTGAAGGTATGCCTTCCAGACAGAAGCCATCCAAATGTCGTAATATCATAAGCAACAAAACTTAGGACATATTTACCTTTGGCAAGGAAAGCAAAGTATGTACAAAATCTTTACCAAAGCCTTGAAATGTGTTTTTTTTTCCCATTTGCAGTCAATGAAATAAAGCATAAATAATACTTAGACTTTTCAGGAAGGTTAGAAAATTTTGCAGCTTTAGCAAAAAGATTTTCAATGCAAAACCCATGCTACATCGCCACAAATTTTTTTTTTTAAAAAAGTTGATCTCAATTTAGTAACATCTGATCATATTTGAAAGTAGAAAAAAAATTCCTGCATATACCTATCATTTTTATACATTAATCTGTGTCGTTATATCTACATTAAAAAGGTATATACACCACAGGAAGAACAGGACTGAGTGAGAAGCAGATGGTGCTAGGGGCACAACATTTACTATGTACACTTCTGTGGCTTTTACTCTGGACTTGAGTGGGCCCATGACTGAATGTCCCATTAGACTGATTTTATTTTGTCCAAAAGAAATCCCATCCTTGTGCTCCAAAAGGGTTTCACAATAGAAAGTCAAGTGTGTCAAGTGGAGATGACTAGGAAATTAAGCTCAGAAGTGCACCCCAGAAAGTTGATATAGATGTATTGTTTAGTAACATGTATTTCTTTCCCCATGGACCAACTTGCCTATCTTTAAAAAAAAACAATTTACATTACTGAACTACCATCCAAATACTGCATGCTTAAATATTCCCAGCATATTTCTTATGATTTTAAGGTTCTTCACCCTGAAAAACCCACAAAAATTCATTTTCAAGGTAAAACTTGTGATTAAATTCTGTACCTGCTGTATTAGGAGAAGGATTCTTTTTGCTCTCTTGGTAATGCCCAGTTACTCTTTTACATCAAGTCTGTGCTGTCTTCAAAATCTAAAGAAAGTGTTTAAGTTCATTGAGAAAGATTAAATAACTTCTTTCTTTTACTTTATCCTTACTAAACAGTACAGCTGCATTTATAGAAAAATGTCATGGAGATAGCTATTGAAGACATACTTTCATATCAAGTAAAAGCATCAGTTATAAATGACTCATCTATCTAAAATAACTCAAAAATGAAAACCTTCTCAACTTTTTAATAATTGCATATTTTTTAATCCAATAAACTCATAATGCGCATATTTATCACTTTACATGTCCTTCATTTTTGCTTGTGTAAAATATGTATGTGACTGACATTATGGTATGATGGAATCATTGACCAGTTTTGTTGTTAGCTTTTACGGAATATTAACAAATTATTTTCTGATGAAGAGCAGTAGTCAATTACTGAATTTAAGGGAAAGCAATTTTTTATTCAAAAGATGTAAATTACTGCAATTTAAGATGTACTTAAAATACGCAAGCACATATTTTAGTAGTACCAAAGACTTATGCTGTAACAGAGCAAAGGCATACAAAATAGTTTTTATTTTCAGTAGAGACACCAATACAATTTGGGTGTTTAGGGGTTTTCTTTTTTGTTGTTTTGGTTAATTGGTTTTGGGTGTTGGGTTTTTTCATATATTGTTTTTGCAAAAATATAACAAAAGAGGCTGGTTTTAATTTGTAGTGTAATTGCAAGGCTCTTGAAACCCTGCCACTTACTGGTTGTTGTGAGTGTGAATGTGATCTGGCAAGCACAACATAGTCATTAACTAATGGATTGTAGCTACAGTTTTTCAGTAAAAATGTGTAGGTGGTTAGTAGTACTGTAGTGTTATCAGCAATTTGAAAGTCATTTGTAGGTTAGCTTGTGAAATTAAAAGTGTAATCAAAAATTTCCCTGCACTGTTGCCTTTTTCAGCTGATTTAACTGCAGATTCCTTGGATCATTCAGAAGATGAACCAAATGACTCAAAAATAATCATCCATGCTGCAGTGGATTAGTTGTCTGAATGATAGTTTCACAGTTTATATGGGGTTTTTTTCATATGAAATGAAGGGGATAGAATGAGGTCATTACTTTTTGCTGTTACTTTAGGTCTAAGGTGGTTGTTTTTTTTCTTTTTTGATAGTATACATATATGTTCTTTACTATTGTTTCATTATGAATGGAAATCATATATTTTCTGTTCTAAATAGACAGTTAATATTACAAGTCTCTTTGCATGAGCAGCTACACTGTTTGGAGATATATTAATGATAATTTTTGCAGAAGAATGAAAATACCTAACATAGATGAATTTAGGTCAGTGTGCCAGCTGTAAAAGACACATATACGCATATCTATGCATACTGACATACATAGATATACCATGTTCACCTAGGGTGCAGAGATGTTCAGATAATCTGCATGTTTATTAATGATACTGACCTTTGGCTACCCAACTTCCCTTCAGCATTTAAAGAGATAGCATGACTGATCTTGAAGGTGGACATAGTTAACAATAACATGATGCATCAGTGTTTATGTTCTGTTGATATTTTGTGCAGTCTTATCAGACTCTTATGGTCATCAAGAAATTCTAGCTAGGAGCCTATGCTCACAAGCCCTGTTTCTGAATATATGGACTGCTATGTTAGGCGTAGGATGCCTGTCAAGTTAATCTCTGAGAAACCTAACAAAAATAGACTCTTTAACACTAAATACACATTATGCATACTTAAGTCTTTAGCCTATAATATGAGTCATGCCTCCCAATTGATCCAGAATAATTTGAAATTTTTAAAAAATATGAATACTGACTTTCTGTCCTGAAAGTCAGACAGCATTTTTGAGCTACTGTCTGTGTAAATGGAGGAAGGTTGTGTCAAAAGAGAGGAACAGGATGAAAAAGACAACTTTAGAGACACGCGTGAATTTTTCCATGTTATTTTGCAAACAATGGCAACATTATTATGGAGGAGTTATACCGGTTAAGCAAAAAAATAATGAAGAATCCTGGAATGACCAAATAATAAGTTACTTTGCATGCTTTATTCACTTTTAGGTCTAAGAGTGATCAACTGGTTGCACAAGAACTCACATGAATAAATAGATACATAAAAATCTTTATAAAAGCTAAAGAAACATTGAAGAAATAACAGTTTGATCCTTCGGGTGATACCGTAGTACAAAAGAAACTCATGGGCCACATCTTTCATTTTTGAGGAACATTTTCTGTGACCTTTTATAAGTCTGTGTCTCGCTTGCTTGCTTGTTTGACTAAAATATATTCCACTCATCTGTCTAATCTAGTTCAACTGCAACTGCTTGGATCTTCACACACTAAAAGAATAAATCCTAGCACCATATGCTAATGTATGTCTATATCTCATGTCTTTTGTTTAGAAATCATTATGTTTGAGTTGGTAATGAGATAGGGTGTATTTTTTCAATGGGACGGGTCCAGAAGTGACTTGGTATTGCTTACTCTGTTGGACAACTGCAGGGAAAGAAAAGGAGAGAGATTAGGCTGGTGTTACTGGAGAGGCAGAGGAAAGAATGGCTTGGAAGGTGTCAGGTAAACTGCCAGCTGGACAGATAGATTATACACAAAAGCATGGGCATGGTATATTAAAAGCGGAGTGCCAGGGAACTGACATTGGTCTAGGTAATTTTTCTATGTACATTGAAACATTGTAGAACAGTTCTGTGCTACTCAGAAGTCAGAAGGCTGTTTTATTTATGGCTCAAAAATGTCCATGAATCATTCTGTCAACTGAACTTGAAGGGAAGAGTACTTGTCCTTAGAAGACTGCAAAATTCCAAAGCAAACTGTAAGACAATCCAAACTGAGAAACAGAGCACTTAGCTGGGGAAAAGATGAGTGCCATATTGCTTAATTGATACTCCTTTTTTTTTTGGTCTTGTCAAATGTTTGCCTGTCGCAAGATGCCAGCCTACTCAATGTTGTGTTCCTGCTACAGGGTATATGGCATCTCATAAGTCTGGGAGTTCGCTGGCAACAGTGTTCTACTTTTCTACCCTGGTTGCCCATTAAAAAATGCATAATTAGGTTGTGACTATTAGATCTGAAGAGCATGTCTGCACTAACCAATGGTGTTAAACTGTCACGGTGCCAGATGTAATGCTTAAGAGCAGGTAGCTCTGACCTCTGAATTGTGTTGAGGAAATATTTGCGTATCGCACATCTCTGCTAACACTAACAGTAGTATAAGAACAGGTTTTGGAGTTTGGTGGGGTGTTTTCTTTCCTTTTTTATATCGTATGTGGGGTTACTTTCACAAATGTCTATAGTTTCTATACCTTCTTTTCAGTGCATCTGAAATTAAAGTGTAAGTCATATGTAAATCTCTTCAAAATGGCAGGCATATAGAATGGTATATTCAGTCTTAGGAAAATATGGTAAAGATGGCAAAATGCTGGGTCTTTTTTCAAATAAATTTGGCATATATTATTTCTTAGTCCAGATTAAGTAATTGGATCATTTAAATTATTTTACTGGCTGAAAAAAAAATCAGATCTGGTTTCCATTGGAACAGATAACTGACTGTAAACTTGGATTTAGCATCTACCTAAGTCATTAACAGTGTTTTTGTTTTGATGGAGTTTATTTCTGCAGCTTTGATCATTTGAATAAGCCAGTCACAATCCAAAAGGGTGGATTGGTGTAACTAATTTTATGTCTCAGGATGATACTTTAGTACAGTTCCAGCTTAAAATAGCTGAGAGATGACCAGTTTTTTTAAAAAAAAATTAAAATAATAATTGAAAAGAATCTTGAGGTTCTTTCTGTAGTTGAGGATCAGCTTTGCTGATAATCTACCTTCTGAAAGGTTTGTCAGACTAGGCCATTGATCTGTGTATTAAAGGGACAAACTGAAACTTGAAAACAGTGCTTTCTGCTCTAATAGCTGGTTGTGCCCCAAAACAGAAACCAGGTATTTTTAAAGGAGAGAAAAGCTGTGTTTTTCATTGTTGGAGTTTTGTTGGTCTGTTTGTTTGCTTTTTGAACGTGTTGCCTTTTCAGGCAAGGCACTTGAGGGAAGTTGTCCTTAGTTATCATTGTAAGTGCATTTGTTTAATGATCAGGAATAAAAAGTTAATTAGAACAGAGATGTTAACTTCCAGCCACGTGTGCACAGACATACATGGATTTTCCTTCTTATCCAACAAATGTGGTTTTAGGAAACATCAGAATGATCAGCTAATTATGAAGCACTTTGGTTATTTCTAGATCTCTTTTGCAAACTAGGTTCTTCGATACACTGTACTAATCAAATAATTTCTATTCAGCCATATTAGGTGTAATTAAAAACAGAGTACCTTATCTATTGCCATCTCCTATTTGCTCAGACCTTTTCATGTGTCTCTTACAAAACCTTACCACTTAATGCCCTTTCAGCTCTTCCCAGATAAAACTTTTAATTCATAAGGGTAAAGAAGACTTACTAGTTTTATCTTCATTAGCATGTTATGCGGTAAACAAATTCAGCATGCAAGAATTTTTCTGTGTTAAGATAAATTCAATCATTAGACTAACATTTGCTGCACTACAAATACCCATTTCAACCTATTGAATTTATTACCTAATATCTGTGGGCACTGATTAGCAGTTTTGCTCATTATCACTTTGAACCTCCTACGTAAATCATGGCCTTAAATTTTTTGTGTGATTGTTCCCTGAACTTTTTTTAACCTTTCTGGCTCAAGTGTTTCAAATAGATTTTGAAAAGATAAATATTTCATTTTTCACATTTAATCTTGGCCATAAATCAGAACAATGTATGAAAAATTCTCTGCAACTGCACAGAAAAAGTGTCTGTCTTATTACTCAACCTGGCTCTATGCCATGAAACAAGTGTGTACATTTTTATTTTGCTAAATGCTCATCTTTTTCAACCTAATCCACTTAATATTTTTACACCTATTTTTTTTTACTATTTTAAAAAATATATTGGATGCATTTATCGGGTTTTGTTGTGGTTTAATCCCAACCAGCAACCAAGCCCCACAGAGCTGCTCACTCACTCCCCCTCTGTTGGGATGGAAGAGAGAATTAGAAGAGTGAAAGTGAGAAAACTCAAGGGTTGAGATAAAGACAGTTTTACAGGCAAAGCAAAAGCCATGCATGCAAGCAAAGCAAATCAAGGAATTCATTCACCACAGCCCATCGGCAGGCAGGTGTTCGGCCATCCCCAGGAAAGCAGGGCTCCATCATGGTTACTTGGGAAGACAAATGCCATCACTACAAACGTTCTTCTTCCCCCAGCTTTATGTGCTGAGCATGACAACATATGGTATGGATTATCCCTTTGGTCAGTTGGGGTCAGCTGTCCCAGCTGTGTCCCCTTCCAGCTTCTTGTGCCCCCCCAGCCTCCCTGCTGGTGGTGTTGGGCAACGAGCAGAACAGGCCTTGGCTCTGTGTCAGCCCTGCTCAGCAGTAACCCAAACATCCCTGTGTTATCAACACTTTTTTGCTCACAAATCCAAAACATAGCCCCATACCAGCTGCTAGGAAGAAAATTAATTCTGTCCCAACCAAAACCAGTACAGGATTATACAGAGATGTATTTGTGGTTGTAGATTCCCAGAGCACCAGCAGCAGGGCCTGCAGGGCCTCTGTGGGGTGGCCAGGCTGCCCCGGGCCAGGCACAGCCGGTTCCAGCCGGCTCCGGCCCACCCACCGCAGGGCACTGCCAGGTCTGTGGCCAGCGGGTTGTTGCCTCAGGGAAAGAGAGGGTAAAAAGTTGACTGGCAGTGATAAATGAGGAAACATGTGAGAAACGGCCCCGCAGACACCGAGGTGAGAGAAAGAAGGAAGGGAAGGGGTGCCCCAGGCACCAGCGCAGAGACCCCTGCGGGCCCCGCGGCAGACCACACCAGAGCAGGTTCATCCACGCTTCAGCAACTAAGGGGTGAAGTTGAGCCAGGAAAAAAAGGGTTAGTGAGGGGAGGCTGTTTCTTTTTGTCTGGTTTTTTGGTATTTGGTATATTTTTGTCTGTATTTTGGCTTTATTTCTCACCACCCAGCTGTTTTAGCAGGCAATAAATTAAATCAGTTTTCCCTAGTCAAGCCTGTATTGCCCATGGCGGTAACCATTAAACAGTCTTCTCATCTTTATTTCAATCCGTGAGCATTTCCATTTTATTTTCTCTCCTGTCAAGGAGGGGCAGTGAGAGAGTGGTGGGGTGGGCATCTGGCAGCCTGTCAAGGTCAACCTACCATGCGTGTTAGTTTAACCTGGTTGCCTAGGAAAATAGCCTCAGAGTTTAGAGAAAAGTATTATTCAATAAATACTAATATTTACCAGAGAAGAGCCCAGTTAAAATGTTATGGGCATTTTTTAATCTGTCCTATATTATTTTATTTCTATCTTTCCACTATCTCGCTTTCTGTTTTATGTTCCTGAGGATGTTGTAGTCTGTCTAGTCCATACTTGCATGTAAGATAAGTTTATCAGATACTCTGTGTCATTGCCACACAGTTGTATGTGAGGAATTTTGGCAGAAGATGTCATAACTCTTCTTAAATATACATAAGGAAGTTTTGAGGAACTAATATTTTGAATGTATATATATTTGCATTTCAGTGAAGGATCTTGCCATGTCACTGAAGCAATTCTGATAAATATAAAATTGCAGAACATGACCTATGCTGAAAGTACATTTCTTCTCCCGCCTACACCCGAGATTTTGTTCCAGCCTTTGCTTCCTCAACAAAATCTCTCCATGCGGAACCACAAGCTTTCTCCTAAAAGAGCTGTATTATTCTGTCAGCATTTCCAATCTAGTAAGGCAAGCTTCCTTAGTGACATATGACAATATTATCGGAATCAGAAAGCCAAAGATAATAAGCTGTGTCTCACCTATATTGGGGTTAGTGGGGAGAGATAGCAAGAAGCTAGAACCTATTAAAGCACAGATCGTTTTCCTGTTTTCTTATGTGAAGAAACTGTAAGTCAGGCTGCCATTTCAGCTCCTTACAAAGGCTGTAATCATAAAAAACTTCCATAGTATAAGGTTTTGCTTTCCCTATAAGTAAAACAGAGCCTGGGAAGAAAAACCTTAACATTTGCCAATTCACTTCCTGCAACAGGAGGTCTTACAGGTTCCAAATGACCTGTGCTGTGCTATCACTCACGTCATTTACACTGCTTCCCAGAGATTCTGAAGACTGGTTTACACTGATAGAGTATAACAACAATGCTTTGCAATACTCGTTATTTTTTTAAAGAATACTTTTCCCTTTCATTTCTTATGAAACAACAGGTATAAATAAAAACAGAAGTCCTGCATTATTTCAGAAAACAAAATTAAGATACGGATGCTAAAAGATATCTGCAATGTGTAGAAATGTTACTTTTTGGATTGGTATCTAGTTTTATCTTAAACACATTACTGTAAGAATCTCACTGCCTTGCTTCATCAGAACAAAAAATACTTGTAGGTTATTTTTTTTTTCTGGAAACAGAGCAGGAGACATTGCAGATGCTTTGTACTATATTCTAGTTCCCTCCTTCCTCTCTCAATTGTAATAGATTGCCATTCTGAATGGCTTATCCAGAAACTATGAAAATTAATTCTGAATATTAAAGAATGTATCTAAACCTGAAAAAATGCATTTTAGAAAATTCAAGGTTTAGAGTCTTTCAATTCACATTGTACAAAGCTTTTTTTGACCAATTAATACCATTATCATTGATTGCCAGATTAATATGTTTTTATTGCATGCCTGTATCTGGAAAAGCATTCAGGGTTTTTTTGATATTTTTTTTTTCTTAAAATCACTGCCCTGACATACAACTGTGAACAGCTTAAAAGGAAAAACTGTAAACAGCTGTCACAGAATACGTTGACTTTTCACAACGCTTTGCTTGCAATAATTTTTTCAAAGAATTGTAAAAGACTCTGCTTATGTTTCCATTATAGAGAGCCTCATTCTCTGCTAAATAGTGTGTGCATCTTTTGTCCCTAGTGCTTTATTATTTCATCCTTTGGATCTATTTTTCGCTTGGTTGAGTAGTCAACTATTTAACATGAGTTCAGATGACCTTTGAAAATGGCTTTTCCTGATGTTTGCTATGCAAGACCTGTTCTCCAAGTGCAAACAACAGCACTCTTGAGAGGGTTTTTGGTTGGCTTTTTTGTTTTGTTTTCTTTGATTTTTTTCCCCTCTTTCTTTTTCTGAATCTGACTACAAGGCATATTTAGGAGTGTAAGCCTACAAATGTTTACATCACTTCCACTGTCTTGTCTGTGCAACTGGAAATTCAGATGCAGAATACAGTGAGCAGAATGAAGACATGGGGGGGGGGGGGGGGGAGGGGCGTGGGGAAGAGGCAGAGAATGAAAGATAAATGGAGCAGTCTGGTCAGGGTGCCAGATATGTGGTGTTAAGAGAGAGCCCTGACTCATTTTACAGTACATCCTGTAGGTCAGTGTCTGTTTTCATGCGGATTCTCTTGGGACCTAGTCGCCCATTGATCAGAAGTATCCTTTAAGTATATATGTAGATCATATTGAACTCCATGTCACCATTTTTATTAATATCATAGTTCAACTGACCTGGAAGAGGTATTCTGTCTCTCCAGGAAAATCTTCAGAGGTAAATTCCTAATCACCGTGTTTGCAGAAAGATTTTGCTCAGTAGTTTGAACTTTCTAGGTAGCTTACGGACTCTCAAGATACCTCCCTTCCCATCAACTGAATCTATTACTGTTGTTAAATGATTTCTTACGATATAATGATGTAACTAAAGGTAGTACTACAGCTGTCATAAATGCAGCTGAAATTCTAATTTGCTTGTGTCAACAGGATTTAGCAAACTTGTTGACTGGTTAGTATGGCAATACTTATTTTACGAGGGATGTTTGTGTAGCTAAGGAGAGTTCTGTCATGACAGGCTAACTTCTGATAGAAGATTGATTTTATCTTTCGCTCTTCAAGGTATTCTTCAAATGGGATGAATTCTGAGCCATGCAGCAAGAGTAGCATCTGAATCCCTGCAAGCAGTTAAAATTGGATTATAGTTTATCTAGACCGATACATGACCATGACCACATAATTCCCTAATTAGAACTGCTTAGCGTGTTGGGCTTTACATGAAGTCAATATTCATTTCAGTAAACACGCTATTAAAACAAACAGAGTGCAGATATCAGTAATTTGAAAATAATGATTCTTGAAACTAAGCTTTCTAAACCATTCAGTTTATTGTTTCATCTGTTTGAAATTTAGCTACAAAGGAGGAGCAATGGATTTTTAGTTATTTCAGACCAAAAAAAAAATCATGTTCTACTCCTTCTACAGAATTTTGTGAAATACAGTGTTGTATTCATTGAGACCAAAAACATGCTAACCACTGAAGATGAATGACAGTGTCAGTCGATTTGTAGTGCATGAAAAGGAAAGGGCTGCTTTAACCGCTTACAAGCATTATATAGAAATACAGCTCTTGATATTAAGAAATAGCATGTTTGTCTTTGTGGTAAGTATGGATAAAATGAGTCCTGAAGATGAGAGAGCTAGTAGATCTCTGACTACATGTTATGTGAGATTTCTGTATTTAGGATAAGTTGAGGAGAACGTGGCATATGTTTTATTAGGTTCTGATTTTAAATTTGTCCTCCTCCCCACCCCCCCAACATTGTGTGTGCGTGTATATATGTATTCCTGAGGTTCTGTCCTTCGAGTGTAAAATAAAATAAAAAGTAATAACACTGAAAAGCCGATGGGCAAAAATTGATTCATAAATGAGAAGGTGGCATTCATCTCAGCACTCTTATTGGAAACCTAAATCTCAGTAAATTTGTAGCCTAAGGATACAATGGGCTTAAAGGATTTCTGTCTCTGAAGAAAAATTAGAATGCCTTTGAGGTAAGGTAAATGGAAAAGGTTGTTTGGGCAAACGTGGAGCTCTAGCACTATTAAATGTTAAGCACCATCAGGGGGTATCTCAGTCATTAACAAGAGTGGCATGTTGAAGATTGTTTCAAGCAGGAGAAGAGTTATGGATGGCTATGTGAGGTGGCACAATGCCACAGGGAAATTATGTCAAGCAAAAAGAAGATTTTTTTTAAACTTATTGTGGGGAAAAAGTAAGTGCTGAAATGTTGTCCTTTCTTTAGCTACCTTAGAATCTATTGCCCCAAATAACCCTGTGTTGTCTTTTAAATGAACCAAATCTGGGCCATTAACTTTGAAGTCCATTGTACAGCCTTGTGCATACTAGTCGCCCTTGATCTTTGGCATATTTTGTATTCACTTGCAATGTAAATATAAATGATGAATTAATCCAAACATAAGCATGCTCACTTCAAATCCAAGTAGTTAGCAGTCTTGACTGACTTGGAAGTGTTTTATGGACCTTGTGTGTTAGTTCTGTGTGTAATTAAAAGGGATCTCAGGGGTTCTGTAGGCAGCCAGTAAGTTAAGCTATCTGGTGTGAGAATAATGTGTTGCTATCTAGGGAAAGAAAGATTTAGGAGCCAAGCTAGGATCCCTGTTTCAAGCCAACAGAGCTTGAGAAGCGAGCAGACATGGAGTGTTACATCTCTAGGCAGTAGTTACCAGCTTTCTCATTATGTTAGCACATCCTCCTGGCTGCTCCACAAAATGGCCCTGAGATTAGAAGCTCTGCAGGAAGCTATCTGTGTTCTCACAGTTGGAGATGCATTGTTAGGATGACAGCAGTTACATGGAAAATGGGTATTAAGATAGTCTTCAGCACCAAGAATATTCTGCTTTCCCAGTTTGCCGTAAGGTATTGCTTAGAGAGAATAGCAGGTAGTGTGGCCTGTGTTGTAATCCTATTTGAGAGTAAATAGTGAGAAATGCCATTTTAAGTTTATCTTCTAATGTATAGTGTTTAATAATTTGTGCTGTGGGAGGACCTTAACATTCTCCTCATACAGTGATCTTTAGTTTAATACTCTTCCATATCTTCACCACCTCCTATATAATTTGTTGTTACATAATATCCTTGCAGGTACTTGTATTTGGTTTATGTGAAAAGGTTTGCATGGGGTGGGGGTGGGGTGAGGGGGGTAGGGGGTGCCAGCGTGGCTTCTGTGAGAAGATGCCAGGGGCTGCCCCCGTATCAGGCAAAGCCAGTTCCAGCTGTTTTCAGGAGGGATCTACCACTGGCTACATCTGAGCCAAGCAGTGACATTGGTAGTGCCTCTGTCATAATATTTAAGAAAGGGTTAAAAGTGTTGCGCAACAGTACCTGAAGAAAGGAGTGTGAATATGTGAGAAAACAACTCTGCAGACACAAAGGTCAATAGACAAGGAGGAGGGAGGAGGTGCTCCAGGTGCTGGAGCAGAGATTCCCCCTGCAGCCCATGGAGGACCATGGTGAAGCAGATATCCACCTGCAACTTGTGGAGAACCCCGTGCCACAGCAGGTGGATGTGTCCTGAAGGAAGCTGCAGCCTGTGGAGACACCATGCTGGAGCAGGTTCCTGGCAGGACCTGTGACCCAGTGAGGGACCCTTCGTGTCTGTTCCTGAAGGACTGCACCCTGTAGAAAGGACCTATGCTGGAGCAGTTCATGAAGGACTGTGTCCCATGGGAGTGACCTCACACTGGAGCAGGGGAAGAATATGAGAAGGAAGGAGTGGCAGAGACAAAGTATGATGAACTGACTGCAATATTCATTCCCCATCTCCCTGCATTACTTGAAGGGAGGATTTAGAGAAGTCCAGAGTGAAGGTGAGCCTGGGAAGAAGAGAGGGGTGGAGGGAAGGTGGGTTAAATTTGTTCTTTTTTCTTATTCTCCTACTCTGTTCTATTTGGCAGTAAATTAAATTAATTTCCCTGAGTCAAGACTGTTTTGCCTGTGATGGCAATCAGTAAGTAATCTCCTTGTCCTTATCTTGACCTGCGATCTCTATGTTGTATTTTTCCCCCTGTCCTGTTGAGGAGAGGGAGTGATACAGTGGCTTGGTTGGCACCTAGTGGCCAGCCAAGGTCAACCCACCACACTACTAAAGTCAAAGCTTAAATATTTATAGGAGAATTGACATGTGACCTTTCACTTTCCTTTGAACTGTCATTAACAGCTCTGCAGCCGGCAGATTACAAGGTGTTATTTATCTTGCTGTTACTGTATACTGGGATTTTATCTGTTTTTTCATCATGCTTACTTTGGACCCTATTAAAATTGTAGTCATGGTCCCTTTTACAGTGTTCTGGGGTATATTTGACCCCTTTAAAATGATCCATGGGATAGAACATTTTGTCAGTTCACTTAGGTTTTGTCTACCTTTCTCCATCACTTTTGATCTAAAGCATAATAGAAAGCTTTTTCTATCTTTTTTTGTCTTTGGTCCACTTGTACAAATGGCTGTTACTTTAGAACAGATTATGCATACAATTTTAAGTACAGATTCTGAGATTGCCATTTACTTCGTGAATACTTTTGTAAGTATATATAGATGCAGGATTGTGTCTTGTTACTTTTTTTACAATGCTAACAGCATTTGACAAAGAGAGATATTAATAGAAACAAAATCACACTGATATGCCAACTGAAGTATGAGCTATCATAAAGCACTGATGCAGTAGTTCAGGTCTGCCAGGCACTTACCAGTGTCAATAGTAGAAGCACCAGTCCTGAAAGAGGTTATGGGTAAAGGGGGAAAAGTACTGGACTGTGACCCAGATCATCACAGTTTTTTAAGATGAGATGCAACTATATCTTGATACCTTCTTTACTAAGTAAACATCTCATTATTGATAGTTGTTATTTAGAGATGTAATTCATGCTGTAGACCTGAATGTAAATTCATTTTGAAAAATGTGAATAAACAAATGAAAAGAAGTGACCATTATGTTGACTCTACATTGACAGCTCAATTTTATCATAGTCTAAGGAAGGAAAGAATCCACTTGTTTGGGATACAAGTAGGAAAGAAACTCCTATTAACAACATTATTAAATGTTCCACATGTTCAGAATATGTAAACACCTTTGCAGAGTAGTACATGTAGGGTTAGTATGGCTGGCAGTGTAGTGGCAAGATGCTGGGTGGGTAAATGAGACTTCAGTCACTCATTTTTCATCTCATATTGTTCAAAGAAATTCAATTTCAAGGAATGAATACATTCTCAGAAATTGATAATATATCAAATATATATAATCATGCATATAGAAAACTGATGTGGTACTTTACTGGATTTTCTAAGCTCTTTTTTGATGACAAAGTCACTGTACAATTCTTAACCAGCTTGTTCAGGGTATTTAATGTCTTTAAAAATTAAAACTCATTATTCCTATTTCATATTTAATACAAGCCTTAGAGTTCAGAGACTAAAAGCTGTGGAAGAACCAGATCAGTTTCAGACTAAGATGCTTCTCCACTAATCTTACAGAAGCAGATCCAGGTGATGTGAACTTTTATACAGTTTGCACTTAAACATCCACTTGGCAAGAGGAATTAAAGATAAAGAAATGTGTGTAAAGCCCTGAAGTGTTGGATTCATTCCTTAACTAGAAGTTTTAGGCCACAGATTTAATGCATAGCTTCTGAAAATGTTAAATATCATACATATTAAGGCTACTTAATTCAGATTTAACAGTGGGAGTTTTGGAGGCCTGCCATGTAAAAAGTAAAGTGAGAAGAGGTAAGCACTCCCCTGATGGTGAGAAGAGCTGTCACTCAAAATAATTTCTGCCTAATTTATAACCACAGATTAGCACAGTGAAATCCTATGGAAGATATGTGCTTCAGTCAGAAGTTTACATAAAACCCAGAATAATTTGTGATTACAGTATCTATGTATCAGCACAAGAGATTTTTGCTTTGTGTTTTAAGAGTTTGAATAAAAATGCCTGTTAAAACTGATTGAGGCCATTGCCCCTTATGGGATTTTGTTAAACTGTGGTTATTGCATGTAAAGAATAGCAATATCAAGATGTTATTAATAATAACATAATATCTGTTTCTTCCAAGAAAGTCTGATATTGATTGACAATGAATAGCTGTAGAACAAACTTTAAATTACAGTATTTATTATGAATGTGACTTAGAATTAATTAAGGGATACATTTTGTCCTCATTTACAAGTATTGAAGTTCTCTGGAGTTGGACATGTACATTAATGGCAAAATGAAACTAAATTTAAAAGTTTCACATGATTCATGTTTTGAATAAAGAAGTTATTATTGTGAATAGAGTTTAAAACATAGATCAAGTGTATAGGAATCAGACACCACATCTTTTTGAACAGTTACACTGAGATCAATTTTCATGGATTTGATTTAGGGATAAACAAAAATAGAGTTTAGGCACCGATGTTTGATGGGAGGGGACATGATTATGCCATGTGTTCCACAGTTTTATTACTCTTTCCAATCTTGTATGTATTAATTTCCTTTATGTGGCTGACCATTAGTTAACGCAATTGATGCCCTGCTGAGGAGTCAGGAAACAGCTGAGGCATATACCTGATCCTAGGAAGCTGAAAATTTAGAAGATTAGTTTCCACAATCTCGATGTAGTTTATACTACCAAAGGACAGTATTCAAGAAGTCAGTATGCTGAGGAAAAGTGTGTCTAAGGTCAGGAATTAGAAGTGGTCAGGACAAAGATTTTGTATGTCACTAGACTTAAGTGTCTGTTTGTGATTCCAATTAAATTTCTACAGTGAGGCTGTGATTCACAATTAAAGATCCAGTTCTAAGATTAAATGTAAATAGCTTCTGTGGACCTGCATAAGTAGCCGAGGCATTAATGATGCTGGGGAAAGAAAACAAGAAATGTTTGCTTTTACATAACAGCCTATTAAACAGAACACCACCCAAGAGAGTGGGAGATTGCACTGAGGATTGCTTTGGAGAAGGAATGCAAAATTCATTGGATCAGGGAAATGAATATTGAAAAATTCCTCTGAAAGAAGTGGGGTACTGGAATCTTGTCCTACCACATGTAACTGCCTCTGCCTTCCATGTTCTTAAGGAGACCACTGGATACATTATAACCATAAAGATACGATGTATAAAGAAAAGCTGTATGAGAATTACCAGCCTATGCTTTTCCTGCTCCTACAATATTTTCCTGGGTTAGTTTTTTTCACTAGGGTTGAAAACCTGTAAAGCAAAGTAAAGACAAAGAATAATGGAAGGAACTGGTCATGTGTAGTAGAGAATAGATGTGCTCAACCAAGTAATAAGTAGGGAGAACCAGTGCAATCTTCCCCGAGTGCAGATAAGATGCAGCAATTGTAGAAAAAGGTTCTTTTTTTATAGTGTACCTTCTTGGAACATAGATTGGACAACCCACTGACAGCAGTTCCACTGTTTATGACATATGGATGATAAAACCTAGTTATTAGTCTTGGTCTGAATTCAGCCTGTAGGTAAGTTTGGTGCACTAGGGAGAGTGATAAAGAAATAATGATAGGAAGCAGTCAGTAGAAAGAAGAAGCCAAAAGCGAAGTTAATGATTAGGCTAGGCCACTGAATCCACAGGTATATCATGAATACATGCACAAAAATCTGAAGAGGTACAGCAAGACCTCAGTGCAATGCCAAATAATTTCAAAGTTCAACTGATTAGGATACACTGGACTAACAGGTAGGCTTCAGAACCTATGGGAACTAGGTAGGAAAAGGAATTAAGCATAAAATACCATGATTCAAGAATGCAAACTGAAGAGACAGGGTTCAGAATCAAGAATGAGAACCAAGAACTCAGTAGGCAGAAAACTACAAGGCAATCTGTGGCTTTCAAGTTATCTCATGTAGGTCTCACTTGGAGGCATCCAGCTGGTCATAAGGCATAGCAGGCACGAGTGAACCGGGATTTGTGTCCTATGTACATAGCATCCAGGTACTGACCCTGGGGAATGACTGTCCCCTCTCACCTTCGGTCTGCAGACAGGCAATAATTTGTTAGGTGGTCACACATTAAACAGTTTGGATAAACAGGACTGAAATGTTTTCTTGGCTGCTTCAGTTCTAACCACACTAAACTCCTCTATGGGCTTCACTACACTGAAAAGGAGCAGTGAGGATGAAAGAAACTGTGGATGTTCACTATTCCCTTTGTAAATATATCATCTAGGATAAAAGAAAGCTTTGCAGTCTGTAGAAACCTGCCAAGGAGGTCAGAAATAGAATTCAGTCATCCAACACCCTGGTTTTGCTATTTATAGTTGGGGAGAGGAGGAAAGGTTTTAGTCATCAAACTACAATCTCATTAAGGAACAATTTGATAAAAACTCTATGTGGGAAGCCTTAAGGTTTTCATTCATCTACTTGATTTTGCATACTTCCCCTTGGGAAAGGTCAGAATTATTATGCCATCATATTATAATTGTGTCATTTTGCTTCTCTGGTTTGTTTTTTTGTTTTGTTTTTTATGTTCTTCTTCTCTGGTTTAGATTCATGCTCACTCTCCCTCTTTTAATTAGTTTAATCCCTAAAATTTATTAATTTAATATTAATTTATATCATCTTCTTTTGATTTCCCCCTGTAACTGATACCTTACTGGGCATCAGCAAAGGTTGCTGAATGTCATACATCTAAGTTTGTAAAAACTCAAAAACTTCTACTCTGTAAACATTTTTCATTCTTGCTTTTTTTTTTTTTTTAAAAAAAAAAAAAAAAAAAAAAAAAGAAAAAGAAACCAGTAAGTCATCCACTACTGTACAACTCAAGTGGAACGCCCAATCTTAGTAAAATATGAAAGCAATCTCCTGTTGCTAGAAGAGGCTCCTTCTATTTCGGTTGCTATGGAGCTTTACAAGCAATCAAAATGCAGACATGAGCTATGACACACCACACCTCATGTGTTCCATTGGTAGAGGCTAGGGACCCCAAGTCAGTGAAGCATGTATACAGGGATGTTATATTCCCATATAGGCCAAACCCTAACCTTTAAGCAAGAATTAAAGTTAACCTTAAAAAAGTAGTTGCACTGAATTTTCATACTATGGGCAATATACTTTTATGCTTGTAAAGTAAATTTAATACGAGTTCAGTAAAACCAATCCCAACAGTACTTACAGTGTTTTTTTCTTAATGAGATTTTGTTGCAGAAGATCAAATATTGCAGAAAAACAAGTGATGCAAGCATACATAATGGTGCACTTTTATGTTATTCATACAAGTAGATGCAAATTTCTGAAGTTATTTCAGTGCTTCCTCATGTTCTTCATGTAACAGCAAATTTCTATTGGGTTTTTGTATTTTTCTCAGAAAGTTAAAGGTTGTTTTTGCAGTTTTTGAGTACTTAGGTTAGGTGTATATTTTTTTGTTTTCTTTTGTTGAATCTGTTGTATTTGATAATTTTCTTTGAAATTTTTGCTTAGAAATTTAAGCCAAAAGACTGGTAGCACTTTTATTATTTTTTTAAGCATGTAAATGCTATGTATAGCATAGTCAATATTTGTTATTTATGTATAGAGCTGTTCTTAAAAATAAACCAAATAATACGGGTAAAAACTAAATGCAGTATGACCATAGGGAGGATATGCATCATTTTAAATCTAAAAACTGCCTCCTAAGGAGTGATTTTACAGTATGTCAAGACAAAAGCATTCAGTTATTCCTAAACAAATGCAGTATATTTTAAAATGTAAACCACATTTCAATTTTGCCACCTTATATAAGCATATTTAAAAAACTCCCCCCAACTCCCCAAAAAATTTAAACTGAAAAAGGGTAGATTTAAATTAAATGTAAGGAAGAAATTCTTCAGTTTGAGAGTGATGAGGCACTGGCACAGGTTGCCCAGGAAAGCTGTGGATGCCCCATCCCTGGAAGTCTTATGGCCAGGCTGGATGGGGCTTTGAACAACCTGGTCTAGTGGAAGGTGTCCCTGCCCGTGGCAAGGGAGTTGGACTAGATGATCTTTAAGGTGCCTTCCAACCCAAACCATTCTGTGATTCTGTGATTCCTTTCTTCGCTATATGTTATTCACAAACTACTTTTTATCAACTAATGAATGATCTGAAAACACTCTGACTAGTAATTTATCAGTAGTAATTGTTCAGTAAATTAGATCATTCTCTTAAGTTTTTTGGTAAGGATTTAAAAACATAATCAAAACTATTTAAGATGGGAAAAATCTAAACAAAGAAAAATAAGCAAGAGGAAATACTGTTTTAGTCTTAAAAATGCCTTTTGTTGAACATTTTACTAATAAAGCATGTCTATTTTTATTTTAATTATATGTAGCAACTCTTTCTGACATCCTTGTTACATTTGCCTTGCATTTTTATTTCTGTAGTTCCTTTTCTCCAAGTATTTAGTGCCACTCAAAAAGGAAAATTGAAAAGGAGTTAGGCTGTGGCAAAATAATTGATGTCCCTTTAGGTTTGTCCCATGAGGATGCTCACATAATAGCCCAAATCCCCTTGATTTAGGTCTCACGGTTTTAACTTGTCAATATGTAATTATGGTTCCAAAACAAAACAGATTACTTCTCAGTTTTAGTGTGGTTTCAGCCATGAAGAATGGAGTAGAAACACCCAAGGCTGACAAAAGGGATTGTCCCATTAGTATTTTTTTTTTATGTAATGACATATTGGGACTGGGACTTACTTGTGTATATGAATTCAACAATCTGAAACAAGAAACTTTTTTCAGATCCCCTAATTAATCTAAAATAACTGAAACTTTACATTTTTGTTACCACTAAGAAATTTATAAAGCAATGGCATATTTTTCACATACTTTTGTTCATCCTTCTTTAGCAGTTGTTGGAAATACCTTCCCAGGCAGACTGGCTAAATAACTCTCTACAGATGACTCTTTTTGTCACATCAAAGCAGTTTCTGTTACAGATTGTAATTTATTTTTTAAAAAACATTTTTATGATAGCTTAACGTTAGTATGGATTATCAGTAGCACTGCAATTTCACATAGTAAAGGGGATCAGTTAAGGTAACACCTTTTCTATTAATACATTTTTAGTGGCTCCACAAAAAATATGGAAAATTTTCATGCTTTCTCAATTCTTATTAAATTCATCCTCGTGTTCATCCTCACCTCCATTTTGGCAACTGGAGCTCTTTAATCCCAGTAAAGAGAAGTTACTTGTGAAAATGGTTATACTAGGGAAGTTGTTAAGGGTTCCTGTTTACTGTACTTTGAGAAGATCACGTGTCTGTGGGCCTTCTGTTAAACCAGTCTATTGTAAAAAAACAATAACCACAGCAGTGAAGGACAACTACACATACATTTTTTTCTATGCAATATCTGTCACTGTAATTACTATAGGTTCATTTTAGTCCTGCTGGGGAGCGTGGTGGCTCAGCTGTGATCATCAGTGGGACTGTATTCCCTCCTCCAGTCTCTTCCAATTGAACCACAGCTTTTAATGCTGAGGAATCCCAAGAGCTTATGATAGGAGGACTGTTCCCACTGTTAGACACTGCTGAATTTGAATACCAATGACAAGCATCAGTCATACACTTAAAAAATCAAGAGTGTATGTAATTAAAATTACAGTTGTGTCATTGGCATCTCTGAGACTGACTCATGGGTGGTTGTCTTCAGGCAGCTTGACAAGCAACCAGCTTTAGCTAGGAAACAGCTAGTTAGCAGAATGTGCCCAGGAAAGTCTGTCAGAGAGGGTTAGGCTGTAAAGGGAATTGCAGGCATATCCAACTATATTTTGACCAGCCTTCATTAAAAACAAGCAAACCATCACCTTCTAGCTCCATAAATGCACATGAATAACTGCGTAAGTGTTTGTGGGTTTCATTTCCACATTTTATTTTACTTGAAAGTTTCACAGTTTTTATACACAAATGAGTGGAGGACAATTTCAGGCCTGCTGCCTGAAATTAAACGGTACTAACAATTAAAAAAAGTAATTAAACAGTATTAACATAAAAATCAAGTAAAATGCTTTAAATAACAGATATTAAAAGTATCTGTGATACTTTTTAATGGAATAATTCTTTATGAAGGGCAAAAAACCTTATGGCGAATATTGCCTTTTAAATAATTGCTTTTATTTATGGACTAGATTGGGTTTATATATAAGTCAAGATACTAGAGCCAGGACCAAAGAATTTTCTAGTGTTTTTTCTACTAATTATGGTAATTATGCAAGCAATTCAGTTTTACTGGATATTACTGTGGGTTTTGCTTGAATGGAAAAGCTTTCTATTTATTGATATTCCATTAGTACGTATTTTTTTTAATCCACTGTTTAAATTGTTGCATTTTCCCCTGTGCACACAACTCACTAGTTTTCATTTATACAAATATATGTATGAAATGAAGCTGGAATGATTTGGACAGTCAAAGAAACAGGAAGGAAAATATCCTTTTTAAAATACAGTTTTCATAGTAGGTTGGTAAATGTGAATTTTTTTAAGCAAATGCTTAAGTTTAATAGACAAAGTAAAGTGAACACCATATTGTGGTTGCTTGCCTTGATAATAACTTTATTCCTGTAGCATATCAAAATACGTTTTTCAGTTGCTTGGTAGCTGTGAAACTTGCTAGGAAGTGCATGGTAGTAAATCTTCAGATATAAATCATTAAGTTCACTTCAATAAAATGTCCTCCAACTCCTTCCCAAGTTCTTTAAAAATATTGCATGTATGCTTATCCCTCATATGTTTAAATTCCTGACCTCCACTTTTCTTGCTTTATGAACGAGACAACATACTATAATATATATTTTGTTTATTTATTTTTCTTTGAGTAGGAAGAAAAAGCTACATTGAAGAGTATCTGGAGAAAAAAAGGGATTGGAATTAGGGTTTATTTCCTCAGCTGTCATCAGTTCTGTGGTTTGGTTGTTGTTACAGTCTTTAAGCAAACTGACTGCATCTTGGCAGTGACCTCAAATACAATGTTAATACTAATGCATTTTGAAATCTGATACTATATTGAATAGAATCATATTTCATGGAAATTCATATTATTTTCAGGAGATTATACAGGGGAAATTTTCAGAATCTGGAAGAAAATTTACTTAAGCAGAGTTTTCAGCTCTACTTCTCAATCTTTTCAAAGAGGAAATATGTATCGCTATTCAAATAACAGTGTGATCAAATATGGATATTTACTTTTAAAATTTTATAAGCTTCTCTTAAGAAATAAACTCATAAGAAATATATATGTCAGTGGAATTCTGGTTTTAAATATGGTTTCAGGAAATACTGTTGAAGGTATATGTTCTGTTTCTTTGGATTGGATTCCTTCAAAATTCTTAATTTTTGACCAGAAAGTTATCAGACTTTTCTTGTGTGACTAGTGTTCTGTAAACAACTGGAAGCATCATCCTCTGAGCGCTTTTCTTCTCAGGATTTTTACGTTGCCTTGCTAGGGATCTCCAACAGTTTTACCTCTCCCAAAATGATCACTCATTGAAGTTTGTATCACACTTTGTGTTTTCAGATCATTCCTCCTACTGTTTTCTCTCTAAAATAATGTAATTGGTAAAGTAATTACAAGACAAATGCAGTTTGATTAAGTCACTGAGTTGTAAGTGTTTCCACAATTAATGTCAGCATACTCAAATAGTAGTTTAGATCTTTGTGCTCTTGAAGTATGGCAAAAAATGCAAAGGTTGTATGCCTAATTGGTAAAGTAAATCCTAATAAGCGCTGATTTAATTCCATCTTTTACTTTCTGTACAGTTCCTGTCTTGGGGTGCCAATAGATATTAAATGCCTACTTTGTTTAAGAAATCTGGTAATGTGCACTGCAGTTAATTTATTTGGGAACAATTGCTAACGGGGACTTACAAGAGAACATTAGTACTCCTCTCCTCTTGCTGGGGGCACACAGAGGGAATGTGAGTGACAGCATGCTTAGTGGTGGTGAGAGGTTTCAGTCTGTGCTCAGAAGTGCCACCCCTCAAAACCCGGAGCTTGCCAAATAGGCACAGAGAAACTTAACTGCCAAGTAACTGGCCTTGTTAGTGTGTATGTAAGGGAAATGTCTTACGAGAACCGCTTCAGTGAAGGTGATTTCAGAGTAATACGTGAAGTATTATGAAGTTATATTAATTCAAAGTGCTTTTGTTGGTACTGTTTTATGGTTGTTTTTTTTTAGGAAGGACTCACACTTTTGCAATTAGATGTCTGATCTTGTGTAGCTGTTCTATATACCTGGAATAGTCTTTTGTTTTCTGTAAGGACATGTACAGGTCAGGTGTTTGAACCAGCCAGAGATTTGATGCCTCTGAGATTGTGGAAATCTAGATAGTCTGTCTGAACCACATGACAATTTATTTTGCTTTCAATATTATAATTTATATGGGAATTTATACATTAGATAGTAAGAGTTGCTTTTCTACTGCCTTCAGGTGTTTTCTCTACCGTTGTTTTATTGACAGATTTCTCTGTAATCTCTCATACAAAATTAAAATCGACCTGTAAACTCAAACAAGTGTTAAGTGCTCAATTCACCCCTCACTAACAGCATTTTTTTCTCCCCCTCCTTTGTAAAAATACAAATATTCCTTTAGACTGTAAAGATAAGTTAGTTTATAATTTGAGATCTCCATAGCTAATCCCTACCCTAATGTTTAACTCGAGGGGGAGGAGAGAGAGAGATACCTGTTGATTTGCAGCATTGAAATAGGCTTCTGCTTCTATAGGAGCTGTGATATGTCAAGTTCATAAATGTTAACGGTATCATCTCTGCTCATTCCATAATTTCTATTAAGTAGAGCCTGAATTTTCTTAGGTATCTTCTCCCCACATGAATACTGTAGCCTGTGATCAAAGTGCCATGTAGTTTTCTCACAGAGTATTTAGACTGTCTTAAATCTCACATTTTAGTAGCAGCTTGAAACTGTGGCTTTAAACTGCTCCTTTAAAATTGCGACTCTCCCCCTCACCCCCACTCCCACCCCCAACTTTTTTCCATTTTATCAGCACTATTTTGGAAGCAAGATTTCCAGAGCTAGGCACAGTTTTCTACTAAGGTTGTCACTGCTTATACCTGTGCTGTCTGTATTTAAGTGCTAGGTCCTCTGTGCTCCATTATTAACCTCTGTATATCCATATTGGTACTGTGTAAAAAAAGCAAAAATAATAGAAACATCCAAGAATAAAAAAAGATAATTCAATACTGGACACTGCTGTGCAGGTTCTGAAAAATGTAGAGACAGGCCTAGACTGCAGAAGGATTCACAAAGATGAAGTTCCAACAGTTATTTCTGCTTTGCAAAGGCATAGTCTCTCAAGAGAATACAACAGTTTGTGGCATCCAAGTTTAATGAATTTGAAGGTCATTAAGCAATTTAATCCTAGCTAGCTTGGCACATGGAAGCAGTGATCTAACGTAAAGTCCAAACACAGAAGTACTGATTTTTATTTTTTTATTTCTCTAAGAAAATTGATGTAATAGGATAATACTTTGACTAAAAATGGAAGATGCAGTTCCTTACCATAATTTTCCTTTTAGTCACAATTCAAACAAGTGTACAAATAAAAAATAAAAAAACCCTGTATGCTGCCTTTTTGATCAGACTGGAACTTTGATTTTGAAGTTCTAATAAATATTCTCAAAATTAACTCATTATTATAATTTTATATATTTTAAAAACATATTTTGCATAAATAATTAAAAGGAATAGGGTTTTCTTTCAATACATAGCACATGTTTGTCGGTGGGATGGCTAATACTATTTGTAAGTAAAAGTATATACAAAATCACGGTCACTTACATTTTAGTGAATATTAGCTTTAAGATCAATGATTGACTCAAACTGAATGAAATTGCTGACAGATCTAAGGCAGAACACCATTACTGAATAGCTTGTTGTTGTTGTTCAGATAATTAATTTGTGAAATATTAGCCCATGTAGCAATAGAATAAATGCTTGAGTAAAGCCACACTTCTTATATAATGTCTGAAAATTATTATATATTAATACGTCTAATGACTTTAATGATAGAGAATGATAGAATAAATTGTAAGAAAATGACTGCTTAATGAAATCCAGATGGAAGCTTTTTGTCTCAATGAGGTTTTTTCCCATTGCCTCTGCTATGCCACCAAGCCATTCTAGCAATCTCAGTTTTCAAGATGTTGAGTGTTGGGTGTTCAGATGTTGATATCGTGAGTTTAATGCACTAAAGCGCCTAAAAAGACCTAATTTATTCCAAAGGAAAAAGTCTTTCAGTCTTTCGTGTTTTGTTTGATTGGTCTTCAGAAAAAAAAAGTTGAGCTTTTAAATGCAATGTGAAATATTTTTTAAAGTTATCTGTAGATTCTGAATGCTCATTTTCCTAGTGTAAAATCCTACCAGATTTTTATGTTTTGGTGTGACTTTTGTTCTCTCTCAGTCTCTCAATTTCTGATACAGATAGAAGCATAATGATATGCTGAACAGAGTATGTATTAGATCTGGCAAAGGCTTTTACTGAGTTGCCTGTATATTTGTATCCAATTATAGCTCAGCCTCAAGTATTAGATTAAGAATTTTTCCGTGGAGAAATAATCCTTGGTTTCTCTCTCCCCTCTCTACTCAGCACTTCTCAGTACTCTTTTAAATTTAAAATAAATAAATAAAAAAAAAAATAACGCAGGCAGGTACAAAATCCTATTGTAAAGATCCACCAGTATTTTATATAAGTGGTTAAAATGGCAGTATTGATACTTTAGTTAGGGGACAGTAGTGTCAACCTAATAATTTAACTGCATACCATGGTGGAAGCAGTTGCAATGGTTAGTCACTGTATCATCTTAAACACGGGAAGACTTTTGGTAGAGAAAGAAAGCCTCAGGTGGTGGCATCTCTTACTATTAGAGACAAAAGGTTTTAAAGACAAATGGGTCATATTTGTGGCCAGCTGTAAGTACTTTTGTATTTTCAAGTACAGGTATGCATTACAGTTTTAAATATATAGCATCATTTTTTTATGTGGTATAAGAATTCTGTATTTTAGTAAAGCAATGGACAGCTATATGGAAGAAAGGAAAGAAATGCTTTCGTGGATTCAATGGTGTTGTGCAATTTGTTTGGGCCAATTTTACTTTATCCTTTTAAGACACTGTTGTATGTTACTGTGTCTGATGGGAGTGGATTGAGGAAGTAATAAAAGGAAGTTACATCCTCTGCTTGCTAGCATTATTATTTTTTGTCATTTAAAAAAACTGTTAAGATTCCAAGTCCTTTGTTCTGCCTTCCTTCTAGTACTACCTAGAAAAAGCAGTGGAGAAATTAAAACATTAAGAAAAAAACACCAAAAAATTTAGAAAGTTGTAATAAAATCTTCTAGCAAAATTCACCTCCACTTGTCATCAGTCCCTGATTTTCTTCTTTGGCAAAGCATTCCTGTCAACCCAGTACAGATTATGTTCTTTCTGCCATAAAAAATTCATGGGCCTTAGGAAAACTTTTCTAGAACACCTGAAACAAAGTTTCACATGGCTTTGAAATATACTTCATTACACCAGCTCAGAGCCCTCAAAACGTCAGAGGATGTGGCAAACAATAGTAATAATGTGGGCCAGTTTATTGTGAAAGCCAGAAAAGATTACTGATGAAAACAGCGTTTCAAGGTTATGCTGAGATCAGTGGCAGCTTCAGAGGGCAATGGCATGTTGGAACCTCTGCTCCTCTGGAGTGGGTTAAATTGGATTGAGAAAATGTTTCAGATAGTTCTGTATGGTGTACTGAGAGTCAAGGAATATTGCACTGTCTTCTGAGTAATTACATAATCCTCTATGATTATAGACAGCTTCATTTTCTAAACTGACCACTGCAATGATGTATTAGCTTAAGTAGCTTAAACAAAGCAACATAAACCAAACTACTTATATGTATTGATAAATCCATTGCAGAAGAGTATTCAACATTATTGGTTATTTTTTCTCTATCTCTCAGTCCTATTAGAATTGTCATCTTTGTGAAGTGTGTTATAGGATAAGCTTCTCCACTTTAGTCTTAAAGACTCATTACTTTTTTCTTCTATCAAATTAAACTATTTTGTGTTCTAATTTATTCCCGCTTGATGGTATATTGTACTGAATGAATATATACAAAGCTCCGCTGATCTATAAGAATTAAACATTTCATGCATGCTTACAGATAGATAGGTAGAAATAGATAGTTGGACAGACAGACATTAAACATTAATGGAATCTTGGCAGGGATTTGCACTTACTTCAGGAGAATCTAGATTTCCATTAGAACAAAGATGGTGAGAATATGTAGAGACAGTAAGTATATCTGTATAAGGTTATAGAGATGGACTGTTTTCTTCATCCATGTAAAAATTATATCCTCTGTTTATTTCAGGATAAGGCACTCAAGAGGTTAACTAAACCTCGTTTCTATGGTGAGAAAAATAATTGGTATTGATTAGCAGTCGGTGCAACATTGCTGGAAGGGTTATTAAAGTCCTAAAGTACAGTACAAAATGATACTGGAAGCATCATGTACTCCCTAGACTGTCCTATACTAACCATTCCCCTGTTTGAGATGTCCTCCTGACTTTGCTTATGATTCTCAGGAGCTTTGTTATACTTAGTGATTTCAAATTCTAAAGAACATTTAATTAGTTAAATGGGGGCTAGGGTGAAGGGGAATTACCAGCTTGCAGAGGCTGCTGTCTTTCTCCTCAAGCAAAACTTGAAAGCTATTTCATTAAGAAAGAAATCATTAAAGAATTGGATCTTATAGCCATCTCTTTTCTGCAGCTTCACTGTATGAGATAACAAAGTGACAGCAAGGAACTGGAAGGTATATGTTTCTTTCTTGTGCAGCTGTTTTATACTCTTAGTCAACGTATCCTCACAGTGATCCAAGAATACACGTAAGTGATATCCCAGATAATCTACTCATATTTGTCACTTACATTTTAAGAAAATTGCTTGTCAAGAAATTATTTTTTAAATTATGCTAAATATAGAAGTAGCTCAAGGAAAATTTGTGTTAAAATTAGAACAGAAATTGCATATCATGAGCTTAAATCTCTTTTCACTTAGATTGATGGTAATCCATTTTTTCTATATATCAAACTATATACTCACCATGACAGTTTCAACAGAAATAAATGTAGTTCAGTAAAAATGTCATACAGTTACCTGCTTTAGGGCCTTATTTAGACACTAGGCAGTGACTTATAACAGGGTGGTTGGACTCTTGTGCCTGGGTCTGATTCGAGAGATGTTTCCCCTGTGCTGCCAGGAGGTGGGCTGAGAAGCAGTGGAGGTGAAAACTGGGGCAAGTCTGAGAGTGACATTGCATGGTCCACAGAGAGGTCCCAAAGGAAGGTTCCAGTCCCTGTGGCTTCTACAGTTGGATTACCTTTGTTTAGAAAATTTGCAATTGCTAAAAAGTAAACTGCAATTTCATTGAAAGGTTCAGCGGTATTTTTTTTAAGTCAAGTTCTCTAGTTAGTAAACCACTGTAATCTCCTAGCAATATAATTGTTTGAACCTGAGTAAATCGTTTCCAGGATTTAGCACAACCAACTACTAAAATGGAATCTTCTAGCAGAAGTTGAGCAAGCAAAGAAATGCTGTGGCAAAGTTCCACATTCTTCTGCTGCTGCTTCTCCTTTACTTTCAGTGTACTATGTCACCCAGTCTGCATGAAGTGGTTGGGATTGGAAAAATCTGTTCCAACACCTAGATTTTTACAAGTACGTATAAACATATTGATAGAATGTGTACCCGTGCTATTTATATCCATATATATACATTGGTTTTATTAGTGAAAATAGGATCTTCTTCTCAGGAGTATAAACCTGTGTATCTATTGTATAGTATTAGTGTTAATAAAAAACTCTTAAATGTTAATTTTGTTATAAGGAAATAAGGTGGATCTACCATTTTTGCATAACCTAAATTAATTCTCATTCAGACTAAAACTTGTTAATATATAATTTAGGAGATACAAGGTAGAACACTAACTTTTCTAGACAAAATGGGAGTTACTACATAATGCAGTACATCAGAGAAGAGCTAAGTAATTTGATTCCTTCTTGTCAGATATATTGGAAGGCACTTAACTGTCTATAGTAACACACTATCAGACTACCTAGAATAACCGATCCACCTGCCCAAAAATGTTAATGGAGTAAAAATTTGAAATTGCCAATCTACATTAAAACTGTATAATATTGAATTAAATCCTTCCAATTTTGCCTTCCATAAGAGAGAGGAAAAACAACATGAGCTGTCCATCACTGTTGTGGTTTAATCACAGCCAGCAACTAAGCCCCACACAGCCACTCGCTCACCCCCTCTGTGTCAGGAGTAGGGAGAGAATCGGAAGAGTAAAAATGAGATAACAAATGGGTTGAGATAAAGACAGTTTTACAGGCAAAGCAAAAACTGCATGCACAAGCAAAGGAAGCCAAGGAATTCCTTCACCACTTCCGTCGGCAGGCAGGTGTTCAGCCTTCCCCAGGAAATCAGGGCTCCATCGCGTGTAATAGTTACTTGGACAGACAAACACCATCACTCTGAACATCGCCCCCTTCCTTCTTCTTCCCCCAGCTTTATATGGTGAGCATGACATCATATGGTGTGGGACATCTCTTTGGTCAGCTTGGGTCAGCCATACTGGCTCTTGCTCCCTCCCAGTTTCCTGTGCCCCTCCAGCCCTCTCACTGGCAGGGCCTAAGAAACTAAAAAGTCCTTGAATTAAGATAGACATGACCTCAACAACTGAAAACATCAGTATATTATCAACATTATTCTCATATATCCAAAGCACAGCATTGCACCAGCTACTAAGAAGAAAACTAACAATATCTCGGCCAAAACAAAAACAATCATGAAACAGACAGCTTCACAAACACAGAAAGCCAAGTGTGTTGGTCGTTTTGCAAGGCCACACTTGAGTTTTAAGTTACTATGTAAAGGTAATACTTATTTGCAAAAACTTACCCCAGAATAATGCTGTGGGTTCTGATTTTATACGTGAGGCTTATCCTGTCCTTTTGAAGCTATTACTATTGACTGTTTGTTTTTGCAAGCACACTTTTACCTGGCAACACACTGTGATATTTTCATCATCATTATGATATTATTCTTCAATGTTAAGGTACAACATGACACAACATGTGCTGTGATCACTGGATATTCACCCTCCATTGGGACTGAAGTATGAATAATGCACACAGGGATCATTTGAAAATACTGGTTTACTTCTGTTTTCTCCTGACTCCTCTCTTCAGCTCTACTACCTAATACTCATTTATTGCAACTCAGTTTTCTAGGTATTCCCAGAATTACCTCTATTTTAAAAGTAGACCCAAATATTGTGCTTTACAGGTGATCTAAACTTACGTTCAGTGTTGAAAGAAACTGCTGTAAAACATTGAAAGAACTTAGCAGTAACTTGAACAACAGTTGCCCACTCCACATTATTTGGTGACAAATTGCACTGAGTACTGAGGCAAAGCCCTTTGAAAACATCTGCTCAGCAAAGACACAGGTAATGATAAACTAATCAAATGCTTTTGTGGATGACTGTTATCCAGCTTTACTGAAGAGCAGACAAGCTGTCAAATCAAGCTAGTCATTGTTAGGAGTTACTCAAGAAAGACTCAGAAAAGCAGTTCATTTGAATCTGTTTCACATAAAATAATACCTTTTCTGCCAATTATTTGGTCAGAAAGTACATAAATAGAAATCTATTAATCCTGGATTTGCCTAGTTCGTTGCCATGAAAATAGTCTTGTTAAATTTCTTGCGAAAACTGCAGTCATCAGTCCCAATGTCAGACAGTTCACACAGAATCTTTGCTGTTATTTCTGGCGAAAGAAGAATCTATCATATCAGTGTATTTATAAAACTTCTCATTTGTGTCCATTCCTTAGTGAATGATAGTTTCCATGCTTGTAGTTCTTGTGGTCTGTTTGGAGTAATGTGAAGAACAGTAGTTAATTGTGCATTACAGTAGAGAATTTAACAGAGTGTGCAAATATATGCAAATAGATATGCCTGTTCTTTCAATATGATTATTAGGATGTTATACTGCCTAAAACTTAACTGATAGCAAGGGATACATGCTCTCCTTACAAAAGGATGTAAGTCAGTGTGTATCCCCTATGGTGAATGTCTTTGATCATTCAGATGTGAGAGGGTTAGGTGCACAACATAAAAGCTGGAGGAAACACTGAAAATAAGCTACTGCACCTTATTGATTTGCATGAAGTAAAGGGATTACATTTTCCTTTGGAGCTTCTTTATACTTTTCCTTCTTATAAAGTGAGCTGCCCAAATCCAGCTTCTTAACAATAGTAAAAATACCATATTGAAATGGAATCCCAATGAACTGTATTTATTACGGTTGATCAGAGAATTTTGCAAGACTTAATAACCAGGAGCCTTTTCTGACTTCATGGCTGCCCAGCACCTAGAATCTTAATGCTACAATAATAAGAATTATAAACAAAGAAGACACAAATTCATTGCAAATAGGTTTCTCTTACAGTCTTAAGTTTGTGTTGGAAGAGAGAAGATTATATCTGGTGAAACTCTACTGTTGCTCAGGAATGAGTTGGATTATTGTGTGCTCTAGCTTGACTGCTCAAATGACTAAGTCCACAACTGTAATGGGGATATTCTTTATACACATTAAATCTTCCTATGGTGAATTCTTTTTTTCTTTGTAACTTATGACTTCTGAAAGATGTGAAATGATTTAATCAAATAGATAGAAAGATAGGGGGGGGAAAGTGATAAGCATGAAATTCAATGTAAGATGTAATGTTCCACCAATTTGGTGTCTGCCTTCAAAAGATATTGTTGGGTAAAGGTTGGGGTTGAAAATAATTAGTTTTGTTGTCTGTGTTTGTGGGGTGAATTGGGATAGAATTTGAACAAACGGTGATTCTTGTAAAACTGTTTTAAAGGAGTTTCTAGGAGAAAATTGTGGAAAACCAATTAATTTTACTATTGTGCACAGGTCTTTGAGTTTACAGTTGAAAATATTAATGATTTTTGCTTCAGTCTTAACTCAAGGATGTGAAAGACTTTTTGACTGAGAAACAAAATGATAAGTTATGCCTTCTGAAACCATATACTAATGAGGTTTCTGTAATTTTAGTTGATTTTTATTATTTTCCCCTCTAAGATCTGTAAGCCAGCTCTTAATCATTGCAAGATGTTTGTGGAAAAACTGTAAGTCATTACCACTTCTTTTTATTGTTTCTTTTTAAGGAGAAACTGATGTTGTGTAGTGTCTGGCTAGTGTCAAAGTGAACATAGTAAAATAAATAAGAACACAGTGATACTACCAGGACAGGGAAGGTGGAATTGATATCCTTTAAGTAATGCAAACAAAGCAATGACAAGACCTGATTTTCTAAAACAGGGAAAGCATATTCTGTGATTTTTCGTAACTTCAGAAGCATATGCAGGACTTTTGTTACCCTTGTCCTTATTTTTCTATTTGAAAAGCCACAGTTTCATGTTAAAGAGATGAGTCTTAAAATAAAGACAGCCTCCAAATATTGCTGGTCTGCCTCCTGCTGCTGCCCAAGAAAGGTAGATGTGAGGCACCACATGTGGTAGAGAAAATTTTGCATTATGGCTGGATTGGAGAAGCAGCAGTGACAGGGACAGCACCAGGACACTGAGTATTACTATTGCTATTTTACTGTTTTATGTTTGTCTCCTCTGATGTTTGTCTAGTGCTGAAAGAAGATAGGGACAATTGAAGTGACGTGACCTATCACCTCATATGTGCTGTGGTGGTTCTCTCTGTGTGCTATGGACCAAATCACTCCCTGGGTAGCATAACACATGATTTCCATTGATTTTGGTGGGAGCTGAACAGAGGCAAGTAAGGGCAAAATTTGCTCTTTTGGCTGCCGTGATTCTGTGCTTGAAGATTGCAAAGGCAAATAAAGGTCTGTGTGATTCCATTCCTTCTGAGTAAACTACTGTGTGAAAAAGACTAAAAAACCAGAAACTTGCTGCAATGTTATTATCGGCTTGAAACCCCAGCTTGTGTCACTGTAAAAGAAGGGGAACATAAGCCAAATTTTTTAAAATGTCAAGAATTATCTCTGCTTTTCAGATTTGAGAGTGGCATCATGGGGCTTAATTAGACATCATGTAATAGAAAATGCAGGGGTGTTAGTAGTGAGTGTCTTTCACAGAGATATAAACATTCATGCTGCTGCATTATTCGACATCTTTCCAGTGAGTTTGTGAATGACCTAAAATATAAAGGAAGATTATTCTGCTGTGAAATGTCAGTCTCATGCTCAGGTATAAATTCTTCCCGATTTGTTTCTAAGAGGTTTCTCTAAAAAGGAATCAACTACAATGACTGAGATTTTTAAATATAAAACCTTGGAATTCTTTAACTGGTCTTTTGTTATGGGAAAACTTAAAAAATCCACTGGGTAATTCTGACAGTGTTACTTTCCTTTTTTTTTTGTTTTGTTTTTTCCTTTGAGAGGCTTTTAATTTGTAGGAGGTTGAAAGTATTGTATTCACAGAGTTCAGCTTTGCTTTCCTGAAAGTATATGTGCCTTCATAAAAAGCCCTGATACAATTAGATACAAAAGTTTTGCAGTCCCTTGAGTTTTGGCCGTATCTTTGAAGAAACTTCGCTTTAGGGACATACTGTCTCTGAAAATTATAAGAAATAATAAAAGTCAGTACATCCAAGATAAGCCCTGGTACCAGGGTCTTTTTTTCCATCTTTTCAGTTTTGGGTTTGTTGCTTTGTTTGGGTTTGTTGTTTTTTTTTTTTTTTTTTTTCCTGTCCAACTTATTAGAGCTGTAGATAATACCAGAAGACTGAATTTTAAATAATTCCGGAGGGGACATGTGGAGCTGATTGCATTGGATTATTTGGCTGTTAATGGAAGGTAACAATGGATGAATCTTTACAAAATGCCACCAAAGATTCATGGTTGTAATAATACACTTTCTCTACTGTGATGCTTGAATGGATACTGAACTGTGATAGAATTTTAGGACAGAGTACTATATGATGCATAGTAAGTGGGCTGTTTATCTTTTTTGGAATGATCATAGAAATAATAATTAATAAGAGGTTCCCTCAAGTGGTGGGATTGCAATGAGGTAAAACTACAATGTGAAAGAAGCCTCTTTCACACTACTTGAAAATCTATATCCCTTTCAGTTGCATTGATTTACAGAATGGTTCTTTCTTCTGTTTATCACCAGTTGCTGTTTTCCTTCCGAAATTTCAAGTATTCTTTGTTCAGTTTTTGACATGCTATTTTTGAGATTATGCTGCTCAGACCCAAGATTACACTTCCATTTAACAGTTTGCTGTAATAAAAACATCTTGTATCCTCACTGATATCAAGCAACTAGAGCAGTTTTTATATAGTGCAGTGTTCTGATGATTGATCAAGGAAGGAGAAAATCTCTTGCTCTGGGTCTGTGTATTTGCATACTGCTTCACTTCACTTGATGTATGGAAACATAAATGATAGAAATATAAAAACTTATAATGATGGACACCACTGCAGCTCTATGGAGAAATGCATGACAGTATCTGTTACTTTTGGGTTAAAAAACCCAAAATAAATCCTTCTGAAAATCTGGAAAACTACAGTTCATACCTGTTTTTATTAAATTTGACCTATCTAACAATTAATGCAGTCACATTAGTCATGCAAATATTTTTACTCATATACCACCGTGGCATATTTTGCCATCACTGAAATGGAAAAATAGATATTCCATTTATATATATATGTGTGTGTGTGTATGTATATGCATGTATGTATACACACATATAGATACATATATTTATGTGTACATTTTAGATATAGATATAGACATTTTAGATCCCATTTGGGGATCAAACTTATGCAGATGGGATTTTCCAAAAGGGAGTGAAGTCATGGTATTTTGACCATTCAGTAATTAGGTCTCCCATATTAGGTCTCCTATCAATATGTATATTAAGGTACAGTGTTCCATACTGTGTCTGTTGTGCTGAAAGATAATTGATACATCTATTGATATTTGAATTGTCATAAGTTCAGTGTTGCTGTCAATCTCACGACACATTATATTGTGGAAGCCTTTCTAAATTTTTAAGGGGAAAAATTAATATAGGAACAATCTACCAAAGTATGTACAATTATATTTTATTAACATATAATATTAACACATAATACATACTCTTACCTATTTTTGTCTTGATTCTTGTAGTACACATGCTATTACAATGTCACAATACCTTGCTATAGTTGAAGATCATCATAGGTATAAGACTCTAATTAAATAGTTCTTGCTATTGGAATAATTTCTTAAATACTTCTGATCTATCCAAGTCTTTCCATTGCTCCCCATTCAGTCTGTGAAATTTCTAAGGTGGAATCAGATTTTAGAGACTTCATTTCTGTGGCTGATTGAAAATCTGAGTATACAGACCTCACCATGATGCAAAAGACGTTTATCTTTTTCTTTTTTCAGTGTCTCATCTGAAATCCAAACCTAACATAATAAGTCAAATGGCAATAAATAAATGATACAAACACCACCCCCACCCCAAATACTTACGTTTTCTAATGTCCATGCAGAATCAACCCCTGTGCAATGTATTTGGAAACTTTATCTTCTGTTACTGAAGATGGTATTTAGCTCAGTAAAAACTGGAGTAGTCCTTCAAGGGGCGGGGGGGAAAGGAACACAAAGCCAAACAAGGTCAAAGGCAAGAGCTGTAGTTGTATCCATTTAAAGTAGTTGGATGTAGGTTTTGTTGGATTTTATTTCCTACTTTATCATTACAGATAAGTGCTTTAGTCTAGCTGGAGTTTCTCTATAAGGACAAGGGAGAAAGCACTCTCTCTGCAACACGCACAAGTTTTCCTTTTGCTGGATCATTAGAGGGAATGTCTGCTTAGTGATCCTGTCTGTAATTGTTTACACCTTTTAAACTTCTGCTGCATGTGGAGAAATCCCTAGGTCTTACATTAGAGATGAATTATGTGTTTTAAAATAAAACCTACCAGCTTAAGGTTTTCTTCTGCATGGGTTAAAAAACCAACAACAAACCATAACCAACAACAAAAAAAAACCAACAAAAAAAACAAACCAGAGACAAAACAAAAAATGAACAAACCCACCAAATCAAAACCATAAACAAAAAAAAGGACCAACCAAAAAACCCTGAGACATCTTTAACAGCAAATTTCATAACAACTACCTTTTTCCCAATTTTCCAAATAATGTGCTACATTGTAACCTGTCACATTAGATTATATCCATCATGTAGCACTATAGCACCTGATTTGACATAATGGGATGTGAAGGCAAGTATTAGATATGAAGAGAAGAGTTTTGTAAATGTTGAGGATGCATCTGTGTGTTTGTGTATCTTCACTTATCCTACTATTAACAACTAAAAGCCACATTTTGCTCACATTAAGGGTTTCACTTCAACCCACTGTACTGAAGACATTTTGAGTGCAGAATAAAGCTGTGTCCTTAGCTCATCCTGCCACACTACAACACATTACTGACATTACTGTCTCCATTATGTAACATCAGTCATTCTTCCAAAGACTTGTCTGTTGACATTTGGGTGATTTAAAATTATTTTATTTCTGGGGGAGGGGAAAAAAAAAAAAGCTTTTTCTACCAATTTTTTTCATCTAGGCTTCTCTTTCTCTTGTGTGTGTACTTACAAACAGGATGTTTTTTTGAGCCCTAAGCAAAGCTGAGTCTTAGAAGTACTTTTCAATTTATTTTCCTTCTTCATAATTTATTGTAAGTAATAATAGGCTAACAGAATAATTTGTGTTCAGAGGAATCTCTGGATGTCATCTATCCTAGCTTCTTCAAAAGGCTGACTTCAGAGTTAGATCTGGTTACATGACATTTTACTTTTTAATGTGTAAGCATTGTATTACTATAGTTGGTGGCTATTGTATAGATCATAATACACATACATACAGATGTAGTACTATCCAAATTTTTCACTTTATAATGGATCCTTTTTTTTTTTCCTAACCAAGGGCTTGTATTTGTGTTTTGTGTAACATAAACGAGATTTTATGCCTAAACAAATAATAATAATGTTGAGTAATAAAAAAATATTAAGAAAATTGCACATGAAAATAATGCACTGTGTTGTTAAAAAGGAACACTTTGTTATTATGTGTAATAACTAAAAATGGCCATTTTTGTCTTAATGATGGCATTGAGTCAAATCACGATTGAGCTGATCTGGTTTTCTTCTTTAGATTTTGTTGTTTAGGTCCTCTTGAGAACCATTTCCAGTATCAGGTAAGGCTGAAGGAAAGTGCTTCAGAAAGCTAGCCAAATGCTAGCTTCCCTTAGCCTCCTAGCTAAACTACTCTTCCCTTAATAAGGAAGACATACAACTTTTATTTTAGCAGTGCAGGACATAGTGTCCCTGCTTTACTTAAAACTCAGTCTATATGGTCATGTAGCTTCAGCATCTTGCTATTTTGGTATTTACTCCTACTGTTCTCTTATGAAATATTACTCATATTTCCACCTGCAGGAGGGTATGTATCTGCATCACAAATATGGGTTGGAAGAGACCTTGGGAAGCTGTTTAATTCAGCCTCCTCAATGAGTTCAAGAAGCAGCTCTTTGAATAGTGACTGTAATCAGGTTACCCATGGTTTCTCTAGTTCAGTGTTGAAAGTGTCCGAAGGTGGAGATTTCACAACTTCTCTGTATGACCTGATCCAGTGCTGTACCAAAGTTTTTCCTAGTGCCACATGTAAACCTCCCAAGTCACAGCTAATAATGGTTGCTCCTTATTTTACAATTTGCCATTGCCAGGAGTTTGACAGTTATTGTCGTAGATATTCTTCAAGTATTTGTAGGTTTATTCTCCTCTTAGCCTTCTCTTCAACAAACTAAATAAACCCAGCTCACTCAATTTCCTCTGGCAGGCAGGTACCTCACTACCTTGGTTGTCTTCCATTGAGTACTTCCCAGTTTTCCAGAATGTCTGTTGAACAGAGACACAAAACGCAAGACTGGACATATACTCCAAGTCCAGCCTCACTGGGATTGAGTTGAAGACAGTAATTTAGCTCTGTCTGCTGACCACAGTTTGTCTTACATAGCCCTGTATGTGGTTTGCCTCACTCACAATGAGCACACAAAGTTCAATCCTATTCAACCTGCTCTTCACTGCCAAGACCCTGGTCATATTCAGATGGTCTGGTATTCAGCCAGCTGCTTCCCAGTCTATGTCAGTGCACCGGTTTATTCTGTGCTAGATACATAGTTCTGCACTTCCCTGAACTTCATGAGATTTCTGAAAGACAAATCCTCAGCCTTGCAGTCAGTCATATCAGCAAGATCTTTTAATATCCTCAGCTGAATCCCAGCCAGTCCCATGTCTTTGTTCTACATTTGTGAGCTCTGGGATATATATACACACATATATATGTGTATATATATATATGTATGTATGTATGTATGTATATAATCTTAACACGAATGTAAACACAAAGTACACATGTCAGACTGTGAGGGATATGGCTGCTTTTCTTATCAATAGGCGATAGCTTTTCACTATATCCTTGCCCTCACATCTTCCTCCTGTGAGCTACCATCTCTAATTTCATGCTTTGATCCTCATCTAGAACTCATGAATAAAACAGGTCCAGGCAGTACTAGTTTCATATATGAACCACAAGGAAAGTTTCATTCCTCATGGATAACGTAAATCCAAAAACTGACTGAAGCATGTAACTATTTTTTGTGCGTTTGGGGTTGTGAGGGTTTTTGTTGGTTGGTTGGTTGGTTTTGGTGTTTTTTGTTTGTTTGGTTTTTTCCTTTCTGATCATACTTTCCCCATTTAAAATCAAAGACAAAACTTTTTCATTTAAATGTTTTTGACTAGAAAAGAGTTCCAACGCACAGAAAGAGCAGAAACAGACCACTCTGGAAATGCTATCAGATTTATTTATTTTTTAATCATAGTATAAAAATTGAATATCTAAAAATACTACTGCTTCAGAAGATGAAAGTAAGCAAGCATAGTTTCAGATGAATAGGGGGGAGATTGCTGAAATCCTCTCTGATCTGTATTTATGGTGCATATAGCAATGATAATCAATACCAAATTCTAAACTAGATGGTGTATTTTCAGTGTATAACAGGAAAAGTCAGAGCCTTAAATGGAGAATAAAGTATTATGAATTATTAGTTAAAAATCTATGAAAAAATAAATAAATGGTAAGTTGGGTGTTTATAACCACTTTCTGTTGATACCAGTCATGGCATCAGTATCCATAGACAATATACAATTGAACCTTACAGGTAGCAGTACAGTGAATTCAGCTTATTTGTTACTAAATAAACAAGTCTGCATTTTTGCTGTGTCACAGATTATGCAGTTATGTGGAGATACATTTTATTCCAAGGAACCAATTCCTTGTTCAGTTATTATCAGTCCATTACTTTTTATATTTGATATCATCTTTTTTTTCTATCTGTAATGTTGACTCCATCTTTTGTGGGACTTTGTTTCCTTAACTAACCTCAAATAATCACCAGGAAATTCAGGGGGAAAAAAAAATAATGACAGCAGTAAGCAGATTTTTCTCATCAGTGAAACTAGGTTTTTACTTATGTTGCACTATTCTTATCCCTCTAGGAATTTGGCTTGGTGATGTTCTGTTAGCAAGACAGATACAAAATTTTAGTGTCAGATATGATTAGAATTGTTGTGGGTTAATGAATTGTCATATAATGTTTTGACAAATTCTGATGGACAAATTATGTACACTTTTCACTTACTGCCTGATTACTTCAGTGATCTATAGGAATGTGTCAGTGTTTCTACAATTTGGTGTACAATTGATTTCCCCATTCTCTCATGCCATTCCCTTAGGAAAAGCATTATGCAAAATGAGAAAACAGAAAGGAGGAAACTTTTTTCCCCTGAAAACTCAGTCATATAAATTGTTTATAGCACTTCGTAAATACAAAAGGCTTACTGTAAACTTTATCGTACTCTTTTCCTTTCTTGGAAAATTGACTCTTTCTATTGTTTATGTTCAAGAATGTATTCAAGATAAGCTACAATTACAACACACAGGGAACTGAGTGTTGAATAAATAACTAAACGCACCACCTAACAACCACTGACTTTAATAGAGACCATTTCTGTTATTACACTGTTGTGGCATTATCCTTGGATTATGCATTTTTGCCAATGAAAGTAGTAATGGACATTTCTGAATTGTTCTAGTATTACTTCTATAGGGTTTTGTATGTTTCTCACATGGTGAAAAGTTTTGAGAAAAACAGAGCATTAGCAATTATTTGGAACATTCAGTACTGAATTTCTTTGACAATATGGGATTGTAACTGAAGGAATATTCTGATGATCCAGCAATAGTCCATTATCAATGAATTGGGTTATATAAATTAAAAAACGAATTTTTTAATATTGCTAATACTCTTGTAACACAGCAGTTCTTATTTCTCTGACAGGTTATTAAAAGAAGTAAGTAACTATACATAATGAAGTGATCTATTGTCACAGTTCAAACATTGGATAAAACAGGATGCAAACAAAGAAGTATGTGCAATTTTTTTTCTCATGGAAAAACTTCAGCAATGAGGCTGAGTTCAGATTTTGTATTTGGTCTTTCACTTCTTTACCTTTGTTTTAAATATCCATATCAATCGACTGAAAATACAGACAGAGAGTAATGAGGTAGTTATATTTAAAGATGACATATTTAACATCAAAGAGCTGTTTGTTCGGGATCAGAGAAATCATGGGGGTTTCTAGATATGCAAGGGAGCTGAAACAAATGGTAAGTGAAGTTTAATAGAATAGATTCAAATTGTAGGAAAACAATTAAAAAAAATAAAATGTGCAATCCAGAATTGCTTATACATTTACTATTTTTTTTTCATGCACACGTAAATGGATTATAGAGCTTATATAAAACAGAACTTCATTTAGGTCAAATACTGAGGAAGTTTTTTAAAAAAGAAGTCATGGCATTGGCAACACATTTCTCTTCTTGTAACAAATTGTAAACCATTGTTTTGAAATTAATATTTTAATCTTAAGGTTAAAGTAGTCTCTGTCTTTTAGATTGAATAACCCTAGATCTGACTGTTGCAGGTTTCTTACACCTTCTTCTGTCAGAGACAGGATGTCGAACTAAATAGATCTTGGATCCATTCCAAAGTATCAGTTCTCTGTGCTCAGTGCACCATGTTTTTATAGTAAAGCTCCATTAATACCAACTAAATGAAGATTCCCTGTAGGGAAGCACAGTCTTTATTTCTGAAATTCAGAAGGGAAAAAGAGATGGGAATGAAGCCATGGAAGTTTTCAATGAAAGGAAATGGGTGATAGTGGAAATTATGTAGATGGTAGGTAGAATTTATCAGTCTAAGCTCAGACAGAGGAACAGTATAGGAGATTCAACTTTGATTTAATTTGATCTGTTTTTGAATTAATACATAATAATTAAAGTAAGACACTTCAAGCTTTGGATCATACTTGCTTTCTTCTGCATGGAGAAGAGAGGGTACTCAGTCAGAGGCTCAGTTTGTGGCAGCTTTAGGTACAAATCTAATTCCTAGCCCCAAATTCACTTAGTTATACGTCACAAGTATTTGCTATTGCATAAAAAATTAGCTTGTTTGAACTCTTTTCCTAGTCTAAGTAGTTTTGCCCAAGTCAGTCCCCAAGGTTGCGTTGTTCAGCTGGTAGAATTTGTTATCCCTAAATACTTCATCTATTTGGCATATCAGGTAGACCTGTGCAATTGCCATGTTTTCAGAAGATACTGTCTTGGCAGCTTACTAGCTCATATTGTTCCAGGCCTTTTTTTTTTTTTTTTTTTTTTTTTTTTTTTAGTCTGGCACAAACTCACAGTCTGCAAAACTTTCATAAACACTTCTAATCAACCACTCTAATTGCACTGCTAATAGCTGCCATTGAATTTGGTGTCCTCTGAATTTTAATTCTGTTGTAAGCCTTCACATCACTATCAAGGTAAGCAATTAGGAGCTAATCTGCCTGTTGCTCAGCCATCAGTGAGTGCTGAAGAGACACTAGCTTCATAACAAGAGAATGACTTCATCCTTCATGCACAGTTAAGAACTTGCAGCTGACTTGGCTGCAGTTGGGGCTCAATGGATAAGAGTCCATTAAATCATTAACTGTTAAGACTCCATTAAATCATTAACTTTCTTTCTGGATATAAGTTTTTTAATAACATGATTGCAGGGATCAATGGCCAAGAACATCTGTCTTATTGTTGCTGTATCAATACTGAAAAAAATCTATGCCAAAAGTTGCTGGATAGAGTTTTCAGTTCTCTTAGCAGGCCTGATACCAGGAAATGTATTCCTTTCTTTTTTCTATGACCTTTTGTTCTTTTGACCATCTCCAAATATTTCAATATAAAGAAAGTTTTCTTTCAATAGGCAAAATATTTGTCCCTTCTAAAGTGCTCATACAAGCAAACTTACTATCTCTGACAAAATCTTTCTAGGTCTGAAAGTAACAAGAAAAGTTACTGAACTATAATTTGTTCCATTCTTCCAAAAAATGTGAGTTACATGACCATAGGGCTATCACCGTCTCCCTGGTCTGCATATCCCTCAGCCTCATCCTTCAGCAAATCCTGAACGTAACTGTTGGATGAACTGGGATTCCTAGTGTCCTTAAAGATTCTAAAACAGTATGTGCCAGGCTACCTAGAAGCTTGCCAGTATATCTGGTTAATTTGTGCACCAGGTATGCTGCAAACTTATTCTAATGTTAATTTTTTTAATTTCATGAAGTCTTATTTAAGCCTTAGCTGTCTTCATTTTATTCTGGGCCACAATGGCCTTAGTTCTCTTCACTAGTATTTGCTGTGCTTTAGAAGCACTCTTAATTCACAGGCAAATTTCTATCCTGGTTTCACTGGTTTTTGCCTTGAGAAGGTCTGTCCATTTTGAGGGCACTGAGAAAGGGAATGCGCCTTCACTCATGTTTTTTCCTGAAGTTTAGGTTATTTTTTCAAGTCTTTCAAGGACAGGGTAATTTCCTTTTCATTCTTGTTTGGAAGACAGGATCTGAGAAGGAGGAGAATCTCCTGTTCCCCTAGCTATGCTTGCATCGCAAGCCTTTTCCCCCCAGTCCTTTATTTCTTACAGGTGCTCTGTTTAATTATTATTTGTTTGATTAATTATCCCTTTAACTGAAACAGGAGGGAAAACTGCATTGTATTGAGATTCAGTCATACTTGTGGTTTATTTGACTGTTAAGCAAAGTTTAGAAATAGGTAGGAGAATTAAATCAACTTAGGTTTTACAGTTTTAAAGGGGAAAAAAGGTAGGCCTTTAAAGCAGAATGCAAATACTAAATTAAACAAAATGCGTAAGAAACTGTTTTCTGTTTGAAAAGTATGTGAAGGTCTTGGTCGTATCTTTATTATTTAAATATGCAGTTTAGATTTAAAATGTGGTTTAAATTAGTTTCAACATAATTAGTAATTTTATATTCTGACTGAATATATTGTGTCAAAAAACTGAACGGAACACAAAGACTTGAAATACCCTGACGTGGCCAGTACAATACACAGTGGCTAGTGAGAGCTATGAGTGTTGACTTACAGAGAATTTTACCAGTGTAACAAATACATATAATATACACAGAATCCACTCTGGTTTTATCCAGAATCTTATTGCTGGGATTGTAGAAATTATCTGCTAAGAAAAATTCAAATAGCTGAGCGTCTTACTTAAATAAATGGTGCACAATAATCCAGTGTGCCAGACATCTATAACCAAAGACACATTAAGCCAAGCTAATTAAATAAAAACAGTAAGCCAAATAATTAAGATGAAAGTCATGACCTGTAATGACCCCGGGTCCTGTCTATGACACAGAATTAATCTTTAATCATGCCTAATGGCTGCTTGCATATTTAATGCTTTCTACAGTTACTATCCTCCCCAAAGGGAATCCTCAGGTTCCTTCCTTCTTTCAGTAGTTCCTTTAGGATTCTGTGTTAATTGCTCTTACAGAGAAACAAAAGTAGTAAAAGTTCTCAGACCTTTTCCTTTTCTCTCTCTTCTTTTCTTTTCCCCTTCATGACTGTTAGCAGTGTAAGTGTACATAAACTTTTAGTTGTGTCCTCAGTGGCATCACATTTATGACTCACATCAAGAGTTCCTCAGAGATCTTTCAACTTCAAATGTAGTGTAAGAAATATCTAATAACTAATTTGCTGATTGCATTGTTCAGGCAGCATAAGTTGCATTTTAATTTGAATGAATGGAAGTGGCAGTTTGGTACATGGTTCAGGTCAAATTTAATTCCTTGCTGAAATGACTAAATCGGCAAAACTGGCACAGCCATATCAAATACGCTATGCTAATCTACCAGATGTTTTTCAGTAACATTAGGGAATTTAGAAATTTTGTTTCCAGTCTTGTTGTTTTCTCCTGCTCTGAGCAGGAGGAGATTGATCATCAGTTTTTATATTTTTTCTTACACTTACTTAATTCTTAGATTCTGTTTAGTTTTAGGAGGGAGGAAGGCGTTTCTCTTAGAGTTGTAGATCCTTGTGAGGGAGATACACCCTGTCAGATTTTCACATGCTTTCACAATCAATGACATTTCTACACTCACAGAACACAGTAGTCCTTTCCTGCAATTGGTCCCACCTTTTAAAGGGCTGCTCTTTCCATGAAAAAAAGTACCAGGGAGCTAGCAAAAAGAGGTTATCTTCTTGTAAAAGACAAAACTGTTTAAAAGTGGGATCTTCTACTTTCACTTACCCGGGGGGGGAAAGACAGACTTCTGAGTGGCGGTTGCTAAGCACGTATTCAGCTGTGGCAACATAATAATCTGTTAGACTTACTAAATCCATGACTGCCAAAGAGAAAGAGACTGACAATGGGAACAGGAGTAAACTGTATCACACAGCTCAAAAAACTTCAGCAAAATATAAGGATAGTACCTTAAAAACCCCAAAAGTTTTGTATTATATATATCCACATGGATGTTAAGGAGGTTTTTTTCCTCCCAGTGTATTATGATCTCTCTGATGATGGGAAAGCTATATATTGTTTCTGCAGCCATTACACTTGTTATGCATCCTCCTGCTTATGTGATTTGCCATACAGCTGTTTCTCTTCAGCTCAGCCTCTGAAGGAGCTATGAGGTTGCCTTTGTGTGCATGTCTAAAATCAGGTAAGCATTCTTCTTTTGTTAGATTTTATTTTTTCCTTCCAAGTCTGATGGAGAGAAGGCACTTTACCAATAAGTAGATTTCATTATCCTCCTAATTCAGTAGATAATCTAGAGCATGTGTTTAGTCTTCCATTTCTTGTGGACTTCATGTATCAGAAATTCAGCTAGTATAAATTAGCATAATTTCACTCACAACTGAAACCATTCTGATTTACACCAGCTTTAGAATTGGCTTTGCCTTTGTATCAAAAGCTGCAGGTGGTCACTGAAGAGACTTAAATTTATTACTTATTATAAAATGTCAGAGGCCAATACTCTGTGATCAAGTTCTTTTAGATATTCCACATTGGAGAGTGTAATGTTTAATATAAAATTTACTTATTTTAAGACAGGTAGTGTTACATGGGATTTCTGATTTAGTGAAGTGATACAAAATATACTGAAAACACAATACAAATATAAGTTACGCTTAGCAAAATATAGTAATTACAATATACAGTTCAACCACAATACCAATGTGATTCCCATTACCAGTCTCTATAATAGTCTCAGTGAAGTGAGGTTAACATGTGTGAGCACATTTTTCATCTTTCCCTGTATTTTCAGATCTTTCTATATCTTCAGATATAGGAATGTTTAGCATTTGTACCATTTGAACCTGTGAATCCAGCAACTTTTTTCTCTATTTACTTATTCTCTGAATTCATCATGTTAATGGCCATAGATGATTTAAATCCAGAAAGGAGGGGAAAGTCAAATTTAGACAGAGACATGGGACTATGTCTCAGCCCATTACAGAAGTACTGAATAAGCGTAACACCAGCACAGAATTAAACACCACTAAGCATTATGAAGCTGAACTAGAACAGATCAAAAGATCTGCACATCTATATATATACGGGGGGGGGGGGGGGGGCGCTGGGAGAAGAGTACGTTCAAAGCACCCCGTATCACTGTTTATAAAGTGCTTATTGTTATATAACTTTCAGCCTCCCTCCTTTTGGGCAGTGTGCATAAATTTTCGATTGCATGAGCAAGCAGCTGACGTGTGTGAGGCAAGTCAGAGCATTCAGGAGTCCAGTGATTATGCTGTTAACTTTGGGTGAATTCCTGAATTCATGCTATATAAATATTTTCCTACATCCAGACTGGAAGATGCCCTTCCAAAAGACAAGTAATCTTTAAATGGTAATGGTGTTTTATGCTTACAACACATGTGGGACCTGGTGCATGTCCTTACCGTAATCCAGTCCTCCAGTGATTACTCACCCACACAGCTGGTAAAATAAAGTCAAGACTATTTCCAGCTTGAGTTTTCCTGAATTCAGGTGCAATCTATTTGATACTGGTTTTCAGTCTGTAAGACTGAAATTTGCCTTTGTCAGACCTCTCTCTCTGGATGTGCAAGTGCTTGCAAACAGTGACTAAGTTGCACACTCACTTTTCTCATAGATGACCTCTAAGCTGGCTTCTGTGGTTTTTTCATATTTTCTGAAGTCTGCGTGCCTGGCTGAGATTTTATTATCTCAACCAGCATGAAGTCTGCAAGTTTTAAAATATTTCCTCTGCTTATAGCACTGAGAGCAATTATTTATGTTGATTCCCAAACACTTGTTTAGGCAGCAAGTGGTCTGGGGGCTCCCTAAAAGGTCCCTCAGGGCAGGGCCAGGCACCCCGGGCCAGTCCCACCCTCAGCCAGGGGCAGGGCAGCTGGGGGTTGCTGGGGCAGCCCCAGCCCCCGGCACTGGGCAGCTCCCTGGGGACAGGCCGAGGCCGGACAAAGCCATGGGCTCAAGGGTGGGCCTGGCTCAGTGGAGCCCATCTCTGGACAGGGCAGGGCTGGGGAGCTGGAGACCGGCCCTGCTGCCGTGTCGCTGGGGCAGGGGCTGACGGCTCTGGGGGGCTGACACGGGGTCCTGGGCCACGGGCAGGGCACAGAGAGGCCCTAGGGACGCCTGGGCAAGGACAGTGAGTCCTGTGAGTGCCCTCAGAGCTTTGGCAATCCTTTTCTAGGCCACTACTTTTAAAGCTCCTGATTTTCAAGTACAGCTTGAATTGTTAATTCTCAGGTGCATTAGCTTTTATTTGCTCTATTAAAATGCATTTTGTTCAATGGGGCCTTTGAACTCAGTGATCTGCATCATTCTGTAAAAGTACGGTGTCCTTAGTATTTATTACTCCATCAATCTTTGTGTCATCTGTAAACTGTACTAGTAAAAGTCCTAATGTATTCAGTAAAACACTGGTAAAATGTACAGGAATTGTGTTGGATTTACAAACCCTCTCTGCAGGACCACAGCAGGACTTGAGTCAGTAGGCCAGCTCTGGCAACAAGGGAAGCAAGGGAAGAAAAGAAAACCCTTCTCCTTCCTTTTGTGTAAAGTAAAATACTGTGTTGTGTTCACAGCCAGAGTAGTCATTTGACTGCATTTTTCTCTTGTCACTCTTCTCACGTTTTGGGGCATTTAATGACATAGGGCCCATTGTGTCAACTGGAGGCAGAAAGCAATGTGTTTGGTGTAGTGTGGAGTGGTGACAATGCATGGCTGTGTTTTGAAGCAGTGCATCAATACCAGTGAGCTTGTGGGAGTGATAAAGTGATGATGATGATGAAGCAGTGTCAAGGAGGTCTCTCTGTGAATTTACAGTTCTGGATGACTCTGCCTGCAAGGTCAAAGTGTGGTATGCTTTCACCATTCTGTATAATGATCTAGGAGAATGTGTTTTTTTCATTATTAGTTAGAAAGTTTTATTATATTTTGTGAACTTCTCTGTCGGATACCTGGCACCTGTTCACTGCAAGTCACTCTGTTTCCAGCACTTTGTAAAATCTATAGAGGTTTGATAAGTTTTCTTATTTTACTTTTTTAAAGCTATTAAAGCTTCTTTAAATTACTGGCCTTATTTGATAAGAAGTCCTGCTGTCACATGTTTCTGCTTTTTCTAAATCAAATAGAACACACAGAGATGAGCTGTACTTGGGGAATGAAAGAACAAACAGTTCATCTCGTGATCTGAAATGTCTGCTATGAAAATATCAGCATCTTCAAGACAAAATAAAGTGCTAGCAGTGGTGGAACATTAAAATGTATGTGAGTTTATATAACTGTTTGCCTCTGTCTTTTCCTGTTCTCTCTCTTTGAAGGTAAACAGGAAAGTGAGCACACAAAAGTGAGCTAAATTAATGAAAAGCTTGAGTAGAACATTTGCATTGTCTAGTCATGTGTCATTAGGATGGAAAGCTTGCTTTAAGTGCACCTTTGTCTTTTACCTAGACAAGTAGGATAAGCTTAATGAGTGTGAGCAGCCATTGCTTGTATCCATATAAACTCGAGTGTGAGCAGCCATTGCTTGTATCCATATAAACTCTATCTGTGCCTTTTGTCAGGCAGGAAAAATAATGATAAAAAAGGAAAGAAGATTAGCCTTTGACAGTGACAGTTTTCTATAAATGACTCAACAGTCATTGATGGTGGTTAATGTGTAACTGTACTGGATAACATTTACCTTTATGATGAAACTGCATGAAGAAACAAAAGCATTGGCTTAGCAGGATTTAGCTATAGTTGGACACATTATATACTACAGAAATCCCAGCAGAGGCTGCTGTTCGAAGACTTCATTGTTATTCTGCTTGTTAACATGACAATGATCAAAGATATCCAGGCCAAAGCACTAATTTATTCTAATTAAAGTAACTGTTCTGATCTGTTATAGGTTTTATCCTTATAGTGTGTATATCTAGCAAAAGAGTAACTGGTAACCTTAAAATGTTGCAGAGAAAGGCATAGTGCATTCTGTCTCCAGGGGCACTGTGATTTGATGCAGAAGGACCAGAGTTTTTAAGAGCAGTCCATTTTTGTTTCATCTCACTTGTAATAAAAGCATTGGTCATTTACTGAGAGGTGTGCTCCTGTGCTCCTGGGAGTTGACCAGGTAGCTTGACACTTTATTTTGTGTTGCAGTTGAAAATTTCACAATAAGAAATGGCACTAAGCAGACTGATTTATGCCTACTTTAATCTTTCTTTTGTTTCACAAAAGCATGCAAAGACAGGCTTTATGTGATAGTCCAATTGATTTATTTGAATCAGAAACAGCTCTATGGTATATTGATTCTAGGTGCATTTTATTTGTTGTGTATCATCATTTGTATTTGCTGTATTATCATTTGTATTTAATTTAAATTACCTGACCTTTTAGAATTGCAAAATAATTAAGTGTATTCCTTACAGTGAGAGATGGGCTGGCACTGAACTGATCAGCTTGCTCAGCAATTTGAACATCATCAAAATATTCAAGCAATTGCTTAAAAACAAAGGACCGACGAATGTGCATATTCTTTCCATTTTATACCAACTCTTACACCACTGTCATCTCAGAACCAAACTCAGGAGCTGTAATTAAGTTTGAGAATAATAAGTGATAGAGTCTGCCATCTTTAGGAACCTAATTTAAGTTGTATGATTAAAGATATATGCTGTTAAGTGTCCTGGTCTTAAATCTTTACCTTTGGTTAGGCAAGACTACTGATTTATCTGCTTTGTCCAATTGACAGATATTGGACAGAACAAAGGACAAATTAGGATGGGAAAGTAGCAACTGAAACTACTACTACCATTGGGAAAGTTTTCCTGTTTTCTCACTTTCACTCAGTAGGAAGCAGCAGACTAAGTGTTCTTGGAGCATCAGTGCGATTCTCTCCATCTTAGAGAGAAAGCATCACTACTAGAGTATTCATGATCAATTAACAGTGCTGATTCACACCTGAGACCTGCATCCCACCTAGGTGGGTGCATGCATTAATTAGGAAGAGCAGCCATCAGGCTCAACTGGGAATAATAGAATCATGGAATCATTTAGGTTGGAAAACACCTTTAAGATCACCAAGTCCAACTGTTAACCCAGGACTGCCAAGTCCATCACTACACCATGTCCCTAAGCATGACATCTAAGCATTTTTTAAACACTTCCAGGGATGGTGATTTTACCACCTCCCTAAGCAGCCTATGCCAATGCTTCACCACCCTTTCCATGAGGAAATTTTTTCTAATATCCAGCATAAACCTCCCCTGGGGCAACTTGAGGCGGTTTCCTCTTCTCCTGATGCTAGTTAACTGGGAGAAAAGACCTACCCCCACCTGACTACAACCTCATTTCAGGTAGTTGCAGAGAGCAATAAGATGCCCCCCCGCCCCTGAACCTCCTTTTCTCCAGACTAAACAACCCCAGTTCCCTCAGTCACTCCTCATAAGGCTTTTTCTCTAGACCCTTCCCCAGCTTTGTTGCCCTTCTCTGGACACGCTCCAGCACATTTATGTCCCTCTGGAAGTGAGGGGCCCAAAACTGAACACAGTATTCAAGGGGCAGCCTCACCAGTGCCCCGTGTAGAGGGACAATCACTTCCCTGGTCCTGCTGGCCACACTGCTTCACATACAAGCCAGGATGCTGTTGGCCTTCTTGGCCACCTGGGCACACTGCTGGCTCATGCTCAGGTGCCCATCAGCCAGCACCCCCAGGTCCTCTTCTGCCAGACAGCTTTCCAGCCACTCTTCCCCAAGCCTGTAGTGTTGTGTGGGGTTGTTGCGAGCCAAATGCAGGACCTGGCACTTCTTGTTGAACTTTATACGTGTGTGTATATATATATATATATATATATATATGTAAACTATGCTTCTAACTGCCACCTTCAGTGTATGAAGTGAAGCAGGAATACTCATATACTATATACTCAGGCTCTGGAGTCAGCTGTGGAGCAACAATTACAAGCAAAGATAGCTACAAATAGATTTCCAACTGTTGCTGCCTGTAACCTGCCATTCTGTCTACTTGATGTATTGGAACTCAGGAGGCTTTCCTTTAAGCCTGGGAAACCCACTGAGTATCAAAAGATGAAATCTATAGTCTGGAATTAAAGCTTTAAAAGTATGTTCAGCTGGTGAATTAGGAAGCAGACTTGAGACAAATGCTAAGCCATAGCCTATTTCCTGTCTTTGGCTGCATCCGAGAAGCAGCTCCATGAATAACGTCAAAATTGCTATAGCTGTCTAAAATGCAAGTGTCATAGTGACGGAATTTGAAGTCTGGATTGTTTCATTGTACCTTGTTAATGCATTATTGTTTTGTTGTTGTTTTTGTTGGCAAAGAATAAGTTTTCCTCCTTTCTTCAGGAAGAAAATGCTGGTTGACATATTTTACTATTCTGCTGAGATTATGTGTCTTTCCTTACAATGGATGTCTAAATACTAAACCAGATTTTCACATTTTTAAAATCAAGGTCAAAGCAGCTATTTGCTGTATTTGTAGCAATGAGGTTTGTAGGGAAAATACGTGTCTAACAATCTTAACAGTGTACAATTCCCCTTTATTTCTGAAGTTATAATTACTGTTTTTATATATCCATTCCCTGTACCCCTAACCCCACATGGTTTTATAGTCATCTTAAGTGAATATTGTTTTTTTCTTGAGAAAAAAGTATAAATATTTTTTTTATGACATATGAAGTGCCACTGAGGACAACTGGATCACAGCCCAACTATATAGAACTCAGATTTACTTCAGTGGAGTCTTATGGCAGAGATAAGCTGAGTTACTTGGTTTTGGTTAGTTCTGTGAAACAAAGAATATTGTCTTTGTGACAGAGAGTCTCACTCCTCAAACTTTATCCCTCTGTCCATATTCCTGCATAGAATACATAGCTGTGAAACAGTATTTTTATTCAATTTTGTCCTGCAGTGGCTTAATTCTGTCTTGTAGTTTTGTCATAACAGGTGGTGGGAAAAAAACCCAAAACCCCGCAATACAAACGCAAGAAAAACCTCAAGACCTGAAAATAAACCAGAATAAAAATATAGAAATGTTATTTATTTTTACAGTATACTGTGATGTAATAAACAGGCTAGGATTGAATGATGGGGATAGGAACTATATATTAAGTAAGGACAGCGACACATTAAAAGCAGTGCTTCTTTCTGTCAGAAGCAAATCACGCTTACTTTTTCCTGGCTTTTTCATCTTGTTTCACTTTCTTGTCTCCTTCCCTCATCACTTAAGCTTTCCATGCCATCAGGTTAGGCCAACAGCTGAATCAGCTGTTGATGGAGATAAACATCAACTGAGAGAATGAATCCTAGCAGTGAGCAGGAGCTCAGTGGCTGGGCATAGAGAGCTAAGTAGATAGAAATAGAGTAGAAGTCTCTTAAAGTGATGAAAGATAGTGTTTATAAGTAATGAAATCATAATGGGGAGATGCTTATGGTTTTACAGCTCCCACTGACAATTTGGTGTTCAGCTCTCTACTTGGAACATTATTATCTTGGAACTGTACAGCCTGAGGTCCTTCCTTAGCAGTTTTTCTACATTATTTTGTTGTATTATTCTTAAAACATAAAATTAGCCACCCAGCTGTCAAAGAGAAAGGAATAAATTAATCACAGAAGTGTATTAACACTGTCTCCTTTATGTCACTGACTTGTCAGTTCTGAATAACCACTCTGGAGATGCCTCCTATCTCCATTAAGCCTATGGGGATCTCAGAATCCTATTTTTATTTTCTAACTAATAAGTAGTGTGGACCAATACAAACAAATTGGCAAAGGGTACAGTGTTCATATTGTGTGCATTTCAGAGTTTTTTTTTTCTGGACTGGTTTTATTTTCTTCTATTTCTTTCTCATTTAGATATAATGCCTGTTAGTGGTTAGGGTGCATTACAAATATGCCTACAGTGATAAGTGGAGTGGCCCAATAGGAGCAGATGTGTGTAATGAAAGAGGTGGTGTTTGGGACTCTGTGTCTTCACTGAATGTGTTTTGTGGGGTGTATGTGTACTCCTGAGAGTAGCTCAAAGTGAATCCTTTGGACTAAGTACCCATTACTGTTAGTGATGGCAACTAGAGTGTCTATTGTGTCTCAGTTTCATCCAAGAAAAGATCTCTTTGTGTGCTCCAATAATTCTTTATGCTGTGAGCTAAAGAGCAGTAAATGGGCAGTTCAAGAGATGCCTTTCAAAAATGCACTCCTGATCGAAACTGAAATGCTAGTGTAGATGCTCCCTACTTAAAATACCTAATTGGACTATGTGAATAGATACTTAATAGTTAAATCTCGAGTCATGTTGAAAACCACTTAACTTAATAAATAGTCCTATTAAAATCAATAATGAGACTGGTTCAGAGTGAAGTGCTACCCAATATGAGTAAGAACATTAAAATCTATCTTAAAGTAGTATTAACAGTGTTCAGGATCCATAATTGATGGTCTAATTTGCAGACCAGAATTAATACATGAGCTTTTGTCATACTGAAAAAGAGACATTTAAGCTATTTCAGTGTGTGCTTTATGACTTTTATTCATAGATCTTCTGGACTGTAATTGTTTACTTACCCACGGTTAATACAAACTTTAGTGAAAATCAGTCATTCCAATATTAAACATTCATGGAAGTGGCTGGTTAATGACAGCAGTTAATATAGTAGTGATTAAAGAGCACTTTGAAGGTACGTTCTCCAAAGCAGAATATTTAGGGCATATAAGCTTAAAGGAAATGGCCAATGGCAAATAAAAGATTTGTCTTATAACAAGATTTCTAAAGTCACTAGTCAGTGCCAAGCAAGGTTGACAGGAATAATAATATGTAATCCCTTTTTTAAAAAGTAACCCCAAAACTCAGGTGTTTAATTATTGATCCAAGTAATATTTTTCTTTCAAACTCATCCGGGGGCTAAGAGCCATTAGTTAAAGCATCTGACAGAAACTCTTCCTAAAGGATTAATGTAATGAACTCTTCAGCAGTTTGCAAAAAAGGATTTTTACACTAGTAGATTAAAGAAAACAGACATGTAAAGCATACTGATTCACTTAGAAAGAATAATAATTACACTAAGGTTTTTTCCATTCCTCCTTTCCCTGTACACCACTTCTGAGTGATAAGTGGTGCATTAGTCTAATCCAAATGGTAATTAATGTTGCATGTGAAAACAAAATCATTTTCAGGCCAAGTCTGCTACCTTTATTCATACTTTATTACTTTACCACCCAGTATGTCTGTTTATACAAATAAGATTGAATAATAAGATATTAAGGAACAATATCATAATTTCAGACCTGATTATCACTCACTGTCTTTCTCTTCTTGTGACTGCTTAGATGTTTGTGAATTGTGTGTGTATAAATATTTCAGTGTTTGATATCTTTATGTTTATGAGGCATGTATAAGGTATGCACGTTCTGTTATGCCCATCTTAGAAATCTGTACCTTTTCCCACATTCTGTGAAGTCAGCATAGAATTTAAAAAGAGTTAGATGCCTTAAATGCCTTTTGAAAACCTAATCTGGTGCCTATCTGTATTTCTTGAAGCCTAACACCTTTAAAAATTGAGTCTAAAGTGACTTTGCCAAGACATTACTGGAAGAGAAAGGACTTCAGCACAGAGCCTAGGTTTATGCTCCAGCCCCTGTATCACTTCTGATCAGTGGTTTTTTTCAGTCTTTCTGCAGTCACAATTCTTACAAATGTCAATAGGAGCAAAATTACTAATACTGGAGTTATTAGCCAAGAAGGGGGAAAAGCCTACTTAGATAAATTTTATTTTGCACTCTTGCAAACCGTTTTTCAATAATCCACTTTATGGCACTCTACACCCTGTTGAATTGTGGGATAAAAAAGTACAGCTGACATAATTCACCACCGAGAACCTAAAGGCAGACTCTCATTTTGTGAGTGGTGGAGCAGGAAGACAAAATTAAATTGGTTTATTTTAAGCCTCAGGAGCTGTAATGCTGGCCTGTGCCATTTTACCTAAGCAGGTATTTTCAGTGTTTTGTGTAGAATCAAAAAGCACACTTTGGAATTCCTATCTATTGTAAAATTAAATAGACACTTTCACTTGGGTGTATACCAGAAGTGAAATTATGGCCCCATTCAATCTGATGGAACTTTTTGCAATGGACTTCAGTGGGACTAGGACTTCACCCCAGGAGTGTACTTTCAGGCTAGCTAACATCTTTTTTAATGTACCCCCTACATAGCCTATTAAATAATCTTGTCATTACAGAATACAGAAGAGCCCATTTGCCAATTTGTCATGCTCTGACGAGCACTGTTTCATAGAGCTCCCCTCAACCCCTGTTGTTTCCTACTTACTAGTTAGAGCATGAAAAAGCCAGTGGGTCAGAGGTTGCTTTCTTAGTCATCACGTATACCTTATAGCAGCTAACGGGTTATGAAGGCTTCCTAATGGGCAACCTGAATTTAGTTAGAGGCTTTTGACATACCTGGTCCATCTTTTATTTGAAGATTTTTATTATAGGCATGGTTTCTTAAAAAAAACATGATTTGAAACAGCTGGCCTATGGAAGTCATAGGGAGAGAGGGCACCCTGTGTGTGTTGGGGGTGGGTGGGAGGGGGGATAAAAAAATCTGAGCATCCCTTATGTAGCTACAAAAGAAAGAAAAATTATGCTGGGTGTTAATGACTATGTTTTTTTCCACTCCTTACAAAAAAGCCATTTTTAAATTTGTTGTGCATTTCAGTAACTCTGAAAAGAGATTACCTTGGTACATCTGTAGAAGCACCCTAGAGTCTGTGAGTACCGATGTGTGCTGCCATCTCTGCGACAGTGCTGTGGCTATTGCTGTTCCACAACACTGCCTACAGCTAAACGGAGTGCAGAGGTGAAGGAAAGACACACAAAACCAGTTATTTTCCCCCAACGATGCTTCCTAAGGGGTGCAGGAGGGCTGGTCTTCATCAGAATTAAATATGAAAGGGTGAAATATGACAACTGAAATAACGCTGAAATGGACGGCAGGTTTTCCTTGTGAAGGATCTAAACTGCCAAGAGCTCAAAGCAATTTACTTTGGATTTGGTGGGAAAACTTAGGAGCTTCACCTGATGTAGTTACCTTAATGAGCATTTATCTTCTACTCAGGATTTATATATAAGAAATGTTTCAATTTCTTTGTGTAAATAGAATGAAAATGAAAATCTTAACAATAAATTTGGGGTTGGGAAAAACCTGAATTAACTATCTATTTACATAATTGTAACTGAGAAAATAGACAGTCCTCTGTTCTTATAATGTTCTTGTCATACAACGTACAAGAAGAACCATATAAATTAACAAGAATGGTAATGGATAGAGTCTCATGAGGACATTGTTATTTGCTTCATTTTTATGGACACATTCAGAAACCCAATCCCATGTGATTAAATCTCAGGAATATTTTAATGATCAGCACAGATTTTAAGCTGTTAAAAAATGTGTAGTTTGAAGAAAGATAAATAGAAAAGAATTGTGGGTTTAGGTCTCAGAACTTCTACTGTCTTTTAAATTGTATGTTAGAAGAATTTTTTTTATTTTCTTTTCAGAACCCTAAATTAACCATATACTTTCACCATAGTGTTTTCCTCATAATCATTCACAATATAGTGCTCCAAATTTTCTCTGATGCACGTATGTGCAGGTCTGCGCTCTATTTTACTGCTTGTGTAGATAAAAAGCTCTGCTTAGGATTTATCTTCAAAGCGTTCTACAAACAAAGCATTCTCCTAACTATATTCAAGTGTGCAATAATTTTTAGAGCCTGAAGTGGTTCTTGCTTAATTTCAGAAGGTTTAGGGGCTTTTGTATGTCTAGTAGAGATCGTTAATATAAAGCACTAGTATGGGTCTGATCCTACAACAGGATAAAAACCCTCTATGCCCTGCATATCTAATGCACTTGACTGTTTTGAAGACGATTTACTACACATATTGTATTTTTGCTATCGTTACTCTACATTATGCTGCCTTACACATGGCCAGTATATACATAAAGACCATTACATCCTTACATCAGAGGATTTCATACAGTTTATCTTTCAGGATGTTCTAATTCACTGCTTGAAAACTTATTAGTGTATATGTCCTGTATACATGAAGAAAATGGAAGAAAGCCTTTTTTTTCCTTTATTTGTATTCAAGAAACACCAGAAACCTCATATGTTATTGCAACCCCCATTGTGTGAGGGGCTATAAAAATATATATAGGAATTCTTTCTTTTTTTTTTTTTTTTTAAACAGTTGAAAAAAAATACTGAGAAGTGTTTCTGTCCTACTTTTACAGCCAGAAGTAAGGTTGGAGGAATGGGTCATCTTATTCTTGTTCACTTTTTTTCCCAAATACAGCTACCAGGAAAGTGGACTAGTAAACTGGGTGTGTGATTGAGTGTATGTTTGTTTGGGATATTTAAAATTTAATTTAATCCTAACGTCCTATCCAGTAGACTCTCTTTTTACACTTAATTTTATAATACATATCAACCATCTATCTGTTTATGGTTTGCCTTTAAAAATCAAAATAAACCCAAAACATTTCAGGATTTCTGGGAAGAAGTTCTTAGTAAGGTTCAGTCTGAGCACTTTTCAAGACATTTTAGCAACTTCAATCCATTTTGTTTTCATTATTTATCACATTTTAGATAAATGCTAATGGAGAGATAAATTAAGGATAACACCACTGTCATTCTCCATCCAAAGGGCAGTAGCTGGATAATTGAGCTGAAATACTTCGTTGGCAATGATAGCCAGGTCAGTCTTTGCTCATCTTGGTCTCTTTAATGTCTATGTAGTTAATACCTGGTTTTACCATAACTTAAAAGAAACAAGACTAATCCTGTTGCTGCTGTTAAAGTGAAAGAGTACTGGCCATGTGGATATATGGATGGGTGACTATTTCACAGTGCTGAAAGCCAGGTGGGACCAGAAAGGCACAGGGCAATACTGTAAGCAATGCAAAGCTATACTTTTGCACTGAGAGCTAAAAAAGGGATTTAACTATCCAGTAGGCAGTCATCCATCACTTTTTATATAGACTATTTTTTTTACATATCCACATTCACAAGAGTTAATGTGAGTGTACAGAACTGAATAGGAAAGAGAATGTAACTAGGCTGTTCTTTGTATATTCAAATTGTACATAGTCATATATTTAAAAGGACTTTGAGTCATTCAGGAAGACTTCCACTTTTCAGTGCTACAGAAACAGTGCAGTCAGAGCTTAGACAGGTCTTAGCTGCACTGCCTTCTGTAGTAGTTATCATTGGTTTAAATCAAATAAATTATTTTCTTTTCAATCTACAGAGCTAGTTTTATGCATTCTTAGTTTTACCAGCACATTTACTCTCAGATTTTCAATATGGCTAACTGACTGGCAGAAGCATTAGTTAATGGGATAAAAGCAGTAAAGGAATCAGTTTAAAAATCAGCAATCTCACAGGGGTTTGGATATCAGCCTACTTTAAAACATCTTTAATGTGTATTCTTGAGAGATTTCTACTGGTGGTTTAAACTGCAGCCAATCAATTTCTCATTCTCACAGCATTTCTTGTACACCTTGAATGCACAAAAGGGAAGAGCAAGTATTTTCCATCCACCCCAGCTCTTTTCAAAGATAGATTAAAACCTCTCAAATCATTGCAATGAAGAAATGGCAAGTAATGACACATGTGAACCATGAAGAGTAGGATACTGAGCCTTTCCAGGGAAAACTCCAACTCCCAGTCTGAGAAATCAGAATATGCTTGGAGGCCTAGAAATATTTTTAGTATGTTGTGGAACAGTAACTGCAAAAGAATAATAGAATATTCTTATATAGATTGTAGTCACTTTCTGTTTAATCAGAATGGTTCATCTACCTTATTTCCTATATAGCATTGCTATCTATCTCTCTAATATGAACATTCAAAGAATGCAAAGGGAACAGAATGACTAGATCTTGGTTCATGCCAAATGAGGAGGGGGCAGTTCCCATCTTTATGGGAAAAGAGTTGTTACTTGTCATTGTCTTGTTTTCCCAGGGGTAAAATGACTGTTAACAAAGCACTAGAGATTTATGGATGAAAAGGTAAGTAAGAATCACTGTTATTAAAAAATGTACATTTTTGTAATATCTTTGTTGCAAATTGAAATGTAAAGATATCACTGTTTTAAGGATAGGGTGATAGCCTCATACATGTAGCATTTAAAATGTGTTTATAATTTTGATACTTTTCATTATGTTCCTGGAAAATATTTAATGGACTGCATTGTGTGGGTTAAATATTAAACTGAAGCTGATATTATGATTACAATGTGCAAGTCTGTACCCTAAATTCTAGCACAGTTTCTCCTTCCGAAAGTAGGATTCAAGAGAGAAATAGTTTAACAAGTATTTCTACTTTTTCCTCATATCCAGGTGTACAGGAATATGTTAAGGAAGAGTGACCAATGTTTGCTGTTCTAACTTCAGCATTAGGAATTAGTTTCAATTGTATAAATACATTGTATGACCTAATCCACCCCAAATATAATTTTTTTACTGTGGATATGTCATTAAAACCTCTTTCTAGTTCTGAACGTTAGAATTTAATTTTCATCAGCCTCCCATCGTAACTCCCCTAAGATTAATTGTCATCAACCCCTCTAAGGTCAGATACCTTTATACCTCTAAATGACTATGCCAGTATCTCTGACTATATCTATGTTACAAGGTGAAGAGAGGGCTTCACTTCACCAACGCAGGCATCCATTATTTCTGACCACATTGTTTTCTATACCACAACTGTGGCAAAGTCTCAAAGCAGCCCTGTAATACTTGGGAATTAGCATATACTCTGGGCTATTTTGTGCTTGGCTGTGGTTGTGCTTGGTCAACATAATTACAGAAGCATGCTAACATGCTGAGAATATTTAGGAGCTCAGGCTATGCGCATATCTGAACATACCCTTGAGGGTTTCTGATATAAGTAGGGGTTAAGTCTAGCCTTGAAAGTTGGCTATATATATGCTCTTAAACTATTGGCAGGTACCATATGTCTTGGTTCCCCTTCCACAATGCTGTATGTTAAATAAAAGAAAGTAGTTCAATACTTAGAGTTGCAACAAAAATCATAGAGAGGCCCTTCATATTACTTTCACCTAAAACTGTGGGTAAAAAACTTTCTGGTTTATTTGCTTTGTCTGAAAAGTTATGTGGTTCAGACAAAGCGTCTGCACTAGACAAGGACAAGCAGTGAGGAGAAGCAGAAGTGATAACCAAGGACATTCTGTCTATTATGATATTATACTGAACTGTCAGGAAAAATTAAATCAGAAGGTTGTCTAATCTCAGGAGCATCATACAGAACTTTAGCTAACATATATGCTATTCCGCCTTATTTTTACTTTTAATCAACTCCCTCTTTTTTCCTGTCCTCTCAATTTTCAGTGTTATCTAGGGCTGACAAATGGGTAAACATGACACAGATATCATTTTAAAGGATGCAAGGCAGGCTAAAATCTGTTCAGAAGGGGATATTTGGGCATCATAGTTCACTCAGCATTGGTTTTACTACCACATTAGATGGGGTGGGGCGGTGGGGTGGGTGGGGAGCAGAATATATATATACACATTTTAAGGAAGAGGGCCATCCAGAGGGACCTTGGCAGGCTTGAGAGGTGGGCCCATGAGAACTTCATGAAGTTCAACAAGGCCGAATGCAAGATCCTGCACATGGGTCTGGGCAATCCCAAGCACAAATACAGAATGGTAGGAGAATGGATTGAGAGCAGCCTTGAGGAGAAGGACTTGAGGGTTTTGCTTGATGAGAAGCTTGACACAGCCCAGCAATGTGCACTTGCAGCCCAGAAAGCCAACCATATCCTGGGCTGCATCCAAAGAAGCATGACCAGCAAGTCAAGGGAGGTAATTCTCCTTCTCTACTCCACTGTCATGAGACCTCACCTGGAGTTCTGCGTTCAGCTCTGGTGCCCCCAGCATAAGGACATGGACCTGTTAGAACAAGTCCAGAGGAGGGCCACAAAGATAATTGCAGTGGTGGAGCACCTCTCCTATGAAGATGGCCTGAGAGTTGGAGTTGTTCAGTGTGGAGAAGGCTCTGGGGAGGCCTTATAGCAGCCTTCCAGGAACTCAAGGGGGCTTACAAGGAAGCTGGAGAGGGATTTTTTACAAGGGCATGTAGTGATAGGACAAGAGGGAATGGCTTTAAACTGAAAGAGGACAGATTTAGATTAGGTATTGGGAAGAAACTCTTCACTATGAGGGTGGCCAGTCTCTGGAACAGGCTGCCCAGAACAGCTGTGGATGCCCCGTCCCTGGTAGTGTTCAAGGCCAGGTTGGATGGGGCTTTGAGCAACCAGATCTAGCAGAAAGTGTCCCTGCCCATGGCGGGGGGGTTAGAACTAGATGATCTTTAAGGTCCCTTCCATCCGAAACTATTCTATGATTCTGTGATGATGCTATGATACCATAATTGAACTATTTGTCACAGTACAAACGTTAGTGAGGGAATGTTCCAGTACAAAATGCTAGTGTGACTTTTTAAAAGCTGCATTAAACCAGTAAAAAATACAAAATGTACTTTGGAGAATGTTGGGCATACTGATGATATTACAATAAAATATACCTAATAGACATAAATGAGTGCTATCAATCATTGTTTTAGAACTTCAGAAAGTCAAAACTTGAGAAAGATTAAATGTCTACCTAGAAAGTGATTTACAGTGAAGTTTCTGTAGTTTGAGTAGTGTCAGCAAATGTGCCCTCTTCAACATCAGGAAATTTTAGATGGCTGTCTCCGGACGGAAGAGGTGCCATTTGAAAATGTGCATAGCTACCGTCTGAGTTTTGTGTGACCCTTCTGTGTTTTAAATAACATTGCTATATCTTCCCACTGGCATCATCCTCATTCTGTATTCTCAGTAATGTCGCAGTATTATTATGTACTTTGCTGATGTCCGATTGCAAACAACCACTGCTAATCGGCTTACTCCAGCTTCCATATATAACTTTTAAACAGCTTATGAAGGTAACCCATTGATATTAAGGAGGGATAAGGCCCGTTGTTTTCAGGTGCCTGACAGGGAGATGGAAATTAACCCATCTTCCCATACAGTGCAGCAAAAGTAGGACAGCTTTCTATCAGTAATTCTCATTTATCTTTATTGTGTCAGATTCAGCGCTTTATCGTCAAACTCACTGCCTTATCACTGCCGAGTCTTGTATCGGGAATACACCAAGAATTGAGTTGCAAGAGGTTCAGAGGTTGAATATTTGGTTCAATATGTAGCAGTACATTTTTTTTCTGTAGTGATTTAAGGTTGTCCTTTATGAGATTTAAAGAACACTGTTGGCATAGTAATAGGTATTTAAAAAACAAATATGAAGTTAAAGAGAAAAATCAGTGTTCACTTTAGAGACAGTGTGGAAATACTGAAGGTGGGTGAGGGGAAAACAAAAACCTTTTCCAACAATCAGAGTTTCGACACTGATTATACAAATACTTCAAAAGAAAAAGTGATTAGTAGAGCATTTCAGAAAGCATGTTTAATACTATCCACTCAATGTAAAAACTTGGATTACGGTGTAAGAAAACAGCACTGATACCATACCATTTCACTGCATAAAACATGCAACATATTTTTGAGGGTTATTACTGAGCAACAGCGAAAAACATATGTCAAATTAAAAATAAAAGGTTATATAAAAAAATATTATACTGAAATGACACTTGGTATAGTTTAGGACACATACACATTTCTGAAAACAGACAAAATTCATAATTCCTTTATCTTATTCCCAACTGTGTATTCTCTCTGCAAAGGGATAGTATTTAAGAAGCTAGTATGTTTACTGCACTCATTTGCATTTCCTTGGTGACAAAATATTTTGCCAGAAAAATGTTTTAAATATGTATAATATAAAAATATGTTCAGGATTTAATATGACATTGCTGGGCTTTGATCATATAAATATATGTAGTTGTATAGATGTCCATCTTCCATATATTTAAGAGGAAATACTGGTTCTTAAATTCTAAATGGGTTGTAGATAAAAAAGGGCTGTTTAATACAGCATTGAAATTTTCATTTTCCCGAACATCTTCAGATTTTCAGCAGAAATTAGAAATAAAAACATCCACCCCTACCCCACCCCACCCCCAGCAATAGTCTTTTAAGTGAGAGTAACGTGTTGCCACTGACTCCCTACATTGTTTCTGTGTTTCAGGCTTGTATATACATAATCAGACTAACTGAAGTGCTAGCCATGTCAGCACAAAGCACAGAGTGAATTCATTTACCTTCTTCGTTTGAGTGTACTTTGTCTGTCTAACCAATCAACAGCAAACATTTTTTTCCTCCAACCCAAGAGGTATATGAATGCATCAAAGTAGGTTACTCCTGTTATTTCTGTCCTCTCAAGTTTGAGGTGCAGACAGTGACATTCAGGTATTTAGAAATTTGGTTTTAGAAAGCCCAACCAACTAAAATCAGAGGTGTTTGTTTTGAAAAAGTAGTTGTTAAAAAAGAGCTAAGAGTAATTTAAAGATTCTCCTTTCTAGCATACACACACACACACATGTATAGTGTGATGTCCACTGAATATGCCCATCTCTCTGTTCACCTTGCAGTGCTGATTGATGCAAGCTTTCTAAGTTTAACATCTTTGCTGCAACAACTGTAATACTACCTGTATCATCTCTCATGTCTGTGACGTGTCACTGTTTTTTTGTTATATCAAAAAGAAAAGGAACTGTTTGCATTACATAAGCAACTACATTAAATTAACACAGTTAAACTTTTTGAAGTTAAAGAAACATAGTAGGAATGAAGTTTTAATTTCTGAGTATCTCCAAATCATCCTTGGATGTTGATAAAGCCTAAGGAGACAATAAAACATGGCTGCATAAAAATAATGTTTTGATGTCTGATTGTCCCTAAGATATCATGAAAGGAAGAGTATTTTTCCTCTGTGGATTTTTTTTTATTTTGTTATGTAAATAATTGCCTTCCTCTTTATCTGATCAAATCCAATTACCTCTGATCCTCCAATGCCCAAGAGCTTTTTGCTTTTTTGTTGTTGAATATTTCTCTGTATTAAAACATTCTGACTCTTTGGCAATGTCTCCTGTCTTCTACTTTTAAAAAGTCTTGAAGTTCACTGCTGAACTCAGATCTTTAAGCTGAACCTTTTGAGTCTAAATAAGCTTTATTTCAGATAGCTAAAGAAACTGTAGGTCACATATTTCAGTTCTCCTTTTTCTTTCTCATAGTCTTATCTCCCCTGATTTAACTAGGCTTTTAGCCCCCGCTGAGAAGTCTAACCAGTAAAGTGAAGCACAAGCATCCAAATTTAATTTCCAGAAGGCACTGCAATATTTTTTTTTATGTCATGTTTTTAAAGAACTGAAAAGTTTTTTATTTTGAGCTTCCCCCCCCCCCCCCCCCTTCACTAAAAAAACCTCATCACCTGATCTGCTGTATCCTGCTGATGGTATCTCCAATTGCAGTCAAGAGCTCAGCACTGCCCTGTAGCTATGTGAGATGAAGGTAACTGCTATGGGAGACACCTGGGAAGTAACTGAAAATGTATACCCCAGACTAAACAGATGAGGCTCGGCAGGTTTTATAACTCTTCAGGTTAAAATTTTCCATGCTGGCTAGTCATCTTGGGAGGAGGACTTGAAAAAAATCTGCCAGAATGGTTCAGCTGTTTCCAGCAGCTAGGCTGGAGAAAAATGTGTTATTTTTCAAAGCTAAATTGTAAGTGACCTTGAAATTTGGCAGAGGAGTGGCATTTGTGTCATGCATGTTTCTTTTGCTATCCTGTGACAATCCAAGCAAATTTAGCCAAGTTGAAAAGGCACATATGTTCGGTGGATACTTACGAGGACTTCAGTAATATTAGCTCTAAAAAAGTTACTGAGCGTGTTTGGTCTCTTACAGTTCATAATACTATACAGATGATGAGATGCTATGCTCAAATATAACAAAAAAATACTTCATTCAGGTCAGAGCTGTAAGGATGAAACTAATCACACCTGATGTGATCTTTGAGCAAAGGAATTTTTCTGTCTTTCACCTGCTTTCTCCCTGTCCCAGTACTTTTTCTCCTCTCCCTCCATAACACTGCTGAGAAAGCTGGCTAGCTCAAGTATGCAGCGTTTAAACAGCCAGAGAAATAGATACATTGGTAATAGAAGTTTGGGGAGGGTTTGGCTAGATACGGAGCAATCAAGAGGGAAGCTGGGGAAAGAAGGAACAAGTAAACTGAATTAAGTTGAATGAGGAATTATGGGACTCAGAAGTACATGGTTGCAGAGCAGTGGAAAGCAAGCAGGGTATAAAAAAAGAGGTTACTTTAAATAATGTGTAATAATGATATCTGACATAAGAAGCTACAGTTCCCTGACATTTTTTCTCCACAAACTGATTACTTTTGGTACGGTGTTTCGTCAAAATCACTCCTGTTGTTACTGTAAAGCTAAACTATATAGCTAGAATTTTCCGTTTCCCTTAAGCAAGGTATTGGTTTCTTTGAAGAAATGGTGCATTTCAATCCCTCTCAGTTTGTCAGTATTTGAGGAGTTATTAACTTGGTCTTCTTTTTCTCTGCCTTTTGAAATCTGACATGGATTTGTCCCACATTTCCCAGAGGCTTCTGTGTGCAATTAGCCATTGGATTCACTGAGTAATTACCTCATTTTTCATGTAAAATGTGCTTGATTTATTGTATACTTGGGAGGGGATGGCAGGGATAGGTCAACAACAGGTAGAGGAGATTAGCAGGGAGATGCTTTGCTGCCCTGGTAGCAATCGCTCCGCAGGGAAGCAAACTGCGCGGGAGCAGTGCCACTCAAGCCTTGGCAGCGGTGTACCATTTGACTTTGCCACTCCTCTGTGGAGTTTGTATTAGTGACTGCCAGCCAGATTTTAATCCCTGCCTAGCTATAGGAGCCAGCAGATTGTGAAAATGATGGAGGTGTTTAAAGAATGTGCTTGGAAAAAAGCAGATACTTTTTTCTCAATGGGAGTTGCGAGCTGTTTTAGAAGCTATCTGCCAGGCAGAGTAGTTACAGTGTACTGGGGGGGAAATGTAGGCTGACATATCTTTTCAGACAGGTATTATTTGCCCTCACTGTCCTGGATTAATGGATTTTTAAATAGCGGTTTCAAAATATTGTACTAGAAAAATGATATGGAATAATGAGGGTTGTTTTTTTGTGAGTATTTTTTCCATGAAAAGCAAAAAGCATGGGTGGGGGGACTTAGCAAGAAGTATGAGCTGTTGAAGATATATGTGTGGTAGATTAAATTCTGGTAAATCATATAATTAAATCTGTGATGAACTATCAAATAATTTCAGTTGTAGTGGAACAGCCTGTATTTATTCTGCCTTTATATCAAACAAAGTTGGTAATGAGTATTCCTTTGTTATTGTCATTAGTTATTTTATTTTGAAATCCTTCTAAGATCCTAAATTTTAAAATTGAATTTTGGAGATTGAAGGAGAATTATAAGAAGAACTAAATTTCACTTTTGATGATGAAGGTATTTAATCATAGGCACAATTTACCAACAAGCATAACATGTTTAAACATCCTTAATATCTATGAAAGGTGGTTGGATTTTTTTTTTAATAAAAAAAACTAAGTACTTTTACATGCAGAAGTATGCAGTCTCTACTGCTGTATGTGAGATCAAATAAGTGACCAAAATAGTAAGATTTCACTTCTAAAATGATGGTTTTGGATGGTCCTTATCTGCTAAGCTTGTGCTGTGAAGTTGGCCTCTCAATATTCCTTTTATGAGAGGCTAGTCAAAAATATTAGATTATAATGGCGGATGCTTATGAGCTTTCTGAAGATAATGAAGATGATTTGTTACATGATTTTATTTTGTCCTACTTTGGAACATTCTTAATTTTTTACTTTCATTCTATCAGTTTTCTAATTCTAATCAATGTCAGTGTATAAAGAGGTCATTGCACTGAGAAAGATTTTTGCTATCACGTATTTCTCATACACAAAAATCTCAGTGTATACATATAAACTCAGTATTCCACAAAATCTCAATGTAAGCATTTAGAAACAAGAAATTCATATGTACCAATTATAAAGATGCAGTAAGATGATATGATGCTAAAGCAGAGAACAGTTGACACACTACCAGTACTTAATTAGCTTATACTCCAAAAACAAAGGGCAACTTACTGTCCCGTGGACCACCACCCCTCTCCCCTCTGTGAGAAATGAGCAGTAATTACAGTGGTTTTCTTCCATTTGTGTAAGAAAAGAGGGAGACCAACTGAATCTCTCACTAACACTGATTTACAGTACTTTGGGAGTGATTAGAACTTGTACAGGATTCGTAGATTTACACAACAGAAGTTTTAAGTAATCATATATTTCCTGAAAGTTTCCCAATACTGTGGAGCAATTTTGTCAGAAAAGCTTTGTTGAGGATTAGGGGATGTCTGTGCTGGCATGCAGAGGTGAAGCAGTCGTGTCTAACACTGAGTAAATCCAATGAATATCTACAGTCAGATAGATGTAACTGGCATTTTCAGTGCATAGTTTTATTTTCTATATCCTTTTTGTTGTTGTTACTGTTTTTCTTTAGTAATATTTTACAATATTTATTCATTGGAGGGTTTTGGTTTTACACTTGTCTGGGTTTACGTGTTTTTCTTTCCAACAGATCATAAAGTTCAGACTCCTTTTTAACTCTTCCCTTTATTCTAACTCCAAACTTAAAAAAGAAAGAAGAAAAAAAGACCCCCAAAACAAGATCCCATAATTTTCCATGACATAAAGTACCTAACATGTAAGATTGCAGAATGATGTCAGTAAGACTCCATGAGTATAATTTCTGATATGCTGATGGGGTTTCAGTGCCTGATTTATGTGCAGCAAGTCCAGACAAGTGATTAAAGTGTAAATGTACCCTTTCCTTCTAATTTTGGAACTTTTAAATTTTTCCTGTGCATAGAACAGGACGATGAAAACTGAATTCCTGTATTAACAGTGAAAAACAGAAAAATGTATTCAAACTGTGAATTGTGAATCGTGTTTAACAGTTTGCTTGTTATTGCCATTGTAAGGTTTGAAAAATTTCCCTCAGGAAAAAAAATAGTATCTCTCAAAATAATTTCAAAAATCAGCATTGATCAATAATTGTGGCTATATGGGATCAAAGTTATGGTTACCATGTTTTTCCCATGTGATTATGGTGGGTGCAATCTGTGGTGTCATTCTAGCAATGTTTAGTACATCTTATTTTTTTGCATGCTTTTACTTTCATTCAGGAAACATAAGGTATGTGCTTGACTGATATGGGGGGAAAAGAGAAAGGAAAAAAATTCCAAAATTCAAATTATAGTGATTATGGTAAGCCTAAACTTAAAGGGGGCTTTTAAGAAAGATGGGGACAGACTTTTTAGCAGGGCCTGTAGCAGTAGGACAGGGGGCAATGTTTTTTAGCTAAAAGAGTGTAGACTTAGATTGGATACTGAGAAGAAATTCTTCCCTGTGAGGGTGGTGAGACACTGGAACAGGTTGCCCAGAGACTTGTGGATGCCCCATCCCTGGAAGTGTTCAAGGCCAGGCTGGATGGGGCTTTGAGCAACCGGGTCTAGTGGAAGGTGTCCCTGCTTATGGCAGGGGGTATAGAACTAAATGATCTTTAAGGTCCCTTCCATCCGAAACCATTCTGATTCTGTGATAATCTTTTTGTTGGCTTTAAGTCAGCTTTGTTGGAGGTGCTCTGTCTTCAAATCCACCCTTAACCTTAGCCAGGATGTCTTAAAATTGACATAATTTTTTGGCTGGTCTTCTGAGCTTGCCCAGTTTGATCTGAAAATACAGAAATCGTCTAGATGCCCACATTCTCTCTTTTATAACAAAAGACTGAATAGTGTTCTGGCAGCTGATATAAAATACTGATAGTAAACGTGTGTATAAGAATCAGTACTGGACATTTGTAACTAATATACAGGTTTTCTATTAGGCCAGTTTGAACTATGTCTTTCTAAGATTCCCTAAGCAATTCAGTAACTGCTAAGATAAACTTAGCTTTAGCTACTTAGTGTTTTCATGTAAGATTTTTCAGAAATAAGCAGCCAATCAAAAGAATCACATCCCTAGGAAAAACATATTTTCTTATCCATAAGGGAATGAAGAAACAAACAACAAACCACCAAACAAAAAGCCCTCTCATTACTTTAGAGGTTAGTTATCTTCCATATTCAATAGTTCCTAAATTATGTCATTTGTCTTTATTTTCCCTTTACTGTCACAGCAGTTAAGTGCAGTTTAGGAGGAAAGTGAGGTACAGAGTACGTTTGCTTTCTGTCCTTTATGATCCTTGGCTGGCTTTGTGATGGGTGACTGGCTATCCAGTATTCTTAGTGCACATTTGAGAGGCATCAAAGAACACCCAATGATACTGATTGTGTGGCTGTAGTCATGTCATAGTCCTGATCTTAATGGAACTGTATTCCTTCACGAGGAACCTAGTGGAGCTACATTATTGCTGAAAATAGTATACCTGAAAAAGGGGTAAACAGCCAAATGTATTCTAATTCACCTTTATTCCATCACCAATACAATATTTGCTGTAGGATAACTGAAAAGCTGAATCTAAGACTTTCCTTTCCTTTGTATTTTGTCAGTATCTTCTCTGTACCTTTTCCAAAGCTAAATGACATTTTCTCAATAAGTATTATGTTCCAATACTTGTGTTTCCATTATCATGGAACTATTTGCAAATTTCAGGCAGCATTTAATGGTTATCTTGAACTGAAAAGGATGCTGTGACTTTCCTTTTATACAAAGTTTCAGGGGCTAAACTTTTCAACAAGAAACAGCAAGATCCATTCTGTGTCTGAGGACCTGTAAATTACTATTTTTCATTTTTCATTACAGGTCCTTAAATATTAGAGTCTAAGTATTTGAGATTTGGATTTTATTCAGTACATCCTGCTCCAGACTTTCTGCTCAATATAGGTTATTAAAATACTTAGAGGACCCAAGGGTGAAAATGTTGATATTGCCTGATGATTAGTGCATCCATCCAGGAGACAAACATGCAGCTTTCTGTTTTTCTTCCCATTATTTTTTAATTATTTATATGGAGTAGATTGACAGGACCTCCCAGAAATGTTTCTGGCATATCCTTTTGTGAAGAAAGAAAAAAAAAGTCACATCCCTTCAGGCAAACAAATAAGTCACACCTGTGTTCTTGTATGACTAGGCTTTTTCTAAAACTTTTTCCTTTCCTCTTTTGTCACTTTTGAAAATGCTGTGATTTCCCCTTAATTTACTCTGGTTTTCTTAAAAGTTTCCCATATAAATATTTAATTTCAATTTATTTTAAGATTGTATATCAAAGAATATGAAATATATCGCATGTTTCAGTAACTTGGGCAGGTATTGCTTTTGCCTGGTTTGTGTTTGTTTCTTTTGTTGTCAGCATATTCTATTCTTAATTTTATCATCCTGTGTAAAATACCTACAATTACCAGAGTATCTAATGTCTTGATTTACACTTTTTCAAGGTAGGAATTTTGCCAGATATTTTCAGGGTTGATTACTCATTTTCAGCATCTATTTAGATTAATGTGTGTAATAGTTTTTGCATAGATAACTTTTGATTACCTAAATATAGCTTTTTTTGCAATTTTTCCTCAATTGATGTCAAATTGATTAGACACTAACGCCCTAGTATGTCGCTAGACTGTTTTCATCTGGTAAACAGAGGTAGGATAGTCACTTTACAGCCCTCAGAGATTTCCAGCTGAAATGAGTTAACATGAAAAAGCTACTAAAGTTTCCCTACTTTCTCTCCACTCTACTCAGTCGTAAGAACTACTGACCTTTGAATAACTTTTCTGTTAACTATATATTTTCAAATTCCTTATAAGCTCCCATAAGAGTTGAAGTCTAAATTTCAGTTGATGTTCACAAGGTATTTAAATTCCAGGTACATAACCTGATTTTCAATAATCAGATCATAAACTTTAGAAAAAAACCCTAAATTCTTGGGCCATGCTAACAAATAGACATTCAGGAGAGCTATGTGTAGAATATAACTAATTAAACCCACAGATGTGAAGTGCATTTATTAAAATACGTTTCAGCACTGGCTGGATGGTCTTAGCTTTCAAAGGAAAGTGAATGTAGGCTCTGAGCAAGCTTCTCAGCAGTGTAGTCAAAAAGAACTTTGCCTCCTCTGGGTAAAGTGACATGTACTTTATTTGGTCCTTACTGCAGGTGACATTGGAGTTACATTTTGAAGGTGGCATCCTAGTCTGTTGGGATTAAGTGTACTCCAACCAATGCATTTAACCAGTTCATTTACATTTCTACACAAATTCCCTCTTCAGTGTTTTAGACTTTGGACCAAAACTTTCCTTTTTATGCTCACCACTTATTTTATCCTTCCCTTTTTTGACATGTTTCTCTTACTTTTAACCTTGGGCTATTATGATACATTTTGAAAGGCTTCACTCGTCTTATTCACCTCTCTTCTCTTTTTTTCTTCTCCCTTTTCTCTTTTTGACCTCTCTAGCTGTTCCGTAAAAATGCCTGATATTATGCCTCATGTCTTCAAATTAATCTTTTCTGACACATTCTTCTCCTAATCTCTTCTTAGTTCACTTGTTTGCTCAGTCTTTCTGTCTCCTTTCCTTTAGAAGTGTCCCTGGTCTTTTGGGTTTGTTTTTTTCCTTGTAAGTCTCCTCTGGGGACTTGTGGCTGATCTGTCCTTCAGAGGAATGGGACAGAGGGGTGGTAAGGAAGCACTGAGTAAAGAAGTACAGCACTTACCGTTCTTGTGGGACCTACAATGGGACAGCTAGGTAGTTAGATAATTTTGAATAAATGTGTCGTGCTTTCAATTGCAATATATGAAAGAAACAGACTACATTTCTGAAAACTCTCTGTAATGCTGGGACCAATCTTGTAAAATGGTATATTCTGACACACTTGGATACACAATCACCCAAAGTAAATAAATGTCAAGTAATGAAAAACAAAATAAAAACTATAAAGTGTTACATGTGAGAAAAGGCATATTTAGTTCTAAAGGAAATTAATAACCATTGTACAGCACCATTACTTATTAAACCCTGAAGCTTTATCACAGACAATTCCACCCTTTTTTCATTTGCCATTATTTTCCATTTATTTGAATATAACACAATAATTTCTCTAACATGATGGTGATAAAATAATGTGAACATGAGCTTTTCAAAAACAAGAACTCATTATGATTGTCTCCCTATCTATGAATCATGTCTTGTTTAAATAACTAGTGATGGATAAATAAATTGCTATACATTAGCTTACGATGGGAAAACTTAAGCTACCAGTAATAAACATTTCATGTGGTGAGCTATATGAAAATAGCCCAAATTACTCACTTTCAGGAAGATTTGTGGTAGTCTTCCAGCATGTAGTGTTTTCTGAGAAAGCTCTCAAAAATTGTCTAATACAGAGACTTTTTCCTCCTCATGCAACCTTATGTACTGAAACTAGACATGTATGGAAAACTGTAAATGAAACTAGAAGTGAAAAGGATGCAGGCACATACGAAATCAAGGTATCAAGATATCCTGGCTTATTTTAGGTGATGGCTGCAGACAAGTCCTGTCTCACCTTTTTTCGGCAATCATATTTCTAGAAATAGGTAAATTTGGTACAGAAACTCCTAGACTGGCATAACTTGGGTCTAGAACAACCAAAATTTGCATGGCCCTGTGCCTAACTGATATCTCCTGACAGGAAAATGAACACAAACATGAAGCCTCTGTATCCCAACTCTGCTGACAGGATAAACACAAACATAACATTCCAGCTCAGGGATCCATTACCCAATGTGGGTGAGCAATTTATGTCTCAGGTTCAAGTGATTGTATCAGGATTATAAAAAATTTCTGGTAATGATGGATATTCTAGTGAAGTTATTTAGCTAGCAACACCTGCAAAAATCTCAGCTATTTTATTAATTTCACTGAGATTTCATCTCTTCAGCTTGACTTTAAGAATAATTGCATTTTTAATTGAAATATATGTATAGAATAACTGTATGTATGCTTTTAAAAATGTTAGTGTCAGTAGATTTTACATGAGTACATGGGAAATACCAGGAGAAATTAATTTCATAATAATGATTTTCCTGAACTGGAAAAAGGCAGTGTGTTGAAGTCTACTTTATTTTGTTTACTATTAAGCCCATTGTCAATACTAAATATATTAAACGAGTTCATGTATTTTGCACCAACTCAGAGATGCTTCCTCTTCTCTGTTTCACAAAGTTCATGAGTGTGCTTTCAGATAACAGCTGAACTCCACAATAGATATCATATTTTTATCTAACCACCATCACCCGGTTGACCTGTAATAGCTGTATTGTAATACAGTCGTAGTATAATGTAATTTTCACAGGTGGTTTTTTTCATTGAATAGGATGCCTTTTGTTAGAAGTTTCTTTAGATATACAACCTGAAAAAACAACCCACCCCAGCCAACCAAACTTCCACATTTCACTGTCAACTTTTAATACAAAATAAGTTACAAACCCATTAGGTTATATAATGCTGGTTTTATTTTTCTTTCATTTAATTATTTTTAAAAAATCTGTAAACTAAGTATGCTTCTTTTGTTTGAGATATATTGGAAAGTGAGAAGGAAAAAACCAGTTCTCTATGTCCATGCCACATGATGTGACTGCTATTCAGGATCAAAATGGCCGGTATCACTGTGATAAATTTTTTTCTGATTTAACAAACCACATTACTTTCTTAATCCTGTTTACTCTGTAATTCGTTGTATGTTAATTAATATCAGTGTTTTAAGAACTTTAGCAGATTTAAACTCAGCAAAATTATCTTCTGTGGTTTTGCTCTTTACACAATACAAAGAATGTGTAAAAAACACTATTTGGTGGTACATACCATTGATTCCTTATTGTAGATACATACACACATGATAACCTATGCATGGACAAAATGAGGCATGTTCATACTCCAAAGGAGGAAATTACACAGCAAATTGATATGTTCTGAAAGTTTCCTCATAGGGTCACTTTTGCATTTCTGACCTCTGACAGTCTCTGAGGTGCTTTTTAACTCCTGCTTCATGTTTTTTAGGATGGAATTAAAGGAGGAGGAAGGGAAAGAGAGGGCAGTTAGGAAGTTAGAACATAAATATATACAAAATGGATTTTTTTAGTTCTGCCATCTATCCTAAACCAGTCATGTTTAGAATGGTGCTGTTATTCTACAGCAACTTTACTTACTCTAATCTAAAAGTGACTTTTGTGCTTACAGTACGTAACTACTGTTGCAGACTTGTACACGTGCGCCTAACTTTATTGTTGCATATTGATAACAATATTATTGTACCAGTACTGTACGTAGAAACTGAACTGATACAGAGGAAGAAGTGCAGCATTACAGAGGCTGTGTAGACACAAATAACTTGTCATTTACTAAGCTGCTGAAAAGCCCTCAAATAACACTTCTTATTGTTCACTATAGCATTTGTTTCATACTACCTGAATGCTTTGTCAATAGTTGAAAACTGAGCGCAGTATGAAAACGGTGTGTCAGAACAGCTGGGAGTTTCACAGATCTAATACTTTTGTTCCAGTTTCAAAATGGGACTGTATAGTTTCTAGAAGTGACTGACAGGAAACTTCTGTTTATAGCCTGGTGCAGAAGCTGAAAACCTCATCATGGTCCATTTCCTTTCAAATTGCTGAGGAAAATAAAAGCTGAAAAATGTGAAGGAAATGCTAAAGAAGCCATTTTTCACTCTGCTAATAATGTTCTACAACACAGAAAGCCAAATACTGCATTTTATCTCTGTGAATGTAACTCAGATTCAGGCTTGTAAAGGGTGTGAGGAAAATGGATTTAAACATAGGTCTTAGTTTAATTTAGAACTGATTGCTCATTAATCTTTGGAATAGTTACCCAAGCTGTCTTCCAACTGCAGGGTAGGCAATTGGCTGCTATCATCAAACCCTGCTGTGCAGTATTCAGTTCTTCTTTGGCACAATATTTAGCCTTTTGTTCAATGTTTACATACAAAAAATTAGTGAGAAAATATTGTTTAATGAGGTAGTATAGTTAGATCAAAAGAGTTAAACATTCAGTGTCTCTAAGTGGGTAGCGGGTGTGAACCCACTTGAGTTGTTAGATGCAAAGCATAATTATTTCACACTTTTCATTTGGTGAGGCAGAAACCTCTGACTCCATGGAAACTGAGGAATACCTTGAGCTGCTAATTCAAAATGAGGAATAAGATCTGCAAAGGCTAGATTTAATTGTTACTTATTACTTGGTACGTAATTTGATTTTTATTGTCTATGGAATAAAGAAGCAACACCTGGTAGCTGTGATCTGAAAGATTCTGTGGGATGGTTAGCCCTATTTTAGCTTTTGGATTTCCTGGAGGTTATATCAGCTGGCGATGTGGAAATGGTGAACTTTGGTGTGTCCTTTCCACTAAACAGGAAAAGAATTGGCAAAAGTGGTTTCCAACCGGGACAGACATTGTATGTTTGCTTGAGCAGGTGGGAGCCATTCTTTTGGCTGATTCCCTTGTTGACTGAAATTCTTCCTTAGTTTGAGTGACAAAGACTGAATCCTTTGAAGGTCACATAAAGTGTTCAGTGTTGGTGACATTAAAAACCAGACCATGGACTATCTGTCTGAGAGCAGAGCTGCTAGCTGACTAATTCCAATGGTCACCTTGGTTCAATATCACTTTTTTTTTTGCTTAGAAGTATCAGGGAACAGCCCAAGTTCATCAGCCTTTACCTTCTGACTTGGTAGAGAAATAAAATACAACAGAAAAATAATAGTATAACTTGTGCTGAATGACAAAAACTTTGACTTTAGACGAGTATATGAGATGAAAGAATAGTTCTGTGCACGTGCAGAAATGTCAATATAAAACTGTTGTTAGTGAAATATCAGTCAGAATGGCATTTATATTTGAGAAATAAATGCATTGAAATGTTAGTATTAACATTATTAGAAAACAGCATACTAGTAAAGGCTAAATAAAGAATACATATGAATTTCAGGACTGCTGGCCTCCAAGTAATTTCAAGGAGCCTGAGGACAAGGACTTTTCATGTTATGTTCCTTTTTATATCTCTATTCTGGCACCAAAGGACAAATTGACTAATAGGAAACTCATGCCAGTCAAAACCATTTTATTTAGTGTAATCCCTTGTCAGGCTAATGCAAAAGCATGTATCTTATTTTAATGGGACTGCCACTGATCTGTCAAATAAAAAAAGTTGTGCAGTTTAAACATGTTAGTATTTTTGTCTTGAAAAGGCAGCCAGATAGGAGCTATGGCTGCTGTCTATAGCCATATCACCAAAACATCTGACAGTGGTCAGAGAAATTAAGCCAGATGATCTGCTACACAGTCAAGTCAGAATTAAGATGGTTTTACCTATTGTGAGCCCTATTATTGTAGAACAAAAAATTTTAAAGGAAGGAATATTCCATAAAGGTATAAAACAGAATAATCATAACAGGTACCTTCAACTTCTGTATGGAATATTAGTTACTATTACATAAACATAGATCTGTGAATTCTGTAGAGAGATATTATGTTGCATTAGTTGTCTACCTATCTTGTTTGATATATAAGGCGTACTGTTTTGAGAAATAAGTAACATATTTGAGTTTCACTGGTGTAATATTTAATAAATTTTTTCTGTCAATTCTGCAAGTTTCAAAATTTTCCCTTTGAAAATAATCAAAGGTCATTCTTTTTTCCTTGTTGATAATGAGTGATAGCCAAATTGTACATATGTATGTAACATAGATTTGGCACTGCAGTGATGTAAATGTTTCTTGTATATTTAGATATATTTATAGTGATAGCATATAGTATAGTACATATAGTCTCATATGGTATGAAATACATCTGTTTTCCACAGAAAAGTTGAAATTTCTGTAATGGTTATTCCAGTGCAAGCCAAAAGCTCCTGTATGGAAACTTGTTCCCATCGTAACTGAAATTTTCTGTAGGAAATACCCCTGTTTGATCTGGTGTGGGGGTTGCATGTTGCAGTCTCTTCCCTCAGGGTGTTGGCTCTGAAGGAAGGTGCAAAGCTGATGGGTAAGAGGCAGATCTGACTGCGTAGGCCGATTTGTTCAGACAGGGTGGCTAGTAACCTGGCTGTTGAGCAAGTTATAGATGGTAGAAACATTATCTCTTATCTGCCTCATTCCAAATAGTCTCCTATTATCTTCAGATCTTACTATGTTCCTACCGTGTTTAGCTTCTTATTTAATTCTTCTAGTCTGAATGGCTAGCACCAATTCAGAAAAGAAAATACTGATATATCCGGTTTTCTTTCTAAATCTAGCCAGCAGACCAGACAGACCTTTTTCTATTCAACTCTAAACTTTTCACAAAGCATTGTTATTGTATACTTTTACCCATGGCTGTCAGAGTAAATGCATGAAGCCATGTTTACCAGGTATTATAAATACTTATCAAAACATGCTAAGCCTTTATTTGAAAGTACTGTAACTTTACTACCCCAGAGAAGTAATGAGAATAATGGGGTAGCTTTTAAATATCACATATTTGGGTGCTTCTCCTGTCTTGTGAACATTGAGAAGTGAGATGTCACCCTCACCCAGTGAATTATTTCAGTCTGCAGTAGTATGGGATCTTTTTTTTAAAAATAAATAAATAAATAAATAAATAAATAAATAAATCCTTGATGTTTTACTCACCAGCCATAAAAAAGGGCGTCCCAGACAGGGAAGAAACAAAGGACAACTGTCAAAAGTCTTTTTGAAGATAAAATTAGAACAACTAACATGGAAAAGACAGCATAAAGTCTTCCTCTGCTTAGGGAGACAAAGTAATAACTTTAACCTATTAAATATTTAGGCACACTTCTAAAAATTTTACTGGATTGTTGCTGATCGGAAGTGAATTTTTGAATCTGATATTCTTGACTGTCTCATGTCCTGAGCAGCCACTCTGCAGAGTTACTGTCATGACTGTTTCTCACCATCAGACACCAGAGCTTGACACACTTATTTCATTCTTCATTTTTATAATCACTGCTTCAACTCTCATCACTTGGCTTCTAACCGTGCTTCTTAATGTGACTGACTGAGCCAGTGATCTCTGCTTTTCCGATGTGCTGCTGCTTAGATGGAATATTTCATTGTTCATCCCACTTGAAAGGATTACTCTGTGTTGACTGGAGATCAGGGTCAAGTATCATTTCAGTGTAATGACTGCAAGGAAAACTGTTCTACCCCTCTCTATGGACAGCATTACTGTACTCAATATTTCAATATTTCTACAAATCAATATATCATTTGATATATTTGATCTACAAATCAATATATCATTTATGGAAGTAAAATTTTAATCTAAACTACAAATTTTATTATAACTTGGATTAATAACCAAATATTGGTGAGTAGAAACAGGTGAAACTGCAGAACCAGTCACAATAACGATATTCTTCGGGTATCACAACAGACCTGGCATACTGGTAAAGCTATTATACTCTCTTAGTAGATGGGTTACTCCAAGGACCATTTCATAAAACTTGGAATGAACAACAGTAATGTAGACTAATGACAAAATGGCAAATGGAATATGGTCTTTGGTGTAACTAAATTGGACAGGCAGTGTTTCTGTTTCTTCATTAATATCTTAAGTAATAAAATGTGGAACAGCAGCTGAACTTACCACTTTTGGAATTATCAGTAGTTTTAATCATAACAGATAAAGAAGTCCCTCAGCTTTGCCTCAGGGTCCATTTACTTTCCCAAGCAGCACAAAACTGCTGGTATAAATGCGTTTGTCTCAGGTCTTCCTACTTAATTGTAACCACTACATATCATATGTATTCTACTGTCTGCAGTTAGGTGTTATTAATACAGAAGCTCCATGTGTATTATCCATTAAATTATACTACTTCAGGGAAATATAAATTAAATTGAATTATTACATACTTCCTTAGGTTAGTAATAAATGATAAAGACAAAAAAAAAGTAATCTTTTTTGATACACTAATTCCTTTTAAAACAAGGAGATTCAAATCGCATTAGGATGACATGTGAAGAATTCTCATAATATTAAAAAGATATTTTCTTAGCCTTAGCAAGGATCAGTTAATTTCTTTTAATACCATCCTGTTTTGCCATATATTATATTCAGCTTAGCAATACTAGCCCCACAGAATACAGGAAGAAAAATTTATAAATTAGATAATCCACTAGATACCCCTGATTAAGCACAAAATATTTTTTTTAAAATGGAGTGCAAAAGGGAACATTATGTGTCTGTTTCTCTAAGCACAGTGTTCTGGGTTAGGATTAGTGCTGGTGTATTGGCACACAAAAACCTTTCACAACAAAAATTGTCTTGTCAGGTTAGATGTCTGTCTTTTCAGTTAGTATTGGAAAGTGATGGACCGTATCCTTGCCTGGAACTTACATTTTAAATATCTGTATTTCATTTTAAGAATGAGTCAGGTGTATTGGATCCTAACTACAAGTTTTTTAGCATGAAGTGCTGAAATAATTATTGACTGTCTATGTTATACACTGGTTAATTTGCAAGAACTTTGGAGGACTTGCTTAGAGTAGGATTGTGCTTTGTATTGTGAATTTTGAGGAGTATGTGCTCATACTAATGGTTGTGCTTTAACCCTGGCTGGCAACAAAGCACCACACAGCTCCTCACTCACTCCCCTCTAGTGGGATGGGGGAGAGGATTAGAAAAGTAGAAGTGAGAAAACTCATGGGTTGAGATAAAGGCAATTTATTAGGTAGAGCAAAAGCCACACACACAAGCAAAGCAAAACAAGGAATTCATTCACCACTGCCCGTCAGTGGGTGGGTGCTCAGCCATCTCCAGGAAAGGAGGGCTCCATCACACTGAACAGTTACTTGGGAAGATAAACGCTGTAATGCCAAATGTCTCCTGCTCCTTCTTCTTCCCCCAGCTTGTATATACTCAGCATGACATCATATGGTATGGAGTATCCCTTTGGCTAGTTCAGGTCAGCTGTCCTGGCTGTGTCCCCTCCCAATTTCCCGTGCCCCTCCAGCCCTCTCACTGGCAGGGCCCAAGGAACTGAAAAGTCCTTGGCTGAGTATAAACATGACCCAGCAACAACCAAACCCATCAGTGTGCTGTCAACATTGTTCTCACACCAAATCCAAAACACAGCACTGCACCAGCTACTGAGAAGAAAATTCTTTCCCAGCTGAAACCAGGAAAATAATCCAAAGGATGACTTCTACAATTCAAAGATTATGACTTGCATAGAAGCAGCCATTCAAATGTAGTCGTGGCTCGATGCTCAATAAGCCTGTAGTGCCTATGTTTTTGAAGGTCTTTCCTTTAAAACCTTTACTCAAAATTCATCAATACAGCTCTATATGTGTCCTGCAATAATGAAAACATGTAAATGAGTATACATATACACAATATGGTTTGTACATATTCCATATACATTCTATGTACATATGCATACAAAGTCATATTTTATGTAACAGGTAGGTAGGTAGGTAGGTAAGTAGGTAGATAGATAGATAGATAGATAGATAAAAATACATTATTATTTTTGTGGTTTAGCCCTAGTAGGCAGAAGTGGGCCCATGTGAAACTTATGTCATGAGGTTCAGCAAGGCCTCCTGCAAGGTCCCTCATCTGGGTTGGGGCAACCCTGGGTATTAATAAAGACTAGGGGATGAAGGGATTGAGACCAGCCTTGTGGAGAATGACTTGGAGATACTGGTGGATGAAAAAATAAGTATAAGTGTGCAATGTGCCACAGAAAGCCAATTGTAATCTTGGCTGCATAGAAAAGAAGCGTGACTAGCAGGTTGAGGGAGGTGATTCTCCCCCCTCTACTCCACCCTCATGAGACCCTGCCTGGAATACTGCATCCAGCTCTAAGGCCCCTAGTACAAAAAAGGCATGGACATGTTAGAGCAGGTCCAGAGGAGGGGCATGAAAATGCCTATCAGTGGGCTGGAAAATCTACAAAGAAAAGCTGAGGAAGTTGGATTTTTTTCAGCCCAGAGCTGTAAAACTCCGTGTCATGACCTCACAATTGCTCTTCTTTGTATACCTGGCACCATTTTCTATCCTTCATTAAAAGGTTTCAGGCATTTGTGTCATTTCAAGAGTAACTAAAGTGAGATTATTTCAGTTGTTTTATATGAATTACTTAGTTCATGAATATGCTCCACAATTTTTGCTTCATATGGTTCTTAGGAGATAGTCCAAGACCTCTGCAGGAGGAACTGGCTGGTCACTGTCATCACCACCTCTTCATAGTCAAAGCTTGCCCTTCTAAAGAGACTTTTGAGCTTATTTCTGTCACTGGCAGTTTATTAAAGAACTTACAAATCTGTTTGTTCCCTTGTTTTTAAGAAGTATTTTCTACTGCTTGATACTCATGATAGATGGTTAATCAAGAAACTGGTGAAATAAACTTATTTCAAATATATCAGATCTTAACAGTTAACTTTGATAGTTCAGAATACATCATGGTTCATAAATGGCAGAGTGGGGACAAGACCCCAAAGAAAGTTCAGTGCAGATGAAACTTCACATGAGTTCAGGGCAGTTTAATACAGATATGCTCCAAAATTCTGACAAAGAAAGGAGAAGAGAAATTTGTGATAAATGGTAGCTTCCTACCAAACCACTTTTCCCTCAAGCTTTCCACTTACTAAGTGACAGGCCACTAATGCTCTGCTTGTATCTGAACTATTCGCTTTGCAGTGAAGTATCTCAAACTCCTTTATAAGTTTAATAGCAACATCTACCTGAGGCAACACACTCAGACACTGCTACAGACTTTAGAAGGGGGATTACCACCAAATAGCATGTCATGGAATCATAGAATCATTTAGATTGGAAAACACTATTAAGATCATCAAGTCCAACCATTAACCCAGGACTGCCAAGTCCATCACTACACCATGTCCCTAAGCACCGCATCTATGCGTTTTTCTAACACCTCCAGGGATGGCGATTCCACCACCTCCTTGGGCAGCCTGTTCTAATGCTTCACCAATCTTTCCATGAGGAAATTTTTCCTAATATCCAGTCTCAACCTCACCTGGCGTACCTTCAGGCCTCTTCTCCTGACGCTAGTTAACTGGGAGAAAAGACCTACCCCCACCTGACTACAACCTCATTTCAGGTAGTTGCAGAGAGCAATAAGATGCCCCCCCGCCCCTGAACCTCCTTTTCTCCAGACTAAACAACCCCAGTTCCCTCAGTCACTCCTCATAAGGCTTTTTCTCTAGACCCTTCCCCAGCTTTGTTGCCCTTCTCTGGACACGCTCCAGCACATTTATGTCCCTCTGGAAGTGAGGGGCCCAAAACTGAACACAGTATTCAAGGTGCAGCCTCACCAGTGCCCCGTGTAGAGGGACAATCACTTCCCTGGTCCTGCTGGCCACACTGCTTCACATACAAGCCAGGATGCTGTTGGCCTTCTTGGCCACCTGGGCACACTGCTGGCTCATGCTCAGCTGTCCATCAGCCAGCACCCCCAGGTCCTTTTCTGCCAGGCAGCTTTCCAGCCACTCTCCCCCAAGCCTGTAGTGTTGTGTGGGGTTGTTGTGAGCCAAATGCAGGACCTGGCACTTCTCCTTGTTGAAACTCAATACAGTTGGCTTTGGCCCATTGGTCCAGGCTGTCCAGATCCCTCTGAAGAGCCCTCCTGCCCTCAAGCAGGCTCAACAATCCCACCCAGCTTGGTGTCATCTCCAAACTTACTGAGTGCACTCAGTGCCCTCATTGAGATCACTGATAAAGTTATTAATCAGGACTGGCCCCAGTACTGAGCCCTGGGGAACACCACTTGTAATCGATCACCTGCTGGGTGTAGCTCCATTCACTACCACTCCTTGGATTGGCTGTCCAGCCAGCCTTTAACCCAGCATAGAGTACACCCGCCCAAGCCATGAGCAGCCAATTTGTCCATGAGGATGCTGTGGTAGATGGTGTCAAAGGTTTTACTAAGGTCCAGGGTAGACAACATCTGCAGCCTTTCCCTCATCCACTAGGTGGGTCATTTTGTGTTAGAAGGAGAGCAGGTTTGTCAAGCAGGACCTGCCTTTCATAAACCCCTGCTGGCTGGGCCTCATCTCCGGGGTGTCCTGTACATGGCACGTGATGGCACTCAGGATGATCTGCTCCATGGCTTTCCCTGACACTGTGGTCAGGCTGACAGGCCTGTAGTTTGCTGGATCTTCCTTCTGGCCCTTCTTGTTGATGGGCATCACACTGGCTAACCCCCAGTCTTCTGGGACCTCTCCAGTTTGCCAGGACTGTTGATAAATGAGCTTGGTGAACTCTTCTGCCATCTTCCCCAATACCCTCAGGTGAGCAGATGCCATCTGGCCCCATAGACTTGTGTGTGCCTGAGTGGTTTAGCAGGTCACTAACTGTTTCCTCCTGGACTGTGGGGACTTCATTGTGCTCCCTGTCCCAGTCTTCCAGCTCAGAGGGCTGAGTACAAGCTGAGGGAAGCTGGTCTTGCTGTTAAAGACTGTGGCAAAGAAATCACGAAGTACCTCAGCCTTTTCCTCATCCTTTGTGGCAGTGTTCCCTGCTGCATCCAGTTAAAGGATGGAGATTATCCCTCGCCCTCCCTTTGTTTCTAATGCATTTGTAAAATAATTTCTTACATTCTTTTATGTCAGTGTCCAGCCTGAGTTGTAGCTGGGCTTTTGCCTCGGCTTTGCATAACCTCGTGACATCCTTATAGTCCTCTGGAGTTGCCTGCCCCTTCTCCCAAAGGTGGCAAACTCTCTTTTTTTTCCCCAAGTGCCAGCCAAAGCTCTCTGTTCAGCCAGGCCAGTCTTCTTCCCCACCAGCTCATCTTTCAGCACATGGGAACAGGCTGCTCCTGCACCTTTAGGACTAACTTCCTGAAGAGTGTCCAGCCTTCCTGGATACCTTGGCACTTTAGAACTGCCTCCCAATTGACTCTGTCGACCAGTGTCCTAAACAGGCCAAAGTTGGCCCTCTGGAATGGTAAGATAGCAGTTCTGCTGATCCTCTTCTTCTCCAAGAACAAAAAACTCTTATTATCTCATGTTTGCTGTGCCCAAGACAACCTCTGACTACCACATCACCCACCAGTCCTTCCAGCAGGGCATCTCCCCTGTTTGGCTCACTGACCAGCTGTGTGAGGAAGTTATCTTCCTGATAGTGAACCTGATCAGTTCATATTGTGGATTTTACATGTGCTGGCAACGAAGCTGTGCTGGATGACCTAAATCCTTATATGCAGGAGCAAGGTGCTACAGAGTTGACATCAGGTCAGGGTGAAGTCTGGCATAACTCAGATTTGCATATGTTTGTCAGGACCTTTCAGGAGACATTTTCCCTTCTTGCCTGTCAACCATTCCTGGAATTGTCCCTCTCTTTGTCTTAGTAATTTTTGTGCTAATTGTATTGCTTCAGTCAATGGTAAGAAGAAGATTCTAATTTGTCGTATCACAGAAAGGCTCTTGCTCCTTTCAAGATAGCATCCATAAATTGGTATTCAGCATTGCAATCAATGACTATCTGTTCTTTCATAAAGAGTGGTATATAGTTCAGCCAATGGCATCTTAGTTCACGTACACATTATTTCAGAAAGTGTACTTTGATCAAATTGGATCTGTTCTTGCAGTTTAGTGTCTTTAAAGGTGTGTCCCAGCCAGCAGTGCAGATGTATCCATAGGGAATGTATCCTTCTCTAAGAGTGAAACTAAACAAATTACCATGATCCATCCCATATTAACACATACATTTTTCTATTTTAGTAAATCAATAGCAAGACATGACCCAGATTTTGTTTACAGAACAGTACAGGTGCAATTAACTGGGATAGATACTACTGCTGTCTTGCAATGCTTCTTTAAAACTGCCTTACTTGAGGAATTTTTTTTTTTTCTTCCCATAGGTCTTTCTACCTCTGATTTTTCTTAAGTTTTCTCTACTGGGAGAAAATTAATTGTTACATGAGGGAGTAGATTACATCCTTTCGAAAACTTAAAAATGGAATTTTGCAAGTTGTTGTTATGTCAGGCTGTGTGAGTGTAAAAGTACAGAAAGGACATCAGGTCCAGAAGGTGAAGGCTGAGAAATCTGCTTTTTGTTAGCGGGGATTGGATGCCATACTCATCTTCTTTCATTTTTTAGGCTTGAAAGACAGGACAATTAATTCATTTTTTAATAGTATTTTCCAAACTACAGTAATGTCTAAATCTAAAGTGAAGCATTGAAACTTGTTGATGGAAATAAAAATACATAGTTTTATTAAAGGAGGGCTCCTGATTTGCTTAAGGATATGCAGTAACAAAGGCCACTTAGGCAATTACAAACTTATATACAGGGTACAGGCAGTAGAGAAAGTCTCCTATAACAGCAAGTTCTTTAAATTAAATCTACAGTTTATTAAATTAAGTCCACATATGATTAGATACTTTGATTTCATTATAGAGCTGTGAAACTTCTTTGAACTTCATGGGAGGGGAGGTAGAAATCCTGACTTCCACAATTTCAAGGACAAAGCAAAGCATAATCTTTTCATTTTCAGGATTTTTTTAAGCCTAAGAGGGTCACATCATTTGTATGCTGACATCCTTCTTATTGTTTTCATTAAAGAAAGAAGAATGAGAGTCTGAGAAATCTTGAGCTGCACCTGATAAGAAATTTTTTAAAGATGACCCCTACCTGTGGAAGATGATTTATGAAATCATGGTTTTCATTATTAGACTTAGTGCTGACTCTGTTGTTTTTGATTGATATGCCTTGAGCTTATAGGCTTCATTTTTTTGTCTGAAACAAAGAGCAAGGACATTGGAATTTTACTGGAGAACAATGTTATGTTAAAGACATCCAGGTACCAGAACAGGTATCACTGAAGACAGGAGAGCTACTAAGAAAAATTATTCATGTTTTTTAATTACCATGTAAAATATGTGAACTTTAAATTTTAAACAAAGCTTAAGGGATAACAATACTGAAAAAAAGAGCAATTTACTTTTCACACACAATCACTGAAAGCAGGATATTCCAGATAATTTGATTCCCATCTGCATATCTGTCACTACAAGCAAAAAGATAATAAAAAAATCCCTTAAAATCCCAGAAAAAAAATCCTAAATGCAGAAACTGCAAGGAAAAAACCAGGTATAATAGTCATATTTACTCACATTGGCATATGTGTTGTGCCTAAACTGTGACAATATTGTGCATATCTCTTCCATTGGGGTTACAAAATGATATGACTGCTCTTCAAGATACTGAAGATGTCTAAACTCAGTTGACAGCAAAATATGTCCTACATTAAAAAGTAGTTTAAATTTCATATACTCTTCACCCATCCAGTTATCAATGTCCAGGTAAGTGACAGTGTAATTTGTCTCTCATTTTTAAAAGTCTAAATTGTCAGAGTAGTATTTCTCGGGGCAGAGAAGAAAAAAAAAGTACCATAGTTTTAACTTGTGCCAAATTCAAACTAGACAGGCAGAAGGTTACTTTGTTTGGAGAGCTAAAGGAACAACATTATTAATGCATTTTTATGAAATGAAATTATTGCTTGAGAGTAAAATGTATTTATGGAAAACAAGATAGGAACGTGTACTACAGTAATATTTACTATAGTTACTATTATATTCCTTTTTGCTGATAGTTCTTGTGCAAGTTAAATTATGGAGGAACATAACACTCTGGAAGATGATACTATAACTCACCTATCAGGGTCCAAAATATATTATTAATATTTTGTTATCTTGTGACACTTAGGTTTGCAAGTGCTGATATATGTGGCACCTATTGTTACGCATCATAGCAGCCAAGGCAAAGAACTGTACCTTGGTGTTTTCATCCTCATCTACTTGCAGTAAAAATATCTACTTTACTGCTGAACCCATCGGAAATGTACAAGAACATTTAAGCTAGATGCAGAATGAGCTCCTACTAAAGCCAGAACACGTTATCATGCATCAGTTGCACTGCAGCAACTGACAATAGTCTGTAAACTTCTGGATTAACCTGCATTTGCCATGGGCTAAGAACATGCAGGTGGTTAATTCATACACATACGGGTTGACTCACGGGTGTTTGTAGAAAACTCATATTCTTGATTGTATGTCTTAGCCCTAAGTAAGTTCTGTTGCACCAGTAAGAGTTAAGGTGCATGTGCTCACCTGAAAAAGAAAAAAGAGGGTGAGGGAGATGGGGAAAGACACAGAATGGAGAAGAGTTTTTTTCTGATTAGAGGGTTCTAATTCTGTTCTGTACTTATACCCTTTTGTGCATATGTCTGAATATCATGTATATTGCAGCTTTTTAGACACCAAACCAGTGAATAATTCTGTAATTAACATGTGTCATGCAATAATAACTTTGTGCTGAAAGTCAAAATCTAAAAAAACACAACCTGAGCTACTGATTTTTGGGAAAATATTGTAGACACTAGTTGCACTCTATGCTTCACATGCGCATACAATGTTGTGTTATAGTAAATTTCAATATGAACAGAAGAATCATAGTGTATTTTTAGTACGTGCAAGCTCTTACACTTTTGAAAGATTCAGTTTTGTCAAATCACTGTGAGGAAATGGCTGCTCAGAAATGTCACTGATAATAATTAGCCTAGTGCATGAATTGCTTTGTCCAACTGTTTCTTTTTAGCATAGATTCTAAATAGTGCCCATAATTGCACTGCTAAGCAGGGTAGAAAATAAGCCTTAAACAGTAGTTGTATGACTGAGGGGTTGATGAACTTCAGGAAACTGAAGATACGTTCTTGACACCTCAATTGAACATCAGGAATCTTTTAGATCATTAGAATAATGAAATGCATCATTCTTCTAGTGCCTTTTTTTTTTTTAATTGGTTCAGTTGTTTGCAAAAATTTCTTAAAAATAAACAGACATATATTCAGCTTTGTAAATTTTCTTTCAGCAGACTACATGCCCAGTCCAGGAAACTTATTTCAATAAGTTTTTGGATTTTTTCCTGGATTTTTTCTGGCCTTTCTTCTTCTTCTTTTTTTTTTTTTTTTAATAAATTGAAGCAAGCTATAGAGAATTATTCAATATTGGGTAGTACAAGTTTCAACTTTATTGTAATCTACAGTCTGGTAGATGAATAAAAGTTTTGGGGACCATAATAAGGTAGCTTGCTTGATCGTTGCTAATATAAAACTCCCTGAACTGGAAAATCTACTCCATTCCTTTTAAAGTAATTGAGTAAGCAATTTTGCTAATTTTTAAACAAAATCTCTCAAACAATGTTCCTTCTAATACCAAAGCCATAACCCACAGATTGGTAATTTCATCACAGTTTGTATGCAGAAATTTAGACAGATCCATGTATAAGATATCTTCTTCTGCTACAGAACAATTTGGTTAGACAAAAGATGTTTTATTAGCAGGGTTTAGGGAATTTAGCTGGTTCATTAATTCCCATCTATTGCTTTTTTGCATGAAGGTGACTTTTGCTTATGTTTTCATTAGGCATGATCATTCCACCACATTCCAAGAAAGGGAAAGCCTCTTCTTTCTAATTCAAATCACAACTCTGCGTAGTCCTAGTAGAAAAATGTGTTTTCAAAGATATGTCAGGCACTTTTTTTAATTATTATTTTTATGTGAATTCATACATTATTTATTTTAATGCTAAAAGAATTATAAAAATAATACATAAAACCAAGCAGACCTTGTTTAGGACAGTAAATACAACTCTGAACTAAAAAATTAGTATGTGGCTTCTGTCAATTCCCATGTAACTCTCATCTGTGTAGATGAGTCCATACTATTTCATACATACTTTGTTTTGCCCTTTCTTAAAAGCCATAATACTAACTGCAATAGTTTAACTAATTTCAGTGGTGTTTTTTTCTTAAGGTAAAACAGTGACATTTTTGTACAAGCAAAGGAGATTGCACTACTTTTTCATTAAGTTTTCTTTTCAGCATTTCAGAAAATTACATACCTGACTCAGCTGGAAATCTATACATTTTTGTCACATAACATTTGAAAAAAATAATGTTGCATTAGGAAGAATGTTTTATACACCCTGGGATACTCTGATCTGCATTAATATAGACTTCTTAAATTTAGCTGTCATCCACAGAACAAGACAGACTCAAACCGTATTTATACTAAATGAAAGGACATAGGCACCGTGAGAGTATGAACCTTCTGGTCTGTTACTTGACTGTTTAAGACACCTCTGTACTCTTCTCTGATGCTCCACATTGATTGTAAAGGACACTAGCATGAGTACTGCACTCTTAAACATGTAACTTTTAAGAGTTCTAAAGTTCAGTGAGATGATTCTCTGTTTATGTCCTAAATTATCACTTTAAACTAATAAAAATGCTGTAACACATCTGAGAAAGCAGAGAATCCATAAGTTCATGGATTTAATTTTCAGTTTACAGATATGTAAAATGGCAGCACATCTATTAATGTTCCCTCATAGAAAAAAGTATTTCTCAGTTTATTCTGAGCATGAAATATACCAAGAGATAAAATAGAACCATCCAAAAGGATATAATAATGCTTTTATCATGGTGATAGATTTTTTTTTTACATGACCCAGTTTAACTTAAATGTGAAAAAAAAAAGACCTTGATATAAACCACAAAGAAAAACGATCCCTTCTTTTTCCTATTTTTTGCAAAGGAACTTGTTTGGACCTTCAAATTTAGTTTTGTGATGTTGTAAATATGGGAAAGATATGCTCATTATGTGAAATATTAATAAATTGTGTCTTCATAATACTTAGGCACCCAGCTTTCTTCACTCCACTGGGTTTGTACGTACTATCTTTTCTGGGGCTTCTGAAGGATTAGAGATAGAAGTTGATTCTGTAGATCGAGCAAAGTGTGTCCATTATAAAACTATTTATGAAATTCAGAAATGCTGAATCACTTTATGTTTTATGAAATGGCAATACTTTTATAACCCACCCCCCGCCTTGTTGCATGGTAAAGTACGGTTCTGTGCTGAATCTCTCTGAATCAGTTGGAGGGATGTGTAAGTAGTAACATGACAAACAACTAATCTTTCTTCCAAGTACCTGTCTTCAGATACTTCAGACTTAGCCCCAGATTGAGAGAATTAATTTGTCTGGCATATGAAATGGGCATTTAATAGCTAGATGTTGTGGCTTGTAGTATTTCACCTTGGAGATGAAAAATGAGTTGGGATTTCAGGTACGTGACCAGTCTAAGAGGATGTAGTAACGACTTAGGGAGAAGGCCGCAGCCAGTACTCAGGGACAACTCATGATGCCAAGGGGTAAAAAATTCGGTCACATACTGATACCTGTATTCTCTTCAACTAGTTTCCCTTTCTCTTAAGCAGGAATTGTGATCCATGAGGAACACAATTACTCTGTTTTTCATATGAATATAATTAATAGGGAAAAAAATATCTCTAATGACAGATAAGTTTTAGTATTGCATTCTCTGCATTGACAGCATTGATTAAAATTTCTTTCCCAGAATTCATTCCTGGAAGATTATAGTTTTTGTATATACTTCTGGTAAACAAAATTAAACAATAATTAGATATTTCTAGCTGTGCTGTTCATCAAAAAGAAGCAGAGATAAAACGTGTTTTCTGCAATTAGTAATTTGAGTTAGTCCTTTCATAATTTGGTTCTGACACCTGCTTAGGCAGAAGACAAGTTTAATCTACAAGTAATTTTCCTATGCAGTACTTTGCACTGGGAGAAAAAGCATGAGACCAAGACCCACTTTCATACAGATGAGAAGCCTAGGGAGAGAAATACTGTTACATCATACAAAGAAGGTCAGCATGAATGTCACAGATTCAAACACAAGTCTATCTGGTGCTCTAAAATCTTACAAAAGCAGAACTCACATGTATCATATGTATCAAAGACAAAGCAGATCATTAATTTAATACAAGTTGAAAATTCATATATAAATGGAAATATAATCTAGAATAAAAATCTTGCTGGTTATGCTTTTACTGCGTTGAAATTCTACCTGCAAACTGAATGCCAAATAATCATACGAGTCCTTCATAAAAAGAGGAAGTAAAATCCCTCCTGACAAACGGACCCAAAGACGACAAGAGAGATTTCAGTGCTTTTAGTCTTCTTGACCAAACAACAGAAACCGGAAAACCACACTTCAATATTAGGAGAAATTGCTCATTGCCTATGTCAGAAGTTCCAAACCAATGGTTAGAATTTGTTTGGATCATGCTATTGGCTGACTGTTCTTGACATTTTTTATTTTTGTTTTAATTGAACCTTGTGATTTTACTCTAGCGATAAAGGGGCCAGTACTCACTAAAGGCAACAACTGTTTATTATGGCCAGTGGTTCTCATTTAAATCCAGCACCAGCCTGAGCCTTGAATATGTGTAGTATATTTTGCTGATTTTCCAAATATATATTGCCACTTTTATTGTCTTCCTACTGGCAATTATTTTATATCCTGCCTCAACCTTTACACCTCATCTATGGTAAAGCAAGGAGGAACCCCATAAAATATGTCCAGAAATACCTTTAGCATACAGCGCAAAGTTATCTTACACAGAAAGAAATGCAGTGCTAATGAGTTTTAAAGGGAAAAAACCTTCTACATAGGAAGTTGCATATCTGAGATGGTTGCAATTTTTAGAAAAACACATGAATGTATAAACATTTGCACTTTTATTTGTTTTTGTGTCATATACTTTTTTTATTATTCTGATTTCACAATTCTATAAAACTCGTATTTGCTTATTAGTATTTCTCAGTTTCATTTGAGAGTGGTTGAGGGGGGACAGCCATGAGCTAAGTGCTTTCCCAAATCCTTCTGCCTCCCCTCTGTTCTGCTGCATGGATATGGTTAGTCTGAGGGTGCCTGGAATGATGGCTTTCTCAGTGTTGGTATCTGCCATATCTGGCTCAGTCTTTTGCTGCGTGAGTATATATGGCTTTAGGACACTCCCAAAATATAATGTATCTCTTAGTAGAATTCAGTAAAACAGCATTAAAAATTACCAAATCCTATGCTAAATTCCCAGTGTTACAGCAAGAATAGTGGGAATAAAACATGGAAATTCTAAATAAAATTGTATTTCCCTCACTGAGCTTTGTAAATGAACCAAATTTCAAGTCTGTGAGCCATTTTCCATTAATTTGGCTGCAACTGCCCAAAAAAAATTTCCCTTGTGAAGAAGAATCCTTTGCTTCTACGTTCTGGATCAGTGAATTTTCCCACCTTTTGTATTCAGAGGAAGTCTTGTCTAGGGGGTATTTAAAACTTTGTCTTTATTTACTTAGACCTTTTTGATTCCAGAGTGGGTAAAACCTGAAGTGAATCTGTAATTTGGAGGTTGAGTTAGGTCTCAGGACATTACATCCATCTGAAGATTTAAACTGCACTTTAGTCATTACTGTAACCACTTACTCACAAAAGTCATTTGCCTTAATTTCAAAGGCTGCTGCCTGCGGAAATGCTCACCACTGTAAGGACATTCAGATGGTCCAGACTTGAAGTCTTCCACAATTTAATGTCATTTTATCTGAACAGCTACATGTTGAGGGGATCAGTCTGGATGTTTGGTGTGCTAGAAGTAATCTGTGTTCGAGATGGAGTTTACCTAGCCAAAATAATCAAAAGTAGGAAAAATAATATCTGCATACAAAGGTTCCAGATAAATGATTATTTGACTGTTCAGCCCTGATAAATAGACATCTTAAATTTTTAAAACCGAAAAAAATCTTCTATGACTTAAGTACATTTTGCCTTGAGGAGCTTCAGTCAGTTTGAACCTGAAATGCAGTCCAGGGATGAATATTTAATTTCAGTTTCCTTATAAGTGAAGTCGAATCACTTCTACAAGTCTGTGGGTGACAGTTTCAAATTTCAGCTCAGGCAGGCAATCATCAGAGAATAACATTACAGCAGGGCAAAAAGTTAGTGACTCAGTAATGACATTTTAATTTTACAGAGCAATAGTAAAGAGATCTGCAGTCCCTTGTGAAAGCTTCTGTTGACTTACTAATCAATATCATCATAACAAGCAGCATATGTAAAATCATACTAAGAGCCAGTGCCTGAGGATAATGGAGAAATGCATTCCTCACATTTTCCTGGGTTTGCAGTTTATGGTTTTTTCCCTATAAATGATTCAGAGCAGTACTGTTTCAACCTATAGCCCAGATACAAGCACTGAAGGCCCTGTGATCTGCTCTTGCGACTTTCGCACTTGTGGTCAGAATTACTCACATTTATTTCTACCCCAAATTAGTTTTCTCTGGGGTATCTCCTTACCTATTCTAGGGTTAGGGTCAGATCAGAACATTGTGGACCAGAATATTGTTGCAATTAGTATAGTGGAACCTGCTAGCCAATCACTGGTCTTCACTACTGTCTTCGTAGGCTGAACCTTCATTAACCATGTCTGTGTCCAAGATCTAGAAAACAGTTTGGTGCAAAGGAAATGGACCTGTCACTCTGGGTGAAAAAAATGAGGAATTACAATATATTAAATGGAGTTGAAGCAGAGTGAGAACAAAACCGTAGAATCATAAAACAGTTTGGGTTGGAAGGGGCCTTTAAAGGTCATCTAGTCCAATCCGCCTGCAACGAACAGCGACATCTTCAACAGGATCGGGTTGCTCAGAGCCCTGTCTGACTTGACCTTGAATGTTTCCAGGGTTGGAGCATCTATAGCCTCTCTGGGCAACCTGTTTGTGTTTTGCCATCACTGTAAAAAAATTGCTTCCTTACATCTCGTCTGAATCTGCCTTTTTTTAGTTTAAAACCGTTATCCCTTGTTCTGTCACAACAGGCCCTCTACAAAGTCTGTCCCTACCTTTCTTACAAGCCTCCTTTAAGTATTGGAAGGCTGTAATAAGGTCTCTCCAGAGCCGCCTTTTCTCCAGGCTAAACAACCCCAGCGCTCTCAGCCTTTCCTCATAGGAGAGGTGTTCTATCCCTCTGATCATTTCTGTGGCACTCCTCTGGACTTGCTCCAACAGGTCCACATCTTCTCCAAGAGCAGAGTAGAGGGAGGGAGTCACCTCCCTAGACCTGTTGGCCATGCTTCTTTTGGTGCAGCCCAGGGTATGATTGGCTTCCTGGGCTGTGAGCGTACACAGCTGGCTCATGTCCAGCTTTTCATCCACCAGTATCCCCAAGCCCTTCTCGGCAGGGCTGCTTTCAATCCCTTCATCCCCCAGCCTGTTGTCCAGGTCCCTTTGGATGGCATTCCTTCCCTTGCACGTTAGCTGTACCACTTGGCTTGGCGTTGTCTGCAAAGCTGATGAGGATGCACTCAATCCCACTGCCTGTGTCATTGGTGAAGATACTGAACAGTACTGGTCCCAGTACAGACCCCTGAGGGGCACCACTTGTCACTGTATTCTTAAAACCTTGCATGGGTTTGCAATGTTTCATTGTGATACAACATAAATTAGAGACAAAACTGAGTCCTGATGGTACAATATCATGGCATAAATCTGACACTGACAAGTTGTTATGGCAAAATAATTACATTATCTCTTAGTTATTCAGCTGCAATGTTGCAGTGTGTCTTGAGCATCACAAAAGTGTATAAATAATTGTTATTTGTGTTTAATAAAACAACAGTGAGCTGCAAGTTGTTAAAAATAATATTTCTATCTAAAACAATGAAAACTCAATAAATTACATCTTTAAAATTGATTTAGAAATGCATCTTTGAATAGGTTCAGATTGGAATCTCACTTACTGCCTGTATAGCTCCATTTGGTTTCATAAATGGTATCTTGTCTGCATACAAATATTTGCATGTATATATTTGTGTGTGTGTTGGGGGGTAGGCTCATATGCAGTTTTCTTTAATATTTTCCAGAGGATGGTTTGCCCATTTTTCCTGTAAGGTTTTTAATAAGATGAATAGCTTTACCATTTGTATTTCAGAAATTAGTAGGAGGAATGAAATGTAGGAGTAAAGACCAGAATGTAAAAAAGCACAAACTAGTATTTGAAATAGTAAGCCTCATACTAATTCATAATTGTTCATATTGGTTTGCTTCCTAGCATATGGGATAGAAAGGAACACAACAGTAATAATTAGGCATATATACGTGGCAGAGGGAGCATCGTCTTTGAAGGGCAGTAAAATGTGCTAATTTTTTTTCAAATTTATTCTAATAGATTAATTCCTGTAGCTTACTGAGATCAGTGGATCTCCTCATATATTCCAAACCTAAATATTAAGTTCTTAGCTAGATATGGTCCTAATCACTTAGCAGAGTCTCTGTAGTCATAAAAACAGAACTTTGATTGAAATCAGCAGTCAGGTCTGAGTGAAGGGAAAAAAACCAACAAAGAAAAGCAAAGCAAGTGCCCTCCCCTCACCCATCCCCCACCCAGTAATTGCCCTTTTGATTTTAAAACAATTTTTTCATAAGTTTTGGGTTTAACCTAGATCTGTGAAATAGCCATTTAAAGACTTATAATGTGTGGAGTAAAAGAATGTTTAATGGCTCACCCAGTGATAAGGTGGCTTCCTAAGTAACATAGCAAATGTAGATTACTGTCAATAAAATAGATCTTGCATGCCTCACAATAAGGAAAAACACATGTAACACAAAGGGAAATGGAGCAGAAATGAAATGCTAGTGTTAATTTTAATACATTTTAACTTAGGAGACAGTAGTCTTCCATATACAACATCCTCTAGATTTTAGAAGTTTCAACATGGCATTAGTTTTAACTCTAGCATAAAGGTGAATACATAAGTAAATCAAGGCAGGCTTTTAAATATTACCATTGATGTGATTTAGAATTCCTTTTGATATTTCTTACCAAATCCCGTTGGTCAATTTTGTACTTCAGAAGTCAAGTTTCCTCTTCATAAATGTATTGAGATCGTGCTCTGTGTTACCTTTTTGAAGGGTAAGTGCCTAAATAAAACAAAATGGAATATTATTTTTGCCAAAGGGATGAAGGAAAGCAGAGGTCTCTTGATGTGGTAATAATTAAACAGTCACCAAAGGGTGAACACTGTTTGCACTGAAGTGAACGTATTAAAATATTGGTAATATATCCTTGAAATATGTACTGCAGGGATATTGGTAAAGTATAATTTTAGAATTAATTAATAAAGAAGATAATTCTTTAGACTTTTGATCTTCAGTATGTTTCCACACATTTTATTCTACTGAGGCATAACTAAGAGGAGCTTCAAACAATATTTTGTACCTTCAAAAACCTTTTTGCTATCAGGAAATTTGTATTAATATTGGCATTCATTGGAACAATGCTATTGCAACTCAAAATTCATGATTCAGATCTCCTTTGCATTCAGATTAAAAAGTATATGCTATTAGGCTTTTTATTTTAAATTTCTTTCTTGATTTACTTTTTTTCTTTATTGTTTTACTTCTTTTTATTTTCTAATCAGTTATCTTACTTTTCCACATGCTATGTAATGTACTCAACAACATACAAATCAGTTGCTATCTCCTCATTATGTCTTGTTGGATTGCTTCAAAATGGCTTTTTGAGCTTCTGCCGTGAAGTATTTGGGAATCAAATCCAAGTTGCATGTGTGTCAGATAAACCTCCACTATTTCAGAGGCTGTGGGTTTGTAGGTGACAGGTGAACTGCTGCATGCAAGTTTTTTAGCTTAACATTTATGATAGTCTTGTCCTCTTAAGATTTTTACCTTTTACTGTTAGAATGTTGTTGTGCCCCAATGAATACAGTACATTTATGTTGGATTAGGAAATGCAATATCTGAGCATATTTCAAAAACAAATTAATAGTGCAAGTATCCAGGTATTGATCCTCATCTCATCTCATTAAAACTATTGATGTAATTCTGACTGATTTCAATTGAAAAAAATGAAAACAATCCTTGTTTTGATCCATACTTTTGCACAAGAAAGGATGGACTGATACGAAGCAGGCAAATCTTTTGCATTAACCAAAAAAAAAAAAAAAGTAGAAAGAATAAGCTTATATAAATGGGAGTATTGCCGGGAGTATTGCCAGCAAGCAATATTTTATTCCTAGCTAGTCTCTTCAGTAGAATTTTATTTTTCCACCGAAGAGAAGTAAATGGGATAGCTACACATTGCATGTGTGCATTACATTAATATACACATATATATATGTATATATCAGCTATAACTAATTGATTTGTGTTTCCACCAAATCCCCAAGTACACCCATGATCACCCTGAATATTTTCTCTAATCTTGAAGGTACTGCTATGAAGTAGCGTTTTGAAAAAAGACCTCAGTGTAAAAATTATGTTACCCTGTGTTCCTCATAGTGCAGAAGTCAATAGCATGGAACATGATTATCAGTACACAGGGTATGTCATAAAACATACTCAATTTTATTTTTCTTTTTTTTTAAAGCAAGGAGTGTACATTTCCACACTAAAACTGGAAGCAAGAAAAATCAGTACCACGTTATGCTAAATAGTTAATGTTCTTAATTTTGCGTGAATCTGTTATGAAACTGAGTTGGATTAAACTTTACAGGAAACAAATAATGATCTAAAAGGTTACATAATGATTCAAAGCTGTGGATTACATCTGTAAGACAGCTATAAACAAATTCATAACAGCTTCTATCCCAGTTTTGGTTGATTTAAAGGCAGTTCTGAAGTGCAAAGTAACTGGTCAGGTCCTGTAGTCAGCTTGAGGTTTTGCATTTCTGTGACTGCCCAGACTTACTAAGAGCCCCACAGCGAGTATTGCTGTGTCTGTAGTAACTATGTTTTGCTTTGTGGCTGGTCAGTCATGTTGGGAAAAGCAAGGGAAATTAAAATCTATTGTGCACCATGGGAGGTGGACAACTCGTTTCCGTAATCTCTTGACCTCCCTATCTGATCTTGTGTTTTCAGACTTTTCAGAGCAATTTATGTTTTTCAAGGCATTTGCATAGCTGGCCTCCTGCAGAGCCACTACCCCAGTTTCTGATCTGGATGTGTTCTGCTAGTTTGAGCACTAAACATTTTAAAATTTACTAATGCTGACAAGGAAGTGGTGACATTATGATGGAAAGTATATTTTTAAAGCTATTAAGTACTTACTGTGTATATATCCTTATCATTTGACAGAAGAGTAATTGCAAAATGAACATTTAGATGGGATTGAGGACACCATAAGCTAGAAAAACTGTGGGTGGGAAGAAAGACAGGCTTGGTGGTACATGCTTTGCAGTATATCAAAATAAATAAAACTCTGCCATGCCAACAGAAGGCACAAGGCAGCAGTGGTACTTTCTTGTTAAATCTTCTTGCCTGACCTTTTATAGCACTTGCTATATGACAGGCTAATTCCTGAGACTTGGGTGAGTGGAATCACCTTTTCAAGTATCAATTGGTATACATGTTATTCACTGACTATTGAGTAGACTGCGTAGTAGTTCTATCCCACCCTACACCCTTTAATTAAATTTCTAAAATTGTTGTTGGTTAGATGACTTATTTAAGCAAAAGCTTAAGTATTTTGCTAGATCAGCATCACAATCATGTGTATATTATATTATATTATATTATATTATGCTATGTTATAGAAATTTCACAAATATTTATTAATAGTATTTGCTGCAAGCCTTAATTTAATAGCAGTTTGTGAATAAATAAGTTTGTTATTTGGCCAGGTTTATTTTCAGAAAACTTGTTCAGGAGTGTTGTTCGGGCTATATGAAAGAAAAAAATTTGTGAACAGTCCTTTAAGTTGGCCAGAAGAGAAGACTGAGAAACCTCTATAAGCAGTCCATCCCAAGCTTATTTTTAGCTTAAATAATAGGTATTGCACAAAATATTTTTCAATTCAAATGCTTTGAAATTACTGTATCCCAAAAGATTGTGTATGCCTTCTGTATTTCTTACTTAGATGTAAATTTTCTTGTTTTGCCAGTTTTAGTGTCAAATGTAAGCTCAAAAAAATACTGTTGGTTTTTTTTTTCAATTTTGGGTCTGAATAGTTCAGTTCCTTCTAATGAGGTGGGCTATTTGCCTCATTAATGTAATTGCATTGCTATTCTGCATTATTATCTTAAGCACTAGGCTGTTTTCCAGCAACAGTTGTTATACAAGTCATACTAATTTGTACATTTTCACTGCCCTAATATTCCACTGAGATACTACTTTAATTAAAATGTGACCTTATTATTCATAACTAAATGTGAAGCATAACCTTTTCTCCTCAAGGAGTGTCATCAAAGGTTGCATCTTCGTTCTGCATCAGATCAATGACTGTCATGCAGGATGAAAATCCTATCATCTGTGAATGGCACCTGATGGTAATTTATAACATTACCTGCCAACTCATCTTTCTTTAGAGACACGCTGCAGTCATTCTCAACCTGCCTTAGATGCTTTCATTCAGCACTGCGTAACCATTACTCCCCAGTGATAGTCAGGAAACAATTCATAAAACCAGAGTGAATTACCATGTTTATATATGTCTGAGTGTGAAAGGCAGTAAGCAAGTCTCCAGAGGCTGAAATAAGTTTTTATATGCTGTACCATCAATTTATTTTGTTATTGTACCTGGAGGGGAACGACTTGTGTTTTAAAAGGTGAGCAGTTCTGCTTCAGAGTTAAGGGACTGTGAAGCAAGACTGAATAGTTGGATCTATCAGAGGAAGAATGAATAGAGCACCCTGCAATAAAAATAGCTGGTCCCAGGTCAGCATAAAATCCATTACCATGGCAATTGGATGTACTGTAAGAAAAATAACTAATGAAATAACCAAATGAAGTGCATACTGTCATATATGAATGTTAAGTAATTATTTTTTTCCCTAACAAAAGTGACTTTTCTAAGAGTTAACGCTATTGACTGGGAACCTCTATCTTGTCCATAAAAGATGCCACTGTATGCATCACTGTACATGGTCCATTCAACAGCTAGTTCCATCCAGGAAAGCATCCTTATGCAAAGTGTCCTTACGCACTGACCTGCATACTTTGGACTCCTGTTCTGCCCTCAGCCTTGTCACTTGATGGGCCCTGTTGGAGTGGAAGGGATAAGGACGATAAAAGAGGCGGGGCTACACAGGGAAATGCTTAAGCTGTTTTAGGAGTGTTGATGGATTTAGATAACCAATGTGATTTTGTCCTTATTGCAACTGGACATATTTAGAGGTTATAATTTTGTTTTACTTTGCTGTTACAGCCAAGCTAAAACCCAAAAATACCCTTCTCAAACTAATACCGTTCAAAAAGGTCATTTAATGAAACCATTTTGTTTGCTTGTTTTGCTCATTGTTTAGTACCAATTGATTACTCTCATAACATTTAATAAGACTAGGTCTAATCAAAAGGTCAACTGACAGTTACTGTTACTATCTGGTACTGTTTAACTCAGATGGCAGAACACACACAGCTAATGGAGCCAAGCATTTCAGTAACTTTTTGTGGCTGTGAAGGTATTCTTGATTTTTTTCTAGTACTCACCATTTCTGTGAGAACCATCTAGAATAAGATAGAATAAGATACAGAATAAGAAAAAAATTTTTGTAGCACAATGAATTAATTTTATGGAAAATTTAGATTTATAGATTCGCAAGGGAAAAAAAAATTAAATACTGGAGAAGTATGGTTAGAAGGCTCAGTAAATTACATGTGTAGAATAACATCCAAGCCATCTTTAAAGTGGCTGAAACTACAGAAAGAACGCAAGAACATGTACCTATAAAAAAAATCTGGTTTTCCATTGCAAATTAAATTGATTTACATAAAATCAATTAATTCTAAAATCAAGTTTCAAAAATCACAGTGAATGAAACATTACATTCCAAATAACTAAAAATAAAAGTTGCTATTTCTGTCTATCTCAGAAAAAGGAAATTATTCTAAATCAAAGTAATTCACGTAACATGCATTATACCAGCCATGCAAGAAAATATTTCCAGATCTTCCAAAGTGTTCCTTTTTTTCCCTTCTGCCTCTAATTTTTTTGAAGATCAGTCATTGACATTTCATTTTTTACACAGCATTGTACTTCTGTAAAGCATGCAATGGTATTACTATAGCATCACTCTATAAGAAAAATAAAATAAAACAAAACCAAAAACAAAATCAGAAAAGCTCCACATAGGTAGACACTGATAAAAAAGAGAAATGGTCTATTGCAATAATTAGTATTTTCATTGTACATCTTAGTAATCCTTCGTTGAATTTTGTACACAGGAGTTAAAACAAAAAGTTTAAATCTGCTGTGAGAATGACCTATGAATTAGTGTTATTCACTTTAACACTCAACGTTGTTTTTGCCTTTGATTAGTTCTCTTATAATCTTCAAAATATAACTCTCCTGTATTGTGTCACATTCCTTTTATTGACTTTGTTCCATACCAGTTTGCCAATTAAGAAGGAAAGTATTTTTTGTTCTTTCAAGGGACAGGGTTTTCTCCATCGTAGTAGTGTGTCATTTTGACAATGTACTTAAGAACGGAAAAGAAAAATAGTAATAAAGCATGTTCATGTTCTAAGAACTGGCTTTGAAAGTGCTATGCTAACTTCTATGAATGTTTTTTAGTGAACTCATGAATTTTACTTAATTTCTCGGTGAAAAAATATGTATATATTTCCTGGCTTTATGGCATTGAATGATCAGGTTGAGCTTTAATTTTGATGGCAAAAATGCCATATTCTAACATTAATCTAGGGTTCCGTTCTTGACTGGGGAGTCTTTGAGAATGCTACGGTAAAATATTCAGGAAAATGAATAAGTATCTGCTAAAGGAAGCTTAGCCTTCAGTCCATCAGGATTTACAGGTCCTAGTCAGCAGAGCTGCTGCCAAGCCTGTCCATCTGTACCAGCACAGGGGGTTCTGCCTTTGCAGATGCAGGCCTATGACTATCCTTTTTTAATTCCCAGATGTTCCTGGAAGCCCATTCTTCCAGCCTGTAGAAATCCTTCTGCATGAAAGTCATGTCTGCCAACATATTGATTACTACCCCCAGTTTGGGTGTCATCCAAACTTGATGAGAATGCGTATCTTGTTTGGACTTACTGTTGTTTACCTGTGACAGAAGTAATTAAGTCATAGAAACATAGAATCATAGAACAGTTTAGGTTGGAAGGGACCTGAAAGAACATCTAGTTCCAACCCCCCTGCCAGGGGCAGGGACACCTTCCAGTGTACCAGGTTGCTCAAAGCCCCATCCAACCTGGCCTTGAGCACTGCCAGGGATGGGGCATCCACAACTCTGGGCAACTTGTCCCTGTGCCTCACCACCCTCACAGTAAAGGATTTCTTCCTAATATCTACTCTAGATCTACCCTCTCAGTTTAAAGCTATTCCCCTCTTGTCCTATCACTATAAGCTCTCGTTAAAAGTCCCTCTCCTGCTTTCTTGTAGGCCCCCTTGAGGTACTGGAAAGGAGCTAGAAGGTCTCAAAAAAAAAAACCCTTTAGCAGGGGTGGTGGTGGTGTGGATGTTGTTATGTGGTTTTAGAATTCCTTGGTTGCTGAGGTAACTGTAACAAACGTAGAACATCTAAGATGTAACATTTATTTTATTACAATTTTTTTTCTTGATAATTTTTAGAAATAGTAAGGATCATGAGACTTCCAACATATGCCACTCATGTTGAAGTCACACATTGTAATGCAGTGTTTCCACCTACGCAGCAGAAATCAGTGCTTTACAGGTTAGCCATTCTTTTTGCCTAGACTAAATTGTTGGTCTATTACAGACACCAACTAGTACCTTATCTAAGCTTTTTGTTTGTGTGTTTGTTAGAACATGAATCTATGAACATGCAAAATGGTTTTCTTCTAAGTTACCAGAGAACTCAGGAGCAGGTAGTACCCCTTTTTTGATTTAAAGTACCTTTGCTCTTTTTTGCTCACTAGATCCTGCCTAAATACAGTATATCGGTGATTTTAACGTTCTACTCATGCAAATCTTCCCACCAGGTCTCAGCAATACCACTAGATCATAAAAGAGCAATTCCAGTTCCAATTCCTCTTTCTTATTACCCAGACTTTTACCATTCATATATAGGCAACTAAAGCATTTCTGCTGAAGCTTCTTGGTGTCTTGATTAATTTTATTCTTGACATCTTGATTTTGTGCTAAATGAATGTTCATTTGTTTCTCCTTTACACCCTCCTTGGTAGTTGTTAGTTTAATGTCCTTTAACTAGCTGAGTCAGCTGATTCCCCACAAGTTCTATGAATTCAGATGGATAAATGGCACTTGTACTAAAATGGACCATCACCAATAAATTCTTGTGCAGTGACTAGTGATACATAAATAATTTTGTATTTATGCTGTGGATAATATTTATTGTAATGACATAAGTAAATCAGGCTTGTGGTCTAAGCTGATCTATAGGCTTTCTCTATAGTCAGTGGGGGAAGGTATCTCCATTCTTCAAATTTAGGACACTCTTAAAAAGAAATGAGTAATCATCTGGAATCTCTCTGCTGGTGGAAGAAACAGCTTGGATAAAGTCTCATTAACTGGAATACTCTCTCTCATGTTCAGGGGTAGGACATTTATTGATTAGCTGAGTCATCAAGAAATAGCTATTTCTTTTCACTCGCTACACATTACAGCACATTCCTAAGTGAAGACAGTTGAATCCCACCCAAAGGAACAAACAAGCAAACAAACAAAGCATCCTATTATCTGTCTGTTAATGCAGAACACTGCTTATCCTCAGTAATAAGTCCTTGAAAAAAAATAGTTTTTCCCCCTTTTTTCCCACTCATTAAGTTCTTTATGTTTGTGAGCAGCCATGGTTATCCTGCAAGACTAGCCAGGCAACTGTGTTCAGCAATTTTCTGTTCCTTCATGCAAAGTAGGATTTATTTCTTATAGGATGACCTTCTCCAGATGTTGAATTTTCCCTGGACCTCTTAACCCGTGTTTCACTTGTTTTGGTCATTCTCATCTCCCTCCTGTCATCTAGAACATTTCCATATCTTTTAACCTGTAAGTATAAGTTGGAACTCTTCCTCTGGTTTCCATTCTTTGTTCAGTATCAAGTGGGTATAATTCTTAAATCAGGTTATCAAAGTCTCCTTTCTGGTGCTCTTTCTTATTAGAAGATATGTACTAACCCTAATCTCTGCAAACTACCCATCTTTATTTTGCACCTGTTTGTGCAAAGAAAGGTCCTTTTGATTTCAGAAAAGAACTAAACAGAGCATCAAAACCTGTTGTAGGTCACATCCTCTGTTTCAGTGCTGACCAGTACAGTATGAAGCAAATAGCCATACCTAGAAATCTCCCTCTTTCAGATATTTTATTTGCCTGTTCTTAATAGAAAAGTGTTCTGCATCTCAAATGTTTGTTGTGTGTCATTTCTGTAACCTCTTACCAGCTTCAAATCTTAAATAATATTGCAAGCCAATGCTATTGTGCACCAGGGTTATTCTGATTTAACATTTAAATCACAAAACTTTTTTCCTGCTACGTACTGCTTTGTAACATTTCTTTCAGGCTTTGGAGGGCAGGGAAAGGGGGGCATGTACTATGATTAAATTAAAGCTTATAATGTGATTAAAGAAGTGGTTACTACAGTCTAGTATCAAAGTAAGGAAAAATACCTGGGACTCCATTTCAGTGGCTGTACTGGTTGACTTCCTTGTGTCTAGGTTAAAAATTGTTTGGGGGAAAAAAGTTAATGTTTAAATGCCCTGGAACAAGACATTTAAAATAGATTCTCCTGTTCTGTACCAGTTAGTCAGCTGACAGCATACTGAGAAGAAACCCCACTGAGTCAGACACCCGCTACAGGCCTTTGTAACATTTTTGTTTCAATTAAACAGTTGGAGTCCTCTGGAATAAAGATTTTATGAAGGAAGAAAAGTTAATAACCTGTTTTGCAAACATGGAAATCCAATCTTTAAGCTTCTTCAGTGCCTCAGTTTCTCCATCCATAAACCAAAGATAATTATCGCTCCGTTTAAAAGTTGTTGAATTGATAAGAGAATGCTATAGGAGAGGCAAGCATTATTATCATTCCTATTGCTATTACATTTATAGACTGCTATCTGCATACTGAGTCATGATACAAAAGCAGTTGATTTGCATAGGGTCCTAGGGCTAAAAGTACAATATGGAATTAACAGCAAACATACAATTACAGATTCTCAACGCAGCAGAAAAAAAAAGGGGAGGTGGGGGGCGGGGTGGAGACAACCCACTAAACCCTAGAAAAGCCCTTTGTTTGCAGATAATATACAACTCAAAGTTTGCTTTTCCCCTGATAGCTCAGTGCTGGAGCTTTACCAGTCTCCTGGGGAAATCAAGATCTGCATTTAAATAAAGATATTAATAACTAGAGCTAGTTTTTATTTTGCAAGGATAAGTGTTGTAATGTACTTTGTATAAGAAAGCACGTGCAATGAATACTAACTGACATTCCAAAGATTCTGAAGAGTTCATCTGTTGTCGTTTGTGACATCTTGTACAGTAAATTGTGGGTTATGTTGTTGGAAATTTAATAAACGCATTGTTCAGAAGTTACTGGTGGAATTCTGCTAAAGCAATTCAAGTTTAACTTTAGTGTTAAACTAAAGTGTTTTGCTAGGACTGCTCATACACAAAGAGGCAGCATATGTTCATTAAGGCTTATCACCATTACATAAGAGAGAAACTAAAAAAAATCCCCAAACTAAAAAACCCTGAAGAAAATAAAAAAAACACCCAGCAAAACAATTGTATTGGTGGAAACAAGCAGCTGTGTAATTTAGTCTTGGAGTAAATGTTTAATGTGAAATGAGACTAACAGTCTTCTGAAGATTATGTAAAGGTTAGGTTAAGGAGACTTTTGAGTATTATGCAAACAAAAATCTGATTCCAGAATTTAGTGTGAGGGACAAAATGCAAGAGGGGTTTCAGTGATAGAGGGCTGTGGTGTGGTGAGCAGTGGTCAGATCCTTGAACTGTATGTCCATGATTATCTTTTTTAGTGGGAAATCCTCAAGAAGCATGACGTCTTTCTGAGTGCTAAAGGGATGTACTAAACTATAGTTTCCAACTTTCCATCTAATCTCTTTACGTAATAGCACAGGACGTTGTGCTGCACTTCGGCCTTGATGCAAGTTACAAAGTAAAGAACCAAAGTCCTCATTGCAGTTAAATGAATCTGGTTCCATACTTCATTGCTGACAGTTTTGAAATTCCTATACTTTTTTACCCTTCTGGATCTGTAAGTCTCTTTTTTTTTTTTTAATAGTACTTTGAAAACATTATTTTTAAGGTGTTGATGAAGGAAGTCATTCCTCCTTTCAGACTGCATAACTCTGATCTGTCCAACAAAAAGTACTGCTAGGGATTTAATTCTCAAGAAGACACAGTCAGCATATTTCCTCCTAACTTTGCTTACAAATACTATTTCCATCTGTGTGGACTGGGAAACTGAGAACTGGGAATGATCCAAAACCAAATTGTTTATATTCTGTCAACCTACTATGCCTTTTGATTTCACATTGTTTAAACTATACAAATCTTTCCAAAGCTTTGCTGTTAAAGTTTGGTTTCTCAAGACAGTGTCCAGCCGTGCAAGTACAGTGATGTGATCATGCTTCATGCTGTGTTTAATCCGCTTTAGGACATACCCAAAAAACAGTGAAATAACTGACTCAGCTGCTCACTAAATTCCCCTGGCTCTGGCTGGGCTGGCTTGGAGGTCAGCAACAGTGCTTTTTTTAATGGGTTGAGATACCCTACTGGTGTGTTTCACCCTCCAATAGTGGTTGCTGCTGACCAGCTGAAAGACGAAGCAACTGATCGTCTTTGCCCGTAAGTTTCCTCTCTCAGCTGCAGAGGCCGGTGCAGGGGCAGATGGCTCCCTGCCTTCCCAGCACCACTCCTTGTTTCAGCTCCATGAGTTGGGCAAGAAGATGACAATGGTGCAAATTTGCCTGTATTTTGGTTTCAAATCTAATGCACAGTACCAGAAACATTTGGGAAATACTGGGAAAAAATATTGTAATACTGAACACAGGAAGTTAGATAACTACATAGGAAATACATTATATGAGAAACCTAGTTTTTAAACAGAGTAATAAAAATTCTGAGGCTCCCACCCATCAGGACCTTGCTTAACTGGTGTTTTTTCCACAGAAGTAGAAAAGGAGATACCTGTAAACTAAAGGCAGATACTAGTACAGTTTAGTAGATAGTGAATCTGGTTTCATCTGACTTTATCATATAGACCATTCATGTTTCTCAGACGAATACTGCTCCACCACATATTAATTGCAGTCATGATGAATTCCTGGGCTTGCCTAACACATCCATGTGTGCAGAATCAGGCCTTGTCTCTGGCCTGGACTTGTCCTGGTAGCGTTGGCCCAAGTGGAAGCTAACTGCAGATAACATTTTTTTTTTTTTTTAATTCTCTAACATTTTGCCACTATTAAATTTGTGACAAAAATAAAGAATATTGTCACTTTAGTGGTTAAAGCAATAGCTCATTCACACATGAGGGTGAGGAATGGCTGAATGTATTTGAAGCTTTCTCTTTTTTAAGTTACGATCCTTCTGTTCTCTAGTGGACCTGTAAATAAAAAAGTACCATGCCCCAGGAACCTCTGATGTGTAATATTCATAAATAAATGACACTAGAAAAAAGATATTAATCATCTTTTCATTTTTTATTATTATGATCTCAGTAGTTGTTTCTGCAGCACTTTTATTGTAAGACAACATAATTTGCTTTTGTGAAAGCACGTTTCTTTGTGCTGAAAACAGGTATATTGCTGTCCTCATTAAAACAAATTGTCAACCATGACTGTGTATCTAATTATTTAATTTGCTGACTTTTTCTAAGGAGATATGTTGAATGGAAATAATTTATAAATCTGAGTGAAATGCTGCTTTCCAGGCCTTCAGTATTCAGTATATACTGATATATGTCCAAGTAAAGACATATTTTCTTGGCTTTGTTCTTTCTGTTACAGCAAGGACTCTTGGGGTCAGACCCTTTGCCTTGCGTAAATGAACAGAGCCCAGCTTGCTCTAAGGCACCATCTTAATTTCATTAGGAGTTTCTCCAATAAATGCTGCTGGTTGAAATATGTTTATAAAAAAAATTGAAAATATTTGAGTATTTTCTTAACAGAGTAAAAGTAGCCTAACTTCTTCCATTGAAAGACCAAACCTCCTTTTTTTTTTTTTTCTTCTTTTTCTCTTATTATATCACTGAAAATGCTGAACAACTAGTAATAAGAAAGCAAAGTTAAGGAAGTGGTAGGGGGTAAGAAACAACAAAAATTGAAAATTATGGGGAATCTTTTTCATGGAAGAAAATATTCAGAAACACAAACGCTGAGTAACTTGTGAGCCAAGAGGAAATAAAGATGTACCATTTCTGTAATGATAAGCTACGCTGGGGCAATAGTTGATCAACTGAGATCTGGCACAGTGTGGTCCGCTGTCAAGCCTGATGTTTTGTTTTCTAGTATACAGCTGGAACTGTAAGAAATGATTTTTCAAGAGAGAGGTCTTTTTTTGTTAGAAAACACAAATTCAGCAAAATCATAGTTTGTTCGGAAACATGCCAGTGCCAGTAAAGACTCTCCCATGAAATATTTCCCACATCCATTGATCATTTGCAAAAAAAGAGAGGGGAAATACCTGCTCTGTAACACTGGCATTCACTAGGATGTAGAGAAAAGTTCACACTCCTGCTTTGCTTCAGTGGTGTAAGGGCCTCCTGGGAGATGCATGGCTCCAGTCCCCACTGGCCTGTTCTTGCATATTGTTTCTCATTCTGGGGTGGACTAGCTACCTCCCTGCTCTTGAGAGGCTTTTCTTTGTTCAACTGTGGTGTGAGAAATTTTATGAAAACTTACAAAGTAAATATTGATAGGAAAATTTTCCAGGCAGCATTATTTGTGGTCAGGTCTGGTTTACTCCCACTGTTAATGGTATATCCCAATCTCAGATCAGGGCTTGCTCCTCGTAAGTGATCAATAAGCCTTGGATTCTTCAGAGAAGTTTAGAGTTTTGGATACAATATTAAAAAAAATTCTTTCTCTCTTGTTACTTTGTACAATTTTGCGATGTTTTGCTAAATGCAGATTGCTCCTCATTACATTTTTCGTGGCTTGTTTTCTGCTGTTCATCCACATGTTTATTTATAAACATACTGCTATGTATGATAGCAATTACACTGTCAGTAAGAAGAATAATCCAGCAAAGCAAAGCCAATAATCATTGTGAAGTATATAGGAAAGGCTAAATTAATGCCAGAAAAGTGTAGTCACACTACAGTGAAAAAATACCCACTTTGGATGCTGTGCTTATGATGAAGTCTCTAAAGCATTAATTACTACATACTCAAAACAAAAATATGTGATAGTTGAAGGAAAGGAGTACTAAATACCTATTATTACAGCAATGCGTATTATTAATGAACGTAATAAAACATGTGTATTAATAATACAAAGGAGAGTAGAATATGAGGAAAACTTAATGCTAATAGTCTTGCAGGGGAGAAAGTGGAAGCTCCTTTACTTGAGTTATTTAAAATGAGAGAAAATGCAGCATTTTAAAGAAATAGGTATTTGCATCGGACAATTGTTCTTGCAAAATCAGACAAATGGATAGTGAATTTAGCCAGTGATGATGACAGTGTGAGTGAGGTGCTGACTGCATAGTATCACATAACTAAGCTGCAAATAACCTCAATGAGTCCCAAAGGGACTGCGATCCAGAAGATCTTTTCTATTTTATTTCATCAGTGCTAATGACCAGACAGTGAAGAAGGATAAGCTTTCCCAGTGACTGTACCCATTTCCATTCTGAAATGCCCTTAAGGTGATTCTTTTGCTCCAATGACTGTACAGGGAAGGCAGGGCAACCTAAATGCATTTCTTGAAAATTATCTGAGTGCTTTATGTGTCCAGCATAATTTGGAATTTGGAAGTAATTTTGGGCCCTTATAAATCTTGGTTGTTTGACAAAGGTTGAGAGGGGCAGTACCTATGGAGGCATATGTACTATGCTTCTGTTGCTATGTGGGAATAACAGAAGAAAGAAAATAGGTCATCAGCTTGTGTGGGTTTACAACACACATTTTCTCCTTTTGTGTGATAATATATTTGTTACTATTTCCTAGGGAAAAGTGGTATAGAATATTAATTTTGCACAGGTTCTCAGCAAGTATAATGAATAGCATTAGATGGGGCTTGCATACTCAAATATATGCTTACTTTGTAATATAGTCAATTTGTATTAAATTACTAGTTTTCAAAACAATTTTGTTTCAGCTTGAATTGACATTTTCAAAGTCAAGGCAATTTAAATTTACCAACTTGACTGCACTTCTTAATTCAAGTGCAAGTTTGAAAAGATTGGAAAAGCTGTTAGAACAGCTTAACTCTAGCTCAACACTTTGAGAGCCAAGAGTAACGGAGATTTGAAGTCATTGTTTTCTCAGCACAGGCTTCTAAAATAATCTGAGGATTAAACCTAGCATTTTGGAGGTACAGCAAAAAAAAAAAATAGAACTGATACTTTTGCTGATTATCCAATTCATCAGTGATACTACTGGATTTCCAGGCTCTTCCAGTAAAACATAAGTAAGCTCTTAATGCATCAACAGGAAAACTGGGCAGGTTTGGTTTGTTTAGTTGTTCAGGGTTTTTTTAGTTTAATCAGAAGGAAGACTGAAAAACAGGAGGAAAAAACCCTCAAAGGTTTCTCTTAACCTCCATACTTTTCTGGACTATCCTGATCACATACAAATGGGATTTTTGTGAAGGAAGCTGAGAAAAGAAAAAATATATTTGAAATTGCTGTATCTCTGTGTTGTAACTTCATTAGACATCTACAGATTTCTAGATGTAAAAAAATGTCTAGAAATTGGTTTTATCAAATACTAGACTAGGGGAAAGTATCTTAAAGTCAGTACTTCTTGCATTCTCTGATCTGTTAGGCAGTCTTCTCAATCTATGGTACACAGGGAAAATGTTGTCTGTACTACAGCTCACACTCACTGAATATTGATAAAATAAATTGGGAAGCAAGAGAAAGAACATAATATGGTGTTGCAGATTCTTCTTACAAAATGTAAGAATCCATGTAAGCTCATGGATCTGCCAAGGCAGGAGACTATAGTTTTAGGACTGATGTTAATCCATTCTCATTATCTTTCTCTTCACTTGCACACATTGTAAAGCCTCCATTTCTGTCTGGGTTTTTTTCTGTTTTAAAAATATAAAATGCTGTTGTTGTTTTTCCAAAGTTACTGCTTGATGATTTTAAAAATTTGCTTCAACACAAATAAAGTTGAGGTATACTGATGAAGGAGCTGTGGGTGACTTCATAGTGAATTATTCCTTGATATACGTGAAGTAAGACGTCCTTACTACTTTTCAGAGTTCTGACTCTTGCATCAAGATCAAAGCAAAAATATTTGGAATGATTCTAACAATGCTATAAAATATAGAAAATTGAGAGATGAAGAGTCCAGTCCAGGTTACGACAGAAAGAAATCTTGACAAATACGTGCTTTCATAGCTACCTAAACATCAAATAGAGGAAGCTCTACAGAATATTTTGTCAACCTGTTTATGAGAAATTCAGTGTGTCTGGGAGGAATTCAGGAAATCTATTTACATTCCTGCTAACCTTAATACTTGAAAGATCTGCAATATATAAACATATTTAGTAGTGGTTCACTGTTTTTTACCCTACAATTAGGTATTTTCTATCCATCACAAAAAAAAAAAAAAAACAAAAAAAAAAAAAAAAAAAACCCAAAACACAAAAAACCAAAAAACTAGAGAATTAATTTGGAGTTATTCTGGCCTGAAATATTTAGTTTTATGAACTTCTGTCCTCCTGCTTGAGAATCTCAGAAGTATTAATGAATTTATTTACCAAATCTTGAGGAACCAGTGTTCTTGATTTTTCAGCAGATATCACCTGTAGCATGGAAAGATTTGAGTCCATATTTCTCTTTGGTGTAAATTGCAAGAAAGCCTATGAAATCTACCCAATTTCTAGACTTACAAGAACATGGACCCAGATATTTCAACTCTCTCACTAAGAGATCTCTCTCTCTTTATTTTAAAGCTAAGATGCAATGCAAACGTGAATCCCATTTCATGGGTTAGGCTGCATTCTCCAGTGATATCATGACTTTTTTCTGGGAAGAATTCTGAGCTACTTGCTCCTACTCCTTGATGAGTAGACCTGGATTTCTAGGTTATAAGAAACTGTGGTGTTCTCCTACGTGTTCCCTGAGAGGAATGACTGGGAAACCAGATGTATAGAAGACCGGTGTTTAAGAGCACCTGTCATGTAGAATATAACATCTGTGTATCCTTCGTAATTTCCGTGATTAAAGTTTTTTCTTGTTAATAGAAGATAAGCTGAGGAACATACCATTGTCAAACTTGCTCTCTCTAAGAAAAGACTGAAGTGTTTCATGGTGTCTTTTGCTTTGATATTGTCACTGATTTAAGGTTAACGGCATTTGTGTGCCATCTGGAAATAAAAACCTTTCTACAAATCTATCACAAGGCAGCAGTTCCTTTGGGAAGTAAGTTAGGGTTAGAGCAAAATTAGTGAGTCAGAGACTATGCTCTTTCAAGTCTCTGGACACTAAATCTTTCCTGAGATGCACATCAGAAGACAGAATTTGACCCTTGGCAACAAATCTGAATAAATATAGAGGATGTGACTTTACAGTTATGTTGTTCTCATACTATGTCTGGGTTTGCTGAAATTAAAAACATGGAGAATAAAAATCCATTCCTAAATATTTAGGGGCTTTGTGAGGACTTCTCACTTTAAAAACTAAATTATCGCCTCTTTTGTGCAAAGGACATTGAGTTTGACCTATTACAGCGGTCCCAGTTAACATGTATGCTGCTGGGTCACAGCACTCTGTGCCTTTCTCATGTCACTTACTTCCACTGTAATACAGAACAGTCAGTGTTTCCTTGGTGTTTTGAAAGAACAGAAATCCTATTCTGTTCATATAGTAAAAAAGCAGTGAAAACTTGCAAACAGAAAAATGTCTTTCAGTTACAAATTCATTTGTTCACTAAAAAACTGATACTTATAAAATATTTCTAGTATTTACTTCCCTAAAATACTTTCCTATATGATTCAATCCTATGTCTCCTCCTTCTCTGTAGTTTAGATCATCCTTGGTCCTAATGTGCGGCCTGAACATCTTTTCTGCCTCTTGCCTTATTCCTGTGCACCTCTAACAGAAGCCTTAGCATATTTCTAGTGTAAATTCATGCCAGGATTTATCCATCTGATTTAAGGTAGCTGCCGGTAGCACTGAATATTAGGGTCACAATTTCCTAGGTTTTCTCTGTAAAGAAGCAGGCATTTCCAAAAGAGGATTCATTCATCCTCTAGAAGGACTCTGTGTCTTTTCATAGAGGTCTGTAGGAACTGTCCTGATTTTCGCTGGGACAGAGTTAATGTTATTCTTAGTAGCTGGTGCAGTGCTGTGTTTTGGCTCTGCTGTGAGAACAATGCTGACAGCACACTGATGGGTTTGGTTGCTGCTGGGTGATGTTTATACTCAGTCAAGGACTTTTCAGTTTCTCAGGCCCTGCCAGCGAGAGGGCTGGAGGGGCACGGGAAATTGGGAGGGGACACAGCCAGGACAAGGTGACCTGAACTAGCCAAAGAGGTATTCCATACCATGGGGTGTCACGTTTGGTATAAACTGGGAAGGGTTGGCTTGGGGCTGCAGATCATTTCTTGGGGACTGGCTGGGCATTGGTCAGCGAGGAGTGAGCAGATGTGTTGTGCATCACTTGTTTTCTTTCCTCCCTTCCCTTTAGATTTCATTCCTCTTCCCTTCTTCCTCCTCTTCATTATAACTGTTATTACTATTATTAGTATTAGTATTGTTGTTGTTGTTGTTAGCTTTATTTTATTTCAATTATTAAATTGTTCTTATCTCAACCCTGGGGTTTTACATTCCTTTCCAGCTCTCCTCCCCACCCCTCTGGGTAAGGAGGGGGTGAGCAAGAACAAGTAGCTGCGTGGTACTTAGTTACTGGCTGGACTTAAACTACAACAGAAACCTGCTGTGTTTTCAGTAATTACCTGAATTTAGGCTGGTTAAACTGAGCCTTCATCCCTATTTCAAGTGACCGTGGATGGGCAGATTCAGAGATCTAGTTTGAAAAGGGAAATAGCAATGTAAGCTTCCCTGCAGTACCTAGCCAGCCTGCAACAATCCCGGGGCCATGGCTATGCAAGAGGCCATGGCTATGCATGGCTAAGCACTGAATGCTTGCTCATTCGGTACTTGACACTACTGCTCCGACTGCCAAGAAATGTCACAATTCTTCTGGATGTTTTGTAAGAAGGACAGGCTTAGCCACAGGGAAGTTAACTAAGACAACTCCATTTCAAGATGAGAGATAAAGGAAGCATTAAAGAATTAACTTCAGTCCAATGAATACTGGACTATTGCTAAGCCAATAAAAAGGCCAACTTCTGCACTAGAACTGTTTAATTTAGCTGTGTGTATTCAGTACATTTAGTGTTACTTGGTGTTTTGTACAGTGCCTGAGAAAAGGTTATGAAAAATGGGTTGATGAAGAACGAGTGTGGGAAGTTATGACCAAACAGTGGTTTGGGAATCAGCACTGCAAGGGAAAAAAAAAAGTTTTTATTTAATTTGTCTATTCATAACAAAACTTCTAGGAGTTTACTGAACTGACTTGATCTTTAAGAAGAGTAGCCAAGGTTTACGTACCTTTTAGGAAAAAATGTTGAATATTAATTTTGATTGAAAAGTTAAATAATTAAATATTCAGTACAATTATTGACAAAAGTCTGGTTTTAGTTAATACCCTCACTGTTTGAAAAACTGTAATTAAAATATCATGCCTTATTTCTAATTCTGATTTGTCTTTATTGTTGATTCTAACTTCAAGGAGTCCTTCTGCCCGAGAGCAAAGAACAAATAATGTGTTTTGATAATAAAGGCTAAAAAGAAAAAAAAAGAAAAGAAAAAAAATATCCTTCAGAATGGATTGGAAACATGAAAGAGAGTGCCTGGAGCACCATCAACATCAACACAGAGAGTCAATAAATTTGTACTTTTTATCAGATTCAGAAGTATAGATATCAAGGTGTTTATTCACATCTCATTAATAGGCAGAGCTGGAACAGTGTCCCTCTTCCAATTTCATGGAATTTAGATATCAGCACAATGAACCCTCGAGAAAGGTTATGCTAACCTTGTAATCAGTCTTCCACATCTTTGTATATAGTTAATTTTATTTCAAAATCACTCTATTTTACAAACATTAGGAAATCACCCAGGAAAGCCTCGGCATAATCGCCTCTTAATTGTCTTAAGGGATACATTCTGCATTTTCTGTTGAACAGAACCCTTCCCAAAACAATATCCTTGCAACTTCTCAGCAGCACAGTGTTCTGATATATACTAGTTTAAATCGATAAGCTAATATGTATCAAGACCGAAGAATGGCTGTTCATATTTGTGATCACAAAATATGTCTTAATGAGTTCAAAAATCATGCAGAATTTGGTGTGTGCTTCAACATTTTCGCTATCTGTACTGGTATGTAGCAAATGACTGAAGCAGGCATGTTAAAACTTTAGCTTGGGCTACTACAGTTAACTGAGTAGATCACATCCTGCCTAATTATTACCAAGACTAATTCCACAGAACCAAGACTTTTTTGAGATCTTCTAGTGGTCTATTTGAATAAACAGTTGTAGTGTTTTTTTCTTTTTGCTTAACATATTTTACATTAAACCTTTTTTATCCATGTTTACCGGTGTTGGTGGTTAATTCACATTACGTAACATGGAAAACATGGAAGATTCATCACATACGATTTCTTCACATTCTTTTTTCTAGGTATATATAGTAGGAAAATGTGTTGAAGTAATATAACCTATTTTACTAATGAACATGTGCAAATCAAAACTGAGTACTACAGAAGGTAATTTATTTTTTTTCATCAAAACATGGTGTAAGGCTATTCCTCCTTAGAAAACCTGGAAGGCTGACCTCAGTCTTTCAAATCTGTGGTATTTGGTATATGACTTTTAAGAACATCACTCTTAAATGAAATTGCATGGATTTCACTCATTGCAGTAAACCACAAAACTCTTGATGTGGACAATTAAGTGTAAGTAATGGTAACATCTGATTTCTTTTATGAATGTCAGCTCTGTAACTGGCTGACCTAAGTACAGCCTATCACTGTGCAGCGGTAAAGTGACTGTAGTAAATTCTATCTCCCAGCTATATATTAGTGGTTTTCATTTACAGAATGATTTCAATCTACATTACTAAGATAGCAGGAAGATAAAATGAGTGTAACTTTTTTTAAAAAAATTTTTGCTTATTTCTTGGTTCTGCTCAAAATAAATAATTCTTACCAATGGGGAGTGGGAATTATCTTTTTTCTCCTTCTCCATTTTCTAGGCTTGATAGCCTTTCTAGTTTATCAGAGAAAGGTGAGTGCCTTCATTATATTATGAATGTGCAGCTAGTACTTTCTTTTTTTTTTGTTTAGTAACTTTTACCAATTTTAGTACGCATCTTAAGTATACAGAGATACATGCACATTCCAGCACCTGAGACATGGAAATATACTGTGGGAAATAGTAGTAGTTATAAGACTATCTCTAGAGAAAGACAATTGTTCTTTTAAAGAATCCGTATTCCCCAAGTATCTAGAAATTTTTGGTAATTTTGGTGCATTACCTATGCCCCAGAAGGAAGAAGGAGTATTTTTTAAAGAGTGTGATTCACAATAAATGTAAATGTACTTTTTGTTCACTTATTTATTAGTTCATTATCCACTTAGTGTTTTCTACTGAGTATCTCGAGTGCACAGATTTACTGGAGGAAAGAGGAGAGAGGAGCAACAACTTCAGTGAATTTACAGACTCCTATTTGGGGTTGCCTTGAGCACTGAGAGGAGTGTCCTTTAAGACTCACTTTTGCCAGAGTATCATCCCTCTCACTAGATTCACAGGTGAACACGTCCTGAAAACAGGGATTCAAGCTAATCTCTTCACACAAAATGCAGAATAACAAGGTTCTGCACATTTTTTTCCAACAGTTAATTGATTAAAGAACCACTCAACCATTTTCTTTAGATCCTTTTAGTGCTTGATGAAACTTGAATGTATGTTTCCTACAAGCTTGCATCAAGTACTGGGCTATAGATATATTCAGAATAAATATTTTCTCAATCTCTTTTTCTTCTTTCTCTGATGTAGTTGTATGATCTGTTTAAATATTTGTTGGAATGGGGAAAAAAAGATGAGGTATGATCTCATTTAATAAACTAAAAAGGCCGAAAACTGATCCAAAACCATGTGATACATGGTTTACAATCTTTTTCTTATAAAAATGGATCAATGCAGGGATAGAAATTCTGAAGAACTAGAAAGGTGGCAAAACTGAAAAACGTGATTCCAGTCCCAGCTCCCAGGACTATGTTTCTGAAGTCAATGATTTTTGTATAAAGCACATAAACACCCTGGAGGCTGGGACAAGAATTTTAAAATAAACATCCTGGACAGATTGTGTCAAGCCATTTATCCTGTCTGTGATGACAGCCATTTGAAACCAGTATTTCATCTTCCCTGGCAGGACCAGGCCTCAGCCCTTTTTTTATGTCTTTCCTCTGCAATTCACAAAAAAGTGTAGTTAACATTATTCACGGAAATGGTTTTAAATGTTTTTTGTGCTTTAAGAGAAGCTATGCAAGAGCCATGAATACAATATGATCTTTGATCTGCATTTAGATTTGAAGAGGCAACTTTTCCTATGGTGGTGAATTAATGTGCACAATGGCCAGGCCCCTGCATGTCTTGTGGAATGCTGGCTGGCAGCTCCTGGAGTTCGTTTGCAGTTTAGTGTTGTGACAGGTTTGGCCTCAGCAGTGGCATTGGGACACCCTACATTGCTGCATTGCTGCATTCTTAGACAGGCTTTGAGCATGGACTTCAAAGTGGATTTGATTGTGGATTGAAAGTGGATTGAAATCAAAGCATGATTTCAAAGTGGAAGGGAGGCCTGAATCAACAGGAGTTGTTCGCTGGCAGGGCCTCCTACTCCTGCACCCATCTGAAGCTACAGGCAGTTGCAGGGTCTGAAGTGGAGGTGCTGGGGTAAGGTGGGTGCTTCCAGACTTGGCAGCAGAAGACATTTTCAAAATCCTGTCTTCATCACCAATGTAGATCAGCATCTCTTCCCTGAGACTTACTTTGGATCTCGCTTATTATTCTTTTATAGCTGATGGAACTACTCTCATTTACAACAGCTCAAGATCTGCATTAAGTATCACTTAGTTTGGACCACTGCATGCTTTCACAATAAATGTTCTAAACACAGCGCATATGTAGCACACTATGGCTCATGAAAAAAAATATGGGCCTGGCATTACTTACTTACTTTTACACGATTGTAATAATTATCTTCTAACTTGGAGGCTGGTTGAGTGAAAGTAACTGCTGTACCTCTCTGGCTACTGTGTTATTTTGGGTTAAACTTGATTAGTAAAGCAGAACAGTGCATTTACAGGTTGTTCCTACATGCCTTGAGGGCTACCACTCAAGCAAACAGAATATTGAGGTTTGTAACACTGACAATAGAACAAGTTTTAAATGGGATGAAAATGCAGACATGAGAATAGGATCTTCCAAGAGGGGTATGTTGTGGTTGGAATGCAGAGAGAAAAACAGGGTTGAAGAAGCAAGTGATGCTGGCTCTCCTTTCTAAGTAAGCAGCACTTCAGATTGCAAATGTACTCCGAGAATGCCTCATTCTGAATCTCAGCTTAACTATCAACATTGAAATTCTCTCTTTCCTGGACTTGTTTTCCTAGCTCTGCCCATCATCATCTCTTATACTCAATAATTTAGAAGGATACTCTGGCCAGTCAATCTGTATTGGAAAAGTATGGATTAGTCTTCAGTACAGATTCCTTAGGTTAGAATCACTTCAGACAGGTAAAGTCTTTCAGGTGTTCCTAGCAGTCAGAAAAAAACCTGCAGCTTTAAAACTGGCTTCTATGATTAATTTTATAACTATGTGGTAATTCACCTTTCCCTGCTTCTTTCTCTGTATTGCATTCAGTTCCCTTATATAGGCCTGTAGACAACCTAGATTTTTCTTGCTCATTATTTGATCCATTTTTGGATTTTAAATTTTTTTTGAGATATGGATCTCCATTATAAATACTTTAAAAATAAACTTTGACATTTTTTGTGATGTCTACAGTATGTATTGCACTAAGTCTCAAAAACTTAGAATGTTATGCATAGGAAAACAAAACAACAGAAGTTATTTATATTTAAGAATGCTAGAATATCTAATTTAATAGCAAAATTATTCTTCAGACTTACTGACGTGTTTCAAAACATATACATCATTGGAGCCAAGAGACTTTCAGGACAATTTAAAGTCAAATTCAGGGTGCAGCTGCATTACATGACAGAAAAATTACATCAGAAGATACACGTATCTTCTTTACCCCTTTTTTTATCTTCCCTGTGTTTATGCAAATTTTTAATATTTGTAGATATCACAATTTGGCACTAAGTGTGTGATACTGAATTTAAATTGAAATGCAACAGGAAGATATTTACTGGTTGGTGCAATGCTATAAATACCTGAATATCTGAAAGAAGTTTATGCTAGATGATAATGTTATGATGAAAAAGAGAGACATGAACTTGTACTGAAACTGCTGCATAGTGACATGGTAAATCAATCTGAAATGTTTAGATACACATCTATGCCTCTACGTACTAATTCTATTACTGGAAATGGTAGTCTGTTCTGTAGTTTCATTGAACTAATTCCTGAATTTCATACTGAGAAAAGCAGCTGTCAGAATTACAATAATGGCTGAACAGACACCCTATATTTTTCTCACCATTTTAAAAATAGAGTTTTTGATCATGTCAGAGTCTATCCGTAAGAACAGCTATGGAGGTATCACCAAAGAGCCATGTAGTTTGCCTTCAAGTCATACAGAATACCATTCATTATTTTATTTGCCTTTTCATCCGTTCCTCTCTGCTCTTACGTACTTGCTGACAGCCATACTTGGTGACATAACCTTCCCTGGAGCAGAACCCTTTGAGCATGTGCATTATTGTGTTGCTTAGCTGGATGGAATCAATTGCTCTAGGTCAGCCCATCCATGTAGGCAGCCACTTAAAGGAGACTGATTCAATTCTACCCAGGATGTAGCAGGACCCTAAATTTGAGCTGGCAGCATTGTCAATACAAAGCAGAGAAAACTATCCAGGGAAAAAGTGTGAAGATCAGGATGCTTTCATGCTCTTCCTTACTTATTATTAGCTACTGTAATTGAAGAATATTACTTTATTTTCACATTCTGTTAGTGCATTAGTCTAAATAAGATGTCAGGGTTTTGACAGTAGATGTTACAAGTCATCATCCAAAACAGAGACTATTCATATATTGCTGGTAGTTTGGAGATTTCTTTTGGCAATGAATATATTCAACTGAGCATGATTTACATAAAATACTGTATACTAGGTGGGTTCATGGTTAAGTTGGTCTAGGAAATGCAGTCATAGTACATATAAACTCTGTCACTGTTACAGGGAGGACACGCTGGTTGTTCATCTCCTGTACAAAGTGGAGTCATACTTCTGGCAAGTCACAGTTTACTCAGTGCAAACGGTGTTCATGTAATGTTGCAGAGTGAATCAGTTTTGCCATACTTTCCTATTGATCCATTTTTATAGTGTTCAGCTGGCTTTTCAGTTCAAACTTGTCTTTTACCTCCTGTTCAGCAGGAGAGCGGAAAGAAACAAAGTGAAATGGTAGCCAAACCGCAGAAATCAAGAGTATGTTTTCTATTGCAATTTATAAACAAAGAGTCTACCTAAAAGGAGTAATTTTATTTTTATGCTTATATTTCTCCTTCAGAGGCATGAAAGGATAAAAGTAATGATGCTCTCTTTCTGTGATATTACAGCTTAATTTTGTTGTTGCTGCTAAGTAATGTCATGAATAAATATTATGAATGAGTCAGCGCTAAATCTGTTTTGTTTTCCATGTGGGAATCTATAGGAAGATAGCTAGTAATGTTGCAAGAACAAGTCAAAACCTGATTCCATGCCTGCAACGTCAGGTTTTTTATAAAGTGAAACAGAACAAGGTCTTTAAAGAAAAGATTAGTCAGGATGAGTTTGGTACAATGCTCTGGGTGATGCTCTGTGTTGAGAAAGGAATGTATTCTGAATAATTAGAAAATATAAGGTGGGCACCTGAAGGAGATAAGGAGACCATCAAGTCAGGAAATAGTTGAGCAAAGAAAATTGAAAGGTCTATTCCACCTAGATCCCACCTATTATGAATGGAATGATTGGGTGTCAAAATCAAACGACTATATATGTAAAGGTGTTGTAACCTCTCACGAAAACTATATAAAATACCTAATTTTTCACTGAAAACTTCAGAGGTAGTTTGTCCAGTGCAAATCAGCTAGCTCCCCAGCATTGCACGAAATGAACACCTTTGCTGCTTAAAGACAAAATTGGTCTCTGAGCAGTTACTCTGTGCCGTTTTAGCATCAAAGTCTCTTTGGAATGGTAGGAAGACATCAGATCTGAAGTACTCATTCTATTCTGTATGCTTATTGCCAGGAATGGGGAGAAAAAGACCCTCCTTGGTCTTAGAACTTCTTAAAAAACATACTTCCATTGGGAATTGTGAATATTCTGGAATTCCTGCATCTTCCTCCATGCCATAAAGAAAGGTGGCATAATCGTTTTAAGAAGTGAAACATCACAAAACTTGTTGGGAATTTGTTAGAAAATATATGTCCTAATAATTGTACTAAATTAAGAGAAAATAGAAAAGCTGCAAGACATTTATGCTGAGTACTCTGTTGCCTTCCAACAAAACTGTATTTTAAAATGGGTAAATGCCATAAAAGTGTATTTCCAGCTTCCTGTGTCTCTGGCAGATGAGCACAAATTAACTTTTGCTATAAGCCTGCAAGCTTCTGAATCCTTCACTGAATTTCACCAAAGGCAAATAACTGCTATCAAGTATTTTCATGCTTCCACAGCTGTGCAACTAAACAGAACTCTTTACAATATTAGCCAATGCAAATCAAAATTGTCAATATTCTGTAAGTAGAAGGAAAAATATTATTGGTCTCCATGTTTGAATAAATCCATGTGTGAGGAGGTGTTGCAAAAGCATTTGATTTACTGACTCAAGTTTCTGTTTTCTTTCAGTAAATCAATTGCTCCACCAATCTATACGATAATCAGAAAACTGAGAATGATCAATTTATTTTCATATGCCTAGCTATTTAATTCAGGTTTACAGCTTCTTTATCAACAGCAGAATGGAGTTTGCAAACACTTTTAATTTTCCTTAACAGTCATTGCTTCCTCTTGATTCTGCAGCCCTTACAGAAGCAAAACACCTATTCTCACTAAAATAAGGGCTGCAAAGCCCCCTGTCCTTGCTGTTTTATCCAGTTAAAAGGTCTGGTTGCACAACGTAAAGCCTCTAAACTACAGCTAAGAAATCTTGAATTCTCTTAATAAATCTACCACTGACTATTATAGGACTTAGAACAATTCATTTAACCTCTCTTTCCATCTATCTTTTCATTCTTTGACTGTTTTGTGTATGTAGGTCATATTGGCCAATGGCTTGTCTCCTCACAAGCTTGCAAAAAAATGTTGGATACTTGGCCTCAGTCAAGAACTCTGGAGAGACATTATCGTACAAAGAAATAATAAATCAAATCTGCAGGAGACTTGATAATTGACAACCATTTATTTTTATCAGTGTCAAATAAATAAGAGTTGTAGTCCACTTGGAGAAATCTGCGTCAAAACAAGAGACTTTTGCCTCTCAGATACTTATCTGTAATCTGTGCTCAATCTTTTTTTAGATTTATTTTTCTGCTTAAGAAATACAGGATTTTAGCCACTCACTTCCACCTGCAGTTGCACAGAGACTGAGGAAAAGTTGCTTAATGCTGCACTTAACTATCCTTCCAGCAGCTCCTGTTCTTTAAGACCTGTGTTTACTGACAACACAGTAAGCAAATGCTGTGAAGGTTAAGCAGAGAAGTTAAACAAAAAGTAGTTCTCCTACATGTTCTTCTAAGGACACCACCAGCTGATTACCAGGACTGGAGGATGGATATCTGACATTAAGTGAATAAGTGTTCTTTGGTTCAGTCAAACTGAAAGATAGACAGAAAATGTATTTTTTTTTCCCTTCTCTTCACAAGTATGCCCATGCTCTTTGTTGGAATCTTGAGTATGGTAGTTACTTCTCTCTAACAAACAACACTTATGATTTGTGGTCTCTATGGAGAACAACAATTATCTATTGATCAAGGTATGTATTAAGGCATAGTATATTTCTTTCTGATGATAATCAGAGGGGGGCAAATGGCACTCTTTTACATAAATTCATGATCCTGAAATACAGATTCATAGGATGAATAAACCAGATGACCCATGCAGTATTCATTCTCCAAATTCTTCAGCAGAATAAAGCATTATTTCATAGAAAAATCATGGTAGGAAGAAAAATCAGTTACAGGACCTATCAATCTAGTACAATAGGACAAAGTATATTTTGAGGAAAACGAACACCTTGTGTTTGTAGTTTGGCCTTAACTTGTTAAAATACTTAGGTCTAAATTACTTCCATCAAAATAAAGGACTCTGTGTAAAAGGCAGATGAAGAATTATAATGGAAGAAATGTATGTTGTTGTTATCCATTTCATTACTAGTGTTTGTGGTGAATATTTGAATCAAGGTACCTGATACCTTGAGAACAAAAGGTGACTGTGTAAAAAAGACTTATTAGCATTCTTAGTCCTTACTAGTATACTTAGTTTTGCTGAGGACTGCGCTGCAAAACAATAGGAACTTCAGCTAAACTTATTCATAATAGCTAACAATCACAGACACAATACTTTGTCTGTTTCTAGGAAATTAATAAACAGGCTGTTGTTAACCAAGGAAGAGGAAATAATTTCAACAAGGGAAATTGTAACACTCTCACACTGAATCCCAAAGGAGTAAATCCAGATGCATTGGTAAAAGTTCTTCATTTTTAAGTCAGTTGTTGCGACATATAAGAACTCATTAACAGAGAGGAAGGAAAAAGGGGACTGAGTACCTTAATATTTATTTATTTTCTAAATACTTTTTTCTTACAAATTATTCTTTACAAAGACTTGCATTGATGTATTTTGAACCTCTTTTTCTAGCAGTAATTACTTGCATCTTTAATTGCTAACCAAGTCAGCCCAGTGCTTACATATGAGTTTTAGAAAAGTGTAACTTTCAAATGTTTGCATTTGTTTTAAAATATTAAACTTTTTTTTTTTTTAATAGAACAGTCTTAGTATTAACTTTGTGATGAATCTCTGTATAAGTGCTAATTAAGATGCCATGTAAGAGGTAAGAAAGTGTGTTCATTTTCACATCTGTCTGTTAGAATGAATTTCCTCTATCTCTAATGTTACTGATTTTCATTTTGGAGCAGATATTTATCTTTTTTTTTTTAGCAAAGCCCACACAAGTGAACTGTGAGAGAGGAAGATACAGAAAATAAATTCATCTTTCTTTTTTTTTTTAAAGTAAAATTATCTTGCCCTTGATTCAAACAATTACCATAGCATTATTTAATAAACCTTTCCTCACTGGCACTACTATTACATTTAACAGGGTTTTCAGCTAGGCAACACGTTTTTCTGTAATACTATTTCGTATCATCACCATATCATCTCATGCAAGAGTGGGTAATGGAAATTAATTTTGTAGCGATACCCAGTGACACTAATTGGACTAGCTTACTTCACTGTTATTGAGGAAAGAGGATTGTCTAAAATTTGTTTGGAGGAATTGCAGGAGAAACAAATACAATGCATCATGTATGCATTTGTCTGCGCTACCAATAACTTACTTAGGTTTGCAGCATATTATTAAAATACCTAAGTATATGGTGCATAAAATTATGTTTTGTATAGAAATGAAGAGAAACAAACCAAAAAAAAAAAAAAAAAGCTAAAGCAGTAATGAGAGGCTTAAAAGCACAGGTGTAGGAAGATGAGTGGATGATCACCACATAAGGGAAAACCACATCAGCTGGAGTGACACACACTTTAAAAGTAGCTTTCCTCATTGTAATTGCTGTCTTGAAAATTCTTGCCAATTTACAGGAGATTTACTAGTTATATTTAAAATTGTCTTTTCCATTTATCATAGTCAGGAGCTAAAGGGATCACCTAGTAAGATACTAGATAGACCATTTTATTCACTATTGATTTTATCATCAGCTAAATCATGCCTGCAGATAATCTAGCTGAATTATAGTTTATGTGAAGGAAACATGTCTCTAGCCAGTCTTATCTATATGGTCATTTCGATGGGCTTCTGGGGCTTGAAATGATGCTTAAAGTAATACACTTTTTTAAAAACATATATGTAGGTACTGTGTGTTCGAGTTTCATTTCAAGCTGTTAATAGGATCTTTTGGTTCATGGTCTTTGCAGGAAAAAAAGCACTATTATGCATTTGTTACAAGACAGGTGCTGAGAATACTTGTATGTGTAATGGCATATAATATTACTTTTTCATAAGGTGTGAATGAAATAGCTCCAGGCTTTTTTAGCCAGAGGCCTTTTCTCAAGGTACAGGAGCTATTTCATTCCTCCCTGAGATTATAGTAACGTTAATGGGGAGTGAGATATCCCCCATCTCCCATTCTCCCAAACCCAAAGGTTTTTGAATTTGGTTCCTTTCAGCAAATACTTGGAAGAAAGACTGTAGGCTGGTTCTCAGAATCCCAGAGGCTCACAGGGGCCAAATTATATCTATTTCCAGGTCACACAAGTTTTGTTTTTGTTTTTTTGGTTGCGTCCCACCCTGTGCTAGATTTTGTTTACTCTTAATGACTTTGTGGCTCTGTGATCATTTTCCTGTAGTAACTGAGCTTTGTAAAAACTAGGCTTTTATTTTGGTCAGAGTTTATGCTTGAACTAAAGAGGATGAGAGATTGTGCATGTATCCACTCCAGTGCACAGCCCCTAGGAAACTTGCATAAATGTAAAGATACTGGAACTTGGAGTAAATAAAAAATCAGAAAACCAGATTAACCTCCTGTGACTGCTAAGCCTCAGGGAACAAGGTCACAAAGAGGCAGAGCTATTATAATTGAAGTAATGGTGTTACACAGTGTAAACATAGATGGTAGAAATGGCTGTCCATTGCGAACATTCCCTGTACTGCAATTGTGGTTAGATGTACACTTTCCTTTTGATATGATTGTGTGAATATATATACATCATGATTGGAGTTGATCATATTTAGCACAAAAGATGATTCATAGTTCATAGTTCGTGAATTATGGAGTTTTTATTTGTGAAACAGAAAGCTGCTGCTTTCTAAATACTAAGCATACAAGCAAATGCCAAGTGCACTGTTACTGTATGTGTTTCTGGTAGTAGCTGGACACATCTGCTTTGTGTGTTGGAGTAAGAATGCCACAAGTCAGTCTTGCACTGTCAGTGCTTAGACTCTCACACTCTATAGAGCTAAAAGACCATGTCGTGGCAGGAAGGATGATAGACACCAAAAAATCACATGTGCATTATCTTTTGAACTTACTGATTTCCTGTCAATGAACTCACACCTCATGGATTTGGAACTGCTTTTAGAATGAGTTCACATGCTTATCAGCGTTGACAAAGTGACAGGGGAATGAAAAATAATCCCCTGCTGTTTCCTTGATTTGCTTTCCTATCCCTTGCATTAAGATTTCATGGGATCAACATGGAAATAAGGCTTTCTTTGAGACTTCAAACAAATCAACAGACCATTGGAAGAATGAAAACTAATGCTTTCATAAAAATATTTTATTTCTTTTAAAGAAATAATTAACTGCCTAATTTACTTTTAGTATCAGTTAGTTTTAACATTATTTATGCTCAGTAATTCTGCAGAAAATGTACTCCTGACCTGCTAAACTCTCAAGCATATTTTATGGAATGATTGACTATTGCTGCAAATATGCTTGAGTGTTACATGAATATTGCAAGTTCACCATATCAGCATGTCCTCAGCTTCTGGAGTGGGGCAGATTCAATTCTAATTATTCCTCAGATCTTTTCCCTTCTGGGCCAATTTTTTGTAATTCACTATAACCATTTCTTAACTTAGCTTAATTGCTGGAATCTTCTAGATGCTATTGACAAAGCCTTAGAAGAGCACATTGAAGAATAGCATGATGTTATCTGTGTTTAGGGAGAAAGTATTTTGTTGTCTTCTGAAAGTACTGGTCCTAAGAATGGCTTTCTGATGATTGTATAACTTTACTTGAGTGTGGCTATTTTTACCCTGTAAATAAAGTAAAAGCAGAATGCACTGTACTGTTCTCATTTTGTAAGACTTCAGGTAAGTAGTGAATCAAGCTCTTCTTACAACACAAAAAATACCTTCTCATGAGATTAGTGTTAAGATAAAGTCATATGATCTGTTTTGGACAGCTACCTCAAAGAATTGTCCTCTGGAAATACCCCACTTGATATCAAGTGAGACTGAGTCACTATTATAGTAGATACACAGCTTTTAGGTGAATAAAGCTAAGGAAGACACATGTCACTTTTGGTTGTATCACACAAAAAGTCACATCAAATGTGATATGAAGAAAAAAACCTTGCCTCTTCATGATATGCTAATAGTTCACAAACATCAAGTTAGACATGCTCAGCTCACAAGTAAATCAAGCCAAGATTATTTAGTTCCATCTTGATTTTTCTCTTCTCTTTCTTTCCCTTTGTTTTGCTCCCTTCTTGAAAAAAGGTCACTGTGCTTCTCACCCTTGCCTGGTATTTTCCCTATGTAAAAAAAATCCCAACAACATAAAACATTAGCCAGAAGCTGCCTCTACAGTGAACTCAGTGGTGTCCATATATCAGATATCCCTATCAGATAAGATCCCTTAGGGATCTCGGGAGCAGGTCCATTTCTGACTTTCAAATGAGCTTCAAGTGTGAAAGATACTGAAATACTCAGATTAAGTAAAGCAGCCTCTGGGGTAGCCCCTGGGTCTAAGCAATAGCAGAGTCTGAGGCAGCTATAAGAGTTCCTGGCAAAACCTGTCGGTACCTGGATACTAATCAGTTTTTTTGCTCTTCCTGCTTAAGGTACATTCTGTTTTCACTGGACTTCTTGTTTGGTCTCCCTTTCCTTGAATTTTCCATCTTTGAAATACAATTTTTAATATTTTTTTACTGTAAAAGGCATTGCAAGGCTAGAATTATTTAAAAGTCTAAAGCATTCTGGGTCTATGGTGACAGAGGTCAGCTATTTACTAGCCTGTAATATATGGTTAAAAGAGAACATTTACGTTTTACTCTGATGTATCTGTCTTAGATACATCAAAGGAATAGAAAAATCTGTGTGTGACCCCTCAGGTACTTTCTCTGAGTGACATAACTGAAGGATACTGATATAAGGACTAGAGTTTTATTTATTTATTTATTTTACAAATAAAACATTTTATTTGATTCAACACGTTTTTAATAAGAAAACGTTATTTGTTGCATTTTGGAGGAGTGAAGGCCAGTTCTTCATGAACTAACTTGCAATTTATGCTGTTATTTCACAAAAGCATTGTGATCCCTTGTTCATAATCTAGTGATTTTGGGAAAGACTGGAGTGGTAAACTATGCGTAAATACTTTTGCACTGATCTTGTCTGCTGAGCATAGGAATGTATGCTCCTATGAGCTTATATTTAAAACATAAAGTGCCAGCCTTCAGGAAGTCTGAAAAAGAGAAATTATATCCAGTATTAGTATGGAGAAGTGAAGTATAATTATATATGTAACACTATACTACTAAGAACAAAATGAGTACAAATCACAGCATGCTGTTTACGCTGTTCTTGAAAAAAAGGGGGGAAAAGAGAGAGAAGAGAAGGGGTAAGGAAAGAAGGTGTACCTGGCTAGGACAGAGTTAATTTTTTTCTTAGCAGTTCATACGGGGCTGTGTTTTAGATTTGTGACCAAAACAGTACTGGTAACATAATGTTCTAGCTTTGCTAGCCTCAAGGGCTCCTCTGTTTCTCACTGTGACCCCCTAGTGTAAAGAGTGGAGATTGCACAGTAGTCTGGGAGCTGAGAAAACCCTGCCGATGGCATGAACTAACCAGAGATACTCCATACCATATAATGTCATGCTTAGCAATAAGAAGGAAAGGAGGAGGATTTAGGAAAGTTGATCATCTTTTACTCAGGAACTTGCTGGGCATCTGTTTACCCTTGAGAGGTGGTGAATGATCACCTTTGCATCACTTCTTTTGTTCTGTTTTCATCTCTTTCATCTCTCTTCTTCCACTTATCCTTCAGTTATGAAACTTTTTTTTTTTTTTTTAAATCTAGACATTCAGGTTTTCTTGCTTTTATTCTTCCATTCCTCCTTTTCCCTCATCCTACTGTGGGGTAGGGGGGGAGTGAGCAGTCATCTGAGTGGTACTTAGCTGCCCACTGGGGTTTACCAATAGAAGGGAATGGCAAAGGGAGAGGAAAACTGCATACTGATTTCTGATGTTCATTATGCTAGGGTATATGTATTTTCCATTTGTGGCATATTAATTAAATTGTGAGTAAAAAAAAAATAATAAAAGGGCAGTGAATTACACTTTTTGTTAGCAGTTACTTCAAGATTACAATTTTAAGAAGAAAAATCTGGTTTTGAGAAAGCACAGCTTTGTACTGATTATACAGAACTGTATTAATCTTGAAACTGTAACTGTTCCATTGTGTAAAGGATTGAATTATGAAACTGCTTTTACAATCCTTACTATTTTCAGGTTATTTTTGCTTTTAATAGCACCACAAAACAGTTATCATTTTTTAAATTTTTAAGCTTGTGGCATTCCGTGTAGTTGTTCCTAGAAGAGCAGATCATATGCCTATTCAAATGCCTACTGTCCCTTTTTATACATAAACTAAACTTGGGAGGTTTCACTGAGAGGAACAGGTACTCTTGCAGTTTATCCCTAATATACAAACACAGATCTCTTTCTGAAGTGCATTAAAGACATTGTCTTCACAGTTTAATTTCTTTATATTAGGCTCCTGTCCTCTGACAGGAAGCTGGATAGATGATATAAACTGAAAATAGGCTTGTACAATAGACTAAAAAGCAAGTGTGACCTTCATTGGCAGCCTGCAAGACAAAATTTTTGGGTTTTTTTAAACAGTGTTGCCCCACTGTTCTTCTAGATGAAATCTGTTAACTTATTTGCAATGAACTACTTGGAACCAAAATCACATAGGAACGAATCCTTTTTAATACATTGCTCCCTCCACAAATAACCCTTGCTATGTATCTATCTACTACTTCCTTAAATAACTCTATCTTTTTTTCATGGCCCTATTTCCAAACATTGATTTCCCTTTTGCTGCCGTACTCCACTGGTTTCTTAAGTCTTGGTCAAGTTTATTTTTCAGTTCCATTTATGCCTCTTTAACAGATTTCTTTGAAGTGCCCTTATCTGAACTAAATATGAATTTGTCTACAATGCTGAGAGCCAGCATAGATAAGTTTTCTTTTTTTTTTTTTTTTCTTTTTAATTTATTTAACTTTAAGGTTTTTAAACTGTCTCCATAACTCTTTCCCCTTAACCCAGGGACAGACCTGACTAGAATTTTTTCTTGCAGTATTACTGCTGCTAGATGTGGTAAATGGTAAAAACCTTCATGGCTTTCTCTGCCTTCAGAAGCAAGAGAGTACTTCATCACAGCAAGCTATACTCACAAGTCAGAACCTTACTAGCTGGAAAGAACCACTGGAGGTCCTCTGACACCTGGTCAAGGGAGGTCCAGTTAGAGAGAGTCACTCAGGGACAAGTCCAGTTGCATTTTGAATGTCTTGATGTCCCTGTGGAGACCCCACAGTTTCTCTGGATAATGTCTCCCACTGTTTGCCCACTCTCACGGTAAAAAAGAGAATACATCCTCACTGGAGAATTTCCCACTCTCCAACTTGTGTCCATTGCCTCCAGACCAATCACCATGTACTTCGAGGAAGACTGGCTCCATCTTCTGTGTTCCCTGCCACAAGGTATGTGAAAACCGCAATGAGGTCTCCCCTGAGCCCTCTCCTCCTAAGGCTGGACAGACCTCACAGCCTCGCACAGCCTCTCCTTGCACACCATGTGCTCTATCCCTCTCACCAGCTTGATTACCTTTGCTGGACCCACTCAGTATACGAGTGTCTGTCTTGTGCTGGGGAGCCCAAAGCTGGGCACAGTACTTAAGATGCACCAACTGCCAAACAGAAAAGGACTGTTTTCCTGGATGTGCTGACTACACTTGTGCTAATGCATCCCAGCTTGCAGTTGTCAGTTTTTGCTGCAAGGGTGGGCTGCTGATTTATGTTGTTTGTCCATCAGAACTTTCAGATACTTTTCTGTCAAGCCACTTTTGATCCAGCCAGCCCGCAGACTATGGTATTGCATGGGATTATTCCCTCCCAGATGCAGGATTTTACACTTTGTTGAATTTCATGATGTTGCTGTCAGCCCATTCCTCATACCTGTCCAGGTCCCTCTGAATAGGAGCCCTGCCCTCAAGCGTATCATCTGTTCCTCCCAATTTTGTGTCATCTGCAAATATGCTAAGAGTGCCCTCTCTCCCATCCTCCAGGTTGTGAATAAAGTCAGTGAACAATATTTGCCCCCGTAATACTGCCAGCTGGCTTTTTTACTGCTGATTACCACACTTCAATACTAACAGTTCAGCCAGTTTTTCTCCCACTTTATTTTACACTTATCCAGTCCATAGCTCATGAATTTGGCTATAAGAATACAATCAGAGACTGTGACAGATGCCTTGCTGAAGTCAAAGTATGCCACATCCACCATTCACACACATGGCCAGTTCTGTCATCATACAAGGCTCAGACTGATCAGGTACAATTTGCCTATGAAGGGAACTCAGTGATTAGCATGTTTTCTGTCATGATGCAAGTGGCTGGTCTGAGGCTGGCTTCATTGTAGGCTAAATTGTGGAAAGGAGTGTTCTGCACAAGGACCAGAGAGGTGAAAGTGGCCTTTGGTTCATGGTATTTTCTGCGTGAACATAATGACGCAGAATGATCACTTGGGAAGTCTCAATCCATGTTACATATGACACAATTCATGATAGAGGCTAACATTAACTTGAGTCTCCTGTCCCCGCTCAAGGACCTTCAGTAGTGATTAGCCAACCCTATGAGAGATTGGTGGCCCTACCCTGCACCAGGTGATGTACTTTGCCCTCCCCCGCCCCCATTTACACATCTTGTAAGATTCATCTCACCTAACTTTACCTTGATACCTCGATTACCTCTTTAGTTACTGAAAAGAAGCAGGCTTTTCTAGGATATGATTCAACTAACTTATTACAAACAGCTACCTGATAGTGAAATGAGATCATACTCTAAAAGTACTCATTCTTTCTACTGAGTATAAGGAACTCTGTATTAGTTGTAGATTTAGTCAAATAAATCTCAAATAGAAACATTTCTTTTGAATTTCCCCAGGGTATTTCTATTAAAAACCAGTTGTTACTAAGTGGATAGGAGAAAGTATAAATCTAGATTTTCCTCACTTCTAAGACATTCCAATCCAGAGGTCCTTGAAGATTTTGTATATCTACAGTACATTGTGTCTCACACTAATAAATACATGATTGAATTTCCTTCTGATGCTATTAGCTGTGTTCTGTTTGCAACATCTGGACAACCTGTTTCCTTTTGCTGCTGCTGGCCATTGTTTAGGTATCCTGGAAACATGTCAGTTTTTTAAGAGATCCAGTCTTGCCTGAGTAAAAAAAGAATGGAGTTTTGCTATTGCCTTCGATAAATGCAGAATCAGGTCTTCAGTCTTCTTACTCTAATGTGATTCTAATTATGTTACGCTTTTCTCCTTCTTCTGCACTTTTTCTTGCAATATTAAACTTAATTTGTTAATTAACCAACCTTTGCAAAGTATGAGGCAAACCTGGAACTCATTTTATCTCCTTTGTTGCTTGCTCTGTGTCCTTCTTAAACAAATGGAGTGATAAGCATATGACTATATTTTGCTAAACTAAGACTGGTCATGATGAAGGTTAGGGTTGACTGTAATTACAATTTGGCAGTAGGGGCTGCTTTCAGAATAATCTATTACAAGGATAAAAGCATTTATGAAATACTCTAAATACTGGAATAGACATTTACCTAATGCAAAAATGGCACATCTAAAAAAAATAAATTTTGAATAACGGAAGTGATTTAAATGCAGAATTCCATTCTTTACATGTATTTCTTGAAATGTTGCTGAGCACCACATATCTTCTGAGGAAGGGAATACTGTCAATCTGAGATTAGCTACAAAGAATATATTTTGAAAGATTATTCAAAGTCCTGTGTTAAAAAAGGCAACCAAACAAACAGTTTTCTGCAAGAAATCAGAATCTCTTTACAGGTTCTCTCCACCTCTGCTTTATTCATGGCATTCCTCTTGATACTGTCAACAAGATTGTCAGTTGTAATGCAGATATCTGTCCAAGAGGAAGTGAACTGAGACGATAGGATCAATTTTCATAAGCAATTGAATAGCCATTAGTCAGTAATGATGTTTCATTTGGACATGTTAATGAACTGGATCACATACAAACTAATTGTCTGTCAGAAGTTGAAAGGTCAGGGTCCTTTTACCAGTCTTTTTAGCCTTTAGTACTCTGAAATGTTTTGTTTCATTTTCCTTCTGGTTTTTTCTCTCTTTTTTTATATATAATATACCTTTTTAACTGTCATCTTCTAAGCCTTGTCCTAAAGCTGTAGTTTTCATATGATATTTTTTATGCCATGTTTATATTGTATCAGGCACATTTAGGTCCTCAAATTTGAGTGGAACTCTTGGGCATTAAACTAATAACACTAATAGTAAATAATGACTTCATCTCTGGGCTAAATTAGACCTGAAAAATAAAAGTAGCAATGCTTGCTTCTCCACAGTCATTAGAATGATTCTTTAACTGCTCGTAACCTCTGGATGCACCATCCTGGAGGTTCAGATATCAGATCACATTTTGAAGATTTCCAGGTTTAGAGTCTTGTCTGTGAAGCTGGAGTTCCCTGGTGCTCCCAAGAATCCTTACTGTAAGGCCAATGCTGAAGAGCATGACTTAAGCCAAGGGTTTCGGACTCCTTCTTCCAAGAACAGAGAGCAGTGAGGATCTGGCAGCTCTGCAGCTGCAGATCTGGGAATTGAGGAATCTTGCTGCAGGGCCTTCTACCTGCCAGCATCTGCCTGCAGCCCTGTAGCTCAGACTTGTTCACATCACCTGACTGCAGAGCATGTTCATGGTGTGCACTCAGTGATCATTTATGCACCATGAACTAGACTCATGTTTACATTACCTGTTGTATTTGTAGGAAACTGACTTCTGACTCTATTCTGGCCTGCTCTATTACCCCTGGCATGAATTTTAGTAGTCTTAAACTTAATATAATATCAAACTTGCAAAATTACAGATTTGCAATAGTCCGGTGTCTTTCTTCTGTCCTTTCTTGGCAACTTCTACAGTCATTACTAGAAGGAAAAGTTACATTATTGTTCCTTTTTGTCATTTCCTGTTAGTGACTACATGCCTTACTGTAGGGGTCATAGTTTCAATAGATGAGTCTCTGATTTTGGGTATGTACAGTTACAGCTCTTTGTGTAATAAAAATGTTTGCAGTCAGATGTGTATACAAGGCTTATAGGATGAAAATTCAAGTTTGAGCCAAAGACGCCAAATTTGTCATCCTAGAGTCTCCTCAAATATGCGTCCTTTCTCTCTATTCAGCCTTAACTATGTATTGCTCACCTGCAAAATAAACTCCGTATAATGAGCTTTTGGTTACTCCCTTCTACTTCCCCTTTCTCTCACTCCAAAGCATATCTAGAGCTTCCAGGAGCACTTACTGTAAAGGTACTGCCATCTTTTGAATAAAGCTGTGCTGTGGTAAATGTAGACATATATAGTAATTTTCAACTACCTTCTTTTCAAGTGTAAATCATATTCTAAATATGAATCAACCAACTCTTGAGTTTGCCACTGAACTAAGGATTAAGTATTCATTTGGCATGCTTATCATACACTGGCTACTGCTATGCCAGGGGAACCAGCTGGACTGTGGAATAGAAGTCTCATACTGGATTTTCCCAAGGACATTTTATTTAAAGAAACAAACAGAAATAATCAGGGAAAAAAAAAAAAAAAAAAAAAAACCAAACAATAAAAATGTTTACAGCATGAGTTGGAAAATGTGTTTGCCCTTGCTGCTGGAATCACCTACCCTCACATTTAAACCTACTGTTTTTGAAGATACATGATTTATTCTGACACAAAATTCCTAAGACCTGCAGCAGTTTGAGTTGCTCCCATTAGCACATGAAACACTAAAAGTCTCAATGTTATACAGCAGGTGCGTCTTAACTGTAGTTCATTGCATTTCATTCCTTTTATAAAGATCTAAGTCACAATATCACTTGAAAAAATAACAACCAATCAACTGGGAAAAAAAAGCCACCCCAAAACACCCCCAAAAGCCGCAGCTGTTAGAAGAGGGTACTGCAATTTATTTCCTTGTAAAAGCTTTCCAGTAGTTAAAACTGTCTTTTTTTTAATGCCTCTGAGCTACAGTATGTAAAAGTCAGTCCTACTAAGATATAATGAGAAGTGTAGGATAATTCTAATGCTGTTTTACAACTGATGAAATCTGCTTCAGATCTGTCTACCACCTGATTACCATGGAAACCATTGCTAACCAACAGAGTAATTCTGATCAAAAGGAATTATTATTAACCTTCCCAATCAAGTCTGCATGGAGATTTGGACAGCTTATGTTAAAGTTTCTGGTGCAGGCTGAAAGTCTCAGTAAGGGTAAATATTAATTCTTAGGGTGTTAGAGAGCAAGAATGTTTTGTTATGAGACAAGTACAACTCACTGTCCAAAAATCAGATACTTGCAGATTGCAATATCAACTGTTCAGCTTTCAGGAATTGAACATAAATAAAGGTAGTTTTCTAGATGGTAAACAGCTACAAGAAAAGCTGACATGAGAAAATTGACTTTTATGTTTCAGGGATAGTCAAATGCTAGTTTAAAACCTAGTGCTGTAAGTAAAAAGTAGTAAGAATGTTGTACATATGTGAGTGTTTAGACAGGTAAATAGCTATTTACCAAAATATACTCAGAAAAAATGATTTTTTAAATTCTTTTTTTTAAAAAAACATGTTTGATATACAGATTCAATAGCCACATCTTGTAATAAACATAGAAATCTAAATATTTTAGAGAGGTTTGAGAAGAGGTTATAGAAACCTATATCAAACTTCTGCTAATCAAACATCTCTTGGCAAAAAGAGGCCACCATTTTCCCTGTGAATTCTTTATGAAGAGGAATTCCTTATCTCTTGAAACAGGTGAAAATTGAAAAGTTTTTGAGTTCACAAACTGATTTTTATACCAGACACCAATGCCACCAAAACCATGATACTTACACATTAAAACTGTACTATTCCAATTTTCCCATGGTTCATATTTCAGGAAGGCTAAAAAGAAAGGATACAAAAAGCCAGCAAAATTGGAGTAAGGAAACAATGCATGAGGAATCTATATGGAAATTAATTGTAATAATTTTGTTCTTCTTTATGTAGAAAAAAAAGTATTTTTACCATTTTATCAGTAAATAACTGTTACTTGACCTCTTTCCTCTCTGCTTTAATGAAGTCAGAAAATTAGACACTTAGTTTCCGGTGAACTTAGTTACAATGAAATGCACAGATATTTAGCAATTGTTTTTCTCAGTCAAATTATTCTTCCAGGCTTTTTCTGTAGACAATGGAGATAGGTACCTTCAGACAATGGTTTAGCTTCATCTTAAAATGGTGTTATTCACCTAAATTTCAAGTGACTTTTTATTTCCTTGAACTGTGTTAACCAGTTGAACTGGTATGTTCAACTTGCTTTTAGAAGACTAACCTAGGTGAATGAAACTTGTACTTGAGGATCTTCACAAATGACCAAGTGACTTGGTGGTTAATCGCTTGTTGTCTTTGTCCATCATTGCCCTGGTGGCATTTAAAGAAGCATAGGCCACACTGGCTGAAATACTCAACTGCTTATCGTTTTCACTGTAGGACAGATTAGAAGATTAATATCAGGCTGAGAAAGCAAGCTGTTGGGAATGGCAGAGAATGGATCACTGTTAACATAGCATCTTGCTAAAGCCAGGCTAACAGGAGGGTTGTTTTGGGGTTTTGCTTTTTGCTTTTGTGTGTGTGTTTGTGTGTGTGTGTGTGTGACCAGATGAATATTGACTCTACGGACATAGTTATTTTCCTGGATTTTTTATAAACAAAACATGAAGAAGGAAACATTTTGCCTAGTCTAATGATTTGGAAGATGAGAGGAAGTACTGATACATTGGAAGCCAAAAACATGGAGGGACTCTGGAACTCGTAATTGTACTTTATAATATCAGACTCTCAGTCTCCCAATGGGAAATAAAACAGGACTTCTTTCTTATTGTCTTCACCCTTGGTGGCCAATTAAGAGCCTTTTTGGTTCCAGCTGAAGAACTGGCTCATCTACTGTTTTGGCCACAATGTGGTGAGGAATGTAATGAAAGTTAAATTTAAATTAGAGTTCAGCACCTGTGGCTGACTTGGCTCTGTGTTCACATTTGACACTAAGCCAAGGCAGAGCCAGAGTGAAAATATTCTAATGTTGTTTCTTGGCAGTCAAAGTCATCTTAAATATCAGTTAAAATATTTATCATTTCTCATTTATATAGTTAAATCTAGTGCTTTGACTTCTGTCTTGCTCAAAAGGGCAAACTAGGACCTTGGCGTGTTTCTGTTATCGCAGTTTTGGCTGAAGGAGTTATGCAGTTTGAAGGTAAATGTACTTTCTAAATAGCAAAGATGAATCCATACTAGTTATTGAGCTCTTATTTTGAGCCTCACTGTTGGATCTCCCAGTTGAATGGCTGTTGTGGTTTAAGCCCAGCCAGCAACTAAGCATCACATGGCTACCCACTCAGTCACCCCTAGTGGAACGGGGGAGAGAATCAGAAAAATGAGAAAACTCATGGGTTGAGATAAATGCAGTTTAAAAAGTAACCAAAAGCTTACCTACACAAGCAAAGCCAGACAAGGAATTCATTCACCACTTCCCATGGGCAGGCAGGTGTTCAGCCTTCCCCAGGAAAGCCGGGCTCCATCATGCGTAACAGTTACTTGGGAAGACAAATGCCATCACTCTGAACATCCCCCCTTCCTTCTTCTTCCCCCAACTTTATAGGCAGAGCATGACACCATATGGTATGGAATAACCCTTTGGTCAGTTACGGTCAGCTGTCCCAGCTGTGTCCCCTCCCAACTTCTTGTGCCCCCCCCGCTGGTGTGGTTGGGTGAAGAGTAGCAAAGGCCTTGGCTCTGTGTCAGCCCTGCTCAGCAGTAACCAAACCATCCCTCTATTGGCAACACTGTTTCCAGCACAAATCCAAAACGTAGCCCCATACCAGCTGCTAGGAAGAAAATTAACTGTATCCCAGTCAAAAGCAGCACAATGGGAAATTATTTTTCTAGTCTGTGAAGTCTTTCAAGATTTTTAGAATTTTGTGGTCTGCATTTAATAAAACTAAGACTTTTGAATCTCTCCAAGAAGAAAGCGAGACCTATTGACCTCTAGACTAGCCATTTCTCTGAGGACTACTACACTTTTGGAGAACAAGTAATACTTGTTTATCAAAATTGTCATGAATGAAGCCAAGCAGACACTAGGAGCTGGCTCCCTAGAGGAAGTAAAACAAATCTTGGTTCTTTTGGGTTGGTTTCTCTCAATCTCATTGTGGTTGTCCCTCTGAAGTTTTTATTAAATAGGCAGTGGAACAGGATCTTTATTTTTATCAGCAGTGAGTACTCTAAATCGTTCATTTTATGCAAATCAATATGCCAAAACCATGAAGTGAGTACACTTAGAGAGCAAAAAAGGGATGGTATTTATCTTACAGGCAACATCTATGTCTGAGCTACCTATCCAGACTGATTACAGACTACAGAAGAAAAAGGTAATTTTAGGCATAATTTATCTTATCCTAAAGCAGTTATCTAAGAGGTCAAATAAATTTCATGCTAACAGCGTCTGTTTCTCTCCATTGATTATAAAGGAAACTAGGCTGATGAGCTCTGTTGCCTACAGTTTAGTTTTGTTTCAAGTAGATAAGATTAATTGCACCCCTGTTGTCTCTGTGGTCTACAGACCATGGTCTTTGACTGTTCATCTGGAAACAGATGGGGAGACTCAACCCCCTTGGAAAGACTGTAACAGGACCACATGATGATACTGACACTTTACAGAGAGATTAGATTAGCAGTAGAAAACGTCTGGGATAGCCTGAGCAAGGTGTGGTACTGCAGGCACATGTTCAGATTACACACTCAGGAAAACAAAGTAGCTATCATTTTATTTTAGCGAAATACATGTCATTATTGAAAAAGTTTCTGAAGCTAAAGGTATGCCATTTAATTAGTTACTTCTGAACCGTTACTCATATTTTCTTAACAAATTTGTGTATATACAAGGCCTATTAAAAATAGAAGGGTTTTTTATTGTTTCCAGACCTCTTACTGCTTTCAGTTTTAAAGATGATTACATTACAGAAGTGGTATGCGAGCAGTAATAGACTTATACACTACTGTCCTTTTATAGTACCAAAGTAAACCACTGATAGTAATGGAATACAAGCATATAACTATTTATGAATGTATCTTTTCAGCCACATAATATGTATGTAAATGCATACTTATGTAGGTATAGGTGTATACTTGCATGTCTGTTATCTTTCCTTCTTAGAGATGGGAGCTATAGTACTAGTCACTACAAATGTTCTCAGATGATAGTAGAAAGATTACAGGTTACATGCTGATTTTTCATGATCATATTTTAATCTTCATCTCAGTCTTTCTAAATGTGTCTCTACCAATATGTATTGGGAAGTTGCTTATTTCTGTTTGGGTTTTTGGGGTTGTTTTTGGTTGTTTATTGGAGGCTTTGGTGGGTGATTTTGTATTGTTTTTTAATCCATTGATTTCCAGGTTACAGCTAAGGAATAATGTATAGTATCTGTTGCATCTCGTGCTTCAAGGCATTTTTCTTAGGAAAATAAATGTTAAACCCAAAATTAACAAACCCCATCTAACTGGAGGAAACAAAGGCACCATAAGCTTATTTAAATACAAAATTTGGGGCACTATAATGTAAGTCATGCCTAAAATAACTGTTGAGGCACAGTTCTGCTTTCATTCATATGCAAATATTATGTATTTGAAACAGAGGGAATCATAGATGGCTTATTACCCATTTAAGATTTATCCTTCTTATTATAGCTACAGTCCAGAGGGTGGAATGTTGTAAAGCTCTGTTAACACAGCTGACTAAAAAAAGAAGTAGATTTAGAACTAGAACTTCAGATAAGGGGTCACTGCCACAGTTTTCAAAACTGTAGTTCAATGTGCAACACTATACCTCTGTTATAGCTTCTGCTGAAGAAATACTCAGTGAAATTTTGCCTCTAGAAAAAGGAAGTGCAATTCTTGCTATTCAGGAGTAGAGAGCTGAGACCACACTGTGCTTTAGAAAATCATAGCTGTCATTGTTTTCTACCCTTGCTCCTAAAGGAAAGTAAATGATGCCAGTTGTGGATATCTGACTCATTGCTTCTTTTTGCACTAACTCCACTGTGCTAGCCGTTCCAGGGTGACAGCTGAGTAAAAGCCCTGACTGTGCCTCCATCCATTCATTGCCTCCTGTTCCAAATTTTCAGGAAAATGTTGCAAACAGTAAAGATAGCTCTTATAAATGTCTTTGTGTTCATTTTACACTTTTCTGGTCTGCATGCTAACACAGATCAGTCTTGTCTGCAGGTTCAAAAGATGATACAGATCATTCCATGAATACAGTCATAGGTAGAGGGGTACTTGTGCTAAGCTTATGCTTGGCTACATAAATTTGATATACACACTAAGTGCGATAGACTAGTCTATAGATAGTTTTTCTGTGGACATGTGATTGTTAAATACCTAAGGTACGAAATGTTAAGAAGGAAAAGAGAAAAGAAAAAAAAAAAAAAAAGGGAATTGTAGAGGAATGAAGCTGGGATAATTAGCATTGATAATATACAACTGTGGCTGGTTCTGTTAAGTGGTTAAATAGCCAATGAATAGAAAACAGGAGTGAGGGGAGACCTGGATGAGGAGATATAAGGAGAAGGCAGCAGAGGTAAAAAAAGCAGAGGGACTGGCTGGAAAAGTATGAAGAAATGGTATGAACAGTAGATGGACCTTTGAGACCTTGTAGGGGATTGGTGGCCATGCTGGGGCAAGGCGTGCTAACCACTTACTGAAGTTAACTTGATATGTGATGGTGAAAGACCTTGTTGCAGCTTGATAGTTTTGAGAGTGCTGCAACAGATGTGCTGTCCTCTGTGAAATTTCTGTTGGCTAAGGGAACACATTTTATGAAGCACCAGGAATGTACTGATTGTTTAATCAGTATTTGAACTGTCTAGTCAAAATAAAGCCAGTTATTAGTCAAATTATGGTGCTGCTAACACCTATACACAGATTTATTAATACACTGCTAATTCCCAGGAACAAAACAGCAAGCTCTGATGCAGACAGACTTTCTCATATACATCTGGTTTTGCTAATGTTACGATCACCCTCTCAGTGCTCTGCTGGATCCTGAGGTAAATGGCACCACATTCCCTCAAGGAGAGTGGGAATCCATTTGCATTACAGAAATACATCCTGCATATTCAGTTATGAGAAGTTCTTCTTTGGCAATTTCCCCTCAACTTTCTTAATGAGTAGAGATGTATTTGTGTGAGGAAACTTTGCAGCTTCTATCTTTTAAAAAAATGTTATTTCACTTTAAATTTGTGTTAATTCAGTTTGGAATATTTTTCTTATCCAAATGAATAAACCACAGCTGTAAAGCCATTGTTTATATCCTTTGTTAGCAATTGTATTGGGTCAAACATATTCCTTAATTAAGATACCATGCTAGTATAATATGGTAGTCGGTTATCAGAGAGCAACCAGCTGGAAATACAGGAAAAGTACTGAGGACATCATCACCCCTTGATGCAGTAGTCATACATCAATGGATGTATTCCAGGAACCCGAGTTATTACAGTGGCTGCACTGTGAAGAGAGAATGCTAAGACTGCCTTTCCTTTGACTGTTAAAAATGTAATGATCTATCGTCATATTGATGATATGAGGGAAGTATTGCCAGTAGAAAGGCTTTCTGTGATCTAGTGTAATAAAATATTAGCCTGTATACTTAGGAAGTTACTTAAACAGTGAGACTTTTATGTTGTATCTTTGGCCTGCCTTTTGTCTTAATGGTATCATTTAAATTAATATGATATGAAAGGTACTTGACAGTATATGATCTGAGGGCTTTACTGTACTAGTGAAACAGGAAGAAACTAATCTCATGAAAGTTGTTAATAAGTCTTAAAGTATTATCAGCGTTTTAACATGTTATTCACTTTTGTATGCTATTAAAGAGAGGAGAGTTGGGTAATGTGATAAGAAACCAATTAATACAATACAGAAGCAAGTATATGATAAGACCTTTGTTCAGAATATTGCTGGCTTTGATAAAATCTCCCACACAGTCATTCAATAGCTTCTTCATTGCAACTGTGATAGTTTTTTTTAATGTCCACTATAGAATAACGTAGGGATTTGTTGCTCTTTTTTGCAACTTCTAGCGTTATCAGCAATAAAGTAACAATTCGGAAAATATTAGATTACCTCTTTCTCTTGGAACATTTCAATCACCAGCCCATAGCTAAAACTCATGGGTAACTGACACTTTTTAATTGTATCTGAAATATTCAGCTCTAGTGTTATTTCCCCCATTATTTTTTGTGTGACCGGTTGGAACATTACAGTTACTGTGCCCTTAAAACAGAAATATTTTATAATTTAACCAGGAGTGAAAAAGTGTCTGATTATATGCTTCTCTTATGAACCTCATGACAGTCTTGTTGTTGAGAGATGTGGAGATCAAGTGGTTTAAATAATATGCATATTTATAAGCACTGACTATGCTTCAGTAAACATATGAACTTGAATGCATACTTTAAATGTAAGTCCTAAAAAATCTTATATACTGCTAGATGTTTTTAAGTTCATGCTCAGCAGCCTATACTTTGCCAAATACTTAATCCATAAATTTGATCAAAGATAATAAAATATGTTTATTTTTTATTAGTGCTGTTATCCTGTGCAATATGCTGTTTCAGTGATTTTCAAATACATCTTTAATACACCTATTAGAGTTTGATAGTGTTGAAATTTAAGAGATTAGGTCAGTAGGCTTTATTTATTTTTCAGGCTCTTTCATGTGCTGCTGCTTAACATTTTATTATACATAACAGTTAACAGTACCAGAAGGAGAAATTTACTTCATATATTGTTAAGTCATATTGGAGTCCTGTGTCTTCAAAACATGCAATAAATTCTACTTTGAAGCAATGCTGAAACTATTTTGACAGATATTTGTCATTTTGGATTCTGATTTGCCTGGGATCTCCAGAAGTTTGTCAAATTCTGTCACCGTAAAACTATAATACGTTAGACAATGTATATTTACATTTCTGATTTTTTTCCTATCTCATAACACAGATAGGCATGCCATGAAAAAGAAATTGAGAGTGGAAAGTCTAAAGCTAATGAAAGAAAGTGAAAATTACTCTTTCCATACACAAAGTGCGTTTCCTTTAATTTTTTCCTGATTATAAGTTTGGCACCCTGTGCTGGAAGACAGTAGGACTAACAGATGCTGCCTTCTAAAACATGTTCAAATATGTTCTCAGCTTGAATTCAGAAGACACAGCTGACTATTTTAAATCTGGGGGGAAAAGATGAATGCAAGAGTGGGTGACAGCAGTTGAAGGAAGCTAATCATAATTTTATTTAACAATTTTTTAAATGGGTTTCCAAAAGGAAGTTGTTAAACACTCATTTGTTTTTGAGAGTAAAGAATTAATGCCTCCACCAATGTATTTCTTCTCTTACTTCCCCTTTCCCCACAAATGAGATGAAGTTGCCCTTTTTCAAATAGATGTTGAACTCAAGGAGCCTTGAGATTAAAGCATTGCTATCTGTATTTTAATTCTATTTTAATTACGCTACCTTAAATATTTTCTTTTAAATTGTTCTTTTGTGATTTGCATTTTCAGTTCACTAGGTTCTCTTCTAAACATGACTGAGCTTGTAATTGTTTGAGGCACAAATAATAAAAGCTAATTTGTTGACATTCCCTGAAACACCAAGGAATCCAGCCGAGACTTAATGGATTTCTCTATCTCTTCCTTAAGAGGCAGTTTCTAGTTTAATTCCTTCTCTGGCAAAGTATGTTTCACTGATGCGTAAATTCAGGGATCTAAAGGTTATGAATATAGCTCTTTACTGTCCTATTTATTAATCTAGGGTCATAAAAGCTCAGCCTGAGATACTGATCTCTTTTTAATCTTTAAGACAAAAATAGAGAATATAGAAAAACAGAATTAATTTCTCTGTGTAAATTGCAAACACATTCAGTAGTGTTATTTAGTACTTTTAAAAATTTAATAGATAATACAAGTGGGGCCTCTCAAGTAGTCAAAATACCTAACTGTTGTCATATTAAATCTGCAAAATGTGAAAAGCTAATCTAAATTAAATTATTCCTCTGGATCTTCTGAATATCTGTATCTTTCTGAGCTTGTTGTCCTCTATATTCTTTTTAGAGAAATGTTTCCTTGGTAAATGCATACATTACTTAAATTACAGGCTGCTTAATAGTATTATTCAACAACATAATTGCTAGCTCTGATTGCTATAATGATATTTCTCCTGGATTGGCTCAAAGACATTTCCTTATTTCAGTTGCTGCATAATGCTCTAAATTCCTAAGCATGAAGTGGATTATAAAAAAAAAAAAAAAAAAAAAAAAAAAAAAAAAAAAAAAAAAAAGGTAACTAGTTCGGACTGATAAAACTGCAAGAGAAAATGATATCTTAGTGACTGATCGTTAAATACTTTCAGTCACTGACACTTTAACTATCACTTGATTTTGTGATTCCTAGGAAATGTATAGGTTTATATTAAAAATTACAGGTTTATATTAAAAAATAGCTTTATATTAAATTTTGTAATTATTACTTTTACCCATTAATGCTCCTCTGTCATATCTTCATGTAAAAAGTAATAGTCAAGAATGTTCTGGATAGAAACCAGGAATTTGATATTTCTGAAGGAAGAAGCTTAGGTTTATCTTTCTTAAACCTACAATGACAAAGGGCAGGAGTGCTGAAATCAAGTAAGGAGTGGGGGACAATTTTCTGTCCCATGTTGCTGCTCCACCTGAACTCAGGAAAAAATTTTGAGGGGCAAAGCCAAGGACCACAATTTCTAGGAAATGGAAACACCTGAAGGTACATGCATACAGGAATAACACTAAGTACTTTCAGTTTGGTACCCGCATCTGAGAGAGATGTCAAAGTTCCCATTATAGTCAGTGGAGATCTCACCACAGTAAGTAAGCACCTAAGGCTTGATTTAGCTGCTCACACAAATGTGCATATCACATATGACAGAAATCTGTGTCAGTCAGTCATGTAAGACAGCTCTGCCAGCTTTGATGGAAACTTTCTTGATGAATTCCACTAAAATAAAATTTAAAATATCATATTTTGTGACTTTATTAATTGCTTAATGTTCTTCTACTTGGCAATAGTAAATTTCCACGCTGGCATAAAGACTTTGGCTTTTATGTCCGTAATTTATACTCTTGGTTCCCATGTAAGTACCCTACAAAGCTAAAAGATAATTTAATCCTTCTTTAATTGCATGTTAATTTCATGTAACTTTTACATGAACGTAACTGAAAAGCAAGATAGTCTGAGCTATTTTTTTATAAATAAAGAACTACAGATGCAAATAAACCCAGTCTAATGCTGAAATTCTCCTTGTATTAATGAATTAAGCTTCTAATCTATGATTATAGATTTAGCTTGCCATTTAAAACTATGGTAATTATAGGTTAGCTTTTTTTAGTTCATAATCTAATTTTCATTTAATAAAAGTATTACTTAGAATATATAGTGCTTTGTCTTTATTCCTGTGTGACAGCTATCAATGTAAGTTTATAATTTATGTAGTACAACCAGAGAACACTCACAATAAGTATATAATTCTGTATATAGTTTAGAGCCATCATAGCAGGCATGATTGCTAAGATTAAAATAATAGACTGTAGTTCTTTCAGTAATTAATTAAATCTATAAAAATTTAACCCAAAATTTTATTCTTGCTACAGTTGGCCTGTGTCTACAGGGGTTTCCTTTGCCTCCCCACCTCCAAGGACCCAGCAAAAAGAACTGAGGTTGAGTTTGAATTCAGCTGTTATAAAATCTGAATGTTGAGGAAAAATTTGTAAAATACAGTTTTGAAACCCCTGTTTAAAATGGAAGCTATGTTGATGTTAAAGTGAAATATCCAATAATGTGTTCTGCTTTAAATTATATTACCTGTTATTAAGTTTTGATGGTATGTATGTGTACTGGACCTGGCTAGGATAGAGTTAGTTTTCTTTGTAGTGGTTCATATGGTGCTGTGTTTTGGATTTCTGACGAAAGCAATACAGATAAGAGACTAATACTCTAGCTTTTGCTTAGTAGTGTTTACACAGCATCAAAGCCACGTCTGCTTCTCTCTCTGCTCCCCTAGTGAATATATGGCAGGGGTGCATGATAGGTTGGTAGTTGACACAACTGTGCACAGAACCTGAACTAACCAAACAGATACTCCATACCATGTAACGTCATGCTCGGCAATAAAAGGGATGAGAGGACGTTTTAGGAGTGTTAGCTGTCTTTTGCTTGGGAATTGGCTGGGCATCTGTCAGCCCTTGAGAGGTGGTAAGTGATTTCCTTTGCATTTATTTGGTTTTGGTTTTGGTTTTTGGTTTTTCTTTTTCTCTTTTCTTCCACTTCTTAAAAAATTCCTTCTGAAATCTTCTTTCACATATTAATATTTTGTCTTGTCTTGACCCCAAGCTTTCTTGCTTTTGTTCTTCCTTTTCTCTTCCCTTGTTCCACTGAGTGGGACAGGAGGAGGTGAGCAAGCAGGTGTGTGGTGCTTAGTTGCCCACCAGGGTTAATCCGCAATAGTAAGACTTTTTTTTTTCTTGTTCCAAGACAAAAAAGTTCATGGGTATGTATTGCTGTCTAGTCAGATCACCATAATTAAAAGGAGAGAATAAATACAATATTTATTAATTCCTTTATGACTTTTACAGTGAATGGAAAAAACCCCAAAACTGTCCAACTCATCTTGTGATCAGTTTTCTAAAGAACATTTGAAACACTTCTTTGATTAAATCATGGAAAGCATAAACTACACTGAAGTATGCATATTTGCTCTAATCATTATAAGCACTTCTGAAACCAAACATGAGATGTGTGTGAGGGACAAGTCACGCTAGCTCTGTGATTGACTTTTAAGTGGAATTATGGGGAATGGTAACTGTAAAATACTTGGAGTGGGTTCCTTACCAATCTGGCAAAAGAAACCACACACAACCGATATTCCAAAGTCTAGACAGTTCCATGATGCCATGAACTTTTGTCGTCTTGTTCCTGGTTATCGTTTTGCCCTGTATCTGTTTCATTATTCCTCCTCTCCTTCCCCTTCTAAGCCTCTTTATGCTTCCTTTCTACCCAAACTGTTTATTTAATTTTGCAGCCGTACCTTACCATTTTCTCATCACTGCAACAAATTGTTTGTTGCAATGAATGAAAAGACCTTTTTGAGACTTGAACCTTTCATATGTTTAATACAGGGGAGATGCAGTAGCCACATGTTCCTTGAACTATTAAGTTCATAAGAAAACTGATGGACAAGATACTCTCTCGGCTAGTGTCCTTGTGCACTGTAATCTCTTTGGTGTACATCTGTCCACATTGCTGAACACTGTGACTAACATTTTCAGTACTGCTTTTCTCCAGTGGTAGTAGGGGCTGTACGCATATTGGAGCAAATATCAGGCAACACAAAGCAGAGAAGAGATGATAGAAGTCAGTTTGATCTCCTTATGTTGAAAGCAAAAAACATGCTTTAGAATATCTACTATATGCAGTAGCAATTTTCCTCTGGGAGCTGTTAAAAAAACCCACATGCTAAATTACTGAGTCGAGTCACCAATCCTAACTCACTTTCTAAGTACACATTCATTTTAAGGTAAGCCCCCCATGGAATGGAAATAAGAACACTTAGTAAACTTACTTTTAAATAGCATTTTTAATTTCACATAATTATCAGTCTAAATTCACAAGTTTACTATATCCAGCATACATTACTTATTTTCAGTATCTAGATGCCATATGGTTTTGTAAGCACTTATTTTATTAACATTTCTAAAATATATTTAGGAAAACAGATTGTAACAAATGCTTGATATGACACATGGGTTAATGCTTTATGCTTGTAATGAGGGATCATATAAAGACACAAACACTGAAAATGCATGTAAGATTAGAGTAGGACAATTGTTTGCAACCTCAACAGAAAGGGTGTAAAGACTATGAATTTTGCTTTAGTAAGCAGTATTTAATATAATGACTACTAGAGCATAAGGTTTGGGGACAGTTATTTCCCAAGTCTTCCCAAATTACCTTGTTGTTGAGAAGTACTTTAATATTTGAGAGGAGTAAAAATAGGTTCTTGCTATATTCTGGACCATGCACGGTAGGAAAAGTAGTAAAGAAAATGTTGCTTTGAAGGCAGTGTATATACTGCATTTAGCAGAAAGAAAGCAAACCTCACCTATCCTCTTTGCAAAAAATACCCAAACATGGTCTTCTTCAATGATCCTAGCTATATTGTGCTGTTAGTTATTAGCTGCTGGTATCAGACTTGGTCTCTCTGGAGCCTGTAAATAAGCTTTGCTCTCATACCGACACCACACATTTACAGTGCAGGCAGTTGCGTTACCCTTGCTGTTATGTGATAATGGCTTGGCATATGGACACATTCATTTGATCTGTATTTGATGTCTTTTCCTACCACTATAACCAAGAAAAGAAAATGCATTTGAAATTACACTTTCTTTCTGCAGAAAGGCACAGTACTTAAATGCTGGTTAGATTTGTTTAATAGCTTATCAGACATAATAGATTTACTTGTTACTAGGAGCATAAATTCATAATGTTACACAATCTGTTTTTTGTTTAAGCCTATCATTTTAATCTCTGTGCTTGTGGGAACTGATGTCCATGAAATTTAATGATCTTGCTAGTGTCAAACGAATTTTACAATTTGCTTCTTTTAAATAAGGAATTCACACAAGATATTCAGGACTTCAGTGGATTCAGATTTCCCTTCTCTTTGTTTAATTTAAAAGATTATTGCTTAAATAATGGTGGTTCTTCAAATTTTTATTTGTGAATGCAGAAAATGGCTTTCTTCTTATTGGTGGCTCCTTAATAGTTTCTGCTTCTATGGCCATTCTTGGCCACATCTCTCAAAAGCATTTGAAAAAATGAAAATGAAATTTTACCAAAGACAGTAACTTCATAAGAAAAAGTCATGCTCAAAAAAGTTACTTTTGAGCCATGAAATTTGTGGTTAACATCAATCTAGCTGTTGATGACAAATGTTTCAACTCTTATGCATGAAAAGTCGGTGTAAAATTAATCTCAGTGGTATTTAAACAAGTTGCTAAAAATATAACAGTTAATTCTTGAGACGTTCAAAACATAAACAGATGAACATTGAAATTAATAGTGTCTCCCATCATTGGTATTTTTTAGACCTGCATTACAATGAAAATATGAAACCTAGGGGCATGTGAGCTGTATGTGTGGTATTGTGCAATAATAATGCTAAGAACCATCAGACTGGGCAGATACTGATAAAGGCGGATACATCATTACAACTAATGATTTATCTAGCCTTTTCTGTAGCATCTGCAATGACACTGCCTTGACCAAATGCCCTTAAGGAGCTTATTTCTGCATTCAATTGATCTTAAAGTTAAGGGCTTTTTCTTGTTTACTGCCACCACTTTCCTGTTCTTTGCTTTTGGTCAATGCCCCCTCTCCTTACCATTTTCTAGACTAAATAAACCCCTTTTTTCTTTTATGTATTATTACCCTGAAGGTATTTGAAGAGACTGATCATCTCCTAAGAGTTTCCAGTTTGATAGATGTCTCTAGATCATTTAGTGTACCTTTGTATGGTTTATTTTCTGGTTGTGTTTCATTTTGGCTATCCATCCTTGTATTCCTTTAGTTTGTTCTGTGCGACTCCTTATCTGTGAGAAACAGTGCTGCAGATACTGGGCAACAGGCACATGATCAGGTGCATCCTCCCTGCCTAGAGCAAAGCAGTAAAAGTTCTGTCAATGTTGAATTTGGTGGCTGTCCTGGGGGTGCTGGTATCAGATACGAATCCATGGGGTATGCCACATAGTGCAGTCCACAGTAAAGGGAGAGGCACAAACCCAAGTAACACTTAAGGCTTCATTTAACTTTGGGAATATTTTTTTTTGTGAGCTTTGCCATGTTCAACACCAATGGATGAAAGCTATCCCATAGGTGGCACAGAGTTACTGAGGAACAGCAAGGGAAAGAGTCACTTAAGATGCTCATACTACAAAAGGCCAGTCAGTTTTTATTTGCAGAATCAGACTGGTTTCAGACATTTTAAACTCTGTAAGCTTTCATCTTTTTTAATTCTGTCATGGTACTTTTCCATTACAGCTAACCACACGTCTAATTGTACACATACACTTAGGAAAAGTCAGGGTAATAATTTTTACCTGAACTGCTTCTGAGGGTATAAATTTGGGTCTCTTTGCAGCATGTCACGTTTGAGCATTCCTTCAGTGATGAGTCTTTTGCTGCTCCTAAAGCTAGTGGGCCTGGGGAAACTAGGCCTGATATACTTTATGCCCCCTTCAGCTGATAGCTTTATAGGTGCCTTGAGGATGAGCTAGGTAAGTTTACACTGTCATTCTGTTATATGTATGTGCTTATAGATGTACTCTCCTCATGTACCATTGGAATATAGACAGTGGTGAAATTACCTCCAACGTCTTACAAATCTCAGCTGCAGTGCAATAAAGTAGACCTTGTTTTATATGTGCTTTTTTCGTTTCATTTTGTTTTCTTTCTCTAAGTGCATGCAGCTGAGATATTGACTACAATGATGTTGAGTACAAGCATGAATATTTACATCTAAACAGAAAATAATCTCCAGAATTTCAAGGGAGAGTTAAGACTTTCATGGTAGTGTTACAAAGAGAGCAGGTAGCAGTAATCTGGTATCAGCTGCCACACTTTCTAGTGCTGCTTTCACCATCGATTCATTTTTAGCAGTTGTCTGCACCTGCACCCACCCCAAGGGGCTGATCTCATGCCAGGCAGCGCAGGATGGCTTATGTGCAGAGCATCACTCAGGGCTGCCCCCTCTCAGACCAGACTCACTCCATCAGTGCTACATAGCGCACAGCCCTGGCTCTGTGTAATGGCTCTATCACCCTAAGACAAAGCAATCATTTCTTGTGTGCTTTCTCAGTGTAGGGTGTCTGAAATACTACAAAGGCTGTGCTGCAGTCTCAGCATGAGAATTTTAAAGCATGAAAGAGGATGTAAGGGTGGCCTTTCCTTTGATGTGGCCTGAGGACCGACAGGAATGCTTGCAGGTGCACAACCTGTTTTAAGTGTGTTAGAGGACTGTGTATCTGATGAAGCTGTGTTTGTACAAATGATCCCTGATCCCTGGAGCAAGCTGTCCTCAGAACTGTACATAGGTTTTCTTTTGGAAACAACTCTTTTACTCTAGTAAGTTATGAATGAACTGAGATTTGTGTAGCAATGGAAATTAGGGAATGAGCACATGGGAATAAACTGGGCAACAAAGATATTTAGCTTACATAAAGGTATTTCATGAGTATGGTTTAAGTTATTTTTTCACTCCTTTTCTCTCATAAAATTGTATTCCATAGTTTTCTCATTTGGAGATTAGTTGCAGAAAATGATTTCACATGTGTCAAACTGTTTTACCTTGCAGATAAGGCAACAATGCATTTTGCTTTGGCTATCTCTGAGCAGTGGTATTTAATGATCAGACAGTCTTGTTCAAATTAAGTATCAATTACTTTAACAGTAGCTACAAAAATCCAGAGAAGAATATATTTTAAACAAAAAAAATCATCTATGTGTGGGTGTGCCTCATTCAACATTTATTACCCCTTATGGCAGCTCAGGCAATTTAAGATATGTTTCTTCCTACCCAGAGTGTCAGCCTAGTTCTTCTAAAGAATGTCCATTCTCTACAGAAAAAACATGCATTGTTAATCCCACCACAGTTCTTGCATTTGTATATATTTTTGTATACCATTCCTGTGCAAATTTAAGATCAGTTTGGGAGGTTGGTATTAAGAATTTAGTTGATGATTTCAGCATTGTTCCGTAGCAAATCTTTAGATTTTTATATATTGAATCATTTGTTTCCTTCCTTCTTGTAATCTAATTAACACAGCAGAACTCTAGTGTGTCAGTTTGAATGTTATAATGATCTGTATATATTGTTTATTAATTGTGTTTTATTGCCTGCCAAAAGGAATATATGCTGCGATTTCCGGGTTCTTGTTAAGATTGGCTGCTGAGAAATGTCTCAATTATGTTTTCTATTTCACTATAAGAACGATACCAAGACTGAAGTGAACCTTTATATTCTTAGAATACTTCTGTGTTTAATTGCACAGTAAATGCTCATCTCTCCTGCCCATTTGTCTAAAGAAACTCTGTAACAAAAATTGTCGGGCATGCCAAAAATGGTGAAAATAACAAAAGCAAAAGATGACCACAGTCATTCCTATGGGAATCAATTTTCCAAGCTCTGTGGGTTCTTCTGGTTCATGAAACATTCACCTGAGGTAAAGGGGCAAGGTCCTGTATCATCAGTTGCTCTGTCCAGTATCACTCCAGTGGTGTATCTTGGAAGAAAACTTCATGGACAAATGGAGTGTAAGACTAACTTCCAATTTGAGACTAGCAGAACAGCACTGCACCTTCTTATATGGCTGTATTTTGAAATAGATGCTGAAAATCTGATCTAATGGTCTGTTCATTTTTTTTATGTCTTCAAAGGCTTTGCACCTAGCCATTATGAATTTTATTCTTTACTTCATTGCCCAGTAGTACACATAGCCATTTAAAAAACCCGTCAGTGTCAGTTCAGTCATAATCTGCTAATTAGGTATAAATTATAGGATGATGTAGAGATACATTCCTCAACAGAGAAAGGAGCAGTCAGTGATATCAGATGAAGGCTTGCTTATACAGCAGAGAAAGAATACATCCTGGGACTTAATACATTATCTATTTTATTTTTAATATATTTAATGAATATTATTATTCATGGAAAATTACTAAAAAATCAAAATATTTTGAGTTGTACAGATGTCTGGGAAAATATTGAAAAGGTTGGAAAGGAAAATATTTTTAGGTTCAACATAGCCCAGTTAAAAATGTGCTGTCCTGAGAACTAAATTAGTTACATTTTTCTTCTACACTCTTCCATTATTTTTCTTCTGAGTGCCGTCTTTTCTTCTTCCTCAAAGCAATTTCTTGCTTTTCCTTCCTGCTAGCTACACAAGTCAAAAGTAATGCCCACTTTGAAGTTTTATATATTGGTTTCAAGATCAACAGATCCAATAAATTAATGAGTAGTATGGATCTACTCTCTTTGACTTATTTTTAAGGCCATCTTAAGACACAAAAAGAAGGGGTTTGCTTCCTAAGTGGAGAGAGTCTGTAAGAACCAAAGAGTTTAAAGATGATAAGTAATTCTGAACTTTTAAAGTAAACAGCAAAACCTGACATCAGCGAGGGCCAGGTTAGCCCTTCCTTCTTTGTGATGTTTGAACAAAGCATGAAGATAACAAGCCACAGCAAAGCAGGTCTCCCTCCTTGGCTGTATTTGTTACACATGTACTCCCACACCACAGTTGGGAAATTGCGACTGTAACTGCTACACTTCCTTAGCCATCGAAAATCTGTAGTGGAAATACTGATTCAGCAGCACTTTAACACCTCTGAGTGTGTCTCTCTCTCCCACTGACATGGAATTTTTATAGGTTCTTCGTTGTGACTTGGAGTTTGAGCAGATGTGTGGAAAGACAAGAACATCATTACTGCATTCTGAGGGATGTTTCACATCAGTGCATTCTAAACTGCTTAACCAGATGGCTTTTTTTCTTGGGGGGGGGGGGGAACAACTAACAAGAAAAGAAGAAGAACATGAAGTGTAAGCAGCGGAAGTCTGTCATATCTATCTTGATACATCTATACTTTCAGCCTATAAAACCAGAGTTTTATATGTACTTCCAAAGAAATTGTAGAGGCTCTACACCCAAGAGGTAAGACAGTACTGTAAGATAAAACAGGGTGGAAGTCATCTCTGGACTAAGTACTTCATGAACTCAGAGTTACATCTGTCCTTATCGCAAAGTTTAAACACCAAAGGATATTATAATTACAGAACTGTAAATATACATAGTACTTTAGTTACAAAAGTCAAGGTTACCTTCTCCAGTCAAATTTTACTAATTAAGAGACCTAATAATTAAAGTGCCTGTTTCTCTTTCAGCTAACTAAAGGCAGCACAAAAATATCCAGTTCCACTGTTCATTCCCTGTCCTAACCTCCTTCACAATCAACTCAGCTTATTGGAAGGAGGAATTCTTTAAATGGTTTCAAACATTTACAAGATAAAGGGAGATGCACTACATTTGTATATTTAGAATTATCTCTGTTTCTACATGCTTTAATTTGCTTAATTGGAAAATAAATTAAATCGCTAATCCTATCCTGGTATGGCCCTCGATTATTATCCATTATTGACTTTCCAGGTAGGCAGTGGTTAAGTTGCAACAAGAAGTCTGAGGGCAATCGAGAGAGACTTCAGGGCCTTGGGATGACTGGTGAAAGGGTGAGGAGCACAAGCAGTGTTCTCTATCCTTCCAGTTGCAGGGAATGATGAGGAAAGAAACAGGAAGAGCCAGAAGATCAATACCTGGCTGCAGGCCTGGTGCCACCAGCAGAATTTGTATTTTTTTCGTTGTGGATTGGTCTACATGACACCAGGCCTGCTGGCAACAGATGGGGTACACCTGTCTCAAAGGGGGGAAAGAATCTTTGCACAGGAGTTAGCAGGGCTCATTGAAAGAGCTTTAAACTAGATTTGAAGGGGGAAAGGGATAAAACCAGGCTCGCTAGAGGTAAGCCTGGGGGCAGTGTGCCAACATTTGAGGGACTGTGTGCTAGTAAGGTCCTTTGATCTGCTGTCTCGGTGGAGGCAGGTAACGAAGATATATGCAGCAGCAAAGACACAAGGGTTATTGACGTGTTAGAAACCATGGAAGTGCCTGAGAATGGCCATGTAGGAATTAGGGTGGCTTCCCCCAAAATGTTGGTGGGATCAATAGCCCAACTGAAGTGCGTCTACACCAGTGCACACAGCATGGGCAACAAATGGGAGGAGTTAGAGGCCATTGTGCAGCAGCAAAACTATGACATAGTCGCCATCACAGAAACATGTTGGGATGACTCACATAGCTGGAGTGCTGCCATGGATGGCTATGAACTCTTCAGAAGTGATAGGCAAGGGAGGAGGGGTGGTGGCGTAGCCCTGTATGTTAGGGAGTGTTTTACTTGTCTAGAGCTTGATTATGGCAGTGGAGTGGAGTGTTTATGGGTAAGAATAGAGGGGAAGGCCAACAAGGCGGACAGCATGGCGGGAGACTCTTATAGACCACCCAACCAGGATGAAAAGGCAGAAGAAATATTCTACAAGCAGGTGGGAGAAGTCTCAAGGTCACTAGACCTTGTTCTCATGGGGGGCTTCAACTTAGCAGATGTCTGCTGGAAATACAGTACAGCAGAGACAAAACAATCTAAGAGGTTCCTGGAGTCTGTGGAAGATAAGTTCATGACACAGCTGGTGAGTGAACCAACTAGGGAAGGCGCCTTGCTGGACCTGTTGTTTGTGAACAGGGAAGGACTTGTGGGTGATGTGATTGATGGTCAGAGGCTGTCTTGGGCATAGCAATCACAAAATGATAAACTTTTCAATTCTCAGAGAAGTAAGAAGAGGGGTCAGAAGAACTGTCACCTTGGACTTCCAGAGGGCCGACTTTGGCTTGTTTAGGAGCCTTGTTGACAGAAGTTCCTTGGGAGATAATTCTGAAGGGCCAAGGAGGCCAGGAAGTCAAAGGAGTCAAGAAGCAAATCTTTCAGGTGCAGGAGCAAGTCGTTCCCATGTGCTGAAAGACCAGACATCAGGGAATAAGACTAGCCTGACTGAACAGAGCTTTGGCTGGAGCTCAGGTCAAAAAAGGAGAGTTTGCTACCTTTAGAAGAAGGGGCAGGCAACTCCGGAGGACTATAAGGATGCCACCAGGTTATTCAGGCAGAAAATTAGAAGGGCCAAAGCCCAGCTAGAACTTGGTCTGGTTACTGCTGTAAAAGGCAACTCTAAATACATTAGCAATAAAAGGAGGGCTAAGGAGAATCTCCACCTTTTAATGGATGCAGGGGGAACCATGGTGACAAAGGATGAGGAAAAGGCTGAGGTACTTCGTTCCTGAGCTGGAGGACAGGGACAGGGAGCAGAATGAAGCCCCCATAATCCAAGGGGAAATGATTAGTGACCTGTTACACCACTTAGGCACACGCAAGTCTATGGGGCTGGATGGGATCCACTCACCTGAGGGCACTGAGGAAGCTGGCAGAAGTGCTCACCAAGCCACTTTCCGTTATTTATCAGCTGTCCTGGTTAACTGGGGAGGTCCCATTTGACTGGAAATTAGCAAATGTGACACCGTCTACAAGAAGGGCCAGAAAGAGGATCTGTGGAACTACAGGACCGTCTGTCTGACCGCAATGCCAGGGAAGGTGATGGAGCCGATGATCCAGAGTGCAGTCACGTGGCACATGCGGGACATCCAATGACCAGGCCAAGTCAGCATGGGTTTGTGAAAGGCAGGTCTTGCTTAACAACCTTGGTCTCTTTCTATGGCAAAGTGAGCCACATAGTGGGTGAGGGAAAGGCTGCCTAGACTTTAGCAAAGCCTTTGACACTATTTCCTGTAGTATTCTGGAAAGCCTGGCTGCTCATTCCTTGGATGAGTGTAGTGTTCACTGGGTAAAACAGTGGCCGTATGGCTGGGCCCAAAGAGTGATGGTGAACGGTGTTAAATCCAGGTGGCCAGTCACAAGTGGTGTTCCCCAGGGCTCAGTATTGGGGCCAGTTCTTTTTAATATCTTTATCAATGATCTGGCAAGGGGATTGAGTGCACCTTCAGTAAGGTTGGAGATGACACCAAGCTGGGTGGGAGTGTTGAGCTGCTTGAGGGCAGGAGGGCTCTGCAGAGGGACCTGGGCAGCCTCAGGTGTTGGGCCAAAGCCAGCTGTATGACGTTTGCTAAGTGTCAGTTCCTGCATTTGTCTCATAACCCTGTGCAACGCTACAGGCTTGGGGGAGAGTGGCTGGAAAGCTGTCTGGCAGAAGAGGACCTGGGGGTGCTGGCTGATGGCCAGCTGAGCATGAGCCAGCAGTGTGCCCAGGTGGCCAAGAAGGCCAACAGCATCCTGGCTTGTAACCAAAATAGCATGGCCAGCAGGACTAGGGACGTGATTGTCTCAGTGGACTCAGCACTGGTGAGGCTGCACCTTGAACACTGTGTTTAGTGTTGGCCCTCTCACTACAAAAAAGACATTGAGTTGCTGGAGCGTGTCTAAAGAAGTGCAGCCGAAGAGGGTCCCCCGTGGAGAGTCAGCCAAGTCACGACAATCACACCAACATGGCTACATGCTGTGCTAACTTTATTAAACAAACAGGTCATATTTATAACTTAAACCGACCGCTCACCCGACTTTACACACACGTGATTGGATAAAAGTTTCTGGTCACGCGGGCGTCTGTGTTGCTGATGGGTGAGCATGCTACAGGCGCCTGATCAGAGTGTGCTGATGAGAGTGTGTTGATTTCACGGTTCCCAGGACTTGCTCTGCACCTGGCTTCTTGTTTGTGCATAGCTTGTTTTCTTTCTCACACTGCTTGTTTCAAGGACAATTTAAAGTTGCTCTGCAGTTTCATCTAACAGGTCTGGGTTGTCCAACCCGGACAATGGTAACATATGTCCTCGGTCTGTTAAAAATTCCTCTACATGCAGCAAAACTGGGGAAGGGTCTAGAGAACAAGTCTTATAAGGAGTATCTGAGGGAACTGGCGTTGTTTAGCCTGGAGGAGACTCAGGGAAGACCTTATTCCTCTCTACAGCTACCTGAATGGAGGTTGTAGCAAGGTGGGTGTTGATCTTCCAAGGAACAAGTGGTAGGATTAGAGGAGACAGCCACAAGTTGGAAGGGAAGGTTTAGACTGGATAATAAGAAAAATTTCTTCACAGGAAGCGTTGTCACGCATTGGAACATGCTGCCCAGGGAAGTGGTGGAGTCACCATCTCTGGAGATATTAAAGACATACAGATGTGGCACTTATGGAGATGGTTTAGTGCTAGACTTGGCAGTACTAGGTTAACAGTTGGACTAAAAGCTCCTAAACGTCTTTTCCAACCTAATTGATTCTATGGCTCTATGATTCTATGAAAACAGTATGTAGTATCATATTAGGTACTAACGTGGCATAGTATTGTTTTGCTTTGCATAGTTGTTTCTTAATGTTGATTAATTTTTACTAGAAATTGAGATATTTACTGTCATGTCATATATTAATTATTATGCCACATAGAATTTGAACTGAATAATTCAGAAATCATGTGATACTAATGATAAGCAAACTGTTCTAAATGAAGTAAGACTGAACTAAGACCTTTACTAACATTGGCAAATGGAATTGGCTGTTTTGCAATTTAAATAATGGACTTTTTTTGGTGGTGGTGTTTTGGTTTTTTTTTAAACTTATTATTCATGTTGATCTACTTCTTCACTTCAGATTAACACATGTGAGGGGAATCGGATTTACCAAAATCATGTACTGTATACTTCCAAGTATCTGCTTTCATTAGATTTCTGATTATTTTATGTAAAGTTTATTTTACTATGCCTTGTGATTAATGGGATTTTAATTTAGGAATGTTAGGATGTTAACTTTCAGAGCAAACCTTGCTGTCTCTATTTGAGAAGTGCAACAATAATAGCAATTGAATTGGGACTGAATGGTGCCTGGAAAAAACTATAGATTTCTTATAGTGAGGCTATAAAAATAGACTGTAAAATCTATTTTCTTATATCCAATAAAGCCATGAAGTTAAAAGTGATATAGACTAAAATGCAAAAACAGGATGCCAACTTATAAAATATGTTCAGTGGTGTGCCAATTTATAAACATGTTTGCAGAGATTTTCAGTGATTAACAGTGGCCTATTCACTAATCCCACCTTGGCTATTTTAGGTGTATATTCTGTGTATGTAGCTATCTAAAAGCTTATACCACTGTTTTAATCTGTCTGCAAATTTAGTGTTGAGGGCCCAAATCTTCCATTAGATACACCTGAGCAACTCCCTTGAAGTCAATAAGAGTTAAGTGTGAAAGCATTTGAGGGCTGACCAAGCCTAAGGGCTGTTTGTTGAAATTCTCAAAGAAATTTAAGGTTGGTTGTTCAACTCAATGAGGCTTCAATAGTGTATGAAAATGATAATGTAATGCTAGGCTTAGCAATTATTTTTACTCCATCAGAAACCCTATAGTGAGTATCTGATATTGTTTATAAAGCTGAAACAGAATTTTAAGTAGTTTGTTCTCACCCCTCGTACTGCAAGTGTTAACCTGCTGTAAGTTTAAATCATGGCTTTCTGGGAGTTGCCTCTTCTAGCAGTAATAGGATAAACATGAAAATCTGATCCCATGTGTCCTGAAAGACGTCTTTGTGCATACAGTGACTGTTGCAGGAGAGAAGTTTTTTGGTTGTTTTTTTTTGTGTATCATATCACTATGGGACAAAGGATGGGAAGGAATACAGCTATTTTTACTCCTACTGTGCTCAACAAAAGTACTTACTGCAGTTGTCCTTCACTTACACCCTCGCATCACACCCACAGCACACACTCATTGTGTAATGCTTTATTGTTTAATCATTCATTTAACAAAGGTTTTAAAGCATGAAGTTTAATTTATCAATTGTGTAGGATTCTCCTCCTCCTCCTCCTTTCTTCTTCTCTAAAATAGGATTTGGTACTTCTTGTGCAGTCATGTGAAGGTAAAGACTGAAGTGTTGTTTTATGTATTTCCTTAGGCTTTCCTCTTACATCAAGATTTTATTACTATTTTTTTCTAAAGAAGGAGAAACACGATCCTTTAAAATGCTCTACAGTGGAATACTGTTATCTCTTTTCCTGTGTAAGGAAGCCAAATTGTGGTGCATAATGATTAATTTCAGTTTCATTGCTCTAAGAGGTATCTAAATGACTGTATTTAGATTAAAACGAAATAAAATGTGAAGTAGGTAAAAAATAGAAGGATATACAATCCAAACATTATCTGGAAAAGTAAAGATATGTATATGCTCTGAATTTCTTCAGGCTCTTGCTTGCTGAGTTTTTGGGGTTTTTAGGTTGCAAGGAAAAGACATCATGTGGCAATATATAGGACTGAGGATAAAAACTGCTGGCCTTGAAGTTTCTCATAGGTTTCTAGCAGAAGAGCAGGTTTGTTAGATAAGCGTATAGAACAAAAACTGTGTAAAACATCCTACAGCATGAACTTTGTTCTGGTGCTCTTGCTTTCATTTTATCATCTAAACATGTTATTTTTTCTCACAGTCACCTATTGAGAAAAAAGATCACAGTAGGTCACTTAACAGGTTTGTAAGGTGTTTTTCTTTTCTTTCCACAAACTATCAACACCTCACTGTATCATTCAGCATTTCAAACATAAATTTTGTCTTCTGCTGCTATTCTGTTACATTTCTTCTCACACATCCACACTCACTTGCTCTCTCAAGCTCTCAGTTCTCCAGAATTCAGAAGCATCTTACCTAACTTTAGGCATTTATGCAGACCTTAATTTGGCTGAGGAAATACATGACTGTGCCAGGCCCTTTCCACTGCTTAGGAAGGGTGACTGAAGGCCTACTAATTTATTTGTCTGAAGTAAGGACCTAAAATTAAGTAATGATCCAGGTTCAATTGCCCCAAATTTTGTGTTTCTATTTTCTACCCCCCCTTTTTTTATTTACTTTTTATTTTACTGCTGAGTTATATAGTAAATGTATTGTCATAAATAGAGTAGTACTTTTACTAACACTTGTGAACAACTGGATTCTCTATCACATGTCCACATACAAACAAATACTTTATTTACATACAAGAAGTCCTGCAGCATTGTTCATACCCACATTACTTGGGACTGTGTCCCTCTGGAGCAGACTGGCTCTGTCTGTTCCACACAGCACTGAGCTGTGGGTTTCCTTACAGCTCCAGCTGGCACTCCTCTATGAGGCATTAGTACCAGTTTCGAGTATTTTTAATTTACGCAAAGGCTGTGTTCAAACCATCAAAGCAATGTTTTTACAGCATGAAACAGAGGATGCACGTTGTGATTCAGGTGTGGATGTATTAGGTTGTAAAGAACACCAAGAATTTTTTAGCCTACCAGTGTTAACCTGCTGGGACAGTGCTGATAGAGAGCAGCACAGGGCGAATGGTTCCAGAACTGCTGTGGTTATGAACATGCTGAATTTTAGGAAGGGTCTCAGACACAAACAGCCCCGTGAACTGTGCTGGGATGGAGTCCTGGAGAGAGCTGATTAAAATGCTGCAAACACTTCTACAGTTGCAATGGCTAATGCTCCTGTTTGCTCCCTAGTCTCATTTATTTAACAGTACAGATACACTCGGTGTTTATTTCTTATCTGTGTATTCCTATAGCACTACTGCCAGTTGCATCACTGTTGTTAAGGTTGATCCAATCTTTCATTTAACTGACTTTTTTCTACATTCTCTACAAAGATACATCTATAAATATACACACATATAAACCCAGATAAAACTGTGTTTTCAGTGTTTTCAGATATCTTTCAGTGACCTGAAAAAATAGCCTCATATTTAGCATTTAGAACTATATCAACATTTCTTTGCTATAGTTATTTTCTTTTTTCCTTTCATTTAACATTTCTCCCACCAGCTCCGGAAACTTTTGAAGTATTTGCCTGACCCTGGAATATCTTTTTGTACTGTCTCCTGACTTAATTCATCAGGTTTTATAAACCATAAACCAGATACTTTATAAACCATAAAACAAATGACGGTAATAGGTTTATCTTGGCAAAAAGAGCCTTAATGCTTTAACAATTTTCCCTTTATAAGCAATGTCCCTACTGCACTGCAGGTGCCAAAAGCATCGCATGCTTCTTTTTCTTAATCTCTTTAGTAGGCCCTAAATTTTAGTTGTGATTTATAGCTTCTCAGTAACTAGTTTCTAGTTTCATACTCAGCAGTATCACGGTCCTCAAGTTGCTGACCTGCTCAGCAAGCAAGTTTAGGTGAAAATTGTGGCACCTGGCTGGTTTCCAAGTGTGTCCAAATCTCCATTATTCTGGAACTCCAGGGTTCAGTCATTTCAAACCAAAGCAACTTATGCAGAAAACTGACATAATAATTAAAAAGAAAAAGAAAGAAAAGCATGGCAAGTAAATTTGAAAAAAAAAATCACCAAAACCCTAATGAACTCTTCAGTACATTGACCAGTATTTGGGGTGCTGTCTCACACGTCATCAGTGTGGTACTTATGCCTTCTGTCCTTGTATTGTGTCATTCATGTCAAAGCTGACTCAAAGAAAAATGAAATATGAGGCTCCATTTTTTTGAAAAGCTGAATGTACCATTCAAGATTTCGACCTTTTTTCTTTTAGTATTAATGTAATTTTGAAATAAAGCTATGGTTTTCAAATAGTACCTTACAATTCCATTACAGGCAGAACAAAAACTAAAGAAAAATGCCTTTTTTTTATTATTATTTTTATTTTTTTTTTATTGCATTACTGCTTCTTTATGTCCTTTACCTGATTAGGGGCTAAAGTTGAAATCTAAACCTGATTGCTCTGATGTGCTGAATTTAGACTCTTCTCTTGAAAGAGAGGGTATGTGTAAAAGTGCCTGTTCTTTACTGATTATCTACTTTATTACTTCATTTTTGAACTTCTCTACCTAGATGGCTTTAAGAAACCCCCTGTGCAAGGTATTAACGCTGCACATGATTTTGAAAAAGATGTTAGTACTGAGGTGTCTGGGACACATGACAGCTTTGTCTAAAGTATTGAGGAAACTCAAACAGACTCCTTTTTAATGCCATAAAAGTGTTAGGTGGGTTCAGTGTTCAGTGCTGACTTCTTTTGTGATAGATCTTCACTGCCGCAAAAGATCTGGAATGAGTTTCTTCTGAACTGTAGGTGTCTACCTCCAGTCACTCTCTATTGTCAGTGGAGATAAACAGGCACTTTTAAGGAACAATTCATGTGACTTGTTTTAGATATCCCCTTCAGTACAAGATGAATCACATCCAGGAATTTTATGTTTCTTTGAAATGACTATAAAAGAGCCTAACTTGTCTTCAAATACAGATACCTCTGTAGCATAGATATGTGAAGTTATTTGACAGAAATCCTACCCCTTCAGTCTGCTAAAGCCTCATATTTATCAATGAAAACAATGTTTAATCTCAGCAGCAACACTGGTATGGATTTAGAATTCAAATGGCATTAAAAATCTTACCAGAGTAACTGAAAGTGCCAAAAAATAATCCAGTTTTAATCTTATTTTAGATTTGTCCATGTACTTTACTTATTTGATAATAATCAATCCATGAGTAATATTTACTGCCAACAGTTGCAGTAATCTCAGCAATCTCAGAGAAACTATTTTTTTACTATCAAATCTAGAAATCTTAGTCACCTCATGCCAGGAAACATTAAACAGTTTTTGCTTTGTGAGTCTTTACCTCCCAAATGCGACAGTAGCAGACGTTGCCTGCCTTTTGTGCTCTAGTTACTCTTTACTGCAATACAGCATCTTTCCCACAGGTGAACAAACTGGACCAGTCTTGCCATGAAGGAAGCTTCTGCTTTCTCTTTTTTATTATTTTTTATTTTTATTTATTATTTTTATTATTATTATTTTGTATACCACACACTTTTAATCAATTAGTTTCTCTCCTTCACACAAAGGAAAAGCAAATAATTTCAAAGACTTGTCATGCCAAGCCATGTGCACAATTTAAGGGTCTTCTGTGAACTTCCACCCCAGGAATCAGAGGTCACCAGAGCTGAAAGGATTTGTAAGACTCAAAAGCTGGTGCACAAACCACCCTTTTGTATGGAAAAACTGCTGCTTAGGAATCCATTCCTTGAACTTTAACTCTCTATTTGCTAGCTGCCACTATACTTGAAAGCATTTTTTAATAGGGTAGGGATGGAGGGGGTGGTGGTGGGTGATGGTGGGGTGTTTGTTTGTTTCTTTGGAGGCTTTGTTGTGCTTTTTCTCCAGAGCATAAAGAAACATTGCTTACTCTCCTACAAAATAATAATTGAAAATGTTAGCATGTAAACTGCAGTAGGTGGTCAACAGGTTCAGATGAGTTAATTTCTACTGTGATATCTGATAAATGCAAACAATTTAAGCTTCTATTTTACTTCTAAATATCAGTGTGAATCTTGTTAGAGATTTGACCAAAACCGTTGCAATGAGTCAAGCTAAATCTTTCATATAAAAGATCAGCTATGACTGTAGGGAGTGTATTTGATTACTTTGGAATGAGGCACAATGAAAATGAACATTTTTTTCTATGAAATCAGTAAGTTATAATCAAATGGTTAAGGCTGTGATGTGTGGCAAAGTCCTGAATTATGTTTTCCCTAGACTGGGATCACATGTGAGGCAGCAGCAGATTTCTCTGTAGCTGTGTGCATTAGATGAATGCTGCTTAAGGGCATGGCAGTGGAATTGGCTTCCATCTCTTACACAGTTATATAATGTACTTGGAATGGAAGAAGGATGCTTCGCCATTCGAGAATCCAAAAAGCTGTGTCCCGTACTGAACCCAGTGTTTAATATGCAGGAGAGCCCATTGAGAGGGGGAAGGCAAGGGGGCAAGTGAGCTGTAACATAGTGCTTTTACATAGCTTCATAGCAGTTCGGGTGTTTGTTGTTTTGTTGCAGTTTTTTTCTTTCCCTATGCTGTGCCTGAGCATACTAATTGCTGCTTTTCCTCCTCCTTATTAGTTCTGTAAGTGCTTCTAACACTTTACTGTGCATAATGCCTTACACTGGAGGTGAAAGTGTGAAGGTCAGCTGGTAGTTTGACATTGCTTTATGGAAAGGTTTTACCCTCTAGTATTCTTTACACATGGTCCTTTCAGTTATAGCAGTACTCTGTGTTTCATTTTTTCCTTGAATGGTTGGTCTGTTTCTGAGCGATATTGTTTCTTTTCTTCCCCTTTGTTGGGCAGTCTTTTTTTCTTACTGGTGTGTAGGTCATGTGAATTGTGGCCAGAAGTTTTCCTTGGAAGCCTTGGCTTGATTTTATTTGAATGAGGGACCCAGGCACTGTTCTGTAAGAATAGCTTTATGAAAGGCCCATTGTTGAAATTTTGGAACAGTGGAGAATATATTAGTGCAGTCCTGAGATACAAAATGACGGTAAAAATGATAGTATGGCACTATGTATTTATGTTTCCTTTACTCTTACTCACTTTTCTACAGAAAAAAAAATAGTGTGGGAAATAGAAACAGTAGCCATTAATAAGATCCAGGTTTACCCTTGTCATTGATTTGACCTTCCATCTGCTTAGAGTCGATGTTCCTGGTGTGCCTTGTAAAAAGACCTGTAATTCACGACACACACATAAAACCTGATCTGATGACTGTTAGGTATTGAAGAAGATCAAGCATTTGCACTTATTATTCTGATCTATTAGCTGTCAATGATATACAGGTGTCTTAAATAGATACAGGTACATTTTATAATAGTAGTTATAAAGAATACCTATAAATGGTCTGCCTATAAATCACCTCCTGTACCACGGCTGCATCAAAACAGCCTATCTTGAGGATGCAAAATCATGAAGGTTTTGCAAGTAAATCTGAATAATAAACTTCACAAAGCTGGTTTGTACTTGGTTTCTGATATTTTTTATTGATAGGATATTAATATCAGCAAGTCTGAGGCATATTGTTTTTTTAAGTTTTGGTGTTCTAATGCTTTAAGTGCATTTTGTATGATTAAATATAAACATGTTGTTGATTTAAAGTGCTAGGAATAAAGCATTTTAGCGTGGGTGAGTGTAATACATTTTTCACAGCATGTCAGCATTAATAGGGACTATAGTTTATAACAACATGAATAGTGACATCTGTGCACTATCCATTAAGCAGATTTAATAAATCAAAAGTCCAGATCAATCAACAACAATATTGCAAATAATTATAACTTTCAAATACTTAGGTTAGGAGAATAAATATTAATGGTTAAATCAATTTTCACTGGCATATATGGTTTATCAGTACAAAGCACAACAGAAAATTCTGTATTTATTTATAAAGATTCAAAATACTGATTTTTTCTTAACCTCAAAAGAAAGTTTTGGTACACAGTATGAAATGGCTGGACTGCTGAGTAACTATTATAAATCTATTTGCCCTGAATTTTCAGTTCATAGTTTTGATCTTCAGAACTAAAATTGTTTCTCAGATGGTACTTTTCCTATATATAGTAAGCAAGAATGCAATTAATTTATTGTATATGCTGCTAAACACCTACTAATAAGGTACTAGAAATAGGCTGTCACAGACAACATTCTTTATTTAGTTTCTAGTTTTGCAGTATGTTTGTTACCTATTTTTATTTTCACCCATCCATCCACGTATTTACCTTTTTCTTTTTCCCTTTGTTTGCAACATTTGGACTTACAAAGTGGCTTGTTTTGGAAATAGCTGGCCTATGTAACAAAATACTATGAACAGGTGTGTAATCATAAATATTTACACTTTCCTTTATGAAGAAATACTTGTGTGTAAAATTACAAAAAGGCTATTTACTGATTTTATATCAGTGTAAAAATAATTAAATGTTTCATAAAACATATGCCCATTTCTTAACACTGTGATTTTATACCAAAATATATCCCTCTGTACATCTATCTGGCATTAATTATTAATAGGTAAGTTACTATAGTTTTAGCAGAAAATAAATAAATGTGTCAGTTACGGACTGCGTAGTATTACTGTATCCACTTACCTTTCACCACAGATTTCTCACATAGGGCTATACTAGTTGTAAGAAATACTGATACTCAGTTTTGTTCAGATAGATCTAATGTTTGTTTTGATTTATAGATATATGTATATAAAAAATGTAAAACCTTAGACACACGTATGTATGATTTGGCCAAAGATCATTCTTAGTAGCTATATATTTATATACACACACACACATATATACATACCACCTACACACAGATATGTGCAAATACAGTAACTCTAAGGATAACCCTCATATCATCCTAGAAACAGATTTTTTTGTTCTGAAAAGTATCTATTGTTAAAAAAAAACACAAAAACACCGATGTACCAACAGTATATGAAAGGGGTATGTTAAACAAGCAAAGGAGTGAGAGCTGGGACAGAGGGAGATGAAATGAGTTGCCAGGGATTACAGAGGAAGTCTTTGGCAATAGGAAAACTGGACTTGGATCTCTGCAGTTTCAGTAAGCACCTTAATCACACATTTTCAGTGTTCATTTCCTGCCTGTATAAAACAGTTCACCAAGATTAATTAAGTTCAGTATGTTGTAAATGGGAAATAAATAGATGTTTTTTCCTCTTAATTGAATAAGATTAAATCATGATATATGAGCTTTTTTTCTGGAAGTTTATTAATTTACTCTTCAGCAGGAAAAAAAAAAAAACCAAACCAAAAACACACAACATAGTTTTCAGACAAAAACTGTATTCAAATGTGTAAATCTCCCTTGTCCTGGAACAGAAAACATGTCAGTAACACAGAGACTGGCACTGATGGGTGGCACTGATGGGTGGAACACGTTGCCCATTGAAGGTAACAGTGAGTCAGGAGATGATTTGGTTTTAAGCAGAGATGCAGATCCAAGACAATGACCGTACTGCAAGAGGAAAGTGATGATTTGTCTAAATCAGGCTTTTATTTAGCCAGCCAGTGACAGCTGGCACTGGCTGCAGTGGGATAGATGGATTGGATCATCCGACAGCTCTGCCTCAGGTCACAAGGGAACACAAACCCACCTGAACAGTCAAAAGATAAAAAGCTACAGCAAGCAGGAGCAGAGAAGGATCTTGAAATAAAATTACATCTCAGGCCACCTACTCTATAGTAATAGGTTGGATTTGCATGTCAGAAAATAGAAACAAAACTGCTTCTTTCTAATATGACTCTGCTTTTCTGTGAGGCTCTTAACCATCTGATTATTGTTGAAGGTATTGTAAAGAAGATATACAGTACTTTGTGGTTGAGACCAACTGATGGCAAATTATTATTCTAAAGAGCATTTATTTTTGCCCCAATAGCTTTAACTCTTAAGTACATGCACCTATTTCTCATCTGGCAGAACAGAAAGTTCTGCAAATATGCAAAAAACCATTTCCTTCTTTCATTTACAGATTTGTCTTTACTGTTCTGTTTTTTTTTATCAGTTTCCGTATTGAGTGGGTAGTGTCAGAGTGAAAAGGATCTGTAAAATTTTAAGATCTAGTACGGGGGGGGGGTGTGGTGTGTGTGTGTGTGTGTACAAGGTGAGTAGAACTTTTTGCTAATAAGGAACTTAGTTGACCAGTTGGCAAGTGGCTAGTCAATTGAAAAATATTTATATTCATATAGAAACAGAATGAAGAATCCATGTGGTTGGTAGAAATGAAATGTGCAAAATGCTTTGTTCACACTGTAGAGTGGATATGCTTGACATCATTTATGAAATGTTGATAATAAATATACATTTATACAAATGGATTCTCACATCGTGGAACCCCAAAAGACAATGCACATGACTTTTCACATGTGTAATGATTAAAAGAAAGAAACCTACAAAATGTGAAAAATAAAAAGACATTTCACTCAAATATTAAGACCTGGCTTCAGTTTTTCCAAGCAACCTGCATTTGATTGCTCTGTGTGGCTGAGGTAACTTTTGAAAGCAATGTTAAGTACCTGTGGAGAAAAAATTCAGGTGCTGTGTTTTGAGGAAACATGCATGGCATCCAAAACAAAAAGAAGTCTCACATTTGTGTCTGCACCTGGTTGGGTTTTTTTTTTTCCTTCTCTTTAATTTTAATTTGCGTTTTTATGTTAATGAAAGAATCAATGTCTCATCTGGTGTCAGATGTCTTTAAATCCTCCTAGACATTTATCTGTATCTAGAATGCGATTTGCATAGATGGATTCAAGCCTTGGTTAGGCAGGAAAGCCTTTCATGTAACTCAAGATTGATATAAAAATTATTTTTAAATTCCTCCAGTCTTTAGTTGTAATTTTCCAAGTTGTTTCAGCCAGTGTGGTTTTTTTATATATAATCTTTAAAGATCCATTTGAGTTATACCCTTATTTTGGAAATATACTACCATTTTGTCTCGATGTCGTTTCTTCAAAAGCATATATTATTTATTTTTTTTTTTAGGATTGAATTTTGCATAACCATTTGGTTTTTTCTGGGATGTTTTTTGGGGGGGTTTTGGGTGGAGGTTTTTGTGGTTTTTTTCCCCAAATAATACAGTATGACACCCTTTAAAGTAAATAACACTAACACAATATAATGTGTTGTGATACCTTGCAAAAGGGTTATTTAAAGCTTATTTACAAACAGTTCTTTGAATCCATATCATGTACTCAGTCCATTAATAGATTTGTCATTTTTACCTCTGCAATAAATTACACCTATGCTATTATTTTGTCTCTATACATGTTTCTATTGTGTCCTCTAAACTGAATGGGCTTTGTCTAGTGTCTAGCATCAGCGCTGAAAGAACTTACCATTTTTTGTTAGTGTTGATTTCATTAACATTTTAATTAACTTTTTTCATCAACATTATTATGAATCAATGATTCTTACTACTTTCTCTAAAACAGAACAATAAAAATATGAAACAACTCAATCAATTCACATGTTTAAAAGATCAGGCAAGTAGAAAAAGTGTTCTATGCAGACATACAGATTTAATTATTTAAATACTTAAATAAATATGTATTTATGGTTACTTAATAATAAATCCTTTTTAAAATATTCAATAAGCAATATATTACTATTAGTCCTTCATTCTAGATACATGCTTAGTCTTCATCACCACGTTATCTAATCCATTAATGTAGCTCTAACTTATATCCTACATATGGTTTCACCAGGGTAAAGCAAATTTATTTTGTTTATTTGATGTTAGCATTTATAGTTTGAATTCCCTCCTGCTGAGCCAGTATTTTATATATATATATATATTAAAAAAAAAAAATTATAATAGTGAATTACTGGTTTTCTGGGCTGTGGTTTTACCTGCTTCTGAGAGCAATTGTATAATATTTCTAGTTGTATTATTTTTATTAGTAGTATCTTTTTAAATGTTTGTCTGAATCTACTGATAAGGTTATCCATTTTCCTGTCATTCCTATTCCTATTTGTCCAGATGTCACATTGGCATTAGCTTTAGGGCATCTGTAAGCAACCCATTTTATATGAATTCTCTGTATTTTTATTTTAGTAGAATATCTGTCCAAGTGGCTATCACAGGCTGTCCTTACAGAATTTTAGCACTCATACATAATCCTGGTCAGTAAGCTTCTGGCAAAAAATGGAAATCCCATGAACCTAATGGAAATAGAGGCACCAGAGCACACTTCTGCAGTTTTATGTCCTCACATGCACAACCAGTGTTCTTTGCTTCCCTGGGTGCCCCAAGTCAAATAATCCAGTACGGTAAGGAAGGGGATGAAGAGATATGAATGCTATGAAATAACGTAAAATACTGTGATTAAAAGAGGATCTGCTGAATATAAATTATTTGTATCTAGAAAGTTTAAGAGGCTCTCTAGTTCCTAGCTAATATAACAAATATGTTTTCTGAATGTCCAGACTAGCTGTGTGCTCTCACAAACAGTTATGCAAATATCATGGGACTTGAAGCAAGATTATTTGTATGCATGCTGTTATCTCGTTGGCAAGGCTGGACTCTTAAAATGCATATCTACACAGTGTATGCTGAATTATTCTGCAGATTAATTCTGTTGTTTATAGGTTGCTGTAGGCCACTCATGAAGTCATGAGCATGGTTGTTCAAATACAGAACACTTATAAATTCTGGCATCAAAGAATGTGCATAAACTTCTTGCCATGCAACACTAACTTGAAACACTCAACCTGGATATTAATGTCTGTGCCAAGTGTTGTGAAATAAGTTATTTTTTTCTTATGAAAGCAATGAAACATGTGACTGTAACTGACAATTCTTATTGACACTGATGTGCTTGAAACATTTACTTTGTTCACATAACAAAAGAGAGATGACAGCAATTCCTAGATCCAGGAAAATTATTAAAATAAACTGCAGTGGTAGTTTAAAGAAATCATACATGTGGTGAAAATTGTAGGCTCTTGTGGAAGATGATGGATTTTTGAACTGATCATATCTCATTGCTTTACTGCACTTAGATCTTACACATTCTTGAAGATTTTTTCTTTTTATTTTAAATGCTATAAACATATGCTCATCTCTTCTAAAACACTAAGTGCTATGTTTAGCCCAGAGTGATGCTTTATGAGTAATAACACTCTGACAAGAATGGAAGTGCTGGCAAACCCTTTATTAAAATGTGGTGAAGATCATGGTTGTTATACATGGCTTTACTTAAAGTACGAGCCCCCCTGCATCTGACTGATGCTACTGAAAGCAGTGAGATGCTGGGGTGCCTGGGCAGGAGAGGGGTCTGTGAACTTAAAAACGACATGCTCCTTATAAGTGCGGTAAGTCAAGATACAATTTGAAGCATATTTATTAAAGTCTCTAATAGTAGGCTTGGATTAAGGCTTGATTTGTACGTTAATTGTGAAAGTAATATTATAGGGATAAAATATTTTATTGTCTGCTGTGGAGTGCAGTTGCAATTTCAGATCTAGCTTTAATAAACCTTTTCATCTCATTCTTGAGTAGTCACATATTTTCTATAGAGCAAGGAATACTTGCACAGTAAGGACAGAGATAGGAGCAAACAAAAAGGCCATCCAGAAAGTACCTGTGCTACTTTCCCAGCAGGGTCTCAATAATGTTATTTGAATTCAGTGACTGAAGCAGTGAGATCTCCTAGTAAAGAACTCATATGCATTTAGTGACTCCCTTTCAAAAATCCATTTGTAATAAATTATTTCATGGCGTTCTTTTAATTATTCATGATACCAAATGGCCATTCAACATTCTTACTCATGGCTTGATCCACTTAGATAAGCACAGCTATGCACTACATGGCTTTCAAATGTGCTAGGTATTTTTACTTTACTCAAGTCTGGTTTAAAATGCCATACACACTCTAAGCAGAGGCCAAATCTGATTACATGATTAAATATCTAAGACATAACTTAAGACTGTGGCATTGAAAGTATGCCTATATTATAAATATATGTGTGTGTGTGTGTGTATGTATGTAAAAGCAGCTATACTACTCAGAATGTTTGTTTTAAATAAATATTTGTTATAGTCTTTTAAGCTTTTTTTCTTTACTCATTTTCCTTAAACATACATACTTGTTTAAAATTCTGTACCATCATTAAAACATAAGATAATATATTAATGATAAACTCAATACTGGTAGAATAACCAGTGAGGTTGCATTTCATGTAAGTTATTTCCCTCTTGGGAATTAAGTTGTGGAGAGCTGCCACGACACTCTTCTGCAGCAGTTAAGAAACCCTCCAGTAAGTTGTGGTCTCGTTTGAAGAAATTGGGCATTCAGAATGGAAATGGACCTACTTGCAAAATTGGAGTTTATCCTGGAAGCAGCTTTGAGGTGAAGAAACCCTATTTTTTTTTGTTATGTAGAGAACTAGCTAGCATCATTAGAGTCTTCAAATATGACAATTGAGATGAGCATCTGGTAGCATTTGATAATGGTCTACTACTGGAAATAAGGTAATTTATTTCTCCATTATTGTTCACTGCCAACAGTGTTCATTTATGAGTGAAACAAGATGACCATTTGTTTTCCCAGTTGGGCAGTTTTGTGTACTGTTCCTTTTGGTGAACACCTTAAATGAGTATTAAAGATATATCATTGTAAACTAAGTGGATTGCTTTCGAATACTCTGTGCAACAGTTCCTTGTTGTAATTATGTTTTAATGTCAAACACCTTGCAGATATCTTCATGAAAAAATGTATCTGAAAGTGCAGACTCCAGCTTTTTCCTCCTGACTACAAATACATGCTTTCTGCATTCAAAGGGTAAAACCATAAATTTTCTGTTGCGTGCAGGAGGAAAGCTGTGAATTGTGGTCTTTTAACAATGTAAAAATCAGCTTAAGCTGATTCATATGCAATTAAAACAGAGCCTTTGTTTCTGCCACTTCTGAATCCAGGCCCATCTAGGGCCTGGCTTCACCATCAAACTTATCTGAGGGAATGTTGCTGAAGTATGCACATTTAGGAACTACTCTTAATTACGAATCAAATGTTGCTTTTTATTTCATTTTCAACAGTGGTGGTGTGTTTCTGCGTGTAGTAGAAATTAACAACTGTTCGGGTGAACTTCTAATGTCAGTCTAGGTCAGGATCTTGTGCCTTGACTTCTTGTGTCACTACTGGAGAAAGCAGGCACACTTTTACATTGTGGGAGCAGCTGTGTTAGCTCTCAGTCTCGTTGTGTTGTCATAAGATTATGACAGCTTTGTTAGAAGCTTTCACCTCATTTCATTTCTAGTGTGTCGAGACGAGAAGCTAGGTAATTGTAGTGGTCTGTAAAAACACCTGTGTTAAAGTGCCAGCTAGGACCAAGACAGTGTGTCAAGAAAGACTAGCAAGTAGCATCCATTTGTCCTTGCAGTAGTATGGATTTGATGATTTAGAAGATCACTTCTGCTGTGCCTTTCCTAGATAAGATACTGTGCAGAAGTCTGAGGACTTTATGTGATCACTGAGAGAGTAACATACTTTGCTGAACAAATAAGTATTGTATGCTACCTCTGCTTTTTTTCAGTTAAAAAGAACTTTTTCTTTTTTTTTTTTTTTTTTTAGGGCGGGGGGGGGAGGGTGAAGGGTGAAGGACAGTAAACTTGTTCATGATAAATAAGTAGCTGCAGTAAAAGGCATTGTATTGCTTACTATGTCTACTTGTTGTTAAGGAGAAATACAGTTGTAACAGCTTTTCAGTTTCTGCATTACATGCATTTAAGTGCCTGTCCACTAAGGACGCCTGCTTCTACTGATTCAAGACAGGAAGGTTGGCATATTATTCCCTAGTGCTCTAAACTCGATGTTGGCTTCTATTAAATGCTGCCAGACAGCCAGAACAATATTTGAAACAAGACTGTTTGAACGAAAATGTAATTGGACTCATTTAAAGTCTTATTACAATGAAATCTGACTTCCTCCTTGTAATGTGACTTGTAGAAGCCTATCAAAAAACATTACCTTTTGCCACAGGCTGTAAATTTAAATTCTGCACTAGGTAAGCATAATGACAAAATAAAGTTCTGACATGGCTGGAGATCATACCAGTTCTGCTTGATTAATTATTTCCACACGATCAATCAGCACCTTATTTAGATAACTGGAGGCACTTGCTAGTTAATTTGTGAGAGTAGAACAATGAGGGCCAGCATTTATATGGTCAGTCAATACTCCAATTAGTGTTAGAAAGTCAAATGCAGGTTTTAAAATAGCTACTAGAAGAAAAGAGATTGAAATAACACAATAGCTTCTTGGTTCTTAGATATATTCCTTTCTCTGATTACACTGCAAGTGACTGCACTCACCCTCCCCAAAAGTATTTACATAGTCTTTCTAGTCATCTACTTCATAAAAAAAAATAGAAAGTTTCTGGGTACTTTTAAAATTAGTTACTAATGCTGCATTCATATAACAACCCTCAGATTTGCAGCTGTAGATCTACTCAGTTTCTACCTCAATAGGAGTTACTTTCACCTGCAAGACAGACACTTGCACTAGGAGGTAAAATCTAGGAGTAAAAACGTTGCACTTTAAAACTGAAAAACAATTGCAAGGTGTAAGTTACAGAAAGGATCAGTTATTGCTCCATGTACTGCCTGGTGTATGGATTAATTTGCCTCAAAAATGTGATGGCCAAATCTACAGACTAACTTCTACATCCAGAATAAACTTCCTGGTCACAATATGTCAGATACAGGGGTATAAACTGGCAGAGGCTTAGGACAAACATTGTCCAAAATTGCATTGCTGTTGTTCCCCGTAGCATCTAAGCACTGGCAAATGTCTGTACATGAGAAAAAGAGAAATAAAAAGAGAAATAATCATTCTATATAACATCATATTTCTCCACCTTCTGCTTGAGAAAGGAAAGAAGCCAAATTTACAATCTGACATTTCAGCTAAACCATTTTTATCTACATCAGACTGATTTTTACAGCATTTTCGGGGGGGGGGGGGGGGGGGGGGGATTGTTTAGAAAATTAACAAAACTTTATTAAAGAAAAATGTTGACATTTTGAAATATTTGAACATTTATAGTATTATTGTGTGTTTTTTGTTTATTTCTCTATATAATCTAGTATCATTGAACTAACTCATTATGGCATTTTTTTTATGAAGCAACATTACATTTTTATCAGATATTAAGTAAGACAAAGCTTGGAAGGAGAATTCTGTTTTCAAGACTGATGAAAGGAAAAGATCTTTCTGCACACACTTTTCTTAAGTGACAACAGTATCATTACTATTCTTAGATTTTGACAAAATAGAATAGTAACATATTCTTTTACTTTTTATATTTGATATCACTTCTTATCTTCAAAATCATAATGTCTCCATAAGATCAAGGAGAGATTAATTTAGATGAAAAGCCATCACAAAAATCACCATCACAGTTGCAATTCATAAGTACTTTTGCATGAATATAAGTACAAGAATCATATAGGGAAGAGAAAAGAGGGAAAAAAAAAATTGGGTTGCCCCAAAAGCCCGAAGTTAATTAATTCAAAATGAAGCTGAGGACCCTCATTGTTAGACCGTTGAATTGGCTTCCACAGCAATGACATTTGCTATCATGTGTGTTCCTGGTATTTCCAGCTTTTGAGGGGGAACAGTGATTCAGTGTAGCATAAATAACATAACTTACCTTAAAGCATACATGTAAACATGTAAACAAAATATATTTGCATACTTCAGTACTTTGAAAATTGAACTCATTTATTACTTTTTCAGTACTGCTGCTCCGTAGAAGCTCTCTCAGTTTCTTGGCAGGCTTTTAATCATTTGCTTAACAAATTTTTCATCAAGCTCCATGTTGAGGATCTGATAGATGATCTGTTTTACAAATCCATAGTCATGTCTGACCTTATTGGGCAAAAGTTAAGTAGGCAATAGGTGGGAATTAATTAGAGGGGTTTAGCATTTTTATCATTTTTTTTATCATTTATTATAGCTGTAATTATTCTAAATTGTAACTGCAACAAAAGTGGCAGGGAAGAACTACTCATCTCACTTGGGTTAAACTAAGTCAAGATAAAATAGTTTATCGATTTTTGAATTATATGTAATTAATGGGCTAATTGGTGAACTATACATTTGGGATCAATATCAATACAGCGGCTAAAGCGTAACACTGGACGCCTACAGAATGTGGGTGTGCCATGACACGTTTCTAACTGCACTCCAGCAATCTCAGGAAGCTCTAACTGCACAGGTACAACCACATGGTCGGTTATGTGCACACCTCTTCTCATCCATGAGTGCAGGTTCCCGCCTTGATACACACCTTTCGGGTGGGATTGCAAGTGTGCTGGCTTTATGTGTGACCTCTGCCCATGCTGCTCCCTACAACCCAGTGCTACTGCAAAAGGTCCATTGGGCTCACATGAGTACTCAGAGGTGTGGGTCCCAGCATGTGGCACCCTTGCAGTGCCACCCCTATAGCTGGAGGGCACTGGTAAGGCCGCATCTAGAATACTGTGTTCAGTTTTGGGCCCCTCACTTCCAGAGGGACATGAACATGCTGGAGCATGTCCAGAGAAGGGCAACAAAGCTGGTGAGGGGTCTAGAGAACAAGTCTTACAAGGAGTGACTGAGAGAACTGGGGTTGTTTAGCCTGGAGAGAAGGCTCACGGGAGATCTTATTGCTCTCTACAGCTACCTGAAAGGAGTTTGTAGGCAGGTGGGGGTAGGTCTTTTCTCCCAGATAACTAGCATCAGGAGAAGCAGAAGCAAGTTACACCAGATGAGGTTTAGAATGGATATTAGGAAAAATTTCCTCATGGAAAGGGTGGTGAAGCATTGGAACAGGCTGCCCAGGGAGGTGGTGGAATCACCATCCCTGGAAGTGTTTAAAAAACACATAGATGCGGTGCTTAGGGACATGGTGTAGTGGTAGACTTGGCAATCCTAGGTTAGCGGTTCGACTTGATGATCCTAAAGGTCCTTTCCAATGTAAATGATTCTGTGGTTGTATTATTCTATGGTTCTGTGTTAATAAGAGGAGGCTTTGTGAATTCCTTGAGAACACCTAATCTTAACAGGGGTTTAGGATAAGGACTTCCAAGAGAAGTGGAGGAATCTAGTGGAATATGTTAATACCTGCATCTAGACACAAACCCCAATATTGAGTACCTTTGGTCTGTTAGCATGGCTAGACTTTGCTTGAGAATGAATTATCAAAGGTAAACTTTGGTTAAGCTCTGACAAAGGAAAAATTTATTTACAAGAGAAGAAAATATTTGAAGGGGTATGGAGGGCCAGAATAAGAAATATGTTTGTATCTTTTACTCTGTCTCATGTGTACCCTTGCCGACTGATTCTCTTCCAGCAGCTCCTGCAGAATCTGTTTAAATGCTCATGAATGCCCTTTACACATGGCTGTATGCCAAGCCATAGGATTTTCTTATAATTCTCCTTTCTTACACCACTTACCATATTGATTTTTTCCTTGGAAAAGATGGCATCATTAGGAGTGAAGATTTAATTATAGCCACTTAGAGACAACTTAAGAACTGTTGTTTAATTTACTGCAATTTTAAAGTGCAAAGTAGATGGTAGTTTGGAACTTCAGCGGTTTTAAACCACTGACACACAAGACACTTAGTCAAAGGTTTGTGTAGCACAAATTCATGCTCAAGGAGAAGTGGCAGGGGTAAGGACTCTCAGACTGTTTTGGTTTGTTTTAAGCACCGGTGGATATGCCTAAGTGACCAAATCTTTCCGATGTACTGGATTTTTATAAATGACCTACTGTTTTCTTAACTAGTCATTTTCACTGGGACTCATCTTGCCTAGCTTTACACATTTGCATCAGAGATGGTTAACCTGTTACATTTAAAATATGTCCATTTTAGGACATCATTCCTTTGACCTGTGCTAGATGACTTCTTTAGCTAGAAATAAGTTACATGCTAGAGAAACTTATTTTTCATTCATTGTAAAAGGTGCCTAGGGTGATTAGGTCAGATGTGGATATTTAGTTTTGTTATAATGAATTCCTTTACAGTTGTCCTATAAACCATAAAGCATTTGCTTCTTTTTGATATACATGTCTGTGGGGGTTTTGATAGATTTGGTTTTTTATGTCTGACAGTATCTAATTGAATCTTATTACTTCAGTGTCTGTAATTCTGGGCTCTCTTTTCCAGTCTCTATACATGTGAATTTGAAAATATGCATCGTCTGTCATACTGCTGAAAAGATGGTAAATTCACGGTGACTTTGTTAGCGTATGCCAATTATATATCCAGATAGAAGTGTGTTATTTCAGAGTAGTTAAAGTTGTTGTTGTTGTCATCGTCGTTGTTGCTTTTCTCTGCATAAGATCCTGCTGGGCAGTCAGATATGCCCAGGGATTTTGAGTTCTTGTTCAGTCACTTGAATGAATTACAGGTTCTCCATTTCCCTTTATATACCAAGAACAAGGCATCATAATAGAACACAATGTACTTGTACCTTAATACAAAGATTTCCAGAGTGCTGTTAGATGAGTATGTGTTTTTCCATTTGAAATAGTGAATAATCACATCCTTAGGAGTTTTAGCCACATTGTCACTGTAACCAGGTATTTTCCAAGTCTCAAATTTTCAGTATAGAGAAAGAAAAAAGTAAAATAAAATGCCCGTGGTTTGGAAATGCGGAGTTGATTTTGAGCTGGCACACACACCTTCGCTAGGCAAGGTCTGGCTGGTAAATGTGTTTCATGTTGTCTTATTTCATTCTTCTTATTCAGTCATTTATTTCTACATAGAAGAAATACATTTATATTTAGAAGAAATAGATTTCTACAGCTGACCTTGCATTAGGCTGTTGGTTTCTCTAAGTGAATGGTACTGGCAATTTTGGCATCAATACAAGTTTTGTCTCCAGTTTTCCCTGGTAGTAGGCTAGCACAGAATTTGCCTTCCCAGCCTTCATCAAGGCTAAAAGCTTTTATACGGGCATGTCATAGAGGACAGTAGGTAAGATCAGATCCTGAGGACCGTGAAGGAAATGTTATAATGTGGATTATAGAGGTTTTCCAGTTTGTTTTTTTATTTTTTTGTTTCAGCGTATTTTATATAACAAGACACTGCACTGTCAGATCAGTCGTGAGCCTAGTGCAAATCTGAAGGACAGGAGAGCACATTCCATGGTTTTACACAGCAGTTTACTTTCTCTGTGGTTTTCTGCAACTGGCATACTGATGTCTTGAACAACACTACTTGCTGGAGCTGTGGAATGGGTAATGTCAGATGTTCAGAGGAAAGACCATTTTGTGTTTATGAACATGTGCTAACTCGCTGGGGAGATGGGTGTGAACAGGGAACAAAATTTCCTTATTCTTTCTTAGTCTCTTATTGCTGCCCCTGCCCTGCTTAGCATAACGGTGACATATAATGTCACTAGACAGTATTTTATACAGTTCAATTAAAGTTGCTGGCTCCTTCAAAAAGGTATGTTTTTTCCAGTTTTCAGTGATCTGCCCTTGATACCTGCCTGGTGATAGTGCTTACAGAACTTTTGCAAATGTTCTTTAATGATACCTACAGGAAAATAACAACTTGATACCTAATGTTGTGATGAAAATTAAAATAGTCAGTAACCATACCACTTTCTCCCTTTCAAAACATCTTATTTTAATCTGTCAGTCCTCATTTTGGGCCTGTAAGTAACTGACAAACATCTTTCAACAACAACAGTATTAACTATGGAAAAATGTTTTCTTCTGAGGGATACTGAAGAAAAACACTGTTTCCCTTACCACTGAACGTATTTTTTCCCTTGCATATACTTTTCCACAATTCTCACAATTCTTACTGCTCTCAACTATTTTTAGCTTTGACTTAGTATTAACTAGTACATCTTACCAGTTTTAATGCATCTCAATACATCTTTGCTTTCTGAATTTCAGTTCATAACTCATTATGCATATGATTGAAATTCATTCAAATCTCAGCCTTTAGCAGAAATGCTGTTTAATGGGCTTCTACAATCTGCCCAAGTTGGTTTACACAAGAAAAAACTTTTTTCCTATTTGATGTAGAAATGGGCTAAGTAAATTTTACAAGTTTTAAAGAAATTCAGAAAGCTGGGATTTTAAGATCAAGCATTAGACTATTTCTGCTTATTTCTTAACAAGATTTCTGAAGCATGCAAACACACAATCCAGTATTTTTGAAATACATTATATTCCTCAGACAGTTAAACCATTTTCTTTTTTTTGCCAAACTTTGCCATTCCTGCAGAGTCTACATATTTCTTAAAGTTTCTTTTTTCTTTTATTAAAAAAAAAAAAAAGTAGCTGAATCAAGATGTAATAATTTTATTTCCTGGAAGCAAGACTTGAAGTCAGTTAATTGAGGAGGATTGTGTCTGTACCATTATTTTTAATTTTTCTTCGGCTTTGCCCTGGGGGTGTTTTTAGATAAAAGTTATGTTTATGACCGAATTAATTGTCATTGGTTCTTTGTTGTCAGGTAATCTTTCATGATGGCAGAAACCTGAGCACGTACACAATCAGGTTTCTCTAATTTAGAAGCTGTATCATAAAAAGTTTTAGTACATGCTAAAATACTTGAAAGTAGTATTTAGTTGCTGACAAGGTCTCTTTGTCATCTATAAAGAACTTAAAAATTACAACTGAACATCCAGCATCTCTTTACAAGAGTAACTTTTAATAGCTAGAAGATTTGCAAACTTTTTAAAGTGTAAGTTACAAAGAAAACTGGGATCCTACCTCAGCATCCCTGTGTATTCACATCTGACAAAGTGAAATTTCTCCTCCTTTGTTCTTAAACTGATTTGGTAGATGAGAATAAGTTTTTTATGATTTTCTAGGCATAACCCTAAAAGAGGGCATGATGATTTGCATGTAGTCATATTGGCTGTATGATTTTGAGACTTGATCAATTACGTAGAAAGAAATTTTCGTTTTTCCATTCACTTATAGACACAATGGCATCTCCTGAAAGTAACAGTGCTCGCGGTTGCAGGTAATGGTACATTGGATCACTGAATGAAGTGTATCGATGCATTTTCAAATACTCCTGATTTTCAACAAGGGATTATTTTTTCATGCTTAAAATCTCAAGACATGAGCACATGGAGCCTGGATAGCTACTTTCCAGCTGCAAATGATGTCACACCACGTGTACATGACATACAGTTTGCATGACATACAGTTTGTCTGCATGCATACAAGTGAGATTAGATTTACTAAACAAATGGTCTAGAATTATCTCTGCATATTTGGCGGTAAGTATATATGGATAGAAGAAGAAACCTTTTTACCATGAAGACAGCCAAGCGCAGGAATAAGTTGCCTGGGGATCTCTGCAGTCTCCATCCCTAGAGGTTCTCCTGAATGGGTAAATCTTTGCTAATCTTACAGCTGATGCTGTTTTGAGCACAAGGGTGGACTAGATACCTCCTGAGATCCCTCCCAGCTTTAACTCTTTGATTGCTCAATTCTTTTGTGCAGCAGATATGTGGTGTCCACGACTTGCTTTTTGCCATGACTTAAATGTCCAGAGTAGGTCTAGTTAGCAACAGGCAAAACAAATTTTATTTGCTGGTATTAAAATATCTGATCAAAAGGAGATATTTGCCAGCTCAAGTACTCTGTCAGTGGGGAACACTCAGGAGTGCCACTGTAGCTTTGGAAGTCATTGTGTTCATCCTCCTGACCTCAATTCACTGCTTTCCAGCTAGCAGCTGCAGATTTGAGGGGGAAGCCTCAGGTAATATAAACACTTTGACTGAACATGTGCTGTCCCATTTATTTTTTGGAAGTTAAAACAGGTCAAACCAGAATTTCTGCATGTCCTATAGCACAGTGTCATGGTTTAACCCCGGCCAGCAACGAAGCACCGTGCAGCCAGTTGCTCACTCCTCCTCACTCAGAGGGATGGAGAGGAGAATCGGAAAAGGAATGTTAAAGTCAGAGGTTGAGAGAAGAACAATTTAATTGGTAAAGCAAAAGCCACGCACACAAGCAAAGCAAAGCAAGGAATTCATTCACCACTTCCCATGGGCAGGCAGGTGTTCAGCCATCCCCAGGAAAGCAGGGCTCCGTCACGTGTAACGGTTACTTGGGAAGACAAACGCCGTAACGCCAAATGTCCCCCCGTTCCTTCTTCTTCCCCCAGTTCATATACTCAGCATGACATCATATGGTATGGAATATCCCTTTGGCTAGTTCAGGTCACCTGTCCTGGCTGTGTCCCCTCCCCATTTCACATGCCCCCCCAGCCCTCTCACTGGCAGGGACCAAGAAACTGAAAAGTCCTTGACTGAGTATAAACATCACCCAGCAACAACCAAACCCATCAATGTCAACATTGTTCTCACAGCAGAGCCAAAACTCAGCACTGCACCAGCTACTAAGAAGAAAAGTAACTCTATCCCAGCTGAAACCAGGATACACAGCTCCAAGATGACAACCTGGCCAAGGACTTGTTACTTTTCTTTATTCTGTAAACAGCAGGAAAGATTGTTTTCACATTTTTTATATAAAATACACAGATACTGTATTTCTCAAAGGAAGGAATTAAATATTTATGTGGAAGTAGGTTTAGACTGAATTTGAGGGTTTTGATTTGTTTTGTTTCGGGGAAAGTGAAGAAGAGGAATGGGAGTTTCCAAATTGGGACCCATTTGTGTGGAGTTACGAAGGCAAACCAATTTTGTTTTTATTAAATATTCTGCTTGTAATGACATTCCACAAGTAATCAAGTTGACTTTTTCTTTTTTTTTAGTTTTGTGGTTTTATTATCTATATAGGGCCTCCTGATGGTATTTTGCAATGTTGAGTGAGTTACTTTTATCAGATTCTTGTTCTTGAGTTTTCATCAGCTTGGAAGTTTTCTTATAAATAACAAAAGTGTTCATAGTTGGACTAGTAATTCTTTTTATTTGGTGCATAAATTCTCTCATAAATAGAGGTCCAAGAGGGTTTTTTTTAATCATTTGATAAAATCTATACTCAATATATTGTACTTTGGATATGTCTGACAAGGCTGTAGACTAGCCTGTAAAAACAGGCATGTTGGTGTATTTGCTATGTTAGGTAACGCTGCTGTCATTGTGTCATTTTATACCTTAAAGTAATTGCTTCTGAAGCTAGTGGGTTTTTAAATTTGTTTTTAAAAATGCAGCTTAAGGTACCTTGAATTCAGAAATTTTTGATTTAAATACATATTTCTAAAGTAAAATTGATTATTGTAATGAAGTAATATAATAATAATTTTTTTTTTGTTTTTACTTTTTAAAATATGGTATTTTTTTTCATTGTATAATTAAATAAATCTGGAAAGGTTTATTTTGTGCACTTTATATTAGTAGAGGCTTCAAGTGCCTTTTCCTGATTGTATTCTGTAAAAACCTATTGCTCCATAAGAAGTGAAATCTGTTCAATGCTTCCCTAAGAGATCTGTCTTTTATATTAAGGCTTTATACTGTCATTCATAAACATGTCATTGAAACACCTTCCACATAACTGGAGTATCAATAGCAAATCTCTAGTGACAACATAGGCTATATTTATATTAAATAAAACAGCTCCAAGGAATGTTTCTAGTCACTGGAACCCAATTGTCTACATTGTTAAATTGTTAGATTTGTCCCTCGCATGGTTTTGGCCCAGGCCAAATGAGACTCTTCCAAGCAACTCCTGGGCACAGTCAGGTAGTCAGAGCAGAGCAGAGACCAGCACCAGCAGATGGTTCAGATGTGCCTTGTCCTTACCTGATTGTTTTGGAGAGTGAGGCAGTTAATCACAGCAGCACAAGCTTTACCATGCTGGTAATCTCAGCACCAGGGAACAATCCCAGGATATTTAAGTCATAGTCTCAGGGGCTTGTTCTGCTGTCTTTTCTGGATCAAAAATGTCCCCGTGAAGATCTTTTGTTCCTTTATTTTTGTTTGTCCGTCATATGATTTACTCATTATTTTGGAGGTCTTTTGGGGTTTTGGTCATTTATTTTCACCCTTTTGAGCTACTTATACCTAGCAGGATCAGATAGATGGATCTACTGATATGTTATTGACAAAGTATTCTGCAGAAAGGTCTTCACCAAAACTGGATTTTTTGCACAGCATATGCTAGTTTTCTGCTTTTTTTCAATCTGTTCTGGATCAAGTCTTTTCTAAATATAAACCAGTCAACTTTTCTTCACCATTTTATGTTCTGTCCTGAGCTTTATGGATCGTTTTGATCTAGGAATATTACTGTCTAGGTATTTCACATGAAAAGAAATTGAACCAGTCATCACTACATAAAATTACATCCTTAATCAATGGTAAGAGAAAGACATGAGTGAAATATTGGTGTATAATGGTTGTGTAACGATGTAGTAAACTATTTTAAGTAAAGCCCATGCACACAGGGAGTTTATGTTTTACTATAATACCATGCTATAAAGTGGGTAAATGCCAGAGAATGTGGTTCATTCAAGTTCTGTTTTCTTTTGCTCACTTATTTATTTGAACATATTTAGATTGATTGCAGTAGAACATGGATACCTGAATTGTAGCAAAGTTACTATGTAATGGGAAAACAGAGGTTGCACACTGATCAGATCTTAAAGCTGGGTATAATTATATTGTTTCTTGGTGCCAAAAATAAAGAGAGCAAAGAACATAGTATACTTACATCTGAACTCTATGAGCTAACGACTGCTATGTGAATAGAGATGGATTATTCTTTTACTGGAGGATCTGAAAAACCTTTATAAAATACTATTATATTGCCAAAGTGTTGAATGACAACAATTCCAATATTTCATGTTTAAATCCATTTTCATTTAAACACACAGCTTTGTGCTCTACTTTCTCCTTGGGGCTTTTCAGCAAAGTTATTTCCATAATAATTCCTATAAAGAGGAGTCAAAAATGTAGCCCAGAAACATATTTCTATTTCTGTGTAATTCAGCTTTCTTGAGAAGTATATTTTTAATATCTGACCACTTTTGTGTTCCCAGGAAGGTCCATTTTCAGCTTCCCTCCAGCACCAGTTACTCATAGAACTATTAATATTGCTGTGAAGCAACTTCTGAAGCACTTGCAAGTATCTGGAGAAGGAGAGTTTCATATGATTTAACTCTTCTGAAAGAATGTGAGGTCCTGTTGCTACCAATTACTCTACTTTTTGATCTAAGTTTGCCATAAATTAGTCCTGTGTGAAACTTGAGGAATATAATATTGGATTAATGAAGACTTTTTCCCAGATACTTTTTTCTTATGTTCTGAAAGAAGGAACAGATTCTTTACAAAACCTTATTAATAAAACCCTAATAATCTCCTAATTCCATGCATTGGCTTTAGGACAATCCTAAGTACAGTTTTCACACAGTGGTTTCTAAATTTTGTTCTGAAATGTGATTTATTTGAGGTTTTCACTGTCACGTCTTTACACCTTACCACTACAAAGTAACCACTACTCTCAGACCTCTGAGGGGTCTACCATTTTTTCACTAAGTGATGCTTTTTTTAGTTGCTCTTTCAGTAACGCATGGTCTGTGATGGTCTGCAATAATTTATTTGCACGCTATATTACACTTTACCTGTTGACATGTGTAGGAAAGTAACATAAGTGAGCATACACATATAAATTTCCACATTTAACCTACAGCCCTTCAGAAGCCTAATCATGGTAACTGTTTATTTCTGTCATCTGCAGCCTTATGTATACTCTGGGAGATGTTTTGTGGGTTTTGTTTTGTTTTTTTCCCCATGTGATATGCATGCTGTTGTCTTTTGGCTTTATTTCGCTTTTTAATTGTGGTTCAGTAGAAAAATACATACTAAGCAGTGGAGAACACGTGGTTATGTGTTTTATTTTAAAGAACTACTTCCATGAGCATTCAGAAAACATCACTGGAAATAGTGCTCAGAGGTCATGTTATAATGAGCATTCAGACACATATGGTTTTTGCCCAAAAGTGCTGTTTAACCTAAGACCAGATAAAATGATTGAATCTGATGAGCAGGAACATGATGAGGAAGGATCATCATGCCAATGCAAACAACACATGATGGTTGTTATTTACAGTGACTAGGACTTCACTAGAAGTGCTTATATGACAGAGAAAAGCAAAATATAAGAATGTACTCAGAATAGTCGGCAGCAATAACTGATTCAGAAAGAAGTTAGGAGAGCAATTCAAAGGGGAATTCGTCAAAATATCTGCTACTAAATCCAATGCTATGCTCTCACTGATCCTATACAGCAATAGATGTTACAATTTATCTGGCATTGTGGGTGGTTGTATATTACATGAACTTGCCAGTAATATTTTGCAGATAGATATTTACCTCTTTTTTAAAAAACGTTGAGGAAAAGGTTGACAAGTTTTGGAGAGGTTTTATTACTATTTTTTTGAATTTTAAGTTCTTGTGAATCAGCAAGTGTTGAGCAGTGATTTTACAAATACCCAAAACCCTAAGCAGTGCAATCCAGTGTATCCAAACTTTTGTAAAAAAATGCCTGCTTGACTCAAACGTAGGGATTATTTCTAGCTAAGTGTTGAAATGTAAATGCTTTGTACAACTTCAGTGACATTTTCCATCAAGAGAAAATGGAAGTTCTTTTCCATTCTTTTCAAAGTGTGTTTTAATCACCAAAGATAAGATCTGTACCTTCAAGTGAAATTTCAGCACTAAAGCAGATTAACTACTACTGGAGGACAGCTCTTTCACTAGGTCTCATATTTTTAGTGTTCTGTGTAAAATGCTACTCATTGCCAGAGGAGATCTGAGGAGGAGAAATGTGAAAGAGAGCAGAAGAGTGAAAATAATTAGGAGACACAGATTAGAAAGCAGTACAGCTAGGAATATATGTGATGATGAATGCATTGTGGTATTTTACATGGATTAGTATCACTTGTACCTTTTTTGGAGGAGACCTTTGGAACACAGTGCAATGTTTGGTACTTCTTTAGGAATTTTTAGCAGTTCAGGTATTTGGTGATGGAAAAAAAAAATTCTGTCCTCTGTTAGTTTTGCTAGATTTTACTAATTTAAGATGGATTCCTTCTCCAAGCCATGGTTCAGTTTGTCCATAAACTTTTCAATTTTTGTGTTTCATTTACTTTTGTGTTTGAGCATACATGTGGGTGTGAGTAGGCAGGTTAGTAGCCGAGGTTCTCCTTTCTACCAGAAAGCTGAGCACATAGCATATTTCAGACCAGACCTTTGCCAGTCAGGATTCGCCAATAATATGTTGCAAAGAGATATTTACCTCATTTGATAGCTAAGAATTTTTTATTTAAACAGCTTATTAGGCTGAAAGCTAATAATTAACTAATTTCAAACCTAACCTAATTAAGACTAATTTAATATATGTAATGCTTTAGGCCATGTCTCTATTGTGTGTAGGACAAATTTTAAAAAGCCTGTAAAATCTTGCTTTTCATTATGAAAGTTTTATTTTCCGTGGAAGACAACCAATGGGTGTTGATGATCCTTTTATTATAGGGAAAAGATGATGTGAATAGTAGTAAAACACAATGGAGGTAATTCATGAATGCTGACAATAAATTACACTCATTCCAAATTATGTCTTTGGGCAAACTGGAAATATCACAAGCCTTTCTTAAAAATTGATGTTAATCTCGCTTGTATTTAGTAATAAGGATTTTTCTATGTTTGAAGTTAGGAAGAGCTATTTTTTGATTAAATACTCCAGGTGAGCTCTTCTGGATTTGCTGGTTTTCTTACCCTGCTTCTGCTTTACAAAATTCTTCTGTTAGAATAGGAAAATGTCTAATCTGAAGCCTTTCCACATTAATTCATCCACAGAATCATAGCAAATGGGTATGAACCAGATGATTTAGTTCAGTGTTCTACCCTAATTCAGTAAAATTGTTCTGTTTCTGATTTTTACAGTAGATTATTTCAGATTTTACTTGATTTGCAGATAAGACTTGAGGTGAGAAAATATTTGTAACTATAACATTTAGAATCTGGGTAACATAACAGGAAATATCTGAGTTTTAAACCAATCAGTTTCTAAGGGCACTATGAGCCTTTCATGAGATTCTAATGAAAAATTGCACATTCCCTGCAGAAGGGTTTATAGAAAGTAAGAATTGATGTAGCAATTCTTGCAAGACGATACCAAGAAAGTGCATTCTCATTTAATCAGGGAATGAGGTGCCAAAGAACTAACATTTTTAGAGAAGGAAAATTAAGTTTGTGCTTAGTCTATTTTCAGCGAAGCTTCTTAGTGGATTAGGGGTTGTCTACACATACGATTGTCTATATAATTAGGCTTAGATTCATCCTGTTACTTGATACCTTGTCAGGTGCCTCACTGGAAGTTTATTAACTGCTAGCTTGCTCTTTTATAACAGAAAGTAGTACCTGCAGAGAGTGATTCAGATTTAAGATATGCGGAACTAGCTAAAAATGTGCTCACTTTTGACTGTGCTTGCCCTTAGAGCAGTGACTTGCTTGAAGTGATGGAGTTATGTGTCTGGTCACCAGATTCTGGACATGGGAACAATATAAATTTCCACAGTAACGATATCTGTTTCTGCAAGTAAATTAGATTTCTAAGTTATTTTGATGCTGAAAAGCATTTCTAGGCAGACCAGGTTTTACTGAGATGTTTTAATCTGCCTTCATACAAAAATATGTTATATTACTTGTTGAGCCCTAGTTCTAATTTAGTTATGATCTGGCCTTAAATAATCAACTAAATAACTGTCTACAATGGAAAAATTTCCAAAACACATTTTTTAAGATCCTTAAACTACAACAATGTGAGATTCATATCATCTTGCTCCGGCCAAGTAAATATTCGTCACTTTTTCAACCTAGTCAGGACCCTTTTATCATCAAAAAAAAGGAATAGGCATCTTCAGGGGGAATTGATGTAGCTTGTCTTTGAAAAGCAGTTGCTCTGCAATGATGATCCACTGCCTGATGTCACTGTTACACACATGAGGTTAGGCGAGATGAATCCCATTGATACCTAAAATCTTGAATTACTGTGTTCCTCTGCTTTTAGTCATACCCTCTTGTATATAATCCACACAGAGCAGCTCGTGACAAGGATGTTCGTTTCTGGCTGTCCAAACATCAATTGTCTACATTAATTTTTACTTTGGGGTTGTAAATATGTTTTGTAACATTCAGCCTGATCATCTTTTCCATATATTTCCAAAATGTTTTCTAGAAAGTGTGTGCACAATTTAACTTCTGAATTCTTCATTTCAGTCAGCGAAGCCATTACTATGTAAAAGTCTACTTTTTAATCATTTATTTCTCTTTTTACTTTTACAGTTACAATTAATGTCTCTAGTTCTTTGTGTGTTTTATTATTTTTTCCTCTTTGTCTTTGCTTTTGGTTTCAAATACCTGCATGTGCGTATAGACTTAATGATTTAATTTATTTTAGTCATTTAGAAAAACTTTTATGTCTGTTGTTTCTATAGTTTAAAAAGAAATATTTTTATCTTTGTCTTATTTTTATAAATCAATTTTTTTCCTAAGAAAAATAATTCAGTCTTTGCAGCTAACCTGGGATTCTGTTGGTGTAAGTTCAATTTCCTTCTTCGCATAGATTTCCAATGCCACTTTGGGCAAATAATTTGTGTCTTGGCAGTTCATTTCCTTCTACTGTGCAGAGGATAAATCCATTAACCTTCTGCAGGTCTCATACACAACTCCAGTATCAGCCAGGGATAGTTTCAGGGTTTTTTGCTGTTCTCAGTATCAGCCCCAAAACAAAAATTACTGGTCATGACTGGCTAGTCATGTCTTACGAAAGTTTCTTTCCTACCTTTACTGTTCTCAAAGCCCCTGGGCATTCTTTTCATACTCTTCACCACCTTTGTGTTGTTTCAAGCTGGCAACTTTTTTTTTGATCCCTCAGAGATGGGAGGCTGCAAAACATAACATGTTTTTTCAAGAAGGTAGACAATAGTTTTACCAAGTTTGTTCTTTCCTGAGAGCCATTAGGAAACCACAGTGTAGTCAGGGTCTTCAGCATGGCAAGAGAAGTGGGAGAATCATTTTATTCCTCTTATACTAACCGATGAATAAATCAGACAGGAATCTGTAACCAGGAAAACTGTTAGGAATCTGTGGAACTTGCACACAAGCATAGGGGAAGTGTCTTCCTAACCATGACTATTTGAGAAACATGATTATTTAAGGCAAATTTTTTTACACTTGATTATGCCATAAATACTGCTGAAGTAAATGCTGTTTTCTATTCTGCTTTTTAGGCAGCGAGCTGCCAATACCATTTCAATTTTATCTAATTTCTAGAGGTCTCTCAATTCAATGATTTGCAGGTACATGGCAAAGGACCCCTTTCAGGGAAGCACCTTTATTCAGTATAGAGCTTTAATTACATGGTTACATTTTTAAGCCTGTATTTAAGTTTCACAGAAGCCAGTGGCTCTTAAAGGGCTTGCTTGAAGATGGGCATGTGCTAAAGTGCTTCTTTAAATGGAAATAGATTTAAACACATGCTTAAGTGTTTTCCTGACTCAGGGACCAAATGATATCCAGGGTTAAACTCGGGTAGCTCTAGTGAGATTAATTTAGCATACACAAGTTTTATTTTTAATTCATTCTTTATATTTTAGCCACTGTTTTCCTCTAGTGTTTCCCATTTTATACTTTGATATTGTTCGTGCTCTTTTAAAATTAAGACTGTACAATTTTGTAATTCTTTTTTTTGAAATTAATCACATTTTGATGAAATTATGTATTTCAGCATGTCATCTCACTCTGATTTCTGAACACTGACACATAAAGCTGTCTTGCATTCCTACCTCACACAGTGTAGGCAAGACGTTGTGATAGAAACCACTCTGGAGCTTCATACCTTATTACAAAATAAATCAGTCAGGTAACTATTGTCTACATCCCTTGAAGTGTGTTTTGAGACAGAAACAGGTGGAGAGAGGAATGGAGATGGTGAAAAAAAAGAGCATTCTATGGTAGTATGCATTAGTTGAAACTTGTGTTGGACATTTTAAAGAAAAGAAAAACAGGAAAGAAGGTTTGAGAGTCTAGATGTGAATAAATTCTCATTTATTCTAGATGAAATATGGACTAACTTCACTGGTATCCAGGGAATTTAACATGTGCACAGCCAAGGCTAGCATTATTAGAGTCAAAGCATTTCAGAATGCTATATGAATTACACTTATTAAAAGTAACTAATTACATTGCCTCCTTCTGTCTGAATCCAGTATGCTTAACTGTGCTCCGACCAGTATTCACAGAACAGACACTCTGCTAATGGTATCCTTTTAAAAACCTGGTTGCTGACCAGCATTGTATAATTTTCTGCCAGGAATGACTTGTATATATTCCCAGTCTATAGAACTTATTGTCTATATCAGTCAAAATCATTTTGCAAAAAAGGTTTGGGGGTTTTGTTTACTTTTGTGCTGAAAGTGAAGCTACTCATCTATTTGGAAAGCATCTTTGAAAACTCAAAGCTTAGCACTTCACATGAGACTTTTCACTCATATTCAGTGCCTCTGGCTTACAAGCAAGTGTCATATGGTTGCAATTAAAAGGATGTCACAAAAACTTCATTGTAAGTAGGGTAACATATGCTCTTAAGGGGTTTGTTTCAGTTTCCAGTGCTTTGAGTCTTGCTGTGGTTGAGAGTCACATCTTTCACAGCTAGTCAGCCTTCCTGCTCCAGATATGTCAGCTGACAGGGTGCCAGTTAAAACATCTTCTGGAAATGTTGACAAGTATCTGAAGGGAGGAAGCCAACTGCTCCAAATAAATGGAGATGACTGAGGAATACGAGTGGCAAGTTTTGTTCCAGAGGTGGTACATCTATCAGTCAAGCAAAGGTGGCATTTGAGATACGTTGCTTGTCGAGGGGTAGGGGTGGGAAGGGTTTTTAGTAATGCCACTTTCTGCTGTGGAAATGGTCACAGGCTTGCCAAACATGAGCCAGAAACAGGGACAATGAGTAATTAAAAAAAAACAAAACAAAACAAAACAAAAAAACAACCTATCAAACAGCACTGAAAGCATAGAGATGAAAGAAATGTAAGATATGTGACATTCCTGTGTATCACAGAAGGATAAAGCTGCAAAAAAAATGGTCATGTTACAAGAACAAACTGAATTGGTGAGGGAGACTCATCCTGCATACTTACAGTCTCAAAATGCATAGTTGCAAAATTAGTTGGATGTGTTTACAAAGAAATGCCTTGCAGAGCTATTTTCTCATTATGGATTTGTTAGAACAGGGGCAGGCATTTGACTCAAGTTCTCAATTCACTTTGGCACATGTACAATCAAATTTTCCTAGATTTCAGCATAATCTTTACATCTACTATGCAAAGAGAGCAGGGAAATCAATCTGCAAATTGCACATTCCAAGGCTATAACAACATATTGCCACTTGGTCTTCCTTCATGAAGATTTTTTTCCCTGACAAGAGACTTTTTTCCCCCCTTTCTTTTTATTCCTTTATTTGGCAATTGTGCTTTTCTTCCCGTACGGCTCATGTCTGAGTGTACACTAGTAATTCAGCTCCAGCTGTCAAAAAAATTAGCAATTTAATGTGCTGGGCAGAAAATATCTATTCTTAATTATTTTCCCATATAACCCGAATACATTCTTTCAGTTATGAACGTTGGGGGGGGGAGGAATACTATTTCAGTCTGTTGTATGACTGAACTCATCATTACTTCCATAAAAGCCTTAAACATATTCCATTTACCATCTGTGTTAAAGTTCTTACAAGGAGGTAGGCGCTAAGATTCCAGCTGATGTTTGTATCAACTAATACTTTAGCTTTGCTGCAAAAACTTTACTTGGTTACTCGGTACTGATGGAGATCAATTAATAGATTAGGTTTATGACAATAGTATCTCCACAACTTGTCGTAAAATAAAATACAAGTAAATTAAAAATCCTTAGCCATTTATAGCAATGGGAAGAAAATAATTTTTTTCTGAAACTAATGATCTTTTCCCCAGTGAATTCTGATTCTATCCTGGGAAATCTGTTTAGAATGGCAAAGTTTAGTAATGCATCTGCTTTACTGTCTGTCTTAAAGGTGATGAGGTCATAATGTTGAAGGTTTGAAATATGCAAGTAAAGTTTTAAATATGCAAGTAGTACCAAGGGTATTTACAATTTCTGTGTGATGTGCTTTTTTTTTTTTTCCTTTTGAATCTAGCTGAAAATTTTCTGAATCCATTTTCTCCTTTTGTTGTCAGTTGTTTGATTGCACTCTGCCTAAACCATACTCATTCTTTATGACTTTAAACTAACCTTACAATATCATATCCTGCTACAGTTGTGCTAAAATGATTTTTAAAAGCAAACAAACAAACACACACCCCAAAAAAAAAATCAAAAAAAACTATCCCCCCCCCCCCCCCCAACACCACACTTGCACCCTCGTTGAGATTAGGAGAACAAAAATGTCTGAGGAAGAGTTAGACTGGGAAAGTTCAGAAACCGACCATATGAACATGTTTTTTAGAAACAACATTGATATTCATTAACATAATTATTTTTTTCTTAATGAGGTGATTTTAGAAAGGGTAAGAGCATAGTAACTTTGAATAGAGCAAGAGCAGTGTCGACATTCAGGCTGTGATGGCCTTAGTCAGAAGACGGATCCCTCTTCTCCACTTAATGGCTTACAGTGCTTTGTGGGGGTATGACCACATCATACATTTGAGGCCGGAGAGGAGATCTGGGCCCACTCTGTGAAGTATGACACCATGGGACAAGGACCTTCTCTAAAAGCCTATAATAATCTACTTTCTCTCTCACCAACATCTAGCACTGCATTGCTGCATTTGTATACCTTTAAATGCCTTGAGCAAAAGAGGAGTGAAAGTAATCTATCTAAATTTTGTGTTTACAATTTAGACTCACAGAATTATGTGTTAATTTGTGTTTTCCAAGAGTTGCTCACCTCAAAATAAGCTTTGTTTCTGAAGTCTTAGAATGCTTTTTTACTTTCCCAACAGCAGTATCAATGGTCATAGCTGACAGAGGTCTGTATTTTTAAGTAATGTGTCACATTGAGAGTATTGCTAAATATGGAGGGTGGGCAATGGCATATTGCTTTTACCCCAGCTACACAGAATTTTATTATCTCTCTTCTGATTAATCATGTTGGAGTGAACATTTGCTCAGAATTAGTGTAAAATTTTTAATGCTAACACACAGGACCTTCAGCTTAGAAGTGGGTCACAGTTACTGCTCTGTCAAAATCATTATCAATTTTATCTTTCTGCATGGATGAAGAAAACAGTTAACAGTTATTCTTCAGTGGATATATCTGCATTAGTGTTTTGGTTTGAATCAGTTGTACTGTTTTAAAGCAAATCCTCCAGTTTCCCCTGTTTTTTTGTTTCATTGTTTTGATCTCTGCAGAGCAGTTTGGTGCACTATTTCTGTTTTAAGGAAAACTTCTTTCAGAGAGCTAAGCTCTGCCAGGTATGCACCAAATGCTTTCTTACCCCTAATGGGATAAGGCATCTGAACCAAACAGTGGACCTTTGGAGGGCTTCAAGTAATACACATGGTAGAGATGTTCAGTTCAGGGGGCCAGGTAGAATGTTAATCAAAACAACCATCCTCCCCCACCCAGAAGCTTTTGTAAGGGCCTTTGTACTACCTGGTGTGATTTACTAAACCATTCCTGTTGCTCTTAATGACTTGCTGTTGTGGGGGTAGCCAGTGGTAACAGGCTAGACTCTGGAAACTGAAAGGGTCCATTATGACACCCCATCCATTATGACACAATAAGCCTAGCTGTGAAAAAATTGAAACTTACAGTTTACTTCAGTGAAAATTCAGCGTAAGTCATCAAAACATCCAGTCCAAAATTACAACTGTCTTCAAGAATATGTTTCCTGAGGGAGGAGACAGACCTATCATTATCAATTCCAATGTTTTGAATCCTATCTCAGCACTGAGGCACATTGAATAACACAGTCACAATGTGTGTATAAGTACTAATTTGAACTTTGAATTGACATCTTCTCAAATCTGGGATTGTGAAGTGGTATTTTTAATAACTAAAATGGAAAGCCCATGTTCTGTTGGGCAAAAATGATCTGAACAATTCTTATTCATCTATTAAATTCAAACCGTTTTATTCCTGTGCAGTGTATTTCAATCTATATGGAAGAAAGACTGGTTTGAATTATATGCCTTTACTGTTAAGATGCAAAACTTGGAACAAATGGAGGACTCTAGGAGTGAAATTATGAGATTAGCACACAACTCTTCATGTCAGTTAAGAAAACCATTGTGAGAGTGCAGGTTCTGTCTGCTTAATACATGCTGGTGGTGCTTTTGTGCAGACTGAGAGTTGTATTGATTCAGTAGAAACACACAGTGGGGGCATGTTATTATGCAGATTATCTCATCAGTTAGCCAATACAGGAATATAGAAGATCTTTATATGAGTATTTGAGAAAGCTGTGTCATACCCTATTTGAATGAATTGTCTTCAGCTTGCTCTCAAAGACTGTCTGATCAGAGATTTTAGCAAAGAATTGGCTTACCTTTCAGGTGTGTTAGAAGTAGAGATTTTTCAGTTGCAAGAAAAAAAACACCTTTAATTTTGATAGAGCTGGGATAGTTGTTTCCTGAGAATGCAAATAAAACATATATGTCTGTATGTTAATAATTAGAGAGAATGATTATTAGATACTACACACTATGTATCAGATAATACAGATATTAATCACTTTTGCCTTGGACTCTTCCTATGCAAATTCAAGTACTATTCAAGTACATGAGCTAAGGCTGTTTTCAGTGTATTTTCAAATCACCAAAGATGGTTAGTTTGAAGTATTTGTTTCAGATTTTGCAAGATTGGATTTTTCCTCATTCTTTTGTGGTACAGATTTGTGAGTTGTCTGTGTGGACACTGCTACTTTAAAAAATAATGTCAAAAGCATCCTCTGTCAAGTACAATGATAATGCATCTGTTTTTGTGATCAGCATTTGCTCAACATGAAGAGATTTGTGAGATCTACTGTATGGCAGTCATGAAGGTGATAACCCCTTATAAACACCACATCTTGAGATTAATAAACACTCTCCTGGTTTCAGCACCTGGAGCGCGAGTTCCATTTTGCATAGGATGACCTTGGTTGAAGCTCTGAAACACAAGCGTGTGTTACTGAATTTATAACTGGCCATTAATACCAGCTAAAAGGAAATAACATGCCTTGCTGTTTTCTGATTTCTTACTTTATCAATACTATTTTATAGCTTTATTCATCCAGGAGATGAATAGGAAAATACAGGAAATAGGAAAAGAAAAGAGCATCTTTATCTCTGTTGTTCTCAATGCTGTTTCTTTTAAGATAATAAAAGAAAAACAGATGTCCTCATACAATTTGTTTTGTTCTAAGGCCAAATTCAATAGCTGCTGATGTCAGCTGAAAGATTCATATTGAATTCATTGAGTGCCTAACCTTTATTAACCTTTATCCAATATGAAATAAATAGTCACCACAGGTAACCTATTGCAATAGACAGCCAGCAAAAGGTAGTGTGCTAGTAACTTCTCATCATGCATGTTGGGTTTCTGAGTTCGTATACTTCCATGCTGGGTCTTCTGGATATTTCTTTTTGAACACAATTCATCTTCATCAATTCTGTGCTGAAGAGCAGAACCTACTCACCACTTTTATAGCCAGCAGTATTTTTACTGTTGTTCAAAAAAGACTCCTAAAGGCTTGGCAATTTTATTTTTTTAAGGAAATACTGTCTGTTTTCACTATTATGAATGATGACTTTTCTATACAAGTGGAAAAACTGTAACTGCCATATGTTTTTATGGATTGTCCAAGTATTTTGATTTATCGTAGTAGTGCCTTTCAAACTGTCCTGGAGAAGGACGGGGGTGATATCCATTCTATGTGTACAGTGTTTCTTAGCTAGTTCAGTGGTTGCAATGTCCTATTCCGTTCCCCTGTTGGTATCTTCTGGGTAGCGTGGTGGGCCTGTAGGCATCCCTGCTGGCTTCGGTTCTGCCCATGCCACAATAAAATCTTTATTAGAGTAAATATAACAGACCCATGGTCCTCCATGACTTCCTGACCTACTGACAGCAACATTAAGGAAACAATAAGCTGTAAGCAGTAACATATTTTCTTCTACTTTTGGATATCAGTTTACTTTTTAATTTTTCTGAGGCAATGAACAGTGTTAGAAATCCTATGAGGCAACGTGTTGCCTAAGCCAAAGTGTGGGGGGGAACTTAAGAATTTGCATACTGATGATACAACAATAATACTCTGAAGAGCCAAAATGATGGACCCTGCTTTAGATATAACAATAACAACAACAACAATAATAATAATAATAATAATAATAATTCTCAATGAAGTAATGATAAGGAAATAGAACAGTATGAGATGCATAGATGTTTTGATATACAGGGCCTGATTGTTTCTCAGTGAAGTTTTTCTTCAAATAGTTTGTATCCAGTGATTGCCTTCTGATTCATAATATGAGTTCCCATCTGTTGAATTGTAGTATTCCACATGTAAGTTTAATAAAATAGCTGAGTAGCACACTTCAGAACCTAGTCACATAATAAAGCCACATAGCTGTGGATTTTAAGACCATCTGTATTGTGAATATAGCAACAAGTCATTCACATCATTTACCATACAATAACAGTCAGGGAGCTATTTTAGGAGCAATGGTCCTTACAGTACAGACATCTAGCAAGAAACTACAAAATACAATTTATTTACTCCAGTGCTCCACAAAGATTAACTTTATCCTTGGGAGGCTAATAACCCTAGGCTCCCTTAATAGTGCATAGAAAGATATAAGCTCTTTCAGTTGATTCTGAGCAGAACCCTAACTTGAAGGATGGGGACCGTTTAGAAAGAGTACAGAAGAGATCAAGAAGAGATTTCAAAACAATTATCTGCTTGCAAAGATTGTAGAAATTGGAGTTGTCAGGAAGGGGAGATGATGGGGGGATATAAGCATTTTAAAATACCTAACAGACTGATGCAAAGTCTGTTCTCCATGTAGACAGTGAGTGAGACAAAGCAATAACGCAACAAGGAAGATTTATAATGAAATAGGAAAAATCCTCCAGCAGTACAGATAGGGAAGCAAGCTGAAAGAATTTATCCGACTAGATTACAAAGTCTCTGTCATTGCTAGGCTGTAAGAGGAGGCGAGACAGACATCTGTCATGAATGCTATAAATAACTGATTCTACCTGCAGAAAGGAGTAGAGTAGATGATGCCTGTAGGTTTCTTAAAGTCCTATGATTTTATGGCTTTCTCAAGAAGAGACCTATTTTATGGGATGGGTTAGGGAGACTTGCCTCTTTAAATTAACTTTTGTAACAATTCCTTGTTTAGTGTGCAAGAATATCCAGTGAAAGGTTGTCAGGATGCTGTGTTCCTGCCCATAGGAGATGATCAGCCCTGGATTCCATGTTTGAAATCTTGCCTATGAGTAGCACTTCATACATAATGCACTCAACACTATATCATCTTCTTAGAATACACATACATATTAAAGCATTTGATGTTATTACCTTCAGTATTGTGTTAGCGCTCTTCTCTTGAGAGATTTGATTCCACAGTGATTCTATTTTTGATATGGTAATTCAGTTTACTAATAAAGTGTTCTGAACTGTGTGTCAAGTTCTATACCCAGTTTTCCTTCTATTACTTAAAGCTTTTTCAGTCATCTCTTCATTCACTACTCCTACTGAAAACATACAGGCTTCAGTGATATCTTTTCAATTCAATGAATTTATTGTCGTCATTGCTATATATATATGTAGTAGACAACATATGGGATTTATTTCTCTTTTCATTTTTTACCAATGAAGTAGAAAAGAATTCTTATGAACTGCGATCACTTATTGCAGATTTGTAATTCAGTAGTATTTGTCTCCATGTGTTTGCTTATAAACAATTTTGTGGGTTTGATTCTACTAGATATGTTATTACATGCACCCTTTAGGTTTGAGCAATAATAAATACAAAGAAAAGTGAGAGACTAATATTTCAAATGGAAAGGTATGTGGCTATTTTCACATTTTAAATTGATATATAAACAGCATTATTTTTTTTAAATCAGCAACCTTGAAATTAAAGTTCTTTAGTATTTACCCCAGCTTGAAATTGTGAAGTGTTTAGAATTCAGATCTTATGTTGTCATTTCCTAATGTTCAAATTAAACTATAATTTTGGCAAGCAATTTAATTATGATGTATACATAAGATTGAATTTTTTGTTTAATTAGACTTTTAATCTTACACCACCACCAAGTGTATTGCTAATTAACACCTTTTCCATAGGTAAAAACCCAATGAATTTCTGTCCAACACCACCTTTTATCCTTTTGTTATGACACTTACTAAACTCTTGCAGGCATTTTAATTATTCTACCAAAGTTTATCTGGTTTAAAAAAAAAAAAAAAGACAAGAAAAGGCACTATAAGCATTGCCAAGTATATTGTACTAGAGAAGTATTAAATAGAGAAATATTAAAATGGTCACATACTTGCCCTTTGTTTGTGGATCTGACCCTACAATCACATATTCAAGTTATTAATATTGCATTTAAAAGAAAGCTTAATAGTTCAGTAAAAGTATACAAACGTGAATGTGACTGTAGGCATTTAAAATTGTTAGCTTCCTACAATAGTAGTTTAAGATCATCCTAATCTTGTTTCATTTTACTTTAAATCATACTTGCAAAACTGTATTGTAGTGTTAAGCAGCATGACTTCCTATTTCTTTTTATTTTATTCATTTTCTTTCTATAAATGATGACGAGTGGTTTATGCCCACCCCCCACTCCCACCCCATATAATAGTACAATAGGTACAATTTATAGGGCCTCCACATCCCCCACCTTAGCTGAGGTATTATTCTGCTATTGGAAGTGCACAGCGCTTGCACATCATACAGCAGCTGAATGAAAAGAAACATGGCTTGGATAATTACATGGTAAAGCCATTTACTAGAAAATCTACTATGTTTTCTTAATAGTAGTAGGGGGCCCAGCAAATAAGAATGATAAATTATTGTCATGCAAAACATTAGCAAGTTGCATAATGTCCACTAGCAGAGAGGATATAAATCGGCAATTGTATGGGCAAGAGACTATAAAATTCCGTGGCATTGTGTGAAGAAACTGCCAGCCACCTTCATTGTCATTCTGCTCAGCATTTTTCTTTGTTTTGCTTTCTGGGCATACTTTGCTAAGACATGTTAGATGTTCTGAATTCAGGCTACAGTATGTAAATAAGTCGAATGTTGCAGAGATTATTTAAAAAAAAAATCTTTAGTCTGTTGAAAATTTTCCTGTAAACACAATATTTCTAGGCATTTTCTATGGAAAAGCAGTGCCAGTTCTGTGGGGTTACATGTTTACATGATTAGAAACATTTTTTTCTTAAAATTCCGGAATGATGGAAATACACAAGAGCATATAATCCTCTATTACAAAAATAAGTAAATGCCTAATATTTGTGACCTGAGGAAGAAACCTGGAAATGAAAAGTTATCTTAAGAACTAAAAGAAAGCAAAAGGCATATCTAACCAACCAAATACGATTTTTTAAATGATTTTTTTATTTTTTTGTAAGCAAGCACGAATTTTCATCTGGGACTCAGGATTTAAAATGTTTGAGATTGGCAGTGCTTCATGTGTGTAGTCTTCTTGGGAGAAATTTTCTTTCAGCTAGTACATGAACCATGAAATTGCTGAAATCAAATGGAGCTTCAGGATTGTACATAGAGCACAGGCAGTTTTTCTTTGTTTACAGCAGTGGATAAAACAATGTGCCTGATGAGCTAAGCCAAGGAGAAGCATTTCTGTAAAGATATGTTGTGGGCTTTTTTTCTTTTGGATTGAATCAGTGAACCAAATTCTCTGTTGCTATAAATTGTTGCAGATTACAGTTTTGTTAAAATAGTGTGCAGTCAGTGCATCTTCCATTTACTTTCCTGTGCTTACTGTCCTATAATTCTAGCCAGAGTTCTCTCAGAATTAAGTTTACCGCTGATATATCTGATTCCCTTGACAATACCAGTTTTGGATCACTGAAGACTTCAGAATCACCATTGGACTACACAGTGTAGCAAAGGAAGAAAATTTCTTTTGCATGCATTTCTCCAAAGGAAATAATTAAGGGGGGGGGGGGGGGGCGGGGGGGGGGGGGGAGGAATTTGGTGGAATGTGGTGGAATTGCTTTGGGGTAGAATTAAGTATCTGATGGGAAAGCTAAGTTGTTGTCTTTGGCAGAAAGATATGGACAGTCTTTCTAAAGAATTAACTGGTATTAAATTATGTCTCTAGCAGAAGTAATTACATCTTGTAAATTATGATCTTTCTAATCCCCATAAACAATAACAATCCACAGTAGGTTCTATAATACTAACGATAATTATGTAAAAAGTGTATTGAAATTGTAATATGTTTGGGTTTTTTTCCTTAAGATGCTTTATCTGTTGTGGAAATTCAATTTAATTAAATCTTTGCAGGTCAAAAGGGGTTTTTTTAAACAACTTCATTAAATGGCTGTGGTAGTTCAAACAATAATAACTATTAAGGTCATACTTTTCCCCTTCTTCTGTCTATCATATCCTACAGAATGAGTCAGTTTCTTAAAGCCTCTAATCATTTAAAGGCAAGGCAGTAGGCAATATACTTAGAACACATGAAAAGGGTATTTTTCTTAAGGGGAATTTGCAGAAGAAATTTGACACTTTTTTTCCTTTTTTTCTCCCTTCCCACCCTCCCCCCCCGATTTTTTTTTTTTTTTTAAACATATGAACTCACTGGAATTTGCATGCCAATAAGGAAATGATTTGATGAGTATAGGGAGAATATGCATATAGTCCTCCGAAAAAGTAAAAGTCCATTAGATTTGAGAAACTAATATCATGGATTCAGAAGACCCAAAAGGAAGTAGTCCCATAAACTAGAATACCTTCACTTATACATTCATTAACATTATAAATAATTATCAAGGATTTGCACATGTGCTATTTTATACATAGCAGGTAGCTTCCCTGAGTTCAAAAAATGTGTTTAATTCCATGTGCAGGTCTTTTCAGAGCAATCTTCTAACTGCAAGTGCTACAGTATAAACTTGGGAATGAACGTAATGTGGTGAAGAAAAAGAACAAGATTTTTGTGGTTGGCTTTCCTTTAAAGAAAAAAAAAATAAAAGCAGGTGTTTGACAGGTAGTCAGAGATTTGGAACATTCATAGTGGTCCTAGTAGAACAGAATTCATGGACCAAGAACAGGTGAGATGTTACATGGTAAATGCAATCTGATTTTACGTCTCTGGAGTTTATTGCATGTGTCTCATCATACCAGATTTAGCTGGAGTACCTATTCATTTGACTTTTTACTTGATAACCTGTTTCTTCCAAATCATCTTTCATTGTCATCTTTAAGGTTGCCAAAATGGACAATCCCACTGCCATTGTCTTGGGCTTAAAACAAGCATGCTGAGAGGATAACAGAGAGAGCAGGACTCCAGCAGAATTCTTGATGTATGATGCTGTTCAGTGTCACTTGCCTTAAAACTACTGTAAAATCTCTAACATAAGACTATAGTTCTTGTGGCATGCAGTTCGTTGATCCTGGTTTCATTTTCCTCCTTTATATTCTTTCCTGTTTAAGACAAGCAGGAGAAAAGTGGTAAATAATGCCACTGGAGCTTTACACTCAGTTCAAACTATACCTCAGAATCATGTGAAAAGAGGTGTTTGGAAGAATAAATCTAATCTTTATTTTGGGTAAAAATTCCAAACCAAGTATTGTCTAGCCAAGGATCAAGCATTTTTATTCAGAAATATGTGCTGGTACCTCAAAAGATCTGCAGTGCAGATTTCTTATGCTCTGTAGTTTCACCTTCCTAAGTGGATTTTCAGCTGCAGTAACCTTTCCTCCGTTTTAGAAATGGCAAACAGTTACATCATGAAAAGTTCTATTTTCCGTTGGGAAAACCCCCCACATTTTTATGGAAAATTTTCAATTGGACGTATCACATCTGTTATAAAATTCATGCCTTGTTCATGCTAGCTTAGGTAATTGCTTTCCCACTTCTCTTTCTGTTTGACCTATAGAAAAGTCTGGCAAAAATACATAGGCAGGTAGGTTATGTATGCCATAGGAACGGATGACATTAAAGTACACCACTGTATTTGAGAAGCGATAATAGTTTCCATTTTATATAGAGCTTAAAGCAAATTTTAGAAGTGTTATATAAGGGGATTATCTGTGGTGGTTTATGTAGTCCCATAAAAGGCACCAATGCCTTGTTTAATAAAAATAGGATGTAACTTTTCTTATTCTTCATTTGCTATGGGTTTTGGGGAAAAAACAAACAGACAAACAAAAAAGTAAAACATCATCAGTCAAATTATAACAGATTACATTAGTGAGACAGGCAAAACTAGGGAGAAAATGTTAAAGACCATCAAAGCTATTAACTAAGACAAATCCATTGTTTCACTTTTAAATGTGAAAGTCAGATGCACTGCTGGATTCAAAGAAGTGGATTTTTTATTTAGCCAGTGGTTTCTCTTCACAATATTCAGCCATCTAGTAACTGATTTGTGCCAGGTGGCATTTCTCCAAATACTTGATATTTCCCTGTCTCTGTTTACAGCTTTCTGGAGACATACAGATAAAAATACACCAGCATATCATTCTACCTGTGGATACATGAGAGTGCCTATGAGACTGAGACTAATTTAATAGCCACCTACAAACTAGAAAGCAAAAGTTTATTAATAATGTTAGGGTAAATGGAATTGGTATTAGAAAGTTAGAGAAAATATAAGACCACATGTTAAACATGTTAGAAAAAACAGAATGTGCAAACCAGAAGGATGGCTCTGTACCAAATACAATAAATAACTGTATTGTAAAAGCATAAAATAAATAATACTGCTAACCTCCCTCATTATCAGTGTTCATAGCAGATTATAGTGAACTTTAAATAGCTATTATATTACAGTCAGCTACTTGAAGTAAAAAAAGACACTAGATGACTGTTAGATTGACAGAACTGTCTTGGCTATTTTGTATAGGACAGCCCGGAAGTTTGCTGTAGTATACATTTAGTCCCTACCAGGCTGGAGCTTCAGAGGTAGGTCTCCCACATAGAACTGCAGAAAGGCAAAGCAGTCAAGGCTTCCCATTTCCTTCTCTGTGCTGAAGACTCCCATTCGGGAACTTGATGTAGGGCGTTATCTGGCCACTGTGAAACTTCATCAAAGGAATTTTGTGCTCAGAGAGAAAAAGTCCCACAAGAAAAAAGCTTGGAGATGATCTCCTCACCAACTGGGAAGGAAAGTTTTCATTCCCTTTTTTTAGTGGGTCTAAAATAGGAGCCACATGGTGGTGGTATTACAAGGTTTCTGGAAGAGAAGACAAAAGACCTCAACTACTTTGCAGACAAGATGTCCCAGAAGAGTGTGTAAGAAAAATTATTCGTAAAAAATGGCCTTTTATATGGATTTGGCCAAGAATAAAAAGATTAGAAAAAATATGAACAGTAAATGCAGCTTTTATTGAAAAGCTTTGCATCTGGGTAATTTTTGTAATGCTTAATATTTCTGCTTTCCAAACTGTGAAAGCTACTTCTCACTGAGGATTTTATAGCAGCAAAAGAACATAAGAGCAATGGATAGCATACTTAACCTGTATCTGATATCTTGGACTTTTGTGCATATTAGAATAGGACTAGACTGTAGCAGAGAATCATTAGCATGTTCAAGACACAGAAAGGTACTCATTAAGAGCACCTTACTCTTGCTTCTTATCTTGTTTTAGGCTCAGTCTCTGCTGTCTGGGGAAGAAGCCTAAAATGAGCTTTTGTTAGTATTCCCCAATTACCAAAATACTGTTGTCTGTTATTTTTTAGAAAAGTTCATGGGATTGTCAAACCCTGCTGTTTAAAAGCTGTAGAAGTTATACCATTAGTGGATTTTGAAAAATATGTTTTCCACTTTATTTTCTGTCTCCAAGGTTTTGTAGCAGTATTGATCTTCAAGTCAATGCATCATTATGTTGTTCTGTGAGACCACTCATATCTTACTGCTATGTAAGTGCAGCCACTGAAAAAAGAAAAAAAAAAAGTGGATTTTTAAGGAAATAATACTTAGATTACAAGCAGAATCAAAAGAAGGAAAAGCAACAAAAGGATTTTCACTTCAATGTACAATCAATAATATTTGACCTTACCCAATATTTAATTGGTTGGTTCTTCAAGTCTTTAAAATGGTGGATTACTTACCCTGGTTTGTGGAACTGTTTTACAGCAACTGTGTACCTTTGTATTGATCTACCAATACAATCTGTGTGCTTGGTCATGATTACACTGTAATGGGCAGCTCATTTGGAAGAATTTACTTGAGCACTGTTACCTTTTAATAAGTCGCCACATGCTCACAGAGTGGTGCAAATCTTCAATTCTGTTCCAGAACTGAAAGATGCTAAAGCAGTAATAGTATGAGACAATTTATAAGGCAGTGTTATCAAACTGGAAAGTTTACAGTTGAAGTAGAAAGGACTTGCAAGCTGTGAAGTTCGATGAAGTTCAACAAAGAGCTGTCAAATTTTTTTGCTTAGTTTTGGTTTTCGCTTTCAATTTATTTCACTGCTGCTGTATGGGAGTATACTTGTGTAGAAAGACATGCTTATCTATACATATGTGTGCCTACACAAGTTTGAAGGTGTACTGAAAGTAGAATTATGATCAAGCAATTATATATATATACATATCCGTGTGCTTTATGTGTTCTTCAGTAAAGAAGGAATATTTTTTCCTTTCTTCTTCTAATTTTGAGTTCTAATTTTTATTCTAGTTTTAATTTTATCCTTGCTAAAATTTAGGACTTCAGTTAAAGGTGCATGATTACCAGCTACTGACAGCAGACATTTAGCAGTTAGAGATAATTTCCCCAAAACAACTAAGATGCTTATTCCCTATAATTTTCTTCATTTTCTTTACTGCATTAAATTTAAGTATATTCCTTCATCTTCTGTATACTGTAATAATTTAAACTAACAACTCTTTGGACTTCTTTTCTTCAGTCATTAATACCTTCAGAATTTGTAATTTTGTCATTAACAGGAATTCCTCTACTTACTAAACCTTCAGCTTCATGAGGTTTCCAATAACATCACAGTATAGAAATTGTAAAAATTACTCATTATCAAAAATGTGTGTCCTTTTATTATTACACAAACCATTCAGCAAAACATTTCTGTTATCATTAAACAGGCAGTTGGCTCCTATATGCTAGTATGCAACCATGATGACTTCAGCTGAGGAAATATTTAGTGTTGCAGCACATAAAATAAACACTGAACTGTTGACTTGACATATTTAGGACAAAAGAAATATACATACCATATTTAAAACAAAAAATTGCATGCTGAATATTTCTGAGTTTGAGACTGTAAAATTTGTTCATATAAATCCTTTGCGGAGTATCTTTTTCAGTTTTGAATTCAGAACATACCCTACAGCATCTTCTCATTCCAGAGCGACTAATTGAGGGAATTCTTTCTATTATTTATAGATTTTACATTAGCTTAAAATGCCTCATAGTTCACAGTTTCTTTGGGATGGAGGAGCAGAACGTTGATCTTGATTCTCCAGTTAGGTTCAGTTAAATTAATGCAACCTTACTGCTTCTCAGCCTATATAAAAGCACTGGTTTTACCTGAAGAAAATGCTCTTCTGAGCTGAGAGAGCATGCTACGTCTTTTAATGGAATTTTTTTCCACTGGAAATTTGGCAGGAAACCAATTACAGCAAAGAATGTGTATAATGGAGTATGGATCACAAAGCATACGAGACAAGAGTAGAGGAAGCTTTAAAGGTAGCTGATTACTCAAGACTGTTTTGTAGGCTGTAGATTCATGCCATAATCAGTGTTCACAGTGCAATTGAGTACATCTATCCAGAAAAAATTCTGTTATCTTAAGTAAAAAGTTATTTAAAACAAACAGCCTGATTGTCTGTGTATGTGCATATAAAGGAAGGAGATACAATATTTATATGTGGCTTTTTTTTCCCACCAGAAAGACAGTGCATTTTAAAACAGTGAAATCTGCACATTCGAACAATAAAAAACTTATTTTCTTAATGTAAGTAACAACTATAGCATATTTTTTTTTGTCCTACAAGTGTCATTTTATTTAGCAGACATACCTTTTTGGGTTGGAGGACATTTTTCTTCTCGGTAACCTTTCAAACAATCACCTGTAAGCAGACAAGTGTAATGAATCATATTCTGTTTCAGTTCCACTAGGTATTTGTGACAGCATAGTTCATTACAGTCTTTTCTTCTGGAAGTTGCCTCAAACTTTTTTCCTAACAAAAGGCATTTTTTTCCCTCCTTTAAATAAAATTAAAATCAAGCATTTCTGGAAAAGTCTTGACGGAACAGTGAGATGTAAGCAGTAATTCCAAGGATTGGATAAAATGTGACACAGTCCAGGATAATATTTGTGGCAGCAGTATTTAATGTAGAAAACACATTTACAGTTATGTAAGTTTTCAAATGCAGACCAGAATCTCTGGGGAGAAAAAAAAGAAAGTTTTGCCCTTAGTCCAAGCTCATTTTTATTAACTGAACATTTTTAATGGTTTGCTTACATATATGACCCAGACAACCAAAGTTACATTTCTTTTTATATTAGTGGAAAATTACACAAATTACAACAAAGTCTTTGATATATTTTATTGGTTTTGCTACAGAACTCCCTATACAATAAATATGCCTGGGACTGTGTCAAGGCACTAAGACCAACTGGATAGCCCGCATCTACGTGAGCCAGCACAGTTGGTCTCTGGAGCAGTGTGGCTGCATGCGGCTTGCCTGCTGGGAACAATCGCTGCCCCATGCTCTCCCTGCCACTGTGCCTGGAAGAGGTTGTTCCAGGAGAAAACCATCCCAGGTGCAATCTCACTCAAGCACTGTTTTTTTTATTTTATTTTGTTGTTTTTTTTTTTTAATTTACTGATTGTGAGCCACTAAAATAGCTGAGAGGTTACCTTTAGTTGGTTAGCCTTCTAGGCTATTTGACTGTATCACCTAAAATAAAAGTGAAAAAATTAAGCCCAGATTTAAAATGTCCTTTGTTAGAGACATATATATGGCTAGACATGAAATTACACCTCTTTTTAATCATACACATTTATCTCATATAAACAATATAATCAAGTGATTATAAAGGCTAATTATTCAAAGGTTTTGCCTAACAAAGTGCATATGTCAGTGATATGGAAAGCAAACTACTGCTTGAAATTGTTCATCCACCAATCAACATTGTGAATAAATTAAAAAAAAAAACACAACAAAGCTATACTTTCTTCTTTGATTAGCTTATAATTTAGATTTTTTTTTAATAAGCCTAATTTAAGTGAACCCCAAATGATACAGAATTTCATCTGCATTATTCAAGGTCATCCTCTGAAATGTAATGAAGTTATATTAGAGTCATAGTCTCTTTCCAGTCAGTTTATTTAGAAACTATTTATTAGTTGTTGCTCTGCAAAATTTTTATAATTTCTGTTATATGTTTTAATTTCCTTTCCTGTGCTTAGCATGTTCAGTAAAGAGGGGGAGAAATACTTTACTTTGTGTCCATTTTGTCTCAAAATTTACAATTTTATGTTAATAGACCAACAAAAATCTGTTTCTTTGATTTTACATTTTAAACCTGTAAATATTGTTTCATAGTTGATATTTCAGTATCGCTTTATGTGGTGAGTTTTAGCAGCATTTGCAAGACTACCTATGCTTACCACATAATTTAAAGTCTGCATCAGGATTTTGAATATTTTTATATTTCAAGAAACTACCTTTAAAAAGCATTTCTTCTTATTTAATATTTATCATCTGATTTCTTTTTCTGAATACCATGTATGCTAAGAGGTGAAGCTAAAGCAGAGGAAATTATATATGCAAATTTCAGCATGAAAATATCTGAAAAACTGAATATACTCCATGGTTAGTTTAAAATTTGTTCTGAAATATCTTGACTAGCAAACATTTCATTTGCTGTATTTATTACTGGACTTCGCAGTCAAAAATACCATGGCGTTAAGCAGGAAAAATATTGGTTAAAGATGTTAAATGGCGACTAAAGCAGGGATTCTGATATTATTTACACCACTATACTTGAAATAATGTTAGTGGAGCTCTTACCAGTTTGAGTTCAATATCAGATTTTGGCTGGGAATAGGCAGTAACTCAGATAAGTATCTGAGAACATTTTTCTTTAAAACACTTTTTTATGGATGCTTCAAGGGGGATGAACAAAGAAGGGGGCCAGCTGCAGCTTTCTTTAGATAGCAGAGCGTGGTGCCATTCTCATTCTTTATTCATTATTTAACTCTTACTGTTTCTTCATTGCCTTTTCAAAAGATCTGTATCATCAGTTACTTTGAAAAATATGAGTATTTCAAACCTTTTGATTATAGGTTGCCAGGAATGTAGCCTTCCATTTCTCTATTTTACATATCTGATTTGGCCTTAGATAATCTGAGGGAGCACCTCACAGGTCTTTTTGATTAATATTTATAGTAAGTGAAAGTGTTGCATTTTTTCTCTTCTCCTTTGAACAACAAAAGTTCATCTGGATAGAAGAGGACTTCTGTAAACTTACTCAGGGACAGCAGAAATTCTCCAAGGAAATCCTGTGATTCAACAGAAATTCTGCCCATACATGAGATATGTAAACCTAACCCTCATGACTACACTACCAATAATTCAAATCAAATAATGTATAAACTGGCACTGGGTCATAGCAAAAGATACAGATGTTATTGCTGTGCACTGATGGATGAATATAATAATGTCAAAACCTGATACTGATTAATGACGGTTCTGTTACTTTCAAAATACGGAACCTTCACCTTGCCTTCAAAATATGGCGGGGAAGGGACTGTTTCCCTTTCTTGGTCTAGGTAGATATTTCAAAAGCTCATTCCCTGATACCTGTATTCACAAACTATTTGTACTAGCTGTTTGGATTTACAGCAGAGGGGATTCAGTCTACATAAGAAATCATTGTCTGGAATCAACAGTACAGTAGTGGTATGCACGGCATAGAAGATAACCTGAGTTGAGCAGAGGCCACAAGGGTGTGATGCGAGTTAAGCTACATATGCTTTACTTATAACTATATTGCATCCCTTTGTGATGTGTAGGTGACATGATGCATGCTGTGAATCCTAAATATTTGCATTTCTCTTCCAGTTTTGAGGAGGGAGAAATACTGTGTTCTGTATTAATTGCATATCTTTGGCTCAAGCTTTTAAGTGTGACAAATGGAGATGTGCCAAACTGCCTGAAAGTAATTTGGGCTGTCAGTGAACCACAGTGGCTGCCAGTTTGCAGACAATTTCTAGTTTTCTTGGGTCTGTCACATCTCTTTCACACTGCCTATTTACCATCTGAATAGAAAGCCAGCACTCTGCGACATAAAGAAATATATTTGTCTTTAACATGAGAGTGTTTCTGTGAGGGACTTGTGTTACATTGAGCCACACATCATAAACCAACCTGAACTTCTGCAATGACACAAATTGCAGCCAGGTCTCCTCAAGCAAGCAACAATTAATGTGCCACCGTAAGCCAAAGAACATAATTAAGAAGCAGGCAACTTAGAGGTTGCCATGTAATTTTCTCATGTTGGAATGATGTTTGTGTTAGATTAGCTCATTCTCTCCAGGACACCTGAAAGTATATTTGCAATAGAACAAACAACCTACCCCTGTGGATGCAACACCAGAAGGCTTTGTTGCTTTATGAGTCTGGTCCAAAGCTGCCTTATGCTCCTTGGTTTACAGGAAATGCAGGATAAACTTTTATTTACAAGTAGGGAACACTTGCCAGAACAGAATAAAAAAGCAGCTGATTAATCAGCATGCAGCTTTCATCTTGAAGGCCTAGCTGCCTGGACCTTTTTAACATTCGGAAGATTAGCCTTGGTGAGAGAAATGTTGTGTGGAAATGCCTTTGATAGCTCTGTGATTAAGTCTTATCATGCTTCGAAAGGGGATAGCACCAGGTCTGAACAAGTGTGCATGATAGAACAGAGAATGTTCATGTCTGGGGGAAGAAAATACCTCATTATAGTTCCGTACTGCTGTCTTTGAAGGAAAATGAGAGGAAAGCTTGCTCTGGTACTTCAGCAGATAAAATCTACTTTCTGGAAAATGACCGAGCCTAAACATATATTGTCTACCAGGAATAAGACAGACAAAGGATTATATTTCTTAATAGGCTTGGAACATCTTGGCAACTGCTAAGAAAACACAAATAAGGAACAGTGCCCTGCTAGTCTGACCCTTAAATTAAGCAGCTGTTCATTACCAGAATGATATATCTCATGCTGCCCTTTGGAAAGAAGGCATGGTGCACAGAGCTGGAACAATTGCTGAATTATAGTACAATAAGAAAGACCTCCTAAAGTGTCACATGCATGTAGAGGAAGATAAGAAAGGCCAGCTTCTTAAGTTCTTGGCATTTTAAAGAAGGCAATCAAGAAAGCCTTTGAATTCTTTGGCTTTCTTTCCCTGCAGTACATCTACATTTTTATGCAAGTCTGACAAAGCATCCCATTCATGTGTCAGCACTCTCCGTCTCTGGATGCATTAGTGTTTATTACAGGCTGAACTTGCAGATGCTACCATTTGAAAACAGTAATAGAGCCAGTTGTGTGGCCTTAATATTTATATAATTACCAATGATTTCATGCTTCCCTCCCCAGTGCTTCTGAAATAAAGACGGCTACATTAGCATGGTCAAGCATAACAGTGCTCCTTACAATCCCGTAAGCCTAAATTGTTTTGCTGTAACAGGCTTTGCATTTCACTCTGAAATAAAACAGTTTGTGTTAATCAGCTTACCATTAATGAACGATTTGAGTGACACATTTGGCACATTTTTGCACATTTAACTATGATCTGATTTTTTATGTATATATTAATGACACATAAAATGTATACTCTGAAGAGTGTGCTGGAGTGTCTTCAGTCTTTTGTAGTTCTGATTTGAAAATAATAAGTTGTATTTTTCATCTCCCAAAAGCTTATCCTTTTTGTCCAAAAAAAGGACTACGGTTTGGAAGTTAGCCTAATAAAACAATTCTTGTATTCCTTATAGTTACATTTTCAGACACTGTTCCTCTTCATGCATTTCAATTGTACTGAAAATACTCATAATCATACCCATTCTTTTCATGAAGCAAAAGTCATACAATATTTCTAGTTAAGATATTACTTACCCAGAAATAAAGCCTGTTGATAAAAAGTAAGAATTGCATTCTCCTGGCCTATTTAGTACAATAGTGTTCAATATGGCTGTGTGTTAAATGCTTCCTCATATAGACAAGACTAAAATACATCAGGTTCCCTGTTTTATTTCATATGTTGAGAACAGGAGATATCTGTTATTCCTATGTTTTGAAATTAAAAAAGAAAAAAATAATTAATAGATGTTGGTAGACTAGAAGAGCATTTAAAGATGTGTTCAGTTGTTCATCTGTTGTCTTTTATTCTGTTAGTTTGTCCTGAGTTTTGAAGGTGATGAGTTCAGTAAATTCTGTGTAATTCAGGATCGAATCCTAAGTAAAAATTCTGTAAAAATATACAGAGGAATAATTAAGGAAGATTAATGTTTCAGAATCGGTCCCTCTGTTGTGTAAATATTGCATGACTTAAGCAAAACTAAAAGCAAAGCAAGACCTTTTCATTGTAAAGATGAAAAAAGGAATGACTTGTCCCTTAGAGGATCTTGCCAACAGGGTCTCTATATATGTCTAGAGTTTGGGAACAATGTGTGAACACAGAGAGAGCTCTGATAGACTTGCAGTGTGGCGGTGCCTAAGAAACAGCACCCCCATTATCAGAGCTGAAAGGCGCTTTTGTTTCTTTTATCTCACATGTTCTGTAACTATGTTCACAGAGTAGCTTTACCAGAACTTCTAAGGACTGTGCGTGAGAGTTCTTGTGTCTTTTGTCTTATATTCCATTTACTTTGCTTTGCTGTAAGCTAGTCATTAAAAGCTTGTATTGCTGCTAATTTCATTAAAATCTCTGTTGTGTAGACTGGGCAGAAGTCACTTTTCCCTTTGCTGCTTTCTCAGAGACCCAAGAACAGGATGGTTGAGAGGGGAAGTAATTAACACTGTCATTAAAGCTTGTCACTGGCTACTTGAACAAGGACCTAATCACTGCTCAAGCAGTAAAGTGTTTGCATTGCAAGGGACATTGTGACTGTCTTCTGCAATGACAGCTCAAAAGTCTTTCAAAGGTAAAAGATGTTTTCAAGGCATCTGTCCATCCTCCGCTCAGTTTCCAAAATTTAAGTAGACTTCTACCAGAAGCAAGCAAACCCATCAAGAGAGTAACTGTAGTTCTCTCTTTGTCAAAACCATGCTGTGGTGGAGGATGCCCTGCAGGCAGCTGTGTGCAGGATGCTGGTCCCCAGCCCACACGGTCAGGGTGCGAGTTACATAGGGACACCGCTGTGCCTGCACAGCTCCCGCACCAACTGCTATTGGGTTGTGAACGGAACTGCTGGGGTTTATTCACTTGCGTTATTTCATTGTGGTCAATAGATGAGGTCAACAGAGGAGGAATTTCAGGACAAGCAAAAAGGTTTTGAAAATTTGGTGAGTGAGAGAGTTCCTGAGAGGAAGAAAGAGATGCGGGCTTATGGGCTGAGTGGAGGAGAACAGAGGCTCCCTTAGTCCCCTGATAAATCTGCAAATAGCATGGGCATTATTTTAAAAGAAGAAACTGTATGTTATTAAGATCTTGCCGATACAGATTTAAATCATCTTTGCAGTTGTAAATGAAAGCCATTACTAGGACAGTCTCTTAGCTTGGTTGTTGAAAATTAAACTGGAAAAACTTGCCATTGCACTGACAGTTTTAAAAGTTTCTCTGATGAAAGCTTGGTTGTTTTTTGTTTGTTTGTTTTTTAATATTTATATTTATCCATACTTCTAGCCCTGTATTTCAGCAGGTTTAGGAATATGTTTGCTTTTGTGGAAGTTTTGGGTTTAGATAAGAGAATTGCCAAACTGCAGTAAGGTAGTTTTGGGTGCCCTTCAGTTTGATAATGTTACTGGCTCTCAAGCTTCAGAGCTCTGGTTTTGATCTTTCAGTATATGGTTTAATCATGTGATTTAACATGTCCAGATATTTGAACTTGGTCTCCCAAATTTCTCTGTCTCTTTAATCCATAAGATTTTTCTAGTTTCTGTATTTTATTTAGGGTCATGATTTATTATAACAAGTAGAATGCTATGTAAATGCTTTGAGGGAAACAATTTTTCTATTGAAAAACAATACCTCATTAAGTCTTCAGGTTTTGTTTCTTGTCGTAGCACTTTCTTGTCCTGGGGATCTGGTTTAAGACTTCTGTGAGCTGTTCTGCCTTGAGAAGAAGGAAAAAAAAAAATGTACATTTTGTGATTCTTTGTTCCTATGGAAATTGAAGAGACCCTTTTTCTGTGAGATGAATTTCAACTTTCCATATCTTCTTGATAATGATTTTCAGGCACTATGGGAGAACAAAAGAGCTTTTCTAAGTAGGAAGAGTGCTTTCAGCCCAGACACAGAAAACATGACACCCCCCACCAGGTTTGGCTTGCTAGAGGGGTTACTAGTCTGTCATCTTTACCACAGTTATCTCAGCACTTCTTTTGAGTGACATAAGAAGACTCAAATTCAGGCCTGTGAGCTGCAGATAACTTTTCCTGAGATCAAACAGAGAAAAAAATGTATATTTTGGCTTTAAACATCGGATTGTAAATATAGTGCTGTTGTTCTTACTATTGACAAGTACTTCTTTGTACCTATTTCTCTGCACTCTCCAAATTCTATCATCAGCCATTAGCTCTAGACAACCTAACAGGAGATATTTTTTTTATTTGCAGCAACTTCGAATGCCTGCCTTCTCTTTATGGCTGCTGCTGCTGCTGCTAAAATATTTATATCCTTGATTTTAAATAAATAAGGCCTCTATGTTTCTCTAAATCAATGCGGTTAAAAAACCCTTTCTCCCAGGGAATTCTGGATTAATGCCAATTTAGGCTTACAATAAAAAGTCACTTTCCTGCCGGAGATTTGTAAGCTCTGGCTGAAATGTGAGGATGATTTTGACAGCAATTCTAAGGTAAATGAGGAGTAGTTTAGCTGAAGTCAGTTGGTGTTGGTGTAAATGAGAAGAAAATCAGCCTTTGCATATATGAAACAAACATCTATCTTCTCAGAAAAGTCACAGTATAACCCTAGAAATGTGTTGCAATGAATTTTTCACTAAGGATTTGAATGCTAGCAAACATCTCCCTGATTGCTGTCTTAAAAGAGGACAAAGAAAATTCAGAAGGATGTAACATTTATCAGTGGTCAGTAAACAAAAGGAATCTTTTGTTGATACAGCAATTTTTTATTTGAATCATGAGACAAATGGAACAACTGGTGAAAAAAAAGAAATACATATCCTGTGTGAATTCTCTTGTTCAGGAGGGAGGGATACCCCCTCTTTCAAAAACATCACTGTTACTGTTATGATTATTCATAGAGGGCTGTACACAAACCCCATCCTTCAATGGCACTTCGTTTCAGGGAAATATCAAATGGGCCTCTGAATATAAAACAGTTTGCAAGTTTTACTGTCTGTTCTTCTTGGTTTCTTCACTGAACAGTCCAGAAGAGGCTTAAGTACTTACAGGGCTTCCGCTGACATGATATTAGAGTGCCACGTAATCCACAACCTACTGCTTTGCCCTGTATGGTAAAGGAAATTCTATTATCCTCATTTTATAGATGAGCAGTAAAGACACAGAGGAACTAAATGACATAGTTAAGGTCACACACATTGTCTTTGATTTAGTAGATATTTTCAAAGATCTGTCTTCTGTTGCTTCAGCTGTAGAAGCTAAGGATCCCACGTATACATCTGATCTAGGCACTTTGGGTAATTTAGTACTCAGCAGGGAGAAGTAGACACTTTCAGGGCACAATTCATCTCATTGTAAAGTAAAACCTAAAGGAGTTCAGATGAATCACATTGTAAAAGAGCCTGTTTAAAGAATCTAGATGATTAGCTGAAAGGTATTCTTCAATTACAAATGCCAGTATTTCATTAGATAATTCCTTCTTCTAGTACTTTCTTTTACTAGGTGCAATTTTTTGAAAGTATGCGAATGCTGGATAGCATACATGCTGAAAAATCCCACTTTCTTGCTAAGAAGTCTTATCCTTAATGCTGCATATTCTCTGTAAGGAATTGTAAATCCTTTTATCTATCTTGTGTTAGAAAGAGTACGTTGTGACTATAGTGTCTTAATACTTTATTACAATGCAAACTTTTATTGTACATCAGTTGCCATTTTTGGAGTCAGAAATTAAGAAAAGAAATGTAAGAGTATAAACTTCCACTAATTTGCACAATAAAAAATAAGTATACTGTGTTTTTTTTGTGGAATTTTTGCTAATATAAGAATCTAAATTTTGGGAAGGGGTCTAGTAGTCTGTTGTCATAGACATGATGTTATCAGATTTATTCTTAGGACAACACTATCTTTTAATTTACAAAGTCATTTTACGTCTCTTATTTTTTTATTCCTGCTCTTCACCTTTTTTTCTCTCTGGTTTCATTCTCCTAAAAGAAACAAAACTAAAATCTCCTGGCCTTCCCTAAAACAAAGAAAACTCCTGTCTTTTTCTTTCTCTAGTTCTTTTGATAAGATAACTTGGCCTTTACTGATGGTACTTCCCAGTTCTGTGTCAGGAGCAGATTGTATCAGCCATTTGCATATATTTATATCAAGGTTATTTAAATATTATTCAGGATTAGTTTTGATATTGAATGCATGGAACCTCTCTCCAGCACCATACTTCCCCTTTCAGCACTATCTATTCATTCTTGAATCAGCCTACAGGTTCCATTAGCATATATTCTATCTAAACTAAAATAATTTCTTATATGGCACTTCATCACATGCTTTACTGGAGTCCAGAGAGATGAGATTTACTCAATTTCCTTTGCTTCTAAAAATGAAGTAATTAAACATAGTAATCTCACATAATCTACCATTCTTAAAATATGTGTGGCAGATCTTCTCATTTATCAGTTGTCACGGTGTTATACTTTCCTTTTTAATGCTGTTTAATTCCTTCAGATCAATTCTTATAGATTTATAGTGACTTGTGCTCACTTTTCTCCCCTCTAAGATTGCGTGTACATTTATGACATCCCAGTCAGGTAGCATTCATCATATTTATAAAACTGGTTGGTGCTGAATTTGGATTTTTCCTCTGATTAATTGTTCCTGCCCCATAAGGGAACCTTAGGTGATATCCAACAGAGTTATCATGAAGTTGAAGCAAGTATTTCTGGTTGTTGCTGTGGCTGCTGCAGGCCATGCTGAGGTGGGCATTTGTGCAGACAAGTGTTGCGGTCCTTACTTAATCAGCCTTGCCAACAAGGAGATTTTACTGCCTCCATCTTTTAGCCGTAACATAGTAGGACCCTGAAGGTTTACTTAGTAAACTAATACAGACCTAGAGAAACACTGTCGATGCACAAACATCAGGACAAAGAATGTTGTTAATGTTACTGCCTTCTGGAAAAAGAGCACTGTGGAACGAATGTGCAAGCCGGCAGTGAATGAATTCCCAAGGTGTTTATGACATTCCCATGTTCTTTGACAACACAGGTATAGAAACTGACAGAGTGTAAAGTTCCTTTGAAAGTCAGACTGCTGAGAAGTTGCAAAGTGATTACCTGAGACTGTGAAATAGATTAATTAGCAAAGAAAAAAAAATGCAGTGCTTAATAAAAAAATTCATATTCAAGGTGTCTGCCAGGTGTTTTCTGCTTTTCAGTGCTGTTATTCTCCCCACAGCAGGCAGGGAACAACATTTTCCATTTTAATCAGGAATAGTGCTAGCACTTAATGCCTGAATGGGGCAACAAATGCAATTTACGATGTAATCCATCTTTTCAAACTTTTTTGAAGGGCTTTCCATCTCACCTTGCAGTCAACAAAGCCATTAGCATTAGAGGGATTTTCAGTTGTTTCTTTATCAGTTTTGTTGGCCTGGCACACTACAACTTTGGTCCCTTAATACTGCAGAAATCCATACTGCAGTGGTGATAGACATCCGCAGTACTGTGAAAGCGAATGCTATCCCTGATATTTCTATGACATTCCATTCTATTTTGGGGTCACAATACAGAAAAAAATGAAAATTTTCTCTAGAGAAGATGTCCTGAAACTCTTCAGCATGTGCTTGGAGACCATCTGAAAGCCTTGCTAGAGTAGGAGCTCTGTTCTGTCCAAATGAGATCCACTCACAAGTAACAGGGATCAGGAAAAATTAATTATTTCAATGGACTTAATTTTGTAAGTAAAAAATTCAGCGGTTTGATATAGCAATTAGATTTAAAGAAATAATTAACTGTGTAAGGAAAGTTTTCCTATTCTTCCTAGAATTCCTATATTCTGTGCATGCCCTTTAAGAGATGGAAGTGATGAAGTGTTACGGCAAAGCCAAGGGTACGATATAGCTCCAGATTCAAATGCTAAATTTAGCGATGTACAATATAGTATGTACATAACGGCTGCCTTAACTTCTTCTTACGGCTAATGGCGATCTAGTCAGAACAGTTTGTATAATACAGAGCTGTTCAGATAAATTTCTGTACATTTGGTTTCGTGAATTACTGTGTAGTATTGACTAGACCAATAGGACTGACAGGGTTTTTGTTAATTAAAATGAAAGATTAGGGAATACTTGTGTCTATGGTTCCTGTGTAGATATATACACCATGGACATCTAAATTTTGAATCTGAATCTCAGTTCTATACTTGCTTTCTCTATGGCATTTCATCACCTTGCAAATATACAAGACAAAACCTCTTTGCATGATCAGTTCAGATGACTGTCTCCAAAGCTGAACCATAGGGTGGAATGGATCCTACCTTACTAATGACTGTATTTAAGTAACCTTGAGTTTTATACCTAAATGAAGTACAGAAAGAAGATCCTCACTCATTTTAAGTGAAATCTGGTAGCTAAATTCAGTGATATAAACATGTAGGAGGACTTGTCATCCAGGCAGCTGGGAAGATGGTAGGAGGAAATATTTTTTTGGAGAAAAAAACAGGGATTCTGATGAGATCTGAGTTGAAAGCGTGTCAGAATGAGAGTAAGCAGAACTATATATAGACAATGTGGAAAAAGCAGCTTTGAGCTGAAGAACCTGTAAAGGAAGAATTGGTGTGGTGTATAGGGATACTAAAAGCTAAAGGGATGACTTGTAGTTCAGAAGGGAATTGGTTTGTTTCTTTCAGTGCCTGACTTCTAAATCAGGCTTGCTGGTGAAATTAATTTGGTGTTTTATAGAGACAAAAGACTAGTTTTGCACCCAGTGAAGGCAGTAGCAAAACTCCAAGCTATTTCAAAGGAGAAGAGGTACGTGTCCGATGGATGTGTGGAGAAACAGCTGCCTGTGTCTGTTTTCCCACTGAATACGTTGACCTGGAATACTTCCGTTTGTCTAGCAATAAAGCATTCTGGCATCTCAGATAAGTCATTGTGCTTTTAAGTGTTAGGCATTGTTTCTAAATTACTTGCTGCCTCTGAAGTTGCCATTTAATAAATTAACTCACTGGATACAAAGGTAATAATCTTCTTAAATGTGACTGTTAATTCCCTCGTAACTGCAATTTTATAATAGTTCCTCTTCTAAAGTTAAATTTTTGGCACAAAGCCATGCATTACTAGCTAGGGTTTGCAGAGGAATGCTGGGTGTCCTAACCAGGTTTCAGTTATCCTTTTCAGCATTCTTCAGCTTGAATCAGTCATGAACCCAAGTGCATGACAAAGTCATTAACGGAACAATAATTCTTAGGTGTTTTGACAAGGCATTCTATAAATGGTAATTAACATCTGCACCGCAGTTCCTGTCAGGGAGGTGAAACGGTGGAAATGTTAAGTAAACTAAATCTGGCAACTGGAATTCTTCATGTACTTTTCATATTTTGGTAAATCAGCTTTTATATATGTGTGTGTGTATATATATATGTATACATATATGCAAGTAAAAAGATACATGATTACATTCAGGTTGTTATTTTGAGTTGCTTCATAGTTTTACAATTCTACGAGTTCAGTAAACACAAAGCTGTTCATAGTGCCCATTATTTTCAGAAGCTTCAATGTGATAAGCCTATAACATACCTCCATAAGTATGTGCCCAAAATTGTATTATGCATTGGGTTTTTTTGTTTTTGTTTTATTAGTATTATTATTATTAAAAGATGGGAAAAAAACCCATTAAATTCAAATATGACATTAGTGTTTACATCTCAAACTGGAACAAAAAAAATGTCCAGTGAACTGCCAAGTATTCACAACTCCGTTATAGGTATTGTTAGTTTCAGAAACTAAGTTTCTAGCCACATTTTATAACAATGAAATGAATTCTGAGGAGATAAGCAGGTCTTAAATCTTGGGGTTTGTATTATTAAAAAAAATGTTTTAAGGAAAGAAAAATAACAGTTGTTCTTGGTGTGTTCCTGCCCCAAAATTGCTTTACACATGAACCAAATTTCCCAAACTTCCAATGATTTTTTTGATTGCTTGAGAGACCAAACTGTGTAAAATCATAAAGGAGAGTCTAAAGAGCCTATTATATGTCTAAGTGTTCATGGTCTGTGCTCATAGTAACAATTTTTCCTTCAGCATCTCCCTGAATCCATTTTAATCCATTTAAAATTCAGTAATATTTGTTACTATTTGTTCGCTTTAAAAAGTTTGGGCACCAGGAGAAGCCATCAAGGATACTCCTCTAAATGTGTTAGTGAAGACCTACCATATGTGCATTTTGTGCACTAATTTCAGACAACCTTTTTACTGTGTACTTAGATTTGGATACAACTTAGAGCGATCTGCTTTCTAGCTTCTCTTGCATGAATAAATGTAATGCAGTAAAGACAAGTGCAAGAGGTTTGGAAGGCTTGGTTTGCCGAGATTTTTCATTAAATTGAAGACAGAAGAAACTTGTCAGCCTCCATTAAATGTAGATTCACTATTCATTGAAATATGGTTTGATTTGCTCTTCATAATCACAAAGATTTTTTTCTCCAGTCTTCCACATAAGATTTGAAAGCCTAAAAGTATACTTCTTGCCAAGGATTTAAATAGGACTGTGTGACTAACCAAAATTATTTGGAAAGTAGTGTATACAGACATTGCTTCTATATTTATTTTCAGTATACTGAATATAATGACTAAATGCAGCACAGGTTAATTTTCCAACATAGTTTAATAAAATGTGTTTTGACTCAGGAACATTTGTTTAATGGGAGTTTTACTGTAAACTGTATAAGCTCATAAAAAGACTTATGGATATCTCTTCTGAAGAAATGGTTCAAATGAACGTAGCTTTTAAAGAAAATGGAGGGACCGTAGCATGGGTGTAGCTCAGACATAATGGACAAAAGCACTTTCTAGTATATTCTGTGGAACATGCCTGCAGTTCTGACAGCTCAACTGGCACCAAACTGAATTTTACAAAATTAACTAAATGAGATGCCATTATAGGAGCAGAATTAGGAAACGGTTCTTTCGTCTCTGGCTTACTTTAATGGCATCTCTGACATCTGTGTCCTGTGAAATTTATCAAGCATACATTTTGTGTAGGATGGAAGACAAAATCAACAATATAATCAAGCTTACCAGGCAACTAATTTAAGCACTCTCCTTTGTTATGTACTTCAGTTTTTCAGATTCATGTAGTTTAAGTTAGGAGAACAAGTTCCCAGATTTAAGTCCTAATTCTGCAAAGAGAAATGCACTTCAAAACATCTTTTCAAGTCAGTTAAATTACTTATTTACATAATAGCACTTACACATAAGGCATCTGTCATGAATTTGCAACAACTTCAGTTTAACCTAAATTTGATTTTGGTCTGAATTGTACTGAAGGAAAACAGGAAAACACAAAAGTGACAAGAAACATGTATTAGCAATAGGGCTTCACAAAAAAGATCCATTTCAGCTGAAATTTAATGTTTCTTTAGACAGCTGTAATTAACCTAATTACAAAATAATTTTCATATTTCTGTGCAAAAATAGTCTTAATTATATTTTGTAATTAACATTGTTTTTTTAAACACCATAGTATATGTATGCAGTTTCATTTTGCTCTTAGAAGAATCACTGTCTGGAGTAAAGAATTTGTAGCTTTTTAGTAGTTTGGTGGGTTTTTTTAGTTTTCTTTCCCATTTTTCATTTATTCCTTAAAGCAAGCAATTTATTTTTCCCCTTTCTTATTGAAAAATCATGGGGAAAATGTTTACTTTGGCACTTGCCACTGTACAAAGGTTACTCTAGCGCTAAGAAAATAATACTTAGGAAATAAAATTGAATGATTCAAAATACAACTGAGTGATAGAATTTGATATGAAGCTACACTGATTGTTTCTGGTGGCAGCTTTATGTTATAAATTTGCTGAAGATATCAAAGTTAATAACTTGGAACTATTTTTCCCAAGATTAAAACCAAGAGTTCTTACTTTTGGAGAGAAACAAACTGACAACTCCAGTTAGGAGTACCTCTGATTTGAGAAAAAGTAAAATTTACAAGAATGCAGAAATATACTGAAATCTGGTACCAAATTCCTGGAAGTCTGGAAGGGTTTTAGGATAGTGAAATAAGTTGTATGCCTATGTTAAAAAAAAAACAAAAAACAAACAAACAAACAAAAAAACCCAAAAAAACCACACACAAAAACCCAAAAAACAAAACAACGCAAAACAAAAAAACCCCAACCCTTTTCCATAAAGGAAAGTTTTATTGATGAATGCTACTATTTGTGATTAAATAAGAAGATAACTCCTGATGTGGTCCGTATCCTGGTTTCCTCTTTACACATTTCTGTGGTGGATAAGAAGAGCAGTAAGGTTATTTTTTGGAGGCTATAGTTCTCCATTCTTTTTCATCAATTTCTGTTGGATGCTCAGCCTGCTGCTATTTCTAGAATTTGCCTGAAAGACCAGTGCAACTTTAAAACATGTGGTGTCCATTTAAAGAAAAAGTTACTTTTTATTTGAATACAATACTTTCATTGAAAAATATTCTTGCAATAGAATAAAGAAATCCTTGTTCTTAAGCTCTCAAGTAGATATTAAACTAATTGCAGAATATTATTATTAGTAATACTTCAAGATTACAGGAAAATTGGCAATATTTGGGGCTTAGGAGAAAACTGGAGATATTTTTGAGAATAACTGAATGACTTATCAAAGAAGATTTACATAAGATAACAAACCCACTAAAATGTAATATATGGTTTGGGTTTCTTTAACTCTGTGTATGGGTTGAGAATATCCTGGAGATAAGTACAGTAAATAAAACCCTAATTTAGAACTCAAATAGATTTCTGGTGCAGTAAATAACTTACAAAGATACCTTTCTAAATCTGGCTCATAAATTCAACAATTTCCACTTTTTCACAGTATGTTTTCCGGGCTTTTAATTGTATCGCCAGTCTTACTTTCGAGGATTTGGAAACCTCAACAATCACAGTCTTCTCACTCTTACAAATAGCAGCATTTCAGGGGCTTCCACCTATTTCAACCTGTGGAGGGCTAAAGTTGATTGGAAGTATTAATTTTCTGTATATATATATATATATATATATATATATATATATACACACAGAATAGATAGATAGATAGATAGATAGATAGATAGATAGATAGATAGAGATTAGATAGATAGATAGATACAGATAGATAGATAGATTAGATAGATTAGATAGATAGATAGAGATAGATGGATAGATTAGATAGATAGATAGATAGATAGATAGACGGTTAGATAGATAGACAGACAGACAGACAGATAGACAGACAGATAGATAGATAGATAGATAGATAGATAGATAGACAGATAGACAGACAGATAGATAGATAGATAGATAGATAGATAGACAGATAGACAGGCAGACAGACAGACAGATAGATAGATAGACAGATAGACAGATAGACAGGCAGACAGACAGACAGATAGATAGATAGATAGATAGACAGACAGATAGATAGACAGACAGACAGATAGATAGATAGATAGATAGACAGACAGATAGATAGACAGACAGACAGATAGATAGATAGATAGATAGACAGACAGATAGATAGACAGACAGACAGATAGATAGATAGATAGATAGACAGACAGATAGATAGACAGACAGACAGATAGATAGATAGATAGATAGACAGACAGATAGATAGATAGAGAGAGAGAGAGATAGATAGATAGATAGATAGAGATAGGAATAGGGATAGGGATAGATATAGATATAGATATAGATATAGATATAGATATAGATATATCAGGATCCCTCCAGGAAGTGTCTTCCAGACTTCACAGAATCTTACTTCCTGAGTATGGTTGAGATGCACTGCCTTTCGAATATCTTGTGTAGTCTAAATTATCTGCTGGTTTATTCACTGGCTGCTGGAACCATTTTGCTTATAATGAAAAAGCTTTATTCGAGTGCATTTTCAAGAGATCAGAGGGAGTTACTGGAATGGCGAAAAAAGAGCTAGACTCATTACATCCATTTAAGATACTTAAGGCGAAATGTAGTCACCATCCATGGGTTCCCTTTTCATCAATGGACAGAAACTCACCTCCAGAAAGTGAGTCAGGTCTTCAGAAAGCTGAATCAATTTTCAAAAATGCTTTTCTGTTGTTTGATAGTAGGAGGCTAGGACAACTGCATACCAAACTTGAGCACAGCAATTAAATTGTTCCTTTTGTGTGAATGATTACTTTAACTTCAATGGGTATCACTCTATTAATTCCATTCTGTGTTAAATGAAGATTAAGAACTTAGATGGATAGACAGTATATGTGTGTGAGTGTGTGTGTATTTATATACATATATGTATAATATGTGTAAAAGTATAGAAAATATGAGATTTATACAAATAAATCACATTATATATATTTTTACAGAGCACAGTTCATATATATATGTATATGATGATGAATTGTGCTTTTATTGAGTTGTGGATTAGTAAAGCCTATATCCTTACTTTGATAAAATCACAAGGTATCATGCCTGCCCTCATTGCATGATCTGTATTTATCATAAGTCAAAAGATCAAGCTTTTACTGTAGGTTAGGTTAGAGAGTTATCAAGAAAAACTATGCTTTGATATAGACTTCTTTTAAAAATCATAAAAATAAAATTAAATTCAAGGTTTTATTTTTTTTTCTGCTGTATGTGTGTTGATGGACACGCATATAACTCCATAAAAAGTTTACAAAATGTACAGTGTTGAAATAAATGTTCTTCAGCTCTGTTTCACAGCATTCTGTCAGTTTTTCTGATTTAGAATATTTCTTTTTCACATTGAATCCTACCTTTTTACACACCCAATTGTAGAAATTAATCACCAAAATCTGATTTTATGATGAACAGCTGACAGAATCATCCAAATTGAGACATAAGTTGTTTTTGACTAACAGGAGGTTCATGTTTGGGGCATATCAGTAGATCAGAAAAAGTGACCATGTCAAAAGTGGTGCTGTCTCAACAGGTTGCTTGTAAATCAATTCACAAAATATTTTGATCAAGTACCATAAATATTTAGGGATGAGAGAAAAAAGATAGTAAGTAATTGTGACCATGGGATGCTTTATAAATACTTTATTATCACCATCCATCATCACCTTTTGGGAATAAAGACATCTTTAGGCAGCAAAATGAAGAGCTACGTAACAAAAAAAAGATGAAGGCTGAAAATCAGTTATTCCAAATAGTTGAACACCGACTGTGGTTTTTTTCTCATTAATTGATCCAAACAAATTTAGAAGGTTCATTTGAATCCTCTGTGGCATTTTGATTTGTTAGATTTTCCTGCTAAAATTACATGTGTGGAAGGTAAAAATGCTAATTTTGAGGAAATAAAATCAGATGAGTTAGCATTCTTCATAGGTGTAGCTTCAGCAGACAAGAAGATGGATGAGTTCCATGCCATGCTGAAGATGGGTACAAACTTTAAAAGATATGCTGTCTGCTATTTGTGTGCCACAAAGTCTGTCTAACAATATCCTCTCAGGGAGATAATCTGTTGTTCTGGGTGCCCATGTATTATTGTATTTGGACTATCTCCATTTGCAAATGTTGACTTTTCATCTGTGACCAAAGAATGAAATCTGTATGAGAGATGTGTAAAACATTTAATCTTTATTTATTTGTTAACAAAATATTATTTTTGCCAAATCCTGTTTGCATTTCTTTTCTCCTGCTCTCCCTGGAAGGTGACTGCATCCACAATGTGACACTTAAGCTGAGAATAGAAATTGCAGTAGTTTGTGGGGGTTGGTTTGTTTGTTTAACGACAGAATGCATTTAAGCCAGAATAACAATCCCAGATATCATTTTGTATCTTCTGTATTTCTAAAGAGGATGCTACAGTTGGTTAGATTTGTTCATGAAAGTTTATACAGAATACAGTTTTTGTTAATATTTGCTGATACATAGATTTTTAAGACCAGAAAGAACCACTACATTATCTAGTGAAACTACTTTTTTTACTACAAGGTATAAAGTTTCACCCAGTTAAATTCAGAAATAAAGAAAGGGTGGCACAGAGATCTGAACACAAGGCAGTGTGCAATCCATGATAAGTAACAAAGCTGGATTTTGATGACAAGTGAAGAGCACTGAATCCTACAGGTTTGAAGTGTTTAGTGGGAGCTCAGCACCACTCCAGACCATGACAGCTTTGGAACACCTCCTGTGGCATATTTCTATGCTGTTTATTGCATGGACCATGCCCTTGTGATTTCAAAGTGTTGTGACTTGCCTGCAGAATGGTCGCAAGTCTGTCAGTCAATTCACCTATCTATTGATAAAGACTAGACATCACTAAGCAAACTGGACTGCTACTGTCTCACAAGCACAGCAGTGTATTCAGTAGACTTTAGGAAATGGGCTGTTTGCTATCTTCTATGGATAACTGAGGCCTAAGATTTGGATAAATTTCTGACTTTACAAGCAACCAAAAGGAACTGCCACTAGGCTATAAAAACTTACTTCTTACTGTGAGGTGTTGGTAAGAGCTAAGTCCCAAATAAATTCAGTATTAAATAATTTATGTTACTTTAAAAAAAAGTATAGAATTAAACCAGAAATGTAACAACATACAGCTGAATTAATTTCAAGGGTATGTTTAGATGGCAGGAGCAGAGAGATGTAAATGTGGCCTGCTTATAGACTGAACTTTCTATTTCCAGACAAGCTGGTTTGGAAGACATCATGGGATTATTAACAACTCTAAACTACTAAACTCTTCTGAAATTCCTTATATGCTTTCTTGAATTGTATTTGTTTAGGCACAGCAACATGCAAATTTAGTCTTGTGGCACCAGCTCTGCATCTAGCTGGACAATAAATAAAGTAGCCTATTTGTTCCCATCTGCAGAAACAGGCCACAAAATACCTTCCAAGGAATGTGTAGTAAGCAGGTCTAGGAAACCAAAGGCTTTATTCTCAAAAGCATTGTAAAATGAATTCCATTTCTTGGAAGGTGTCAACTTTTGGAAGGTGTCTAGTATTGGAGAATGCAAGGTTTTGTTTAGGCTACCAGTGCTTTCAAAGGGTGGACTGTACGGTACATGACTAATTCCTGAACATGCACACATGAAACGCAGAAGTTTATGTATCAATATATAAGCAATTGGAAATAGGCACAGAAAGTTAGGCTGGATAAAAACATGTTGACAGCAGAGCCATTACTGGTGGAGGTGTAACTTGTAAATTGTAATGTTATTACATTTCTAGGAAGGTTACCAGAAAAAAAGAAGTAAAATACAACCACCTAAATAACAATCCCTTTCATTTTAGCTTTTGTAGCGGAGCAGCTATAGGTGAAATGAACTCGAGACAAGAAATACAGAACACTTTCTGTAAGTGATCATGGTGTTAACATCTACCTTCTGTACAGTAGAGTAGTAGTTTCAGCATTCCTCAGGTGTGTGAGGAGTCCCCTTCTCTGCAGGGTTACAGAACTGTCTCTCATTTCTCAGAATAGTTCCTGTTACCCAGATCGAGGTTGATCCTTATACATCTATAGGAGAGAGGGACCGGAATCTGTCAGGAAGAAAAGGAAACCAGAGTCGAGCTTTCCAGAAGTGTTCTAACCACAAGTGGCCTCTGCACAACGTTTGAAACAAAAGGCAGGTGCCCTTTCTGTTATCAGCCTATGGGTATAAACTGGAGGGGGAAAAACCCAGACTACTGCGCTGCTACATTGTTCAAAGCTACGACCTGTTAACATATGTTAGTTGTACTCTTAAAATGATAAACACATTTACAAGATACGAAGAGAAGGGGACACTTATTTTCTTAACTCTGAACAGATTTAGACACGAAAAATTCATCTCAGTCATCAGAAAATGAGGCAATTCTGGGTAGAAACAGAATTTCAAGTACTTGAATAATGTTACATTTCGAAATTTAGCTGCCCATGGTGTCAAAGAAGTCATGCATGATTTTTGAAATTATGGGTTGGATCTTAGACGGCCAATATTTCTGTGGAAGCCATCTGGATCGCTTAAGTGCTTCACAGAATTGTGGACAAAATCTTACTCTACTAGTTTTTTTCCTGTTTGTTCAGAAAATACTTCAGTTGCTGCATTTCTGTATTCTGGGCAGTAGCTCCTATGCACCCTTACCCCGCTGCCTACTGTCCCTCCTGTTACTGCGCTAATTAAGGATGCTGGCAGCTTATCTCTGCTAAGTAATACAGATATAAGCTAACTTCACAGCATTATTTAGTTCAGTAGTGATGAAAAAGAAGCTTGGGCCATGACAGGGAACAGAAACTGGCAGGGGTTTCTTGATCTATACCTGAGCATGGAGGTTGCAGCTCCAGGAAGAGGAGAGAGAATCGGCAGGTTACAAGGTGGTGGTGGTGAAGTCTACCAAAAACTGGCAGCAGCAATGGTAGGAACCCAGGGACATTGGAACAAAGTGACTTGGGAACAGAATGTGATCTTACCAGCACTGACTGTGCCAGGTGGAATGACCATGGAATAAGCCACTAAAAATATATTTTTAGTAGTCACTGAATCTTGCTGTTAATTAATAACACCAAGAAGATACATCCAGCACAGCATGCATGTGGCTTTGTAGCCTTGGATTATTTTTTTAACAGACTAGAAATAAAGAATAGTTTTTATCATTTATTTGGCTGGTATTTAAAAGCAAAAACAGTCAAAAGAATCTTTTTCATTATGAACTATTTTCCAGTGTTTACATTTAATATATACAGTAGCTGCAAAACCTCTATGAAATGTAATAATGTCATTTCAGTTCCAATATATATGGGGAAGGCTGTGAAAACACGTGGTCTCAAAAAAGGTCATTTAGTAAAGTAGCCCATGAAAGCTTAAAAATCTTTCTGTATTCGAGGTTAAATAGAGCTGAAAATGTTGTTGCTGTTGTTTTCTTTTTTCTTTTTAAGATGCAATATGGAAAGTTAAATATATATGATTGAAACACAGCTGTAGCCATGTTCAAATCCACTATACTTAATGTTAGTGCCCTCAGCAAATAGTACCCATTCATTTTTTTGAGACCAAAAAGCCTCACCAAATAGAACTTACCTTGTGGTCTTGATTCTCTGAATTGAAGAATGAATTTTCTGGCTTTAAGCAAGAGTTTTAAAGAAGCAGGTTGAAAAGCAGCTGGTCAACACACCAGAAGCTAGCTGCTAATTGCAGCAGTAAGTTAATCAATGAAATAGCAGTTTAGCTTCTGGGTATAATCAAAAGAGATAAAAGACCACACAGAAATTCCTGTATTAGGCTATGACCAGCTCTTGAGTGGCATACATTATCTTCCTTCTTACACCTGTCTGATTTTGAGTAGGCAAGTCATGCATCTGCTTGACAGCTATTAACAGAATAAACTAACAACAAAAAAGCATTTTTGGGTAAGATCTGATATAAATATTTACAAAGACAATTTAAGGGAGTGTTTGTTATGCACTTTTGTGTTTGCTTTCAAAACATTTAACTCCAGGGACAGATGGCTTGTACAGTTTTATCAGCACTTGTGTCATTATATATTCAAGCAGCCAAGACTGATAACCAGCCTCATGGATTATGGATTTTTCAGAGAACAAATACTTTGGAAAAAAATACCTCACATATCAATAAAGTACTGCAGTGTGGAAAAACTTGATACAGAAATTTCAGTGACATTTTTATGAAGCAAAAGGAATCAAATTAATACAATTATAAAATTAAAGCAGCAGGAACAGGTTTTTAAGTGCTGTCATTGTATGTGGTAATGAAACAACACTGGAAAATTGGGTGAAAGCTATTTTTCAGCAGTGGTGGAGGAGAAAGATAATTACCGTTAAGGCAATGTTATTCTTTCTCAGTACAAAGAAGCCAACTCTGCAGTGCAAGCTACCCCCAGAAGATCTCTCTCCCATCATCTTGCTCATGATCATTTCACTTTACACTACTGAATAGGAACCTGAATAATAAGGAGTCCTAGAAAAGAATAAACTGTCTATACTTGAGAACATAATTACACAAAACAGAAGCTGAAAAAAACCCATATTGTTGAAAGACTGTCTCTGATTTTTCCATTTTGTGGGTGAGATCCTTTTTTCCCAAGTCTGTTTTTTTGTCTTTTCCCTGTTTCTCACAGTAGAACATTTATAGAGTGCCCTAAATCATGGTCAACATCATCATTATTAACAATAATATTTACAAAAACATTATGCTTGTATCTAAGGGCCTTAACTGGAGATCAGGTGTGACAGACACAACACACATAAATGAAACTGCATTTTTCTTGAATCAGTAAGCATGATCATGCCTTGTAGTAGTTCAACAGTAAAATAAAAAAAACACAAAAAAACCCTTTGTGGATTTCTTTTTCTCTTGTGATGGCTTAAACTAAAAGTGCTTAAAATAATGGTTGATAATTTTATATTAGTTTATATTATTTAAAGTCTTATGAGGCATTTTGTAAACTTGAACCTCACAATATTTTAATAAAGCAAGTAAATATTCCCTGTATTTTACAGATTGGAAAGCATGAGTCAGAGTACTGCAAAATAAGCATACTCACTTGAGTAGGAGTCCGAACCTGTTCTCAGTTCTGGACATGCAGTTCAGTCATAGATTTTTAAATACACGTAAAAGTATGTAGAGTTGTATAAGTATACAGTAAGTCTGTATACAGAGTTATGCCATACCTCACAGCTATTTGAACAGTTACACAGCTAAAAGAAGTGTCTTACAGGTGTTCCACTGGGATTTCCAGTCCTGTCCTAAAAAGATGGGGCCTCACTGTCTACAACTGTCACTTGGTGTGACCTACATCCATACAAAAATTGTAACTGGCCCACTACAGAGATTGCCGTAGTCTTGCCTTTGCTTGAAACCTCTGCATAGGTAAGGTTGACTAGAGGAGAACTTGCACACAATAATTAATTTTTGAAGTCTAAGTTGAACAGTGGTATTTTCTTACACAAAAAAAACCCTCAAGGAGCTCCTCTTCCTGGACAGGTGATCATCTTGGCATTGCTACCCCATTCCTGTCTGCTCCTTACAGTAACAGATACCTAAATATTCCAGTGTGCTACAGAAAGTTCATAAACTTAGAGATGCCTAAAGAAAAGGATGTTTAAAATCTATTCTGAATTTAAGAGCATTAACTGCCTTGAACTCTTATTAAAGAAAGAAAACCACATGAAGTAAATCTTCCAAAGAGTTTGACATGTAGTTTAACATAGGGCCACATGCATATTTAGTACGAAGTAAAACGAGCTTATTACTCATTTAAATTTTAAATGGAAATGGATGTCTTTTCTTTTGAAATTTATTTAACTAAACAGAATAAGTAACTTATCCCCTTCAGAACTGTAGTACTGAAGGCTCTCCTATTAACCTTTTATTCCACTGTAGATTGGAAGCACAGAGTGCATGCACTGTATTTCTTGAAATGTGTCATTCTGTGGTGAATGGTTTTCTTTGTGTTTTGAAAGTTTTAATCCTGCAAAACCTCTCCGCCTTGGTCAGCAAGATAGTATTGTACTGTGAAAGCAGGCAGGTTGAAAATAGTTCTGACATTTCTCACTCTTTTCCTCAAAAAATGGGAAAAAAAACTAATTACAATTAGATTTCTGTTGTCAGGGAAAAAAATCAACTTATTCATAGATTAACCTGTGGAAATGTTAACAATTTACAGTGAGTACTTCCTTTACTTATTATTTTTTTGGTTTTGGTTTTGGGGTTTGGGGTTTTTTTTACTAAGTACCTGCCTCAGTTTGATTATAACTTCATAGTAGAGGATTCAAGTAAGAGCTTTATAGAAAAAAGAATTTCTCTCTTCCAGGGAATTATTATAGTTCTCATTTTAGAATCAAAGATCTTGGTTCTCACTGAAATATTTTCTAAGCTGCTACTTTAAAGTTGCTTTTTCTTTTTTTCCTAATGGTTCTGGCTTAATTATTTCATCTTCTGTTGATCTAAATGGAAAGCAGCACTGATTCTATACATTTTTCATGTTCTAGATATCAGCAGTAGAACACATTCTTATATGGGAAATGCAGAAACAACTTTTATTATGTTTTATTATATTCTGTTACATCATCAGCACACTGTATATTCTCCAGATACTATCTCCAGAGGGGAGTTACTTAGAGATAACATTAACTCCGTACATTGTAACATGTAGAAACATACCTGGCTGCATTTTCTACATGTGTAAAAGCAGTGGGTTGATAATCTTTGGAACTTGCTACCATAACTTGTTATGTGCCAGTAAAAAAAAAAAAAAAAAAAAAAAACAACTGGGAAAGAATAGCAATTTCCGTACAATTAATTGGGATATTTCAGTATTCAGAAAAAGATCTGTTTCTAAAGGTAATTTGTTATACATTCATGGAGTACAAGAAAATGAAAGATTCAATTATATTGTTTTGAAGATACAATTTTGTTGCTGATACACCACTGACCTTTTTCTTGTGATTATTACTACTTTTTAAGATGGTTCATATTCATGCCTACTTGCTAATGCTCTTTCTCAAAAATCAATCTACAATTTCCTTCCTGTCACTGAGCTGTTTAATCGAGGAAGAATTGTCTCCTTAACTCTTTGAATGTCTACAGTAAGCAGTAGCCAGTTGATTTACTCTGAAGTCGAGACAAGGCATCTCAAAATTCTTGGTCAAAATTACAATACAATTAGCAAAGAATTATGACAAAGCATGTCTCAGATACTGAGAATTATCTAACGAAGACACACAAAGTGATTTCTCTGCCTTTTTCCTGGCTTGCCCTTCCTCATACATCCAGTCTGATCAGATGAGTAAATTAAGCCATTTAGAAATGCAGTGAGACTGAGAGGAATTCAGTGCCGCTGAAGACACGGGTGACCTGTCTGCTTGATTACAAGATGCCTGCAGCTGGCCAGCTGTGTCCTCAGCAGTGTGTGAAGAATTATGTGGATATTTAATATGCATAGTACTTCAGCAGACTTCATTTCTGTCTCCTGTGGTCTCATATTCCTGACTTAGAAAGAATTACGAGAACAATTCTTTCCTAAACTCAAGATTTACATAAGCCACCTTTTTTTATTTACCCCTTGATTTTTATGGGTGCATAGAAGTTATCTGAGATGTGTTTAATGGTCAGAAGAATTACAGATTTTATTCTCTTTCATGTTGTAATGTTTTGAAGTGTTTCATGGTTTCATATTAAATATGGCAAAGTTTAAGTACTTTCTTACTAGTTGGGAGTGCACATCATCGTTTTATCCACAGGGTAAATGTCTAGAACTATGCACCAAACTAAGTTTGTAAAATAATGGACATGAGAATGATCCTGCGTAGAAAACGTTCCTTTGGGCAAGCCCATTTTTGGACGGTGCCGTTGTTTCTCAGTTTGCGGTAGCTGTCAGCTCCCCGAGGCTCTGCAGAAGTGGAGTGATTTGAGAGCAGAAGAGCACACATCCAAATCGTAGGCCTTTACAAGCAACGTTAATTCTCACTCAGAATCTGCAAGGGTGTATTTACTTCCTCTGACATTTTCACCTACGTAACTATTTTCTTAGTGTGACAGAAAAAGGGCATTAAATTTATTCATAGTAGGATCTGGGACTGATAACATAGGACTAATTGAAATGTATTTCCACTTTTGGGAGCTATATAGGGAGAATATATAGAGAGTATATAGCCTACAAAGGAACTTCTCTCTAATAGAATGAAAATCTGTGTAGGATTAACCACTACAATATATTGTTGAAGAATAATTGTTAATTTTCTCATGAGGTATATGTATAAAGGTGATGCTAGATATCACAATCTAATACTATGTCTTTTTTTTTTCTTCCTCCCTCTTTCTTTTTTCTCTTTGTTTTTATTCAACAGATGGGCCTCTTGGTCCACGAGGATTAGCTGAAGCTACAGAGATGTGTACTCAAGAATGCCTGGTTTTGGGTCACTCAGACAACTGTTGGATGCCTCCCAGCCTGGGCCCATACCAACAGCCAAAGTCTCCTCTCTCCACCTTTGCACCTCAGAAAGAATGGGTTAAGAAGGACAAACTAGTTAATGGACACACATTGACCAGGACCTGGAAAGAAGATAGCAACAGAAACCAGTTCAGTGACCGAAAGCAGTATGGTTCCAGTGAGGGCCATTTCAACACTGGCAACCACATGACTGACATTCCTCTGGCCAACTTGAAGTCTTATAAACAGGCCTCAGGAGCTGTTGAGAGTCCAAAGGAGCACCAGCTATAAGAAATGGTTACTCTGGACCAATGACTTTAGCCTACTTAGACTTGCTAATACTATGTGTGTGTCAGAGCTTTATGTACTGGGTAGGCCTCTAGAACTATGCTTCACCTAGCAGAGATATGCATATCTTTGTGTTAGCGTCGTGGAAGGTATGATGTCCTGCAAGATGGAAGAGTGTTTCTACTAGTTGTGTGGTTTTGTTAAATAGACATGATTAAAATCTGCAGAAATCTCTCCAGTTTGCAAATAGCCTTTTTGTTTGTTTGTTTGATTTTTGACCCTGGACTGCTGCTACGAACAACAGAAGATGCATTTGGAGAGTGAGAGCGCGAGAAAGTTCAGTGGATTGCAATGATTGAAAAGCATATCCAGTTAGAAAATTGTGCTTTTGTTCTCATTGATCTATGCTGGGACCGTTATACTTGAGATAATATTGCAAACAAAGCAACTGAAACTGTAAACATTAAACCTGTTGTGCTATTAACAATGTTAGGGGACACTTATAAGTCCCTCAGTGTTCAAATACTTGTAAATAGAAAGTTATTACTTACAATTTTTGTGTACTTATAACGTTCACTTGAAAAGATATACTGTAGCATATTTCTGTGTTTCACAGTTGCTTTTTACTTTCTTTCATTTGCTTCCTGTTGTTTTGCTTTTATTTTCAGTGATGGTGTTTCTGTGTTAGTAGTCTGTCTGACACACAATGTTCCAAGGAACTCTAAACACTTGTGTTAAACCTGAAAAAAAGGAGTGATGGGGTGGGAGGGAAGGTTGGTTGTAGAAAGGGAAAAAAAAAAGATTTTTCTTTCTATGTAGGAGCAAATGGTGCCAGCATTCAGGTAGAATTTCTTCTTCTTCTTCCTTTCTTCTTTTTCTTTTTCTTTTTTTTTTTCCATTTATTAATTTTAGTATTAAGAAATGAAAGGACTTGTGTAAGGGCTTGCTTAAAAATGTAACATTTTTTTTAAACTTCCATAACGTTTCATAAAACAGGGAAACTGCAAAACAAAAGGATAATATTTAAATTTGTGGTGGTGGGTGAGAGAGGGAAAGCTGTTAGTTTGGAATCCTTGATCATACTAGCTGCAGTCTGTCATTTAATGAGTGATAGCTGACATTGATCTCAGCTCTAATATATGGAGGAAATTCTACAGGAGCAAAATACAGTAATCATATTTTTCCAATTGGACAGGTGTGTGTCTATACCTAAGACAGTTTGTATTGCTGAACCAGCAGCATTTGTGTTAATCTTCATCTGCGTTAACGTTGTAGTAACACAAGTGTTTTTAGACCATAGCCACAGAATATTTAATGTGTTGTGCCTTCATGATGTAACAGAGCATTCTCCTGGTAGGCTAGTTGGGGGAAGTAAAGGGTTAAATCTCTAATTATTGCCGTTTAACTGTTTGTTATCATAGTTGGTCATTGCCTGGCAGGTACCAATATCATGTCACCTCAGTCAAACCAGCAGAGTGACTCCTAATGTTATTAAGATCTGAGTTGCACGCAAAGCAAATCCAAATCCAGCATTTTTAGATGGTTTTTGTTAAGGCATGACAGATGATTTACACAAATAAATAGCATGCAAAAAACAAAAAAAGGTAAAAAAAAAAAGTCCTTACAGAAAAAAGCAAAATTTACTTATGCCACATTGACACATCAGTCTTAAAGTAATAAAGTTAGCTAATCTGAAGATTATGTTATTCTTACCAAAAATAGAACGTGGGGTTTTTTTTATTCTTTTGTATATAGCAGTTCATTAATTATTTTTTTTTTTACGTTTCTATCCCTCCACAGTATAAAAGGCATAAAAATGGGTTAGGGGTGCATTGCTTATTGCAGTACTTATGTCAGTTTGTGAGGGGTGTTTGATGACTTTGACAGAATAAATATCTAACCAATTATCCTTGTTACTGCTTTGCCAGTTCAACGTTATTTAGTTATTCAGCTCTTGCAATAAATGTTCTGAATTCCTGATTGTGTTGTGTTAGTTCTTGGGCAGATGCCTAAGGGACTTTATTCTTGTTAATTTCTCTTTTCTTTCTGTTGTTGTTGGTTTGTTTGTCTCTTTGTTTCATTCTGGATTTCCAGTTATTTTTCTATGCATATCATGGTCCATTTGGTTCATTTAGATATGTATAAAAATGGAATATACAACAAATGATAAATCCTGAGGGCCATATTCTGTCATTCCTATGGTAAGTAGGAACTTATTCAAAATGAGTTATTTGAAATAAGTGTTACATACCCAGCACAAAGGTGACAGAATCTAGCTCAGATTTGTTAGGCATACTTAAGCACATGTGATAAGCATCCTTGCATGAGTCTTTGTTACAGTGCTGTGGTAGCATATAGGAAAGTCAGCACTTACCACACCTCAGTCTTTCTTTTGAGAGTAAAATAGTCATATCAAAATACCGTAAATACTTCCTTACAAGCAAAAAATTGTATGGTTATATAATCACTTTTGTTGCAGCACATTAAAAAAAAAGAAGAAAAAAAATCCAAACAACCTTGGAAAAGATGAATCAATAAATGTAACCTATTTTTGAACGTGCTGAGTTTTAAAGCAGAGATCCCCTGATTTCTGTATTAAAACCAGAAATGCAATAATTATTTGAAAACCCCAATAGCACCAACAATTTTAAATTATAAGTGCCTTTCTAAACAGAATATGTTTGAAATAATTTCTATCATGGATAAAAAGTAAATAATGTGACTATTGCTATAGAGGGAGAACTATATTCTGTTCCAACCTTCAGTATTTTGTGCTGCCACCAACCTGTGCAGGAGGAACACAAACAAATATGATCTACATTTCTAGCAAGTGAAACTTCTCTCATAAAATTTCTTAAATTCTGTGTAATTTTAGATTCTTAAGGCCTCACCCAACTTTTAATTATTTATCAAAAAAAGGCAGAAAGAAAAGAATACAACAAGAAAATAAAATAAAATAAAAGAAAATAGGATAAAGAAGAAAGAAAAGAAAAAATAGGAGAAAGAAAAAAAAGAGAGGGAAGGAAGGAAGGAAGAAAATAAACATTTGCAGTACTGAGACCAGTATCTTAAACCCATTTAAGCCAAAGGAATGTAATGTTTTCCAGAGGTTTCTATGGAAACTGGATTTGGCCCTAAATATGTATACAGTATGTTTCCATTCATTCATAACCATTTGATTTGCTTCATCAGTAATACTACTGCTGTTGCCTAAACTGCACAAGTTAAGAAAAGAAAAAAGAAAACAAAGGGGGGAAAAAAAAAAAAGTTAAATCCTGACAGGAATTCAGATGAGGAGCTTAAAAAAAAAATTACTTACAAATCTCACTGCACAGAATGAGAAGACAACTGAATATTGGTGACAATATTTAAGTTTACTAGCTGTCAGGCTAGAAGTTACTTAAAATTATTGGTAACCTGGCATGACATGGATGCCTCTCAGATGGCAGTTCTAGCTTTTTTCTTCAGCTAGGAAGATTGGATATTCTTTGTGTACTTAATTCGTAATGCACACAGTTGAAAGACTGCTAAAAAGATGCATCAATGATTTTTTCAGTAGTCTTTTTTGTTTTCTGTCGCTGACCAAACCCCTTCGCCCAAATAGAAAATGGAAAGCATGCATATATATATATATCGGTATTTAGTCTCATTTATTCCTATGCAGTACCAACTCTTTCTAAAGATAGATGAGTCAGGACCTCTTTCTCAAGGAACTCTCTGGAGGCAGTTTAAGAAATACATGGAGCAGAATTAAGGAGGATGCAGAAATACACATCAATTTTAACAGAGATGAAAACTATATTAACAATACTTGTTTAATATGATTATTACCTTTTAGCAAGTTATTAATAGGAATCAGGATCAGAAATCATCTTAAGCATGGAGTACACTAAACTTTAATGGAGAAACTCAGGAAACTTTGGATACATATATGGCATAAGAGCAGGAGATGTATTTCTATGTGAAAGGAAAGAACAGGAGTGATAAAGGCTGATGTAGCTGACATGGTAAAACAAAGAAATAGGGAAAAGACGATCACAACGTTGATGAGAAGTTTAATCTTGGGATGTGAAAAAAGAGAGGCGCTAGTACCTTTAACAAAAGAGGACACTGTGAAAATCATGGGACATGGCAGTAGGTGATGTCAGGGATCCATGAGCCTCATGACATGACAAAAAGCATAGGGGTAGGATCTAATAGCCTTGGGCAGTAGTGTCTGATACCTCAAAATAAGTTACAAAACCATCGCTGCTTGCAGGAGAGCACAGCAGTGCTCTCAGCTGTATCCAGCTCAGACAGAAGAACAAGTGCTGTGATGACTGATTTCTTGTGCTCTACAGCACATGTGCCAATTCAGACAGCGAAAGCAACTAAGTACTCACGACGTTACCTCTGAATGCTCAGTTCTTTCCTTTTTAGTACACTTCTTCAGAATTGTGTTCCAAAGTCTCAACTTTATTTAATTTATATGCTTGCAGTCCTTGCTGCTGTGATGAAAAACTTCACAATGGAAACCAATTCTAGAGCAGAGCAAGGCATTTTACTGTACAGAAAACATGATACAATATCACCCAGAGGTGTGAATCAGCTCAGTATATCATGGACAGTAAAGCTCTAACTCAATTAGTATTAGTTTTATTAACTTTCACTGCTGATCACTTTAGTGGACACATCCATCAAATATAATTACCCCATAATCCAAAACCACCCTTGACTTTTCCTCTTGTTCCAGAAAAGCTCTCAATGGTAGATGCTTCCTTGTAAAATTATAAGATGTCCTTTTTCACACATTACTTGAGTGGAGTGACTTTTTCCAGTTTGGCTTCTCCGAAATACACCTTATATAATACAGCTGCTTTGTATTATAAACTGTTTTTCTTGTGAAAGCCCATTCTATACTTTGTTTTCAACCAGTTAGGCATAGTAAGATTGTAACACAGAGGGACATACTCTAATCCTTCAGGCTTTGTTGAACTTCTTAGGAGGCAAAATATCAGGACCTTTCCCATAATTAGTAATAGGAATAGCAAGTGCTTTATTATGCAGTGGACTAGCAAATGCTTGAGAAGTAACAAATTTATCTTTCCAGGTTTTTACAATACAATGTAGTTTATAAAATGAAATTAATGCTAACAAATGCATTTTTTTTTAATTGACGTAGACACATCACTTCACTGGACAGTAATAGAACTTAAGTGCTGATATGTATCCTCATCCTGACAAAATACTGTGCAGCTCTTTTGAAACACTGAGTACATCTAATTTCTTTAGAACACAGCAGTAAGCATCCTCTCCTAGAAGCAGCTTAGCATTTCACAGGACTGGGTCCACAATGAGAAGAATATCAGAGACATGCATGTCATATGCTATGTTTTGAAGCCAGAATGCTTCCTCTAACTGAAGCATCTCATGGCTCTAACTACAGCTTTAAGCTTATACTGCTACTTGATTGTACAATAATAAAAGTATGTCTTTAACTACCAGAAAGGATCTAAAATTTCACTGTAAATTATGAAAAGAAAGAACTGAAATAATGTCCCTCATTTTCAAAAATAAGTTGTTTTTATTTTTACCACAGCCATTCTTAAATCCACCTGTTGTGCCTAGGTATTGCAACACATTCTAATATTGCATGGCATGTAAATAGATACCTTAATTACTCATAATGATATGATTATATACACATATATAGAGAGAGATTATATATATATATATATATACTCACTTAAATATTACCAATCACATACTTACTCAGTATTATTTAATGGAATTTTGGGACTATGGATTTTGTTGTTTGATGTACTTTAAATTGTATGAAGCAGCATATTCTTAAGACTACCCTCACCAATGCTTTTGATTATTTATTCATTAAATAAAGTGCTTTCTTCTGCTTGTTATACTGTTTGTACAACCATGTGATAATGTTAAAATGGGTAAGTACTGTATGGGAATTATAACTGTTTCTTTTCTTGTCTAAATATATACCTATAACAATATTTATTAGTGATCTGAGTTTTAAGAATGTGTCTTTTTATGTGTTTACTATCTCCTTACATATGGTAGAAATTTAAGTTAAAGCTGGGACAACATTTCTTCATGTAACTCTGAATACCCCAATGGCTTTTAAATTTCCTTTTGCCTTTATTCACAAGTGAAATTAGGATGAGACCTGTACTTCAAATCAGCCATAAAATAAATGCATAATGCAGTAGTTAGGGTTTGGTTACTGTAGCTAGCGTAAGTAAACCTACATTCTTCATTTCTCAGGTAAAGATATATTAAGCTTCAAGTGGGTGAAGGAGAAGCTCTTCACTTGGAGGATAATATTTAGAACAGCTGATTTAAGAGAAGATGAGTCAGAAATCTTTACACTAAAGAGTGGGTTTTTTTTAATTTTTCACAGTCAGTTTCCATCTTTGTTTTGTAGAAAGCATCAATTAGAATGTGTGCTTCTTTGAGGAGCTCAGAACGTTTATTGTTGATAAAACTGTGAACTGGATTTGGTAACCCTTAGTTATATCAAAGTCAATGGGAGTTTTCTTGATCCTTTAAAAAATCAGTGTTTCACCAGCATTTGGATGTGCATTTGTGAGGAGGAAACTCATCCTCTGCTTTCTTTGCATTGACTGCAATATTCCATAGAAAGATTGTTCCCTTCCCTTCTTTCCCACCTTATTGTCTTGGATGCTTCCTGGACAGGGCTGCAGTGTCATGAAATGGTAGACTGAACTTGAAACAGATGAGGGTTCCTAGTACCCAAATTGGACAGCTCTTTTAAGTTCCTTGGTTCCTTTTTAGGAAATGCCAGATAGGCACTGTTTCCACCAGGCATTACCTAAGACTCTCTCCTACAATTTGCTTTTTCTCACATCACTTGAGAACCCACCTGTACTCCTCAAAGATTTCAACATTAAGCTGAATCTGTTCCTATGTTATGTTTACCTGTACCACATCCTTCCTAGGGTATACAGAGGTATTTTTTTTCCTATTTTTTTTCAGGTAGGGAACTGAAAGTGGGATCTGTGTGGTCCTGCAGCTATGTGGACATTTTTGAGAACTTATCATATGGGTACTAATAAAAAAGAAGGCTGATGACCTAATTGGTTACAATGGAGAACATGAGAGAGAGTGTAGCAGAAAGATGGATAAGGGAGGGGATAGCAGAAGGCTGTATGTGGTAGGGAAGCAGTAAACGATGGCAGCAGTGAAAAGAGTAAGTTTGAATTTGATGAGGAAAAATATTATGAAGGCCTTTAAAGACACGTTCTAAGTCTTCGTATCTCTGTAACACCATAAAAGAATACCCTCCTGTCTGTATAAGCTTGTCTACACACAGAATATTTAACACTATTTTCTTGTGAAAAAGGGGTATCGAGAATTATGGCAAGGCTGTATCATTCTTCTGATTAATTTCTGCCGTTTAGTATTCGCGTTCCTTCTAAGAAATGCTGACTTTTTGAGACATTGCTCCTCTGCCTGCCACATGAATATAGAGACCAGAAACAATATCATGCAACTTCAGTAACTGAACACTGAGTTTGACTAGTGAATTCTTAATATTAAATGCTTATAAACCTGTTAGCTACAGATAGCTTGCAAATAATCCATAGGTCTGAATGAATAAGAAATTATCTGTTACCAATTAGAAAAGAGAAGGAAAAAAAAGAAAAGATAATACATAAAAATTAAACTCCTGATAAACAATGCAGACACTTCTACCCCCCAACCTCCCACAAAGGAGCACATCTGATAAAGATGAAGTCTTAATGCCATAAAGTGATTGGTGCGGGTTTTTTTCCATGTGCAACATTCTGCAGAATTCAGAATGGGTTGTGAAGATGTTTGTGTTCTAATCTGATATTTAAATCAATTCAATGTGAAATTAAAGAACTTCAGGTACATAAAAACAAAAATCTGATATCACAATAATATAAAAAATATTTTTTTTTCTACTGCGAGTCACTATTTAATCATTACGCAACAAGTGCTATATCCTTCTTGCTGCTGGGTAAGGAGATTCTTTAAAGACAGTGCACTTCAAGTTTATAAATATTACTTTCTATTTTTTATAATGCAAGTTTATAGTTTGTTTTCTTTTGGAAAAAGAAAGTTTGGATTCTGTTTACCGTGTTTGTACTTTTGATTTTTTTGGTATTTCTTTTTAAGATTTTTTTTCAAGAATTTTTTTCAGTATTATTTACCATAGGGAATGGTATAAGCCTGTGCTCTTACTGCGTGATCTTGTACTCCTAGGACACTTGAGCTATCTTCAATAGGAAATTCTTCTACATTATTGATAAAGATCATGCATAATTACTGTCCACCATGTGGTGTTAAGCCCCCAAGAGACAAAAGAAAAAGAAAGGGAGGCAGCCACATAAAGACAACTTTTTTATTCACACAAAATACTGTACTGTGTTATGAAAGCAAAATTTACAATGGTCTATTCATTCAAGTCAGAACTACCTACTTACTGATGCTGACTGATTCAGCAACACACCCTTTGTTTCCTTTTTTAGGAACCCCACCAAATGAAATCGTGAACAGTTATGCTTCATGATGGGTCAAAAACCTCATTCTGAAAATGATCTGAAACATGAGGAGTCTCTGGATATACGGACTTCGAGGGAATGCAATCTTAGGCAGGTCTATGGCTCCTTAGTTTTAGGTCCACAGTGGAGCAACTTTTTAAACAAGTTCCCTAACATGTAAAGAGCTATGTTTGAAGATCTTCAGAAAGAAACCTTTTATTCCCAAGTTTAGACACACTAGCTCTCTGCTTTGTGGAGAATCAGAGTGCAGAACCTATTCCAAACTTTGCAGCTGACAGCTGCAAAGTCTCTGGATACTTTACCATATCAAATTACCCATCACTAATATTGAAACCCTGGAAACCTATAAGCAGAACAACAGTGAAAGAGAAATTGAAGTTAATACGTGAACCCTCTGGTTAAAAAAGAAGGCAAAGAAACTTTGTGAAAGGATGAGGGAAAGATAGCTACAAGATTTTTTGATGATTTTTTTCTTTGTAAAACATGTAGCTGCAGGGAAGTATATTGCTAATACTGTGGGGTTTTCTGTATGTCCTACTATGCATGGTTCGATTACCATGCTAAAGGCTAAACTCAATAAACTTACAAGCAACAGTTCTACACAAATATGCATTCAGTTAATATATGTTTTTCCTATAGGAAGTACAAAGAAATTGTGTTTATCTGCATTTCTAGACTATCAACTGCATGATTACTATTTATAATAAGCTTGCAGTCACAGACTCTGTAATTCTTAAGTCCTGAACAATTGCATAATTACTAATTCAACTACATTAGCATTGGGAGTAGACATGGATGATTTCAAAAGGGATACTACTGATTTAATGAGGTCTCAGTCTGTACATTTTCAAAATTACAGAAATTCTGTTTAACACCCATTGATGCTTTTGGGTATTTGAACTGCTAACCAAAAACAAAGCATTAAAAAATGAAAACAAACAGAAATGAGTATGAGATTGCATTTTTCATGATATGCAGCTACCAAAATGTTATTTCCTGACTATTTTCCAACAGTCTGGCTGGCTTTACTACAGACTGGTTGCTGCTGAATCTATTGAATACCTTAAGCTGCCATTTGTGACAGTGCTTTTGTATTTTGAATGTTTATGGCATTCTGATTGTGCTAGAATAAACATGACAATAGGCCATGGGCACAGAGGAGCTATTCTGAATTCATTGCCCTTCTCTTGTATTTGCCACCTCATTTTTTTGTGATAGGCAGGAGCTAGCTGATCACATCCTCAAGTTGTGGAGCTGGCATTTTGCTGAAAGTAAATAGTTGGATGGTCTGTCTAGAGAGGAATTTGTAAAATTTTGTGAAAGTTGCTTTTTTTGTCTTGAAGATCTCATTATTCTGCAAAGGTCCCTATATTAAAAACTCCCTTTGATTTCTGTAGGAGATGAATTAGCTCAAGCAGTAGTTTTCATGTCAGTGGCCATTACACCAAATAAGGATGAAAGGATATGTCATTCAGAGACACCGTAAAATCCTTAAACTCACATGCCCCAAGTAATCATGCTGCGTAACCGACAATTATGTAGGTAGAAGAGTAAAGGGGAAAAACAGTCTTAATGCAGAAAGATTCAGACTGCCTAAATTATAGCATGTAGTTGCAGATCTACCACACAGCACCCAGCTGTGCCTCAGCACTACCTCTTCCCATCAACACTAAAATTAACATTGACCTCCATCAGTTTCAATATTTTTTTGGTGCTACAGTGTAGGCTCTGCACATGTTCATAAATTCCTTACACATCTCTATCCAACAAGCTGCTCGTGGACTTAGGCAAATACTGGCTTCATCAACATGTTAACTGGATAAAATCAATTAGATTCTTATCCTCAAAACAGGACACCTGAGCCTAAATTGCAAGTGTATGGGGAAACCTTAATATTTCCTAAGAAGTGAAAAATGGTGAGAGCTAAATCACAGTGTTTGCATTCCAGCCAACTTCTGAAGACCAGGCTGAGCAATATGAACCAAGTAAGGGTGTCCTCAGCTTGCTTTTTAGCCCTGTCTAGAAACAAGCATAGGTAATATGGGAGACAAGGACTACCTACAACTTTCTTTAGCATTACATAGAGATGTTATGCTATATTAGTCCCCAAATAGTAAGCATACAGTAAAAGGAAGCTCTTTGTTACATGAGCTCCTATGGCAGAGTTGTAGTGTAGGTGGCAATGTGTCACACGTGGGAGGACCTTCCCTGACTTCTTCTGGCCCATCCTTAAGCATCAACACAGCTGTGCAAAAAGGACCTCTCTATACTTCCACCACTGAAGGACCTCTCAGCACCTCCACTACTGTTACTGAGGACAACTGACTTCTTTAGACATCCTGGGAGAGCCCTACCATCACTATGAAAAAGCTAGGATGAGCATCGGAGTGTAGACTAATGTGTCCTCTTCAAGCCAGAGCACTCACATAAGGAGTGCATATACTGCCACTGGAGAAGGAAAAAGAAAGAGTAAAAGGTTCATCTGGGAGACCTCCTCAGATGTGACATGTATTTCTTTTCCACCTTTAACTTCTGCTAGTGTATGAAATAGGCGCAATTATCTTTTGATATCATCTGCCTGGTTGTTCCCAGTCTTATTCTAGTAGCATTTCAGCCTTCTGGCTGTAAGAAATGGATGTCAATGTTCTCATGCAGTCTCTCAGTCACTCTTCCTACCTGTCTTTGCTCTACTGCAAAATCTCCTAAGATATCCAGGGTGAGTGAAGTATTTTAGAAAATCCTAAGTCTCCTAACCCTGCAAGACCTGCTTCTCTCTGAATCTTTGTAACATTGGTGGAAAGGCCACTCCTTTTCATCCTCTACAACCTCATGCAATGCACATTGGCCATGAATTCAAAGTTTTGCACAACAAAGCATGTCCCAGAGACGATGTTGAATTGCTTCAAGACTTGCTGTAGATCACCTATACATGAGCGCAGGCAGTACCTCCATATTTTGAGGGGAAAATCCAAATTTTCAAGGCTGTCACAGGGTGTACACTTGTAGATAACTATACACAGCAGCTGCTTTCACTGTGAGGGTTTTTGAAAGGAGCAAGAAACCAGGATAGGATGGGATGAGTTTGACTGTCTGTAAAGAAATGGAAAAAGAGGAAGAGAAAAGAAAGATGTTATATTTAATGTTTGTGTTTGCTGTACCTAAGATCAGATCTGATGTCTTCTCAGGGAATGTTTCTCTGTGATGTCTGAGACTATTATGCTTGACACAGGAATTGTACTGCTAGACCTTGTAAATGTTGATGCAGATATTATTACTCTTCCCCCACCAAAAGTAGGGAAAAACATGGAAATAACTCAAAAGAAGAAGGAATATGTAGTACAGTTTTGAGCTGTCAGACTCATGAAGCAGGTGGACTGCTGTGTATATGCTGTAAGTGAAAATCTTCCCCAGAACTCTGGAAGATTGCTTGGTGACCCAGAAATGCAGGCTTGCTGGTAGGAGTTAGAATTGTTATGGCAGTGCTAATTCAAGCTTAGAAGAGGGGTTGTAATACTCTGAGAGGCTTTCACTTATAGAAATATTTCTTGACTTCAACACTGGCCTTAAAACTCATGAGTTCTGCTGGAGTTTGAGGCGGCCAGGATGTCTCAAATTCAATAATGCTCCAACACAACAACCACCAACCAGGGTCCTGGACATCCTGATGTACTTAGATCACTACTTTTCTAACCTCTCTGAACTGTAACTTGCCTCTTCTCCCTTGTCCACACACAGCACCTCCTCATTTCCCTGTCCAGATTTTGCTCTGTCTGACAGTACATCCCCACACAAGTTCCTGTCTAATCACATTAGCCACGTGTTGCCAGACTCAACCCTGAATTTTCTTTAAAGCCTGCCATTATCTGTAAGTAATCTTCAACTAAGCTGTGGGTCTTCTGTGTCAGTCAACTCCACTTGCACCAAAACCCATGTGCCATTTGTTAAGGTCCTTAAAATGTCATTATAATTCAGGTATCAGGATAGTCATGCATGGCTGCAGACTGAGTAACAACAGAACCTGGGTGTCTCCCCAAAGGTTTTATTTTGGATGGTGTTAATTGGTACTCACAGTCCAGGCAAAACTGAAGTAATGAGTGAGAGCATATTATGAATACATCTAGAAGTGGGATGTTAATTTTAATGTATGTATGTATATGTGTGTATATATATATATGGACATCTACAACCCTCAAGGACATCCACTTATAGTCAAATGAGCCATTTGTGGTTTAATTATCACAACCTATTGTAATAATTATTTTGAAAGAAAAATAAGATGGAGTTTTTATTTTCATTTTTTTTATTTAGTCATGAGACTAATGATTTCCCTATATGTTTACCAACATCTGATAATTAATTTCAAACAAGAATTTCAAAGGCAAAGTGTATAAATACATAAATAACAAATAGTAAAAAGACTATATAATCATTCCTGTACTGGCTAATTTGAGTTGAATAATGTTAAAATGCCATAGAAACTTTTTATTTTAGTTGTTACGTTGAAGAGTTTCATTGTAAATCCGGAATGAAATTGAAGGCATACAGAGGTCCAGGAATTCAGACACTGAAAGCCTAATCTCAAATCTATTGAAGTTAATTAATCCTCTTCTATCATCATTTAGATATCAAAATAATTTCATGAATAAATCATTAGCTTGACTATCTAAAGAAAAAATGTGACTTTAGTTTTATTAATTAAAGTGAGGCTTTGGAATTAGTACCTTAACATCAACTTAAGTGTAAGACTATGTCTACTAGGTGGTTTTCACAAAAGAATCCCTTCTCTGACATTTACCAAATTCTTTTTGGCACCTTGTCCTTCAGGAGTGAAGAGAATACTTCTCATTGTATTGTCCTGAAATATTGTAAGGGGTGGAAAAGAAAAACAAACAAACAGACAAACAAATAAACAAAAACCAAAACCAAACACAGTGCATTACTGGAATGCCTTTTTCCAAATGGTTTAATGTGTAGTAGTAAGGGTTGCTGCTGAGATTTTCTTTTTTCTTGAATGTCTACTTTGTTTGCTATTGGTGCAATACTTCTGCTTAGATATGCAGGATCACAAGCATCAGAAATGCCTCTGAGTTGCCAAGTTCAGATTTGCATTCTGCCTCCATAGGGGAGCCAGATCCAGCCATATTAGCCTCCTCTGCTTGCTCTCTGTAAGGAAACCAAACACAAAGGTTAGCAGTGAACACTAATGGCCTCTTAAATGGAGACATCTCTCCTTGAAAATGTGTTAGCAAGATCATGCATGCTTCTGCTAGTAAGTTCAGGTTCAACTGAGTCTCTTCAACTTGAACTGCGGTGTACCAATCTTACCCATCTATTGTCCTAGCAATTTTTATTACTTGAGGTTGTGTTTCAGTGTATCCTTGAAGTGGTTCATCTGTCTGTCCTGGTTACATGCTGCTTCTTCAAGTCCACAGCACACCAGCTGCTGCAGGATGCTGTTGTCTTCTATCCTAGATGTGTGACCAGCCCAGTGCAGCTGTTCTATGATGATCATGGCTACAGTCCCTGGAACATGGCTCTGCTCTGAAACTTTCTTATTGAAAATTTTATCCTGCCATCTGATGCACAATATGGTCCACAGATGGTGCAGATGACAATTGTCTAGGAGTCATATATGTCGTCACTAGTCCATGTCTTCATTTAGCAAATTGGACAACAGTGAAGCTTTATAGACTCTTAATGTGATCTGTCATTTAACATTGAGCTGCTATTTGACACAGAGTAGCCTGCATCCTGAACCTCATGGTTCAGCACAGAAAGTTGTGTTTTTTCTTGGACTTTTTAGAAGAAAAAGAAAACAGTAGAAGAACGAGGGGAGGGCATATTATTGTATTCTTCTAAAGGTTTGTTTGGGATTTTTTTTAGTATGGTTTCCATTGTTTAAAACAGGAAGTATTCCACTTGACATTTCTGTTGAGAATCAATGCTTAACAGGTACAGTGCACTTGTGTTTCTTATTTATTGCTATAACTCATAGGTCCTTCACGTAAGGGCCAGACTTTGATCACAGCAGGCAGCAGGGAGTTAAATGTCTTATAAATTTGAGTTTGTAGATAAACAAGTAGGCTGACACTGACAGAAGACATCTGCTTATATGTAACAAATGCTATATATAACTAATTTTACAGAGCTTATCTGTCATATTCATAATGTTCAGGACAATTTAAAAAAAAAAGGAAAATTTTAAAACAATAACAAAAGCCCACCACATCTGCTAACTTATCAGATTTCCCCTCTTTGCTTTGTCTATAACATAAGGGGAATGTTTCATCTCAAAGACTGCCTGCCTTCCATTCCCTTGCCTCTGAGGAAAGGACAACTAGTAAAATCTCAAGATCATATTGGGCTAGGCTTCAAAACCTTTATTTTATTGTCACTGTCAGGCTTTAAGATTGCAGGTGTGGTAAGCCCTCTGCCAGTCAGATGGATGAAAAGCAGTTACTTCTGCAGTGAACCTCAGTTCTACAGTGAGTGTTTTTGTGGACCCATCATCCTGAAAAGAAAGGGAGAGAAAAAAATGTCTGGACATTCTGTTCCTGCCTTTCTATAGCCTGTTTTAAGGTTATAGAATTAAAGGTTAAATTTTATGTATGGATGATGGAATTTCTCCTTTATCTGTTTTTATGGAAGAGAGTAAATGAAAGCTCTCAACTTCAAATTACACTATCCTATTTCATTACTGGTATAGAGGATATCTTTTTCTTTCAGGTCTATTACAAACTATTACAGACTGTTGGGGTTTTGGTTTTTTTCTTCCCCCTGGTTATAATCTACATGACTGTGGATGACCAGAGCTGACTGATGATTTAGGTGATGGCACTGTTAAATCACATACTACTTCCATAGTACTTTTTCTTTCGCAAAATTTTCTATTTTAAGATTCTTTTCTTTAAAAAAAAATAATCTAAATTACAGACTGAACATATGTTTCCATGAGCTTCCCAGGTGTTTAGCCTCAGTGACTACAGTTAATTTAGAACCCAGAAACATATATGAGTAATTCAACTCAAATTATTCCTTATGATGTGTTTTGCCTGTAACATACCTTATCTTTTATTCAATGAATCTCCTCCTCATTTGTCTAAATTTATTAGCTCCCATTGGAGTTCTTGCCTTTTGTATTCTTCTCTGAGGAACTAAGCATATAACCCAATGTATTTTATAAAATTGACTTAACAAGTATATGGGGTCAATTAGGTTTCTACTGGTTTGCATACTTGGCTAGTTCCTTTGAATACTAGATCCTTTCCAGTTCTTTGCTTGAATATGACTGTACCACAGTCTGCATGCATTCCTGGGATGTGGGCATCAGACTGTTTGCCATCTTGTCCAGACTAGTAGGTAATACTAGTGCTAATAATGCCCAGTGTAAGCCTATTTCTAGTCTGACAATGGATCTTTTTGTCCTGCTCTGAGGTTTTGTCTCCTGAACGGCACATCATCCACAATAGCCTTTAATCCTCCTCCTAATCACATCTCTTTAAAGGCTTCATAGAAAGTCCCCAAAATGGTGTTTTGAAACCCTGAAGTATATGTACTAGTTTGTCTTTGTTATTTTATTGGCATGGCTAGAAATCTTTGACTCACTGTGTACTTGCTGCAAAATATAAAGTCAGTCGACAGAAGAAAAGAAGAAACAAAGTGCTTCCTAAAAAAATAAAATAAATCATTAACTGCATACTCCAGCAGACTCTGTTGACTTTCAGGCTTTTTCTCCTTTTGTGGCTACACAAACAAATTAAGTTCTATCCTCTGTATTCTACTCTCCATTAAATATTGCTATTATGCAGTGGTAAGACTTTTTCTCATAAGTAATGAATAACATTTCCCTTCCTTTCCCATCCATCCTCTTAGGACCAAAACCAGCAGTGAGTGAAAGGACTCCCAAATATAAATATTTCAAAGGAATTGAAACCCTTCCTTTAAGTATGCAACAAGTCTGTTTTTCTCTTTCAGGACTTATTAATTGTATATACTTGTTTGTTTCTGATTTTAAAATATCCTCAGAGGACGTGCCAGAAATTTACAGCACAAATACAATGTGCTACAGAGGAATTGCAGAATATCACAGGCCATCTACATAGGTTTCACAAATACATTTCTGATGCTTGATCTGTGTCAAGAAAAACCCAGAATTTAATCACTTAACGGCATGTCTGTGTAGATGTAAGAAAAGGTCTAGCTGATACTGATTTGGGGTATTAGGACTGACTCTTCTCTCCAAAACTCTTTAAGTACTGTTTTCTAAGCTTATGTTTTAGGGCAAGGATTGAGTTTTTAGAGTTGAAATACAGCACAGGTGTTCAAAAGTCACAGTCACTGTAGTACTACTAATTCAGCTATGTCACAAATTCCTATTACTATGTTTCTAGTATCTTGTTAAAATTACAGTAAACTTAATATAGATGGATTATGCATATTTTTTCAAATCATACAAACTTCAGATATCAAGTTCAATAGTTTGTTTTTGCTCCAGAAACCAAGGAAAAATACATCCTTGGAAAATGAAACAATTGTTTCATGAGGAAGGGAGATACTGAGGCCTAATCCTCCACAGAGCTGCATCTGTTTTTCCACAAGCCTTCTTCCTATATCCCCTGGTACAGACCTACAGAGCAAAAAGAGCACATCTGGAACTAAACTTGTGCTGATTGACTATGCAATGCACTTGATGGATCAACCAGTTTTACAGTAAGTAAAAAGAGGTTCCTTACCTCGGAGAGGAAAGGAGCACCTCCAGTTTAAATGAGCTGAATTTATGTGTATTTACAGTTAAATATTTAATATATTTTATATATCTCAACAGACTTTTTGAGTGGATTGAAGACAGGCTTTTTTCCCCCCAATCATAACATTTTGACATTAAGATTTTCAGAGAAGGCAGACACTCTATACATTTAAACAACCTTCAAGGCTCAGGCAATTCAAATGATAAGAATTTCAAATGTCTCATTGAGTCACTTTGCCAGTTCTTCCATTGCCTGAAGATGATAAAAATCCTGACTCATTTGAGTTTCATTTTTAAGGCAATTTTTAAAAGTATGATGATAGATCACTTCATTGCATGGTATTTCTAGGGGTTTAGTGATGTGATTTGTGTCTTTTAGGGTAAGTGTGCTGCACGTTTATTGACAATTTGGGTAATCTTATAATGTTGGGGGTGGTGGGGGGGGTGGTGTGTCTCTCATTTCTGAAGATTTCCCAGTAACTGAAGGGTTTTCTAGAGTTTTTGCTGTAGTAGTTTGCTAATCTGCATCCTACTGGGAGAGCATTTCCACATTACATTTTGGGTTTCTTTGCCATGGTAGGTTTTTTCCTGGGTGGTTGAGGATTTTTCTTGGGGATTTTCTTTTCTTTTCTTTTCTTTTCTTTTCTTTTCTTTTCTTTTCTTTTCTTTTCTTTTCTTTTCTTTTCTTTTCTTTTCTTTTCTTTTCTTTTCTTTCCTTTCCTTTCCTTTCCTTTTCTTTTCTCTTTTCTTTTCTTTTTCTTTTCTTTTCTTTTCTTTTCTTTTCTTTTCTTTTCTTTTCTTTTCTTTTCTTTTCTTTTCTTTTCTTTTCTTTTCTTTTCTTTTCTTTTCTTTTTCTTCAGTAGTGGATTTTTTTTTAATACTTTCACCTCTGAAAAGCCTTTTGCTTTGATTTTAACCTTATGCTCTTTTGGAGAGATGCAGATTCATAGAACAAAAAATGGTATAACCGAAAAAAAAACAAGCAGTTTATTTTTGCGATGATGTAAATCTATGCTTTTTTAGGATTTCTGTTAGAAAAATCACAGGGAAGTTCCATTATTTATAGAAATAAGAGAGAAGGTTTTTTTAGGGTAACAATTACTCTGACTGATAGGAAATGATAATTTCTATAGATTTTTAATGTAAAAAGAAGGCAATTTAGGGATGCTGTTATGCAATAAATCCATTCACAGATTCAAGAAAGGTCTGAAACATTTTTTTTCCTGTAGTTCATGTTGTTACAGTGTAGGGAAATGTTGATCCTTACCCTTACTACTACTGACTATTTCAACAAGAACTAAAGGAATTTTCCTGGGCCGGTTCTGCCACCTGGTACATCTCCGAAACAACTCCTCCCCCTCTCCACCCCCCCACCCCCCCCAGTATCCCAGACAGTCCAACCACCCCTAAATTATGAAGGTGTATAAAGAAGGGTTCTCTATAAGGAAAAAGATTCACCCTCCGTTTTTGTATCTTCCCCTTCAGCTTAGAATTAGAGAACCATAGAATCATTTAGGTTAGAAAAGTTGTTTAAGATCATCAATTCCAACAGTTAATCCAGGACTGTCAAGTCCACCACTAAACCATGTCCTTACGCGACACATCTACAAGTTTTTAAAATTAAATTTAAATTTTAAAATAGTGATTTTATCACCTCCCTAAGTAGCCTGTTCCAATGTTTCACCATGCTTTCAGTGAAGAAATTTTCCATAAGATTCCTAAGATTCCTAAAACACAGTCTAAACCTCCCCTGGGGCAACTTGAGGCTGTTTCCCCTAGGTATCTGGGAGAAGAGACCTACACCCACCTGCCTACAACTTCCATTCAGGTAGTTGTAGAGAGCAATTGGGTCCCCCCGAAATTCATCATCTCAAGGCTAAGCAGCTCCGTTCCCTAAGCTGCTTCTGCTAAGACTTGGCTCTAGACCCTTCCCCAGCTTTGTTGCCCTTCTCTGGACACGCTCCAGCACATTTATGTCCCTCTGGAAGTGAGGGGCCCAAAACTGAACACAGTATTCAAGGGGCAGCCTCACCAGTGCCCCGTGTAGAGGGACAATTACTTCCTTTGTCCTGCTGCCCACGTTGTTTCACATACAAGCCAGGATGCTGTTGGCTGCCTTGGCCACCTGGGCACACTGCTGGCTCATGCTCAGGTGTCCATCAGCCAGCGCCCCCAGGTCCTCTTCTGCCAGACAGCTTTCCAGCCACTCTTCCCCAAGCCTGTAGTGTTGTGTGGGGTTGTTGTGAGCCACGTGCAAGACCCGGCACTGAGCCTTGTTGAACCCCATACAACTGGCCTTGGCCCACTGGTCCAGGCTGTCCAGATCCCTCTGCAGAGCCTTCCTGCCCTCAAGCAGGCTCAACAATCCCACCCAGCTTGGTGTCATCTCCAGACCTACTGAGGGTGAACTTAATCCCCTTGTCAAGATCACTGATGAAGACATTAACCGGACTGGCCCTAATACTGAGCCCTGGGGAACACCATTTGTGATCAATCACCAGCTGCGCGTAACTCCATTCACCACCACTCCTTGGACTTGGCTGTCCAGCCAGCCTTTAACCCAGCATAGAGTACACCCGCCCAAGCCATGAGCAGCCAGTTCCTCCATGAGGATGCTGTGGTAGATGGTGTCAAAGGCTTTACTAAGGCCCAGGGAGACAACATCTGCAGCCTTTCCCTCATCTACTAGGTGGGTCATCTTGTGGTAGAAGGAGAGCAGGTTTGCCTAGCAGGGCTGCATTTCACAAACCCCTGCTGGCTGGGCCTCATCTCCTGGTTGTTCATGATGGCACTCAGGATGACCTGCTCCATGGCCTTCCCTGGCCCTGAGGTCAGGCTTATATTTCCCTGGATCTTCCTTCCAGCCCTTCTTGTTGATGGGTGTCACACTGGCTAACACCCAGTCTTCTGGGACCTCTCCAGTTTGCCAGGACTGTTGATGAATGGTGGAGAGTGGCTTGGTGAACTCTTCTGCCAGCTTCCTCAGTACCCTCAGGTGAGCGGATGCCATCTGGCCCCATAGACTTTTGTACAACTAAGTAGTTTAGCAGGTCACTAACTGTTTCCTCCTGGACCGTGGGGACTTCACTCTGCACCTTGTCCCCGTCTTCCACCGCATGGGGCTGAGTACCCAGAGGGAAGCTGGTCTTGCTGTTAAAGACTGTGGCAAAGAAATCATGAAGTACCTCAGCCTTTTCCTCATCCTTTGTGGCAGTGTTCCCTGCTGCATCCAATAAAGTCTGCAGATTCTCTCTAACCCTCCTTTTGTTGCTAATGCATTTGTAAAATAATTTCTTACATTCTTTTATGTCAGTGTCCAGCCTGAGTTGTAGCTGGGCTTTTGCCTCTCTAATCTGGGCCTTGCATAACCTCGTGACATCCTTATAGTGCTCTGGAGTTGCCTGCCCCTTCTTCCAACGGTGGCAAACTCTCCTTTTTTGCCTGAGCTCCAGCCAAAGCTCTCTGTTCAGCCAGGCCAGTCTTACACAATGCTGGCTCATCTTTTGGCACATGGGCATAGTCTACTCCTGCACCTTTATGATCTCCTTCCTGAAGAATGTCCAGCCTTCCTGGATACCTTGGCCCTTCTGAACTATCTCCCAAGGGACTCTTTCATCCAGGCTCCTAAACAGGCCAAAGTTGACTCTCTGGAAGGGTAAGATAGTGGTTTTGCTGACCCACTTCCTTCCTTCCCAAGAATTGAAAACACTATCATCTTGTGATCACTATGCCTATGTCTTACATTACTGAAAGAGGTGGAGCCCAGGAGAGTGCCTTGTGTAACAAACTGGTGCTTTTCTCTTTTTTCTGTTCATTTTGTCTATACATATAGACCAATATGAGATGCCCAAGCATGAAATCATCTACAAATCTATAATCTAATGTACTTTCTTGGGTGGGACTGAGACCTGGTTTCCAGATGCAGAAACATTGTATTCATTTTACATCCTACGGTTACATTATAAAATGTGGGAACAGTCCTATGAGCCAGGATCTCAGCTATATATTTTTTGTGTGTACATGTAGTATATAGGTATTATGTTTGATTCTTTTCTGAGTATAACAGGGATTAAGATTTGATCAATTCAAACAAGTCCCCCTGATCTTTGTAACAGGCAAAAAAACCCCAAAAACCCAAAACCACAAGAAAAAAAGTCTTAAGAATGGTAATTTCTGTCCTGCTATGAACTCCTCTACAAACACCAAAGCTCTGGAAGTGTTAGCAGATTACTCCAACTCCGTGCACCATCTTCAGTCACAACTCCTGTCTAAAAATTCCTCTGCTGAGAAAGGAAAGGAAAGTAGAGCTGTCAGGCAGCATAGTCAAAATGCTCACCCATTTATATGGAGGCCTCTGCTGAGGCCTCAACACAATCAGCTCCCTGTTTGTCTACAGCCATCATCTTCTACAGAAGTTACTTTAAGCGCTGAAGAGCAAAAAAATTGTGAGCTGCAGATTTTTGACTCCTTCACTGGGATATAAAGCCAGCTCTCCATTATGCTTTTGCTCCACTTCTCACACAGGGAAGCATTCATTCCTATTTCAGCTAGAGACAGCAGAACTGCCTATGCATGGTTTTATATGTATCTATATCTGATGAAGTTTGTCTGTTGGCATGCCTTGATCTTTAAACTTTCTTCAGTATCTTTATTTTATGTAGCCCCTAAAATATGAAATAGCTCAGCTGCCTTAAGTTTTGGGGATTTTTTTTTTCCTGATGATCTATTTTCTGAGAACAGAAAATATTTTTCCTAGGGCTGATTTGAAAGTATTGTTGGTAAACAGCGTTTGTGACCTAAACTAACACTCCTGGCAGGAAATCATTCAAATAGAATAACTGTCTCAAAGGGATACATGGTCTGGGGGGCAAACAGCAGTGCTGTTTCACACTGAAGTAACTTAATGAGACTGTAGAGACAATCAGGAAATCTGATAATTTTTCCCCCTTCTTGGATTTTTTGTAAGAATTTTATAACAGAAAGTTGTGACCTATTAGGGTGGAATGGGAAGTTTAGAAGAGCTCTTTTTAAAAAGGGAAGTACTTTAATTTCATATGCAGAAGCACTATGGTTTTCATTGTTAAGGCCAAAAGCAGCATCAACATTTCTACATGACACGAACCCTTACCATAACTTTTCTGGGAAAAGAAACTGTAAGACTGCTTGCAATGGCAATCATGCAGAGAGACTCTGCAGGCAAACTTCTGGACTTACTCCAGTCATTACACATTTGGAAAGAGCTTCACACAAAGGTATTCTGTGCATGAGTAGTCCAGAGGAATAGATTTCTGGACCAACTGGTGTGTAGCTAATTTTAAAAAGTCAGTTTACCATAACAATTATTTTATGGGCTGTAGAGCAGATCTCATTAAAGTGGGGAGAGAATCATAAATTAAAGGAGAACCAAACACATTAATATGTCTAATACTGCCTCTTCTTAACAGGAACATTACAAATGGTAATGAGGACACCGTTTGTCTTTGTGGGGGATGGTGGTAAACATGGTAAAAAGAGACAAGCGTTATATTCTCAAGCACAATTTTCTGATATTATTTCTTCTGTACTTTTTTTTCTATGGTACTACATAGCAGATGTTTTGTAGTCAGAGACCCCTGCATTGGCACCCTCATTATTTTGTTAGGTTACTTACTTATTAGCATATTACTTCCTCCTTTTTAGAAATGCCTATGTATAAGTTAACCATATTTTGCCTCTGCTGGAGCTTGGAGCATTCAATTCTCATTACTATCCATTCTCTCACCTGTCTTGCATTTTTGTTGCTTTTTCATTTTTGTGCAAGTCTTAAAACATCTAAGCTCATCTAGTTGTGTGTAACATGTACAAGTGCATGTATGTTGATATATTCACAAGCTATTTAAGGTGATAGGATAAAAAGGCAATAAAAACCCCAAAATGAAAGATACGCTTTTTTTCCTATGAATCTGAAAGCATACTTCTCTCCAGGAAGCTCGTAAAGTAGATCCAGTGTCCAGAAACACTACAATGATATGTAAAAATTTGGGGTTCACTCTAACAACACAGTAAATCACTGTATGGAAGACTAAAGATCACCTGCATCTGCTTCAATGTGGTCAATAACTGAATGACTAAGCTTTAGTTTTACATCCTTGTTTCCAAATGTAATGTATTTCTACAGATTCATCTGTATTTACAGTGATAATTATTTAAAATATTAAAAAAATACTTTTTCCTTTGTTTTCAAGTGCTATACTTATACATTTAACTTTAACTTCAAAAATATGTGCGTTTTTGTGTACCAATCTCATATAAAAATGAAAGATCTTTTCACGGTGCTTTACTATTCAACTTTTATTCTTCCAGCTTCAGCAGTAAGTATTAAAGAACAGCAATAGTAGTCAGCAGGAGTTTTCCTATTGACTTCAATGAAATCATACTTAGATCTGAGCTGAGTACATTTGAAAAGCTTACCCACTATTAAGCAATTCTGAAAAACACCACAGGGGTGCCTACAAATCATCATTTGCCATCCAAAAGGGAGAAAACTCTTCTCGCCCTTTTTTAATAATGTAATAATAGCTACTTCTTTCATACTGCTTTTATCAGTTGGTCTTGGATCTCTGTGCGGGCAAGGTTGATTTCATACTTCCCACTTTATGGACAGAGAGATGGAGACACAATCGGGGAAATGATTTATTCACCTCAGCGTTTGTGCAGATTTTCAATACTGATCTAAGGCCCAAGATGATTTTACAAAGAATAGTGCTTAAACAAAAAAATACTGTTTGGGAAAATGATCATATGAATCATGAAACATACTTGAGGTAAAATGATGTCTTTGGTGTAAGTGAAGTGGGTACTGTAATCACGGTAAAACTACTTAGAGTGCCATGCGCCTGAGCTCAGACTGGACCCTCAGTGATGCGTGGCTCCTCCACCCTGCCCTGGCTGCTGTAGGGTCTTGCAGTAGTGACTGAGTTGAGTAGTTCTGACTTTTCAGAGTATGATAAATAGGACAAAATTGCTAAAGCAGACTTGGTCTTTCCGTAGCTTTCTCTCAGGTGTATATGTCTTTGGGGCACTCTGGGTCTGCTCATGCCTAAGAAGTAGAAAAATTCAAAATAAAAAAAAAAAAAAAGAGATGCTGCTTTAATTCATATGAAACAGCACAATAGTTTTCATTGTTAGATTGAGAGAAGTGTTGGCTTTGTGACTCTGTAGTGACTGCACATAACTTTGTCGAGAAAGCAAACTGTAAACCTACTTTTCTGATGCCTTTCCCCTCCCCCCCCCCCCCCCCCTCGATCGTTCTCATTTTCAGTGTATTTCTGTCTCCACCTGTAGGTGTTTGTGTGTTACCCTGGGTGTGTAAAAGTGTTACTGTATCTGGTAAAAACTCCAGCAATGAAAACAAGCATGAAATGAAGACTGAGCCTCAGCTCCAAACACCTATTTTAGATTTCTGCTTGTCTGTCGTATGCAGACGTACATGTCAAAGCTTTCATATTGCTAGTGGAGCCTAGAAAGAAATTCAGCTTGCAGCTTGATTCAATTACCTATACATAGATGCTTAGCACTAATTTGAGACTTCTAAAGATAATCAACAAGGCTGCATGGGTCTGCATATATGGCACAAGTCCTATAGGACACAAATCCAGAAACGTTGGATAGATGCTAGCCAAAGTATTCTTACAGCTCAAATTGCAATAGATATAAACATGTGGGCAGCTGAACTGAGCTGATTATTGACCATAATGTGAAATCATAATTTTAATACATAGACATACAGATATCCTTATTAAGGTTTCATCATTAAAAATTGAATTTTGTCTCCTATAGCACATATATTATATGAGTTTGTGGAAACCAGATTGATGGAAAAGATCAAGTAGTATTCCATATTTATTTTTTGTATTTAACAGACAAAAATTAAGAGTCAATCCAGCGCTTCTAACCAGTTTACCTGAAAATGATGCAGACAAGAACTCACATAGCCATACAGTCAATGAGCTAACAGACTTCAGTTCAGTTCAAGAGAGTAGCAACTAAAGTCATGGTAGTTGGCCTGTGCAGCCTACTTTGATTTCCAGTGCCTTACCCAGAGAGCATGATACTCCTGCAGGTGTTACGCTATATTTTTTATCCCTGTGTGGATATCTCAGGTAACCTAGAGTATTTAAAAAAACAGTAGTTGTTTTCTGTGTTTAGGCAACTGAATTAAGCCGTTAATGTCCTAGCTACAAGGGAAAATAAATAGTATTGATGTCTGAGTTTCTTGCAAAATGATGCTAGAAGTAGTAGAGAAGAAAAGGTAGTATGTAACAATAGGCATAAACTTATCCATACTTGTGCTAGAAAGTATCATAAAAACAATTTGTAACAAATAATGTGCAGAGGATGAGGATATTTATCAGGAGAAATGTGCCTCACCAAAGGACAAAGTCCAGACTTCAACAAGTTGACTAGTTGGTAATTAGTAAGTGAAATTCCATTTATGCCTTATAACATACATGATGGAACATTTTTAAGAAAATAAAGAGAAGAACATCCACAAATGAACAATTGAAAGACAAGAATACTTTGATGTAGAATTAATTTAATCTCTTTGTATTTCTATAGCTTCTCACCTAACAACTTTGATCATAATTTATTGCCAATGGAGAGAAATAGACACTTTCACAGAGCCAATAACCCAGTCTTCTTTAGACAGCTGTGTTAAGGTGAGATGAATCTTGCTTTAGAACTGTTTCTCTCTGCTAAGTAAACTGACAACTTTCCTCTTCTTTCTTTCATGATGAAAAGCAGGTCTCAGGCAATGCTGTCATTTCACTTCATCCCCTAGAGCTTTCATTTGTACGGTCCTGTAAAATCTCTGTTTTCGCTATTTCGTATGTAGGAAAGAATCATTGAAAAAATTATGGCACTTTGAGTTTAATTGACATGACCATCCTGAACATTCCTGGACATGTATCTTTATCTTCTTCAATGTGGCTGCATCAATTTGACAATATATGTAATAATCTGAATGAGTGTCAATCGAATAAACATCAAACTGAATAAGGCATAAATAGTAACAACAGGAAGAATAGGATGTTCATTATGGCTTCTAGTAAGGAAAAATGCTGGCTGGTGGGCAAGGAAGGGAGAAGTGAGGTCTGCTTCATATACTTGCAAATTTTCTCTATTATCATCTTGGACTAGTTTAAAAACAATAATTATCATTACTTAACAAAAAGAGAGACAAAATATATCTCAAACGAAACATCTATGTGACATTGTTCAGAACGGCAGGTACCAGCAAAAATATTACTTGTATATTCATTGGGGCATCTGGACACTACAGGGATAAAATAGTAGAGACTGTTTAGCTGATCGATAGTAGGAAGAAAGGTAAAACTGTGCTTTAGTGTTAGCTCACAGAGGTCAAAAAGGAAAGGACTGAATTCTGTTCCAGACTCCCTCATTGCCTAGGTATGTTATTAGCAGGCTGTGGTTTGATCAATGTAAATAGACTTATAGAATTTCACCCTTAGTCTCATTATCCTTAAAAATCTATTCTGAGACTGATCTAACATTTAAATACTCTGATATGCTAACAAGAAAAGTATTTTTACAATTATAAATATGGTTTGTTTTTGTTTGGTTGGGTTTTTTGTTTGTTTTTTGGTTTGTGTGTGTGTTTTTTTAATTATTAGAAAGCTGATGGTCAAAGGAGGAAGCTATAAAAAAGACTACACGAGTTGAAAACTAAATGAAAAGACATAACAGTTTCCAATGACAGCAAAAAAATCAATAACACAATACTAGCTGTCTTCACATTGGCTTGTGTATTTGGACAAGATTTCTGGAAAAGAAGATTAATTTGAACTGAAGCTAGACAAATCACATATGTAACTTAAAAAACTATAAGAGAAAAAAAGAAAATAAAATATGTAACAATGCTGAGTCAGTCTCTGCTTTCTCTTGATCACTTTTGAAAAAATCATCATTTAGTAATACTATTTATTTTGCAAATTTACCTGTCTTGTTCTGCTGAAGGAAGAATTTATTGGGTTATAAAGGGCAAAATTATAAGCTTAGTTACACAGATAAAGCCAAAAATTTAAATTTGCCTAATAAAAATACATAGTCATAGCATTTTTTGTTGTAGTGCTGGATACACAGAGTACAATTGCCATTTCAAAATTACAGGGTTTTTTCCTTCAGTATTATTCCTTGAGATAAATTACTCTGAAAAATTGTTAACACATGTTCAATGTCAAAAAATGTCCAAATATTACTATATATTTTTTCCTGTGAAGAAGAGAAAAGTTCATAAACCATATGGCAAAGGGTGAACTGGTTACAGATCTTACTGTAGCATGCCTCTTGAGCATTCATTTATTTAAACTGCAAGAAGTAAATGAAACTTACTTCCTCAATGTTGAATGTGTTTGCTGACCTCTGCTAGGGCCAGAAGTACTGCTGTGTGATGCTGTCACTTCCTTCACAGTTGTAACTTGGCACTGTGGCTATTTTCCCTTCGGCAGGGATCCCTTGATTTGGTCAAAGATCAGAAAGCATCGCTTGTGCCTGGTATATTTATAAACTGACGTATGTTGTGAATCTGAACCTTGACTGTCCAGGGCAATAGAATGAAAAATAACAGAGTTTACGCATGCTTACTGTCCTCGTTTTTGCTGGGATAGAGTTAATTTTCTTCTTGGTAGCTGGTACAATTCTGTGTTTTCAATTTAGTATGAAAATAATACTGATAACATACTGATGTTTTAGTTGTTGCTACATAGTGCTTACTCTAAATCAAGTACTTTTAAAGTTTCCCATGCTCTGTCAGTGGAAAGGAGTACAAGAAACCGGGAGGGACACAGCCAGGACATCTGACCCAACTAACCAAAGGGATATTCCATATCACAGAATGTCATGCTGATTATATAAACCAGGGGAAATTGGCCAGGGCTGGCCAATCACTGCTTGGGGACTGGGTGGCATCGGTCAGCAGGTGGTGAGCAATTGTACTGTGCATCACTTGTGTTTGTTGTTTTGGGTTTTTTTCCCTGGGTTTTATTCCTCTCTCTCTCTCTCTCTCCTTTCCATTATGATTATAATTATTACTATTATTGTTGTTGTTAGTATTATATATTGTTTCTTTTATTAAATTGTTCTTATTTCAACCCATGAGTTTCACCTTTTTTCTGATTTCCTCCCTATCCCGCTGGGGCAGGGATGGGGGACTGAGCAAGCTAGCTGCATGGTACTTAGTTGGTGGCTGGGGTTAAACTGTGACACCTACATATACACTTTTTTTTTTCTTTCTTCCCGCCCCCCCCCCCCCCCACAAGTGGCCTAGTATTTTAAGTCTGTCCCTTGATTCATTCATATCCCTTTGTTCCAAATCTTGTTCAGACATTTTAAATACTGCATTTAAATATTTTAATGTGGCATGAATTAAGTATTTTTTTCCTGTCTTAACCACTTCCTACACAATGAAATTGTCAATTCCTATATAACAGTGCTGTTTTGATTCATTACAGTTTGCTTACCGTGTTTTCAAGCAGCATTTTGCTTTTGTTGCAAGATAAACTAAAATTAATGATCCAGGTATAATTCTGCTGTTGGTCAGGTTGCTTGAAATGCATCTGCATTCTAGTTACAGGTACCTGTTTGTAACTAGTGATTATTAAGATAAAACATTTATTTGCTTTTAGTCTTTTTACTAGCACTTGTCACTAGCATATTTTTTTTTATTTAGTAGCAATCTAAAAGCATGATTCAAAACAAGAATTGAAGTGTTTGCACTGTGAAATGTCTGTATAACTTCACAAGCACTTTATCTGTTCTCAGTGCTATGAATACTCCTCAGTAAGAGTAACACTTAAAACTTCAGATTATTCTCAACCAAATAGGTTCCTATGTAAAGAAGTACAATTGAGCTTCATACAGTTACTTTATATGCCTCAGCAAGGTAGTGTCTTTAGAATACATGAAACATCCACACTGAGGTTATCAGAGGGTAAAAAGTAGGCATGGTGGACATAAGACAACTCAAGAGAAAGGAAGGCCTGATCTGAGTGCCCCAAACCCAAAGGTATTCATTTGATATCCTACAGTTCTGAAAATGTTAAATGGAAGAATTATTTTGCCACTACAGAAACATTAAAATCTTCTATTAGCTAAGTCCGGAGAATGGCCACAGGGTATTGACATTCAACAGCCTCAAAATGCATTAGAAATTTTTATGTGGAGCTGAAAATTGCTCTCATACTTCAAGAAATTATCATTGCTTTCTGTGGGTTCAGTTATAATTTTAGGTTTTGATCAGAGGAGTTTGCACTTCAAGAGGACAGATTGTTGCCAGAAACTCCAGAGGAAAAAAACAAAGAAAGAGGAAAAAAAGCCCCCTGAAACCAAAACAAAACACACTGTGGTATTATATGTTATCAGAGTTTAAATCCACAGCAGAAAAAAACGGTACTGACTTGATACCAAACAAACTTTCAGGGATGTGCTGAACTCGTGAAATTGACTTAATTGAAGCTTAGTCTTATTTCAAACTAATGCAGACCCAGACTTCCTCTCATTCATGAAGACAATCCTTGACTTCATATCTGTACTTGGTGATCAGCATCTGGCTAACTTCATTGGTTTGTAATTGAATCTAGGCTATTATTAAACTGACAAAGCTCAAGATACTTGTGAACTTTCATGTCTAACTTAGGCACTGTGGGCTATACCAAAACCACCCCTATGCTTGGGGTTTTTTTGTTCCTATTTCAGTAATTCATATATTCATATATATAACATAATCATACATACATACATGTATATATATAATTAATATATTAATTCCAGTATTCATATATTGCTTGTAATACATACCACACAAGCTGAACAAAGCATAAATGGCACAGGAAAAAAATCCAACTACCACAATTAAAGACAAACATGGCATGGTAAATCAGCCAATAGATTTGATACTACTGTATATGATGCTCAACTTCATTTAAATTATATTTCTTGTCTCAGTGTTGGTCTGGTTTGCAGTAACTTTCTTATGAAATAAATCTGTTGTTTATAGTGATTCTAGATGCTAAAAATGCTGTAAATCAAAACCAAATTAGACTGTTAAAATATTTACTGCAATTTTTTTGTTACTTTAGTATAGTTCCCTCCTTTGAAGTCTGCTAAGACATGAAATATGTAGGGAAGGACAATGTACTTCACTTTTACTTATCTATCACACTTCAGAATATAATGTTAAAATAGTACAAACAAATTAATCAGTATGCTAGAATTCTGAACTAGCATTTAGTAAGAGCATAGTATTCACAATTGTCTTTCAGTTTCCTTTTGTTGCATCCATTACATGTTTTCCCAATGAATTTAAAATATAACTCTTGCTACTACCATTGTATATCATAATATAAAATATCTTCTGCAACACTCTAGGCAGGATAGGCATTATTTTATTTAGTAATGGATGTTTGTACCTATAAAAGTCCGTACAGGGGGAAACTGCAAGATCAAAATTTCCAGTTGTTTTTTTTCGTTTTGTGTCATAAATTGCAAGAAATTGCAATTCCTTGTTAGATGTAATTTCATGATGACAGTGTGATAGTAGGGAAAAGTATATCACTGTACTATTGTGTTATTAGCACTCTCCTTATCAAAATTTTACTAATGAGTCCATAAAAATTGATCAATAAATATGTACGAGTTTATATACTTTCAACTTTATATCAAATCACGTTGGCTGAAATATTACAGTAGCCAATAAGGTAACCACCTACCCATTTTCACTTTCAGTTTTGCTATTATACTTTAAATTGTAGCATTGCTTTTTCTGCAGCATTATTGTTTCTGAATCCAAACTGCCAAAGATCAGCTCTGTCTATAAGCCTCTTTTCAGCTGTCTCACTTTTTTTTTCCCATTTTGTTTTGTTTCTCATTTATAAATAGAAAAGGGTGTGGAAAAATGTATTTCTATTCAAGTGAATCCGCTTCTACATAATAAAACAAATGCTGCAATGTGATCCCTTTCAGGCAAACAGCTCAGGAAAGCAACTGCAAGCTTTTTCTTACCTCACTGCTATGCTTTATTGCTGAAGTAAAACACTTCAGGGAGGTATTAAATATGCATGCTATTCTTTTTTCTAATTTTAGTGTGAGAATTACCCTCAGAACTGTGTTTATACAGTATGCAGAATACAGCAGATCTGTGGCAGAGTTAAGAAACCCGTGAGGAGGTATCAAAGTTTATGCATCTTACTTCAAATTAAATCTCTGCATCAGCAGGGTGTTTTCCTCTTATCTTTTATAGAGGCAAGGAGATGGGTTGAGAAATGTCTTAGGTGCCTTGTGCTTCTTTGTCTTTTTTTCCCTTTACTTTCTGAAGCTAAAGAGACCTGTTAAAACTGTTCATGATAAGCTTTAAAATGTTATTTGCTATCATCTGTTTTTACAGTTCTGTGAGATATTTTGCTTTTTCAAAGAGTCCTGGCTTGGAATAATTTTAAGTATCTGCATCAACAACAACAACAACAAGCTTTACATAACTGCCTTTTGTGAGGTTTTAAGCTTTCATTTTGGAACTAAAGTGCTCAATCTGAAGTCAAATTTTGCAAAAACTTCATGTTTCAGTAGGGCTTAATATTTTTTTGTGGGGTTAATTTATAACAAACAGTGCCCAAATTCCTTTTCCAAATAATACACTGACTATTTACTTCTTTATTTGAAATTGGAAAAATAATATAATCTTTAAAAAATCAAAAAATGGTGCTTAATTAATGACTTAATTCAGGGAAGCATATAAGTACCTGCTTCACACTGATTACTTAATTTGAGCACCATCAAAGTCAGTGGGAGTTAAGCACCTCCTTAAAGTTAAACAAGTATTCATATGCCTAGAAACAATGTCGACAAATACGTACTTGGGGCAATATATTAATTTGCTCATTTGATGACACTGCAGTACAGAGGAATACATTCATTTGCTCATTTGATGACACCAAATGGGAGCCAGTGAACTCCTTACAACACAGACCCAATAGCTTATTAAAGACACTTAACTTTTTGTAGGATACTAATGATCAAACTTTTGTTTCTAGGCATAGATAATCTCCAGAAAATAGATATTTCGTTACTTAGTTAAATGCTGTGATTTGTTAGGTTTTTTTGTGATCATGCAACAAGAGATAATTGCATGAATTGCAAAGTGAATGTGAGTGCCTCATTTGGACTGAAGGTCCTGCAAACATGTGTGTACATAAAAACTAAGTGATGAAAAACCTAATGGTCATTTCTCTTGAAGGCCTCATCCAGATTCTATTAAAACCTTTGGAAAAATTCCCACTGACTTCAGTCACCATAGGAGTCTGCTTTTACAGGCTTTCACTCAGACAATGCTCCCAGGGGACTCTGTACATGGCGGAGAGAGACCTAGATAGAAAGTGACTTTGGCAACAGACTAATTAGAGTAATTGAATGTATTTTCTATTTGTTACATTAACATATAGCCTTTCACAAGGTGAGGTCACATATAAATGACTTTCATCCAAACTGACAGCAAATCCATTTGAAAAAAACAATTCTCTTCCATTAGGTCTCTTCATGGTGTTGTGTACAACCCCATGAAGTTGGATTGTATGAGATAGACTCAGTATGAAACAGCTTAATCAAATATGGCAGCATCATACAACTGCATTAGTAATACAAATACAACATATTTTTAGCATATCTGCCATTATCAATCCACTGCTGGACACAGGACTCCCCGCGCCTCACATCTTCTGCAGTACCTGGCTAGTCTGTACCCCTGCTGTTCTGGCTTATCTACCAGGTTCTGTCTCTCTGTGATTCTGTTTAGTCTCTTTTGCTGGGATTCCCATGCTTTGGCAACCATTCCAGAACTGTCTGTATCAATTTGTCACCTTTCCTTTTGGTGACACTCTTGTACATTGCCATTGCTGTTCTGGGTCTTCTCATATGTTACTTCACATTACTGTCTAACCCACTGCTTTTGCTCCCTGAATATTAACATAATTATTATTAATAATTTATTACATTATTTGTGGAGCAACTTATATTTTTGATAATTTGTTTCACACTTGTGGAAATAACACAAACCTACCTATGAATGCTATGGTATAATCCTCTCATTTTTTAGGCAAATGTAAACTTTTCAGGAGCTAATGTAACCTCCTTAATATGTCAACTTGACAACTCATTGTGAAATCTCTGTTCACTGATTCAAAACCTATCTCACACAACTACTTGAGTGATAAGATTCAAGTCTGCATTCACATCTGGCCACCTTTTTACCAGAAATACATTGATGAATTTAAAAGAATGAAGCAACTAAAGCAGTCAGCGAATTAAACTGATTTGACTTAAGATACACAGAGATGAAAGGATGGTTAGTATTCACAGATTTGCTAAGGGACAGCAACAAAGCTTCATGGGAAGTCCCTGGCTATTGCTCAAAGATGTACATACCAAAGACAGAAATGGAAAGGATCACAGAAATCCTGTTCATGTAACAGGAAAACAATACAGTGAAATTAAAGCAAAGCTGTGAAGATCAGAGATTTCCAAGCCTGAGATCTGGTGTATTAGACTATCATTGCCGTGGGGGAAAAAACAAAAAACCAAAAAAACCAAAAAACAACTATGTTAGTGGGATTATTTAAGTCAAACTGTAAAAAGTATAAATACATGGGGATAACAGTGCAGACATGAAAGGCAGGAGAAGATTACTATTCAAAAAGGAAGTACTTCTAATATCTTGATTTCATGTCATACATACTAGAGACGGAGGAAGAATGAAGTGAAAAACAAGTATATGCTAAGGCTGAATCAAGTAAGAAATATAGGATGCTTAGATTGTCTTGCTATTGTAAAGAGGGCAAGATTGGTCACGGCCTGGATTTCAATCAACAGAAATCCCTCTTAATTAAAATTTAGTCCCCTATAGCCTCTTTAGTGCCACACAGCATCTCAGTCTGCCTACTGTCCAGGACTGCTTTACCCTGAAATTCATTACTTAATCTTCTGAGCCTGAATGCTCACTTGCCAATGACAGTTAATTTGTCATGCCTGCTCAGAAGTGCCTGTTTTGAGGGAACATGTACTTTTCTTCAGGTTGGAACTTGGATGTGACTCATATGCATGTTCCAAGTCCACCAGGAAACCCCAAAACATAAATGTGATTTGCCACTGTCAAGTTTGTGTATGAACATCATGTCTCATTTGATAGCTGTGATATAGCGTAAGCTTGAAGTAGAAATTTATAAGCTTGTTTTTTTGACCCTGTCAGACGGAAAGACTTTGAACTTGTATCTCCTAGGACAATGCTGTGACAACCAATCTGTGGAGTATCCTCAGTAGGAGATCTTACATATTTTGAGGCTAGATCACTGTGCAGTCATGGATGAGAATGTAATGAATTTAGGAGGAATGCAAACTAAACTTACACAACAGTTAGGGCTCACATGTAGGGATGGGATGAAGTGTAGAGACACTATGAAAACCATGGTAGGCTCAGATACTATTTTCAACTTCTGTTTTGTTTTGGTTTTGGTTTTGTTTTTTTTTATTAAAAAGAAAAATCCCTACTTGATTAAGTTTTATCCTCTGAAGGTGATGAGAAAAACTGATTCAGGTAGGTGTGTATGCCTAGCATTTCTCACTAGTTCTTATGCATAAATTAGAATGTGAATCTTCACTGCATCTGTAGGGAATTTGATTACTCCTCTTCTTGAAGGCATCTAAATTTTTACCACAATACTGTTTATATTGTGTACCTGAATTAGAAGATCTGTGTTCTACCTACAGTGTTATTTCATTAACTGAAGGAACTGAGGTAAACAAACATGCACAGATATTGACTAGTAACCATTTGTCTGAGCTGAAAGTGTATTAATACATGACATGTACATTGACATATATTGGCATGTATCGATACTGTCAATGATGAAAATTGGGAAAATGACCACATCTGGCTCATATTACAGCATGATAGAACATTACATATGAAATATGGTTGTTATATTCAGTCAAAAAGCAAATAAATTTGCCTCTAGCTGAATAGGGAAGAAGAGTTTTACCCTTTCTGGAAAAAGAAATGTACCCTACAAATGAACAGAGATGAGTAAAAACTGGAATAACAGATCTAGTAGAGAAACAGAATAGGGAAATGTAAAATGAGAGCTCTTATATGTCTTTAATCTTTTTTATGAATTTAGACAAAGCTCTAAGTTTTTGGATTTTTTAAAATGAATTATTCTTTCTTGAAATCTGTGAAAATAAAGATTTTATACTTTTTCTTGATCCTTTTGTTAAATTTTCAACTATTTGTAATCTCATTCTGGTTCCTCTTAACCAGTAAAGATTATGATAGCATATTGGCTTAGTTATGATAACATATTAGCTTCAATAGGTAAGGAACATACTCTTATATTGAATGTGTTTAAAGAGAAGACACATTCTATTAAGCACACATTTGAAAATGGGCATATGTATACACAGAAGAGTCTAGTCTTTTGGGAAAAGAGGATTTAATATTTCTTATGTCTGGGACATAACAAAAAATTATTTGGTCTATTTAAGAACTGATTTGGGCAGATAATTAGCTCATTCTATTTAACATCTGGTCTCTTTTATGTCTTCTCCTGAAGTTCAAGGACTGAGGGCTGTATTCTGTAGGACCGCTTGGTTACGAGTTGAATGCCAACACTTTCCTACCATTGTTATTATTCCTGAAGTCTTTTGGATGCATTGGTGTTGTCATTTACCCCCAGCCAGCAACAAAGTACCACACAGCAGCTCACTCACTCCCTGCACCCCAGAAGGATGGGGAGGAGAATCAGGAAAAAGGTAAAAATCATGGGTTAAAATAAAAGCAATTTAATAATTGAAGTAAAATAAAATATAATAACAACAACAACAATAAATGGTAATGAGAAGGGGAGAGAGTGAGAGAGGAATAAAATCAAAAAGGAGAAAACCCCAAACCAGCAAGTGATGCACAATACAGTTGCTCACCACCTGCTGACTGACACAGCCAGTCCCTGAGCAGTGATCAGCTGCCCTGGCCAACCTCACCCAGTTCATATACTCAGCATGACATCATAGGGTATGGAATATCCCTTTGGCTAGTTCAGGTCACCTGTCCTGGCTGTGTCCCCTCCCAATTTCCTGTGCCCCTCCAGCCCTCTCACTGGCAGGGCCTGAGAAACTGGAAAGTCCTTGACTGAGTATAAACATGACCCAGCAACAACCAAACCCATCAGTGTGCTGTCAGCATTGTTCTCACACCAGAGCCAAAACACAGCACTGCACCAGCTACTGAGAAGGAAATTAACTCTATCCCAGCTGAAACCAGGACAACTTGATACTGTCTTCTGGGATTTTCTGTAACTTCTTGTCGCAAACAGCTTCCTTACCAGCACTACTTTTATATCCTGTTTTGTGATGAAGAGGTTTAAACTAAATAAGGAAATAACTTAATGGAAATCTGATTTGATTCTGGTGAATCTAGCCATGTGAGAAAAGTTCCTCTGTAGCTTAGTGCTGTGTATCAGTATGACCATTCCTTCAGCCTGCCTTAACAGTGTCTGCCTGGGCTGTTGCAGATTCCTTGAGCTTTAGTCACCTCTAATACCAGCAGTGGCCTGGCTCATAAATTCATCTGCTCACCCCAATCTGTAGGTTTTTTAGCTCTCTGTATTGGGTTTGTGTGGCAAGGTTTTTGTAGCAGGGGGGTGGGCTACAATGGTGGTTTCTGTGAGAAGACACCAGAAGATGCTCCCATGTTGGAAAGACACAGTTCCAGCTGGCTCCAAGACAGACCTGCAGCTGGCCAAAGCTGAGCCAACCAGTGATGGCTACCGCACCTCCATGATAACATAATTAAGAAATGGTTAAAGGAGTTTAAAAGGATTAAAGAGCTAAAAAACCTCTGTGTAGCAGCAGCTGGGAGAATGAAGTGAGAACATGTGAGACAAACAGCTCTGTAGACACCATGATCAGTGAAGAAGGAAGGTGAGGAGGTGCTCCAGGTGCCAGAGCAGAGACTCCCCTGCAGCCCATGGTGAAGGCCATGGTGAAGTAGGTTGTACCCCTGCAGCCCATGGAGGATCATGGTAAAGCAGATATCTATATCTATACTGCAGTCCAAGGAGAATCCCATACCCGTGCAGTTGGATGTGCCCTGTAGAAAGCTGCGGTCCATGGACAGTCCACACTGGAGCAGGCTCCTGGCAGGAACTGTGTCCCATGGAGAGGATCCCATGCTGGAGTAAGTCTTCTAGCAGAACCTGTGTGTGACCCCTTAGGCGATCCATGCTGGAGCAGTCTGTTCCTGAAGGGTGCACCCTGTGGAAAGGACTTGTGCTGGAACAGTTCATGAACTGCAGCCTGTGGAAGGGACCCATGCTGGAGAAGTTCATGAAGGACTGTCTCCCATGGGTGGAAACCCACAATGGAGTAGAGAAAGAATATGAGAAGGGAGGAGCAGCAGAGGTCAAGTGTCATGAACTAACTGCAACCCCCATTCCCCATCCCCCCGGTGTTGCTCAGGGGGAGGAGGTAGAAGAATTGAAAGTGAAGTTGAGCCTGGAAGGAGGGAGAGGTGTGGAAATCTTTTCTCATTTCTCATTATCCTATTCTGTTTAATTGGCAATAAATTAAATTAATTTTCCTGAGTCTGTTTTTCCTATTATGGTAATTGGTAAGTAATCTCCCTGTCCTTATCTCAACCCATGAGCTTTTTGTCATATTTTCTCCCTCTATCTTGTTGATGGAGGGGGAGCAATAGGGCAGCTTAGTGGGCATCTGGCAACCAGCCAAGGTCAACCCACAACTGTCTCATAAAGTGCCAGTCAGGAAAAGGGTCAGTAACAACTTACCTAGGATCAAACATGTCCACCATATGTCCACCTTGGTTAAACACATCCACAGACATATTCTAGTCAAAACACAACAATGTCTCAACTTCATAGAATCTGATCCCAAACTATAATTTATAAAGAAGATGTGTAGGCTTAGAGATTAAATCTTAGCTACAGGTATAAATGGTTTTGTTGCTTTTTTTGTTTCCCCCTTCCAGTTCTATTATTAGTTGTCTCTGTGCAGCCTACAAGAAAAGAAGACAGAGGCCAGAGTCAAAGACTTATATGAGTGTAAATGGGTGTATAAAGGCCAGGACTGAAAAGCAGCAGTGAAAATTCTTCTTGTATGGCTTTTCTGCATGGTGAAACTTGGTTGCAACAGTACTTGTATCAGCTATTTGCCAATATCAGATTACTTGGAAGTTAAGTCCTTACCCAGTGCTAACTCTGAAACATGAACTCCTGAAGACCACTCTGACCAGAAGTCCTTTCCCTTGAAGAAAGAACTGACTAAAGAAAGAACAGTTTCTGACTAAATAGGTATCAAACATAGTGATAATCATAAATACTCCAGGTAGAAATGATGGCAGCAAAAAAAATCACACAAACATAGCTTTCTGTTTATACTTTTCTCTTTAAGATATACAGTAGCCGTCACACTGTAGTTTGCAGAACATCACTCCTCTGAACTGCAGTGCATCTTGTCCCTGAATTCTTTTTTCATACATCTGTCATATTAGATAAAGTATCAGAAGCTTCTCAAAGGGACAAATAATTTATGAAGATACCTAACCTGTTTTGGAAAACAGATGTGGTTTTTTGAAGTGAGAATGACAGAAAAGAATGGAATTATGTAGTATTGATGATGAATATTAATACATTACTTGAGAAAAGTTGAGCAATACTTTTGAAAAGGATTGCCTCATTTCAGCTTTCTACATCTATATTTAGACTCTTTTAATGTAACACTCAGCACCTGATTGCTACTACTACTACTTCATAAAGGCTTGTACAAAATCTGGAAGGTCATGCCAGTGACACAGTTTTGACTGGCCCCAAGCTGCTGATTATTTTATAAGCTCTGTTCAATTCTCTCTTGTTTTCAAGAAAGCCGTGTGTGCCTGCAAACAATGTGTAATGTTTGTTATTTTTGGATGAATGCACTTAATTATCTCTAAAAATCATTTAATCAACAGATGTCTCCTCCTCCTTCCTTTGTGCTAATCATTCTCCACATTTGCAGAACTTTTTTTTCTGAGTCTTTGTGTTCCCTTTTTTCTTATCTCTGAAGGAATTCTCCTCCAGGGCAAAGCTCTCTCTCAAAACCAAAACTATGTAGCTGTCTAAAGCACACCATAAAAGCTTTGCAAACATTCCTTGGTGTATGTTTAAATACATCCATGAGATCTGTCCAGACTATTTAACAGAAAGAAAAAAAGAAAAAAAAAGACAAAAAAGGGAAAAAAAAAGAAAAGAAAGAACAAACCTAAATAAAAGCACATACTTTTACTAGTTACTGCAGTGTGCCGTTAACGACTAATGCTTCAAAATACTCTACAGTACTATTAATACTACATTATGGGTAAGAGATCAAGAATGTTAAGGGCTCAGAAATCAGGAGCTGTAAAAAGAGAAAGTTACCTGCATAAGGTTAACATCATAATTAACAGTGGTTACATTTATTGGTAAATCCTAATGACTATATGGGTAAAAAATTTAGAATCATATTTCAAAGTAGAAAGAGACAATATTGTAAAATCAACTTAATTTTTTTTACACAATTATAAATTTTAAGTGTTAATCATGCAATACTTTAATCCATTGCTATCATACTACCTGTGAAATAAATAGAAGAAATACTAATAATGAAAAATCATAGAATCATTTAGGATGGAAAAGAATTTAGTATCATCAACTCACAGTCAAACAAGGACTGTCAAGTCCATCACTAAACCATGTCCCAAAGGACCGCATCTACATGCTTTTTAAATACCTCCACGGATGGTGATTTTAACACCTCCTGGGCAGGGTGTTCCAATGCTTCACCACCCTTTCAGTGAAAAACATTTACCTAAAATCCAGTCTAAACCTCTGCTGGCATCATATATATATATATGATTTAAGGTCATTTCCTCTAATCTTATTGCTTATTATCTGGGAGAAGAGACCTACACCCACCTGCCTACAACTTCCATTCAGGTAGTTGTAGAGAGCAATTGGGTCCCCCCGAAATTCATCATCTCAAGGCTAAGCAGCTCCGTTCCCTAAGCTGCTTCTGCTAAGACTTGGCTCTAGACCCTTCCCCAGCTTTGTTGCCCTTCTCTGGACACGCTCCAGCACATTTATGTCCCTCTGGAAGTGAGGGGCCCAAAACTGAACACAGTATTCAAGGGGCAGCCTCACCAGTGCCCCGTGTAGAGGGACAATTACTTCCTTTGTCCTGCTGCCCACGTTGTTTCACATACAAGCCAGGATGCTGTTGGCTGCCTTGGCCACCTGGGCACACTGCTGGCTCATGCTCAGGTGTCCATCAGCCAGCGCCCCCAGGTCCTCTTCTGCCAGACAGCTTTCCAGCCACTCTTCCCCAAGCCTGTAGTGTTGTGTGGGGTTGTTGTGAGCCACGTGCAAGACCCGGCACTGAGCCTTGTTGAACCCCATACAACTGGCCTTGGCCCACTGGTCCAGGCTGTCCAGATCCCTCTGCAGAGCCTTCCTGCCCTCAAGCAGGCTCAACAATCCCACCCAGCTTGGTGTCATCTCCAGACCTACTGAGGGTGAACTTAATCCCCTTGTCAAGATCACTGATGAAGACATTAACCGGACTGGCCCTAATACTGAGCCCTGGGGAACACCATTTGTGATCAATCACCAGCTGTGCGTAACTCCATTCACCACCACTCCTTGGACTTGGCTGTCCAGCCAGCCTTTAACCCAGCATAGAGTACACCCGCCCAAGCCATGAGCAGCCAGTTCCTCCATGAGGATGCTGTGGTAGATGGTGTCAAAGGCTTTACTAAGGCCCAGGGAGACAACATCTGCAGCCTTTCCCTCATCTACTAGGTGAGTCATCTTGTGGTAGAAGGAGAGCAGGTTTGCCTAGCAGGGCTGCATTTCACAAACCCCTGCTGGCTGGGCCTCATCTCCTGGTTGTTCATGATGGCACTCAGGATGACCTGCTCCATGGCCTTCCCTGGCCCTGAGGTCAGGCTTATATTTCCCTGGATCTTCCTTCCAGCCCTTCTTGTTGATGGGTGTCACACTGGCTAACACCCAGTCTTCTGGGACCTCTCCAGTTTGCCAGGACTGTTGATGAATGGTGGAGAGTGGCTTGGTGAACTCTTCTGCCAGCTTCCTCAGTACCCTCAGGTGAGCGGATGCCATCTGGCCCCATAGACTTTTGTACAACTAAGTAGTTTAGCAGGTCACTAACTGTTTCCTCCTGGACCGTGGGGACTTCACTCTGCACCTTGTCCCCGTCTTCCACCGCATGGGGCTGAGTACCCAGAGGGAAGCTGGTCTTGCTGTTAAAGACTGTGGCAAAGAAATCATGAAGTACCTCAGCCTTTTCCTCATCCTTTGTGGCAGTGTTCCCTGCTGCATCCAATAAAGTCTGCAGATTCTCTCTAACCCTCCTTTTGTTGCTAATGCATTTGTAAAATAATTTCTTACATTCTTTTATGTCAGTGTCCAGCCTGAGTTGTAGCTGGGCTTTTGCCTCTCTAATCTGGGCCTTGCATAACCTCGTGACATCCTTATAGTGCTCTGGAGTTGCCTGCCCCTTCTTCCAACGGTGGCAAACTCTCCTTTTTTGCCTGAGCTCCAGCCAAAGCTCTCTGTTCAGCCAGGCCAGTCTTACACAATGCTGGCTCATCTTTTGGCACATGGGCATAGTCTACTCCTGCACCTTTATGATCTCCTTCCTGAAGAATGTCCAGCCTTCCTGGATACCTTGGCCCTTCTGAACTATCTCCCAAGGGACTCTGTAAACCAGAGTTGGCCCTCTGGAAGTCTAAGGTTCTGCTAACCCCACTCCTTACTTCTCCAAGATTTGAAAACACTATAATCTCATGATCACTGTGCCCAAGACAGCTTCTGACCACCACATCAATCTCTTCTGTTTGAAACAGCAGGTCCAGTGGGGCGTCTCCCCTGGTTGGCTCACTCACCAGCTGTGTCAGGAAGTTTTCCTCCACACATTCCAGGAACCTCTTAGAATGTGTCCTCCCTGATGTGTTGTACTTTCAGCAGACATCCGGTAGTTTCAAGTCCTCCATGAGAACCAGGGCTAGCTATCTTGAGACTTCTCCCACCTGCTTGTAGAATGTTTCATCTGTCTCTTCATCCTGGTAGGGTGGTCTGTAACAGCCTTCCACCAGGATACCCACCTTCTTGGCCTTCCCGCTGATTCTCACCCATAAACACTCCACTCTACTGTGACCATCATTCAGCTCTAGGCAGTTGAAACACTCCCTGACATGCAGGGCTACCCTACCGCCTCTCCTTGCTATCCCTTCTGAAGCATTTATAGTCATCCGTTGCGGCACTCCAGTCATGTGAGTTATCCTACCATACTTCCATCATGGCGCTTATGTTATGATGGGTTTCAGCTCCTCCTGTTTGTGGCCTGTGCCTCAGGCATTGGCATAGATGCACTTAGGCTGTGCTGCCTCCCACCCTGGCTTGCTGCTCCCAGGCTCATCTCTAACAAGCTTGGGTTTATGCCTCTCACCCTTAGAATCTAGTTTAAAGCTCTCTCAATGAGCCCTGCTAACTCCTGACCTAGGATCCTGTGTATTTTGTTTACATAGTGTGAAACAAAACATTGTCAGCTAAAAAATTTCTGCTCTTGTGCTTCAGAGAAGCATGGGGCTCTGACACAACCACATAGGTTATAAGAAATCCAAGAAAATACTTACCTAGGATAGCTTAAAAGGATATAATTCTCCAATTTGAGAGAAACGTTTTCATGCTTTTAGCCAAATATAAAGCCATAAAGATGATAAAGTCTGAAAGACAAAACAATGCCATAGTTTTCAAAACTACATTTCTTTTTAGAATCTGCTCACAGAAATGCCCCATAGGCTTGTTGACATAGAATACAGTCTCTTAAAGAAGTATGGAAATATAGTTAAAAGAAAGAGCAGCCTTTGACAGAAAATCCTAACAAGTGTTTCCCAACCGCATGACCAGGAAAATCGCTCTACAATTATTTTTTCTAAAGTATGTAATTTATCCATTTCTATAAAGTCATTTAACAAGCATAACTACTCATCTCAATGAGAATTTCAGACAGCTTGTTATCAGAATTTATGCAGGCTTATTTTTCCCAGATCCTGCATCCCAGTATATATTAGAGAACAGAATACTTTTCCATACCTATTCATTTTAGTATTAGTACTACTTGTTACTGTATTATTACTACCCATGGTGCCTAAAAACATTTACCATGGATCAAGACTTTACTGGTTTTCACATTGTGCAAACACATATAGAGACAATTGTCCTTTCTCTACAGAGCTGACATTGCAAATAAAAAATAGGTGGATATAATGTTTGTTGCAAGGTATGTACTTTGTATGATAAAATACAAGCATTTCTACTCCAGTATAAATGAATCTGTGGAGTTAGTCTCCCATCAGAGTCAATGAAGAAAAATAGGTAGTCTTAAACTGCAGACCTAATTTAGAAATCTAAAATAAATAAATAAACCAAATAAAAGACCCTGCAGCATATGCACGGGTATTTCCCTTCATTAAGCACGAAAGGATGGCAATGATACCAGCTCAGACAGAGACTTCTGCAGTGTAGATAACGTAAGTTACATGAAATAAATCCAAGTCATACAAAGAATTATGCTGAATAGCTTCAAGGATGTAGATGTTTCTACAACCAAAAGACCTAATGAGGGAAAGATAGCATCATTTAGCATTACATGGCTTAAATATTTTAATATTTTATATCATGTGTTTGGTAGAAAATATCTGTACCATAATCTAAATAGTAAATTCAGACTATACTGCTAGCGCAGGCATTTTGGAGCAAAATGTCTGAGCTGTTAAAACCAGGTGTTTTGTTAGTTTAACTAGTATTACATAGAGAAATTGAGCAAATTTTGTAACAGAAAGTCCTTTTTGGCATACAGTATCCCTACGCATGGGTTCTGCTCATAGAGCTATGACTGTATTGCTATTTGGCAATAGACAGCCTGTAAAATATTCAAGCCTCTCAGGGAAACAATTGCAGAAATAATTAAGGAAATCTAATCTGCACAGGCCCAAAGTTCCCTAAAAATGGTCCCCCTGTTAATAGTCAGTTTGAAAGATATTCTAGTGCTAGTCAATCTCAAATATAAATGTTATGAATAGAGGCTACTATCAAAGAACAGATGCAACATATTTATTATGTATTGAAGTATCAGTGTGACATGGTGTTCTTAAAGACCAAACAATTATTTCAATGATTAACTCTTTGTCTGGTAACACACTTGGGAATAAAAATGGTACCTGAGTCAGAGTTTAAGTGATTTTGTAGTAACAGGACTACTGTACATGACTATTGAGACATTGGACAGATGACATGTGATTATACAAGTGTTTTAGCCTTATTTATAGAACCTAGGGAGCTATCAGATGTAGGAAACTACTTACTGAATTGCAAAGCAGTTATCTTTAACTACTAGAGACTGAGAACATTGGGATTAGTTCTTGTCATCACCTGTCAGATTTTCAATATTTCAATATTATGCGTGCAGCAGTCTCATCTATTTTTTTTCCACAGTAAACAGAGAAATAATGGCATTTTTACAGAGTGTAGACAATCAGGATGTGGAACCAAAGGTATCTATACAGAGGAGAAGAGTGCAGACCATCAGGATGTGGAAATAAAGATATATATACAGAGGAGAAAACCATCATCTTCTTGTAACTAGTGTCCTAAGTATAACTTTTTCTAGTGATCTTAGCAGTTTCTCACAATGTGGGAAAGGTTTGGGGCCCTCCTTAACAGCTTTACCTTGAAACTCATTGCAGGTCTTGCTCCTCAGGTATTTGTCCTGAACATAAGCTCATTTCTCTGTCTGTTCTGTTGAGGTTTAAGCACTGGCTAGAAAAAATCAGGCAGAAAACTGAGCAAAGAAGAGTCTAATTCTTTGGTTTGCTCATGAAAACATGGTTATGGGAGGAAGAGAACCTGCGATCAGATCATCAGTCACAAATACTTATAAATGTGACTCTGGTCACTGGAAAACTGGAATATTTTTTGACTTAAGAATGGTTTTTGGGGGCTCTAATATTTGTATCTCTAAACTTGGCCTCCCGAGAGAAAGAACAAACTGTGTTTTAATTTAAAAGAGGGGTTTCGGCCAGTATTTATTTACTTGGTCATAGTGTCCTTAAGGAAAGAAGTACTAGTGCCAGAACCTAGTCAGATCTGAAGGACTTTTAGAGAAGTTAGGAGCTGCCGCTGGCCAGGACCCTCCTGACTGGCTGCTGAAGCCCAGGCTGGTGCCCAGAGACCCAGGGTCTCTGCCCAGGCTGAGGGACATGTCTGCTGCTTTCCTCTTTGCACTAGTGAAGCTGTTGTAGTACCAAGACTGAGTGTGTATCCCAGACACACACACAGACACAAACAGAGGACATGGACACGGCTGTAGCTGTGGCTTCACAGATGGCTTCAGACAAGGCGCTGCCCCCAGCAGCCCCCACGTTCAGGTCTCACACCAGACACAGGCACAGGCAGCCACGTCCCCTCCTCCTCTGGGGCTGGCAGAGGCAGAAGGTCACCAGTGCAGCGCACACACCACACTCTCCAGGTTCATAAATACATACACATTTGTGGGTCCCCTGAGCACCAGCACAGTCCTTCTGCCTGCTCGGCATCCTTGCCTGGATCCCAGCTCCCCTTAATACCCCATGGATCTCTCTCAGTGGCTGGCCCAGTTTGGAGTTTGTCAACAAATCCACATGCACATCCCACACACACCTGGTTTGTGGAACATACAGACACCCAACCCGAGCAGCTGTCACCAGGCATATGGACTGTGACCCATGGTCCCCATCCAGTGCTGAGCCCCTCACTCACCCCAGTCCCCCCAGTAGCTGTTTTTTGGGGGGACATACATGCTGCCACCCCAGTGGCTCAAAGTTAAAAGACTTCACTGGCTCCACTGACACCACAGGCCAGGGGTGCTTGCAGCCTTAATCTGACCCCAGCAGCTGGTACCCAGTCCCCTCACATTGGTACCTCCAGTAGCTGGCACTGAATCCTTGCAACACTGCCACACATGGGATAGAGAGTGAGATTGTGCAGAGAGGTCGTTAAGAAAAGATTTAATAAAACAGGGCAGACAGAGATGATCAGGTACAGGGCTCAACCAGACAAGTATATGATGGGCCTTGTTTTGCCCCAAATTGCCCCTTTTATATCTTTCTCTGCCTGTTCCTGCTTTGTTCCTTATCCTCCTCCCCTGCACCAGCTAGCACAGTCTCACTGATCCACGTACCCCCACCCCCAATATCCCAGACCTTCAGGTTTGCATCCTTACCAGCTGCAGTCTTGGTTTGCCTACAGTTTTGTGACAACCCATCATCAGTTTTTGTGACTGGGCAGGTCTGTTTCTTGTCTTTGTCTCCATTAAGTTTGTCTGCAAGGTTTGCATGTCTGTTAATTTTGTTTATGGATTCCTCATTTTCCCTAGTAAACCATTTGGTAATGTTCTTGTGCAGACAGTCTTAATGAAATAAACATTTTCACAATCCCACGTACCCTTATCAATTAGTGTGACTGACCAGGTTTGGTTCTTCTATGGTCCCCCTTTTCACTTGTCAGTGAGGCTTGTTCTCTTACGTTCTTGTTTATGGCTTCCTACTTTACTTACCCCTTTTTGCATTTAAAAGCTTGTTGCCTAGACACCCCTAAAATAGCAGACACCTCTTCCATATACATTTACCAACAAAAGTATTTTTCAGAGGAATGTAACAAGTGCTTGGAATATGGATATTTGTGTGAAGCTGCCTTATGTTATAAGAAGCTGATACCCAGAAGCTGAGGGGATGCTTAGTTAGAGACAGAATCCAAAAAAAACCCACAGGGGCTTACAGGAAAGCTACTGAGAGAATTTTTACCAAGGCCTATAGTTACAGGACAGAGGGCAATGAAAGAAGGTAGGTTTAGATTGGATATAAGGACAACATTTTTTACAATAAGGGTGGTGAGACATTGGAACAGGTTGCCAGAGAAGTTGTGGATGCACCATCACTGGCAGTATTCAAGGTCAGCTTGGATGGGGCTCTGAGCAACCTGGTATAGTTAAAATTGTCCCTGTTTATGGCAGGGGTGTTGCACTAGAACATCTCAAAAGGACCCTTCCAATCCAAACCATTCTGTGATTCTATGAGTCTAGCATTCCAACTGGAACAATAACATGTAAAGAATTAGCAAATACATGAATAGACTTTAGACTAGAAATTTTAGGCCAGACTTTTCAACAATTTGTTTAACTATATACGAAGAGGTATGAACTGCACAAAATTAGTTCTGAAGGTAACAACATCTCGTTTAAACTCTACTTTGTAAAACCTATCTATACTGTTAGCAGTTGTGGGTTTACAGTGCTAGGAACCCCCTGGTTTTTGTTCATCCTAGTTTCCAACATCCAAAAATTTTCCCATGTAATTATTACACCATCCTGTTTTTATGGAATTTAAGTAATCTTTGAACATTAGCTTTAGCCTTTCTTCACTATGGCTTTGCCACTTTGATCCTCCTAGCACTGTGGTCTGTTCACACTAAGGACAGTAATTGTGAAAATGTGTTTTTTATCTTAGTTCATATTCACCTTGTACTTACTTCACAAAGGCACAGATATTTACACTTGCTGAAAACTGATGGAGAATCAAGCCCACATAATTTCATTTACACCTATGTAATACAAGTGAATATACCACACAGAGTGCAAAGCAATGGAATAGAACAGAAAATGCTGGTACAGCTTTTATAGGATGCATAAAAAGTACTTTGTTCTCTATTTTCCTGCATTCCCTAGCTGTACATATAAAGAGGAATGGAAGAAGGAATTTTAGCCTGGGTTTTCTGTATTAATAAAGGGGTGGGGCGGGGGGTGGGGAGAAAAATATTACCTCCTATGTCAGGCATATGAGATAACAATGAAAGTAAAGTAGTTCTAATTCTGATTCAGATTGTGTACTGTCTTGAAAGAACTTTGGTCCTCATCCTGAATCTTTTGTGTTCTTTTTGGGAACTGAGAGCATTATCCCCAGCTGTGCAATAGAAACAATTTGTTCTAGGGTCCTTAGCCAGTAGTGTTCCAGAAACAAGACAAACTACAAAGCAATTCCCCCAACACTTTTGTCAGAACAATGTGATACATGCCCAAATGCAATAGTAGCAACAAAGCACTGATGATATTTCTAAAGCACGACTTAATTAAGTTGTTGTTCATGCAGTAAATACAACATCAGACTCCCAGGCTTGTCCTACTGTGTTGAGGGACATTAGAGTTACATAGCAGACATCGGAAACGAGGACATGCTTGAGGCATAATGAAGAAACCTTGGGGGAAAAAAAAAAATCCAAGCAAATGAGGAAACAAAAGGAACCCATGACAGATAATGCAGTAAAAGGTACGAGGTGAAAAGCTGTTTTTTTTCTTTTTATGTAAATGAAAATTCTAAGGAAATTTTCTGTAATAAAAATGAATGGACTGAGGATTCTCTACAAAGAAGAAGACAGTAGAAATAGTAAATAAATAAGAATATGAATGATACTAAACTAAAACTTTGATTTCCCATACAGAAAAATTGGTCTGTAGTTACAAACAACTGGTGTAATTAGGAAGGACTGAACAGCTTTACTTTCTTGGCTATTACCAAACTAGATTATTTCTCTGTTGTGACAGATGTACTCAAAGGGAAAAGGTATTTCAGATGTTGTATTTACTGCCCTTTTAAACCCCTGAATCATAAACCCAGACATATGAGAGAGATGGGGAAAAGTTAATTTGTGTACAATATTAGCACTTAATTATTTGTAGTGTGAATTGTGGTGCAAAATAGCACTTAACAGGAATACTAATGAGAATTTTACTGAAGTCCTTATTGTTTTTTTAAGGAGTAATAATGGTCTACTGGAAGAAAAAGTCCATTGTACTTGCAAATATATTTCTCAGTTTCCAGGCTTATCTGAGTATAAAAACTGTAGAAGCTCTTTTTCCAACATTTTCAACAGGTACAGGTATGTCTCACTGTTCCACGACAGTGATGCTATGGACCGACACATTCCTGCTCTTGTTGTTTAGGTAGAAAATGCAGCATAGGTATGCCTGTCTATGCCTGCCTCTGCTTGATTTCATCGGTAAGGAGGCTATGGAAGTTGGCCTTCTTCCTCTCTATTCCATTAAAGGAAATGAGAATCAGAGCAACTGGATTTAGAAATCAGATTTTTTTGTTTGTATGTGTTCCTGAGAGTTTAAAGCATTTGATTGCATGGAAACATGTAACTTAATTCTGTGATTTGTGTCCATCCTACATGGTGATGGAAGCAGCTTGTGATCAAAGAAAAGCATGAATTTGTCACCTATCAAGTAATATTTTAGTAATTCTACATTCCAGTTTGCAATTAATGTTTTTAACAACAGCTTTATTTAATCTAAAAAAACCACAAAAAACTGGGTATAGTTTTAGCCATAAGCGTAGCTTATCTTTTCTTGTCCTCTACTTGAAATCACCTCAGTCTATTTGCTCCAATGACAGAATTAAATAGTGAATTAAAACTTTTTTTCAGAAAATGTGATTGGTTGCGCAGCACTCCGAAAGGCTTGAAGAGTCACTGGGTGTAGGACACTAGTATTCCATTTACTTAACAGTGATGGTTCTTGCTTGCTTTCAGTTGCTGCTACAAGTTGAAGACCTTTATTGTGGATTGTCCATGGATGAAGATGCTTTGGGGAAGTAGGGGTGGGAAAAGGGAGGGAGGAGAGAAAAGAAAGTTGTACCAATGTGGATAGAAACAAACAAACAAAAAAAATCAGACTGAGGACCTGCAGACCTCCCCTGGAAGTGCAGCCCATTTACTGGTTGCTAATAAGGATTGATAGTGGAACTGGAGCGCTGCAGAAATGGGGGGGGGGGGGGGGGGGGGAGGGGGGGGAATGTAGTTGAAAAAGGTGGGAAATGAGGGGGGAAAAAAGCAAACAATCTATAAAAAGAACAGTGTGGCTTGCTTTTTTTTTTTGGCCTCTTTGTTTTTGCTTTTCCCAGAGAGTACAACAGGTCAACCAATGCAAACAGAGTTAAATATGTACATGGCATTTTCTTGTTATTTTTAATCTATAAATATATTTTTATTCCACACCTCCCACCCTGCCCCCCTGAAACGCTGAATTTTTACAAATTTATTTTTGAGATATCTCTATTCTTATGTATGGGAAAAAATGTTATGTAGAGTGTCTCACAAAATGATGAGTATACTGTATTGATAAAGCACTGAATGGAATGTTGTATTTTAAAATTGTTTTATTTTGTAGCATTGCTTTGGCAAGACCCATGAGTCCTGTAACTCAACATGTAACACAAAAACATGTGCCCTATGCACCTGGAGAACTGATCAAAGCATTTCCCCAGACTGATATATTTATAATGTTACATTCAAGGTCTTTTGGGTTCAGAGCTCATTTAAGAGGGACACACAGACAGACAGTTGGACAAATAAACACATCTCTACACAAATTAAAAAAACTGCATTATGGTTTGGTAAGTCTCAGTATCCTAGAGTTTCATCTAAAGAAAAAAAAAGAATCTTAGATACAGCAGTCATCAATAAATACTAAGAAAACTGCTATTAAACTTCATGGAAAAATTACATTTGGAAGTTTAAATTTTAAAAGCTTACCATTACATTAAAGTGTCTATTAAGAGATAGAAGTGTTCTTCATTATTGGGGGGAGGGAGTGGGTGGGTTATATGCACTACCTCTTGCCATAAAGGCTTACTGTGGAAATGCCTTATCTCGGAAATACTGTCATCCTAAATCTACTAGTCTTTGTAATACCTTTAACACCACCGATACGTGAAACCATGATTTGCATTTCTAAGGTCAACACCCTCTTTTATAACCACATTGTTTCACATGCTACTTTGCAGCTATTTTCATTCATTATTAGTACATTTACCAGTTTTATGCTTTCTATGACTAATTTAATCTCTCAACATTGAATTCTTAGGCCACTGCTGTCTGAGGAATCACAGTGACTTGTCATCTGATATTTCATATAGTAAATCCAGATAAAAGGGTAATGCTGCACTTAGACTTCTTTATCGCTCCTGTCTCCTGTGGAAAGTCTGGAACTGCTTCATGGAGATCTTGGCAGCATGATTTCAGTTTTCCCTTTGATGAATCTTAAAGATGTTTTCCTTCAAACAGAAAATTTCTATATTTCTGTGACACTTTCACCATGAGAGCAGTGTGCCACAGTTACATGTGACAGGACACTATAATATGCATACACATGAGACTACATTGCTGCTATTGAAGTTAATCCTTTGGCATTTTTGGACAGCACATAAAATATGTGACTGAAGAGCTTGTTCATGTTTCTTTTTACCTAGTGCTTCCAAAAAATCTTCAAGTTCTGCATTAATATGAAATAGACATTAAATAACTTTTTAGATATAGAAAGCAAAAATTTTCCCCCATTTGTGCCAGATCTTTGTTCAGTAATTCAATTTATAACTACTTTTCTCCAAATATCTAGAACTACAAAATGGGTAAACTAATACCCGACAAGACAAACCCTCAAGATCAAGTTTTCATGTGCCATGTATCAAATTAAACCCACTTTCTTTAGCAACCTTTTGAAACTTCTAATTGATCAAATCACTGGCAGTTTCCAGTATATTTACAAATGAAATTGCATCCTGGTAAATAATATATTCCCATTTCTAATAAAAGGTAATAGTTTGTACTGACTTGATGGTTCTCAGGATGATCAGAGCTCTTCTGACCTAGTCTTGGTTGAGCTAGCTGTATCTTGTAATAATTCCTTATATATATATATATATATATATATATATATATGCAATATAGACATAGTGTAACAGACAGGCTACTGAAGGCAAGAGCTGAGACAAATCTGTCTGACATGCAGGGAAGATGATAGTATCTGAACCTCATGGTATGCTACAGATGGTGAGGGGAGCAAAGCAAGACTGCGCAGCTCAGAATTGAAGAGGGGACATTCTTACTTGTTAGATAAGGTTTGTAAGAGTGGCTTAAAGGGTCATGGGGTGAAATCAGACTGGAATAAAGACAGAAGCAATATAAAAATGCATATTCCTTCCACAAGAAGAAAGTTCAATCAAGGCATGAAATAGGATCCCAGGATTGATAGACTTACACATTTACTTATAACAGTCAATATTAACGCAGTAGAATGATAAACCTCATATAAAAAGATTGCTTCATTTAATGATACCGTTTGGTTTTTGTTAACTGTACAGAACAATGAAATAGGATAGTGAAGTGATATTGTGGCTTAACCCCAGCCAGCACCCAAGCACCACACAGCAGCTTGCTCACTCCCTCCCACCCAGAAGGGTGGGGAGAAGGATTGGAAAGAAGTGTAAAACTCAAGGGTTGAGATAAGAACAATTTAGTAAGTAAAGCAAAAGCTGCACACACAAGCAAAGCAAGAAATTAATTCACCACTTCCCACAGGCAGGCAGGTGTTCGGCCATCCCCGGGGAAGCTGGGTTCCATCACACAACAGCTACTCGGGAAGACAAACACCAAAATGCCAAATGTCCCCCCCTTCCTTCTTCCCCCAGTTTATATACTCAGCATAACATCATAGGGTATGGAATATCCCTTTGGCTAGTTGGGGTCAGCTGTCCTGGCTGTGTCCACTCCCAGTTTCCTGTGCCCCTCCAGCCCTCTCGCTGGCAGGGCCCAAAGAACTTGATTCACTGTAAATATCACCCAGTAACAACTAAAAACATCAGTGTCCTATCAACATTGTTGTCACATCATAGCCAAAACACAGCACTGTACTAGCTACTAAGAAGAAAATTAACTCTATCCCAGCTGAAAGCAGGACAAGTGGTATGTGGTGGATTTGCTCATGTACTGTCACAGCACTATCAAAACTAGTCAGCTGCAACAAGGCTTTTACCATCCCATACCAGGTTAACTTCAATAAGTAGTTCCCACATCTTTCTCTGGCACAGCCACCAATCTCCCTCAGTTTCAAAAGTTCATCTACTGTCTGTGGTGTCTCTTTATCCTCTTCAGGCCAGTCCACCCTGCTTCTTGCTTCTGCTCTATCGGGATTTTTCCTCCTCCGGGCTCCGCTTCCAGGCAGCCTCTCCCCATCCAGGCCCTCTCCTTTTCTCTCCTACATCCAGGGCACACTCTCTCTCCTCCCTCTGCTTCTTCCAGATCTCTTCATTCAGAGCTCTTCTTCTGTACCCCTTAGAGCTATTTAACTACTTAGCAGGAACCAGCCACCACTGTACATTATCCACATCAGCCAATCCACCGCCCCTGAAGCCAGCCCACAGCTGTATATTATTCATGTTAATTAATCTGCCTTCATTCCTCTACAATTCTACAATATACAACTTCAGTGATATTGGTATGAAACTTGATCTAGTCAAGCTTGGAAATAGGTGCATATAGCTCTAATATGTAGACCATGCTTTCCTGAAAATTTTTCAGCTTCCTGGAGGTGGTACTATTCAAACAACTCCAAACCAACCAGTCCTAGGACATATACAGCATCTGCTAACCACTAATTCAACACTTTCTTTATTAGAAGAATATAGAAAGAATGATGGAGTTGACAGAGGATGAAATGGAAACTGAGACTTGTATATGTTTTAACAAAAGCCTACTTTAGCATTAAAAATGTTTACATTTACAGAGAACTTAATTAATCAAGCAAGTTAGCACATTTGATTTTTGATGTATTGTGTTCAATGCTGCTTTAAAAATTGTAATATATGATGCTGCATACATCAGCAGACCAAACTGGTATAACAGACCAATATATAGACTGGAGCAATTACAGGTTTTATATTTCTCAGGATAACACTAATGGCACTTTTATTGCTTACTGCATGGGGTAACTACAGGGGTAGATACTAAGAGAAAACAGATGGAATGGAAAAACTCTTTCATAACTTCATAGTTTAAAAATGAACCCTCCAGTGTAAGCTAGTTTTCCAGATTCCTGCTATATTCTGTGTGTGAACTGTATCCTTAAAACAAACCATTTGGCAATAGAGTTATCATCCTACTGGCTCAGTACTTCTGGATCTAAAACCAAAAAACAACACACACACACAAAAAAAAAAAAAACCCAACCCAAAACCCACATCAAAAAGCCAATCAAAGAAACAAACAAAAAAAACACCAAAAAAACCTAACCCCATATGAATCACTGTCTGGAGGTGTTTATTTCTGTCCACTGAGCGCAGAAGGAATATAGATGACAGCTTTTGACCACAGAATTAACATTGATGCAGAGAAGATTTTTAGATTAATTCTACCTATGCTTGTACACTGAAAAGATTATATAATTTTGAGTAATCACATATTCTAAGAAGAGAATTGTTCTAAACAGAACAGGATGAATACTGGTAGAGGAGCAGATGAGTCATCCATGTCAACAGATACACTAAATATTGATTTCACCAGTGATTTATCAGCATACAATGGAGTGTCACTTGTTAAAGATTCATTCACCAGATCAGATCTTTCAATGAAGCTGATGTGGAGAAGAACACATCAGTTGGCAAGCTTTTTTTGGTGTGGTACATATAGATACTTCAGTCACACCAAACACAGGGAAATAATAGTAGTATGTCTTAGCCTAGCTTGGAGAAAAGAATGACAGACTCATGAGAGTTATCTGCTGCCAACTTATTCCAGATTTGATCACAAAGTAAACCTAAACAAGAAAAAAAAGAGATTTTGTGCCAGATCTGGGTGGGATGGAGTTAATTTTCTTCATTGCAGCCTGTACAGTGCTGTGTTTTGGATTTGTGACTAGAATGGTGTTGATAACACACAAGTGTATTGGCTTGTGCTGAACAATGCTTGCACTGCATCAAGGTTTTTTCCTTTTTCCACTCTGCCCCACAAGTGAATAGGTTGCCAGCCAGTGGTGTGCAGTGGATGAACTACCTCTTTGCTATGCTTGCATACTTAGCTTTTGCTTCACCTATTAAACTGTCTCTGTCTCAATCCATGAGGTTTCTCACCTTCCACTTTCTCTCCATTCTGCAGGAGAGAGGAATGAACAAGGAACTGTGTGAGTGCTTAGCTGCCGGCCAGGGTTAACCCACCACAGATGTATATATGAAAAAGGAAACAATGAAAAAGATTGAATATTTATTTGATGTGAGGCTTCTTCACTTCCATGGTTGTTTTCATAAGCGTATGCTTTTTTTATTCTTGGTGGTGCTGTAGTCATGCCAGTGTTCAGTATGTTTGCTAAATGAGAACCTGTCTTTGGTTCAAACTGTGTTAGGCACTGACTGGACAGGGAGAAGATAGCAATGTAAAATGCAAGGGAGAGGATAGCTGAGAAGTATGTGCAGTACAAGGTAGCAAACAAGCACAAACACTCTGTAATGTAAACTCTTCTATGCCAAACAAGGTAGATCAGTCCCTGCTGTCAATAAATCCTAAGGAAGTAAGAGATGTTATATGAAAAAACCTGCTGAAAACCTCAGAGGAAAACAGGACACCAATTTTCCTCTACAACACTTTAAAATAGAGGTTTTAAGCAGAGGTTTAGAGTGAATGAAGGAATGACGTTTTAGTAGTTACTTCCTAATACACTTTTTAGGCATACTAGTTTGTGTCAATCGCTTTCATGAACACATTATGACAAATAAGTCAAGTTTCATCCTAGTACTTTGTCACTGTTTTACCATTATCAATCACAAAATGCACCTTCTTACATATTTTACCTCCTTTTCCTTTAAGCAATACTAATATTAATTTTAATGTTCTTTTAAAGTACCATTAACCATACAATTAAAGCCAACTGTGAAAAAATGTGCATGTGTGCAGTCACTGGGCCAGGACAACAGTGTTGTGTAGATGCTTGGGCAGATTTTCCTTCATTTTACTTACAATTTGCAGCTCCATCTGGTTAAGTTAGTTTTCAGATGTTAAATGACTGAGGAAGTTCTCACTGGAAAAGTTACTTTTTTTTGGAGTCTATGCACATTTGAAATAACAATCACAGATACTTTTTCCTAAACTTACTTCCTGTAAATTTACCAGCGTGCATATATGGAATGTAATTGTATTAATTTCACCCACACATCCTCTCTTTGCAACAAAAAGACATAGAAGATACTCACAGATTTTTTACCATCTACTGCAGTCTCTGCCAACATTCTTTCCATTATCTAGAAAAGCACGTCTGTGGTGCAATGGGGGAATGCCAGTTCTATAGCTGGGACACAGCAATTTTTACGAGCCTTATTTTTTTCCTTGTGTAAGATCTTATTTTTCCCTTTGACTTAGAAAATGAATACAGGTCCCTGAAAATATAAACTCTAATCTAACTCACTTCTACGCATTAATCATTTTTAAGATTAAACTTTAAAAGACGCCATGATCTGAGAACACAAAGCTTATCTATTGTTTCAGCTCTATTCAACTAAATACGTGAATCTTATAAAATGCAGTACAGTGAAAAACTTGGTGTTCTTTAAGTATTTATTATAACTAAGACCTCAATTTTCATTCAAAGGTTATTTTGTTACTTAAAAATACTATTGATTACTTACTTTAGATAAGAACTAGCAAAACAGAGTTAAAAGACTCTTCATATATCAAATCTTCAGAGAATTATATGTCATCTAAGGTACATGGAGGTCATTCTTCACCATGTTTCCTGAATTCTTTTTCTATATCTCAGTGTCTGTTTCAGAGTGTCATGGAAATCTTCATTTTACAGTTTTAAACAGCTTACCTATTTTCTAGATATAATTTGAAAAAAAAAAATAAATCCCTGTTGTCCAAGAAATAGAGAAGAATCCACTTTGAACTAGGTTGTCAATTATCAGGGCGCTGACAGCAGCATGCAAAATAGCATGGTGAAAAACTCCTACATTTTCACCTGTTCCCTCCTGAGATGATCAGCAAGAACTCATTAATGGAACTTTCCACATTATGCTTTAAAACTGTAGCTCCGATAGACTATGTTGAGGTTTTAATAGGACTTTCATCTGAGAAGAAGAAAAAAAGACACTTGAAAGACTGTTACTACAAGCTCCTAGTTTTTTCAATGTAACCATGCTATATTGCAAAGTTTATGTGACATACAGAGTTGCAAACTGTGTGGCTTTAATAATTGTAGAGCAGATTAGACTAGGTATTCTATTGAGCCTTTCTGGCCTGATAATCAATGAACAAGTGAACCTTCTCTGAGGCTTGAATCTCACTCCCCATTACAAACCTACCCTCTGGAAAAGCATTGGAAAAGCATTGATAGCAGAAAATAGTATGTATCATCTTAATTTTTAAGAAAACCTTTAAAATAATTTTTTTGCTACTTGGCAGTTAAGAATATTCCTATGTTTCTAGCTAAATTATTCTAGGCTTTTTATATATTTTAAAGGAAATTACTCATATTTGTTAACCCAAGATAATTTTATATCCATTCTCAAAACCGGCAGGTTTTGCCAAGTGCATTAGAGTCTAAGCTCTTTAACGGTGGTGATCTGTTGTGTGGTCTCTGAAAGAGGAAAATTAACAGTACAATACAACGAATTTTGCATAGTAATTATGTTGTGTTCATTGACAAATTGAAGTGAAGAGACTGGGGTTCAACTTGGATAATAACAGAAGATAGTTATACAATTAGGACATTAGTTACTGAGATCCCATAATTCAATTTGAAAATGTCAGTAATATGTGGGAATTATACATGGGAGCTAGAAAGTTTGATTGTGTTTGTTATAAATGTCTGTGATTCTGATGCATTTGGTGTGCATTTCAGATTTCTAGTGTATTGTGATCTCTGATATTTACATTTTCTTATACCCAAGTTGTCAGCCATATGAGAATAGCAGAACAATCTGCCTGTAAAAATGCAATATGTAGATAACTCTGCTATGTACCTACTTAAATGTAATGGCCATTGATTTTCTATATAAGAATCTCTGGGGTTTTTATAATATATGAATGTGGCATGTCAGTTCTGTAGTTACTTAAAGCCCTGTGCCAAAACTACAGACCATCCTGAAAAGATTGTTGGCTCAATACCTTGTCAAAACTGTACTTCGAGCACAAAATTTTAACTGATTGGGGCCTTATTCATACAACTCCAGGAGTCCAAGTCAAGCAGAAAGTAATTCTTAAAGGTAAGTATTATCTCTTAACATATTCATCAAAACCAATAAACCAACTCTTCAGTGACTACAAATAAAAAACCACAAATGCTCTTAGGGTTATATTCCTTCCCTCTCCCGCTCCCCCCCCCCCCCCCCCCCTTTGTTTTCTTTCTATTGTTAGTGATAAAAAAAGTTGAGCTACAAGGAGAAATTTCTCATCTTTCTGAAACACTTGTTATCTCATTAAATAAGATAACGTTGTGAGTGGAAAGACTGGAGCAATCTTAATGGAAAAAAGAGCTTTTAGACTGAGTCCAAATGGCGAAGAATCTCAAATTATTGCATGATATAGTGAGCTATTAATACTGTTTATAAACATATTTGTCTACAATTTAGACAGCTGACACTGTAAAACCAAATGCATCTGAGCTTCTTAACACAATTCATATATCACACTACAAGCCACTGGACTTCTAAGAGTGAGTCACAGACCTACTTTTTTGCTTTCTTTCTCCTAGGAAACTAGTTTATTGCAGTCTGGAAGCAAGTATGCTTTATTTTCAAGATTTTTGTTATTACATTTAGCTGTTGATGCAATAGAGATGCGAAAACTAACATAGGGATTCTGTAGATGGCTTTAAAGCTGGTGATTACTTCTCTGTGGGAAAAAGAAAAGGTCTTTAGCCACTTTCAACAATCCTTTTATTCTCCAAATTGGGTGTTATGATAACTACTTAAATCAGTGATGCCATCTGTTTCATCATTCTGAATTTTTATGACCTTCAATGTAAAAATATTTTATTAGGGAAATATTTTTAAAATCTAATATATTTTTTTACAAAGCTAAATATTTGTGATTGTCTTTGGCTATTTGGATTTATAAAGCTTTAATCTTGTACTCCTTCCAACTAACTGAAAATCCATTTCTGAAGCATATTATTTGTGGTCTGCGACAGACATACAAGTATAAGGCAAACCTCTGTACAGGTCTGATTTCAAAGAAGTCGTGTAGGTTTCAAGTCATACTAAAAGAGTTGGTCACTGCAGAACTCCATGCTGAGGATTTTTGAGATGTGGTCTTGCCATCTAATCTATAGTCATCAGGCTAGATTTCTTTCTATCACCAGAATTTCCAGTCATAATACTAAAAGAGATCATAATTCATAATCCTTACTTTAGCTTACCTGGAGGCACTGGCAATGTGGAGAATGTATCAGTCACTACTTTTTGACAGTGTTTCCTATGGAACTGCCTGGCATGGAAGTATACCTGGAAGACAGAAGTCTCCATTCTTTCCACCTGATGACAATTTCTAGTGAAGATTCCTAAATTAAGGGCCACACCTACTGTGTTCCAGACAGTCCATAAATTCCCACACATCAAGGCAATTCCAATTGGAGATTTATAAGACTTAACTAATAAACTTATTCCAATGCAATAAAAATGAAAAGAAAAACACATAGCATATGGAAGATAGATAGAAAAAATATATATCAGAAAGCTTGGTGTTAAATGTTACTGAGTATTTTGTACATAGCAGATAGATTTAAGTGCCAGAACATGTTTTATGGTATGTAGCTTCATCTCTGGTTACAGAGCACCAATTCCCTTCCCAAAACTCTTTTGCTATTTTGCACATCAGCTGTATTCTTATAATTGAAACTCAATCTAGGCAGTTTATGCTGTATTTCCAACAGCATCCTGTACATGCACTCACAGTACCCAGCTTAGCCTTCTGCACTGCTAGAGTAAATATCTCAAGCGCATAAAATGTGAATGCATTTTAAGATAAATATTGCAGATTTGGATGACTTTCGTCCATTAAATGTAATAGGCATTGACATAATCCACATTAACAGTTCCTTTGGAGCAGTTTTTTTGTAAAATGTCAATGCAGATTATGAATAATATGTTTTGTACATGGAACCTACTGAAGTCAGTGCTACATGGCCACAATAGTGCATGCTTAATACAATTAATTATGAAAAAGCCATGTAAATTTACAACAGCTATGTTATTAATATTAAAAATATTCTGCACACATTTTCATCGGAATATGCAACACATTCTAAGGTTAAGCCACAAAGCTTTTTAGATGCCTGTGTTCACTCTGGTTGATATTGGCATCCTTAATGCCACCACTGAGCTGCTGTACGGACTGGTCAGTATCTAAAACCTTCATTACCAAGTTGCTATCTACCATACCCATATTTGTGACTGTCATGTCAGGCATGCTCCCTGGATTTAATGGAATCATTGCCATCAGACATTGGAGTAATTAAAAATTCAAATCATACCAGCTCCTAAACCATATATCTTGAATTGAGAAATATCCTCCACCATTTGGATACTCTCTTTAAAAAAATATTGAAAATCTAGTTGATGAATGCATAGTACAAACTGATTCCAACTATAAGTTACCACATCCAAAATTCTGGAATGCTGGAGCATTGCTCTGCTTTAAGGTTAAAATCATCCTTACTTCAAGACATGTTAAAAGGAATGAAAATACTTATTACAAAATCCAAAACATATGTTGTACAGCTAAGTGTCAGATATGATAGAAATAAATTCTAAAATATACATATTTTTCTTAAAATAAGATCCAATTCCAAAACTTCTCCTTCAAAACCAGTTCCTTCTCGGTAAGGAACTGATGAATTGTGGATGTTTACCCAAATCCATTATGCAAATTTCCCTGGGCTGCAATTACAGTCTTTTGGTAATTCAGGCTTCCTTGTGTACTTCATCCCTTTCTTGAGCATCTATTTGCATCTTTCTCTTTTAAAAATTTTTCTTTTACTTATCTAGTACCTTTGATACCTCCTCAGGTTGTGTATTGTCCTAACCACTTCAGAAATTCTAAGGCCCCTTTGGCAGACTTTCATATCTTAAACTTGATTCAACTTTCAGGAAATCAATGAACTACTCTCATTGTAAAACCTCTCTGTATACAGAATTCTGTGGGACCATGTGAATTGAAAAACATACTGGGATTAAATGTGGAAATAGAGTTAATATGTGCTACTGATGCTAACTCCTGACCAAGTCCAGTGAAAAAGGCTGTGTCTCAAAACAAAGAGAGTCAGGGACCAATCCCTGTCTCAGAGCTCAAGTGGAAATGGCAGGCTTCCATCAACAATGCTTAGAGCATATTGCCACTGAGCTAAGACAAACTGGATGCTTTAGCACTTATTCACTTCAGTCCGAGCCTCCTTTGGATCCCAGCTGAAGCCACACATCTGTAAGACACTATTTTGTGCATGTCTTTTTCATATAAAATGTTTATAACAATGAAGTGGCATTTTTATGGTATGAAGCTGAAATTATATGCTGTATGCAAAGTCTGCTGAGACAGTTTTAGAAAAATTTGTTGCACTAAGGGATTCAAACCCTGTTCCAATCATATTTCCCTTGAAAATGGTCCCTTTCTGTTGATATTCTGTGATCAGAGCTTTGGTTATGTTTCTGGGAGCTCTTGTTGAAAGGAGCAAAATTGTACTCAGCAATTAATCTAACATTGGCTGAGTACTGTGGATTATCAGTGTTTGAAGTTCCACCACAACTTTCTCAAAAGTATAGATGTAGCCAATAACATTTAGAATGTGTTTACAGAGATCAAGCGTAGAGGGATATCAAATAGTGATGACTTTTAAATAATAATGATGCCTCACCTATTTTAGCAGATGAACATGACTCCTTACACAATGGCATTTTCAGAACAGATTTATGTCAGGCTTAGTTTCCATGCAATGAAATACAGCTGGACAAGTACTTTTTCAGTATTTGACTATCTTTAGTAATATGTGAGTTTTTGAATATTTCACTCTCCAGAGTAATTTGCTGGGAAAAGTATTCATCCTCAGTTGAGTGTGTTAGCTATTAAGCACTCCACTGAGTGTTCTGTAGTAAATGTCTCTCATTGACTTGTGTTTGAAATATGGCACATTAAAAAAATAATGAAATGTCAACTGAGTAGATCATCTGTTTCAGGGTTGCTTTTTTCCCATTTTAAGTTAGTGTCATAGCCACTGAACTATAAAACAAAAGTGGGAATCAGTCCATGTAATCCCATCTGCATTGGAACATATGTGTCTAGATCTGTCTAGCCTTGTCAACATCTGAAGGACATCTAACCTACATCAAGAAAGATTAGATTGAATCATCATTCTGTGGTGGACAAGCCTTAATATATGTATAATGAAAAGAGGTAAGGAGCTGACTAAGGTATCCTGGATTTCACTTTGAAGGTCTACAAAATTCATATAAATCTAGATTAGCTTAACTGAAAATTTAGGAAGTTAGTTTAGGTGGCCTGGATTGCCTTGCTGCCAAATCAGGTGCACTAGTTTTCTTTCTTGTTGTCTTGACTCTAATGCTGCATTCTGTCTGGAATCAAAATCTAAAAATGGTCTTGCTTGCTTTCTGTGAAATGACCATGAACTGACTCTTAGTACTGAATTTAAATGTGCTAACCTTATTCACAATCATCTTTAAATAACAAAATGGTACAAAAAAGCAATTATCATAAATTAAAGCATAAATTTTAAGCAGCCAGCTCTTTAAAAAAGTCTAATCAGACACTTACTGATTCAAGATCTAATCCTGCTGCCATTGAAGTCAGGTCATATATTATTTTAATTTCTTCTAGCTATCTTGCTAGTTTCTTGTTCTTGTAATAGCATCTAAGTGTCACTGAGGAAGTAGTAACTGCTCTAACTACTGGCAGTGATCCAATCTTTCTTTCTGCCACTCTTAAGGCAGTTAGAGCTAAGAATATATTTTTATTTATTGTGTTTTAAACCACATCCTTTTTTCTTTTTCTTGTCTTGTGTTTTAACTCCTCTTAGATTCTTCAGCGCCACCTTTAGTGATGTTTGGAGAATTTTATATTTTAATTGAAATAGTGTTAAATTTGGGTTTGTTTTAGTTTGATCAGATAAAGTTTGGTCCTGTTGTTGAGAAAGTGCTGTACCACCATTTTTTTTTTATTTCCCCACTATTGTCGCACTGCCAGATCCTATGGAACGGTTGTAAATGCAAGTTACCATTATAAGGATGGACATATTCTATGAGATAGCCCAGGCATTAGAGATTAACAGATTGATTTTGAAGGTGGCTGATACAGGATGACTGTTTCAGGAGTCATCACATTAAGCAGTGTTCTGGTAGAAAAGGGCGTGGATTTTTTTGGTTTTTGTTTTATAAATAAGAAGATGCCTTCGTTCTGAATTTGCTTAATATTTTCTTGTTATGGTGCTAATAACAAAAAGCCAAATATTAACAAGATTCCAGGAGAATGGAAGATGTGATGATCTATCACTACTACGATGGGATGGAAGAGTATCTTTTATTAACCACTACTGCAAGTGATTATTAATTCTCAATAAAGATTCATCTGGCAGTCCTATCTGAAATAAAATGAAAGAAAACAGGTAGCTTGCTTGAAATGCACAACTTTAAGCATTTTATTAACAAATTCAGTAGGAAGTAACTGGTGGAAGATACCACAAGAGACATAGCAAAGAAGCTGCAAAGGATAAGAGAAAGATACAAAGAAAAAAAGCTTTCAGGTTAGTGTAGGGATACCAAAACAGGCTGCTTAACCATGACAAATACATAAATTCTGAATGTACTAATTAAGACCAGTGACATTGTGAGTCTCCTGTTTATGTACATTGCTCTATCCACAGCACAATTTCAAGTCTCACAGCTGTTCCCAAAAGTCAGCCTTAGTCCATTACTTTAATTAATCTATGCTCATTATCAGGATGGCAGACTTTCTGTGAACAGAAAGTCAAAGGAGAATATGTATCATTAGTGAAGTTTTTAGAGTAATTTACAGGAAACTGAGACATTAAATGTTTTCTACCCCCAGTGAAGTTCTTTGATCTGTAACAACAACAGCAACATCTCTAAATGCAACCTTGAAATAAATACTTCAGGGCTTGCAAATCTGGTGCATAACAGAAGATGTCATTCATACTAACCAGCTGCTTTCTCGTTTCTCAATAAATTAAGGGGTGTTACCTAGAACATATGGCTTTATCATGATCTAAATATTCGTCCAAGATCATGAAAAAGTACCTCTTGTTAGAATAGAAATATGTAATCACAGCAACTTATTAAAAAAAAATAGTGTGAAAGAATGCAGCTATACAGGTATGGTTTGAAATCCGTGCACTCTGTAGAAGAAAACCTGCAGAACCTACTTGATATAGGGCGAAGAGTTGTCTCTATCTCCCTTTCTCTCCCTATGTATATTGTACAGCTATATAACGTACGTAGCATGAAAATATATGCTGTGTTTAACTCTGTTTACTTACTGTGAAAATATTCTTTACTGGTATATTATCAAAAAGATAAGTACCTAACTGAAAACTACACTAAATCTGAATTAGAAGTAAAAATGTAGGATATAACTAAGGGAATTTTGTAACAGGAATATTTAGAAATCATAATCACATATATTACAACTCCAGAAAATTATTTTTAGATGATGTACCTAAAAAAAAATTACCAAATACCAAAACAAACAACCAAAATCTGTAAAGCTGCAGATATACCCCGGTGAAGTACCAAATGAAGATTATGTCTCTCCAATAACAAAATAGTTCTAAAAAATACACACCAAAATATTTACATTACCTGGAGGTTAATAAAAGACAATTAAAAGCAAACAAAATAGGACACAAAGAACTGCAAAATTCCAAGAAGACAGAGTGTAACAGGTATATTTTACCATTTTTTTTTTGTTAAATAGGCAAGGAAATAAAGCCCTCTTAGGCTCATTTATTTTCTATCAACAGAACAATGAATACAAGCTTTCAGAAGTACTAATTTTATTCCCAAATATATCAACAGTATGTATCTGCCACCCCTATATCTAAAGTATTTCTAATTCTTTCTCACAGTGATCAAATGAACAGTTTAAAATTGGACTAAAATATGATTAGAATCTGGTCTAAAGTCTCAAACTGTTATGGAAGAAGAACTTAATGTTGCTCTCTATACGACCCATTCATGGGTTGGATTAAGCGATTTCACAGAATCATAGAATAGTTGGAAAAGACCTTGAAGATCATTGAGTCCAACCATTAATCTACCACTGCCAAGTCCACCACTAAACCACGTCATGAACTGCCATATCCACATATCTTTTAAATATCTCCAGGGATGGGGACTCAATCACTTCCCTGGGCAGCGTGTTCCAATACTTTTCCACCTTTTCAGTGAAGAGATTCTTCCCAATATCAAGTCTAAACCTCCCCTGGTGCAACTTGAGGTTGTTTCCTCTTCTCCTGTTGCTTGTTGCTTGTTGCTTGGGAGAAGAGACCAACACCCACCTCGCTACAACCTCCATTCAGGTAGCTGTAGAGAGCAATAAGGTCTCCCCTCAGCCGCTTTTTCTCCAGGCTACAAACCCTGTTCTCTCAGATGCTCCTCATAAGACTTGTTCTCTAGACCCTTCATCAGTTTCATTGCCCTCTGGACACATTCCAACACCTTAGTGTCTCTCTTGTAGTAAGGGGCCCAACACTGAACACAGTGTTCAATGTGCAGCCTCACCAGTGCCAAGTATAGAGGGAAAATCACTTCTCTACTCCCGTTGGCTGCACTGTTTCACATACAAGCCAGGATGCTGTTGGCCTTCTTGGCCACCTGGGCACACTGCTGGCTCATGCTCAGGTGTCCATCAGCCAGCACCCCCAGGTCCTGTTCTGCCAGGCAGCTTTCCAGCCACTCTCCCCCAAGCCTGTAGCGTTGCACAGGGTTATGAGACAAATGCAGGAACTGACACTTAGCAAACCTGGCTTTGGCCCAACACCTGAGGCTGCCCAGGTCCCTCTGCAGAGCCCTCCTGCCCTCAAGCAGCTCAACACTCCCACCCAGCTTGGTGTCATCTCCAAACTTACTGAAGGTGCACTCAATCCCCTTGCCAGATCATTGATAAAGATATTAAAAAGAACTGGCCCCAATACTGAGCCCTGGGGAACACCACTTGTGACTGGCCACCTGGATTTAACACCGTTCACCATCACTCTTTGGGCCCAGCCATACGGCCACTGTTTTACCCAGTGAACACTACACTCATCCAAGGAATGAGCAGCCAGGCTTTCCAGGACAATACTACAGGAAATGGTGTCAAAGGCTTTGCTAAAGTCTAGGCAGCCTTTCCCTCACCCACTATGTGGCTCACTTTGCCATAGAAAGAGACCAAGGTTGTTAAGCAAGACCTGCCTTTCACAAACCCATGCTGACTTGGCCTGGTCATTGGATGTCCCGCATGTGCCACGTGACTGCACTCTGGATCATCGGCTCCATCACCTTCCCTGGTATCGCGGTCAGACAGACGGTCCTGTAGTTCCACAGATCCTCTTTCTGGCCCTTCTTGTAGACGGTGTCACATTTGCTAATTTCCAGTCAAATGGGACCTCCCCAGTTAACCAGGACAGCTGATAAATAATGGAAAGTGGCTTGGTGAGCACTTCTGCCAGCTTCCTCAGTGCCCTCAGGTGAGTGGATCCCATCCAGCCCCATAGACTTGCGTGTGCCTAAGTGGTGTAACAGGTCACTAATCATTTCCCCTTGGATTATGGGGGCTTCATTCTGCTCCCTGTCCCTGTCCTCCAGCTCAGGAACGAAGTACCTCAGCCTTTTCCTCATCCTTTGTCACCATGGTTCCCCCTGCATCCATTAAAAGGTGGAGATTCTCCTTAGCCCTCCTTTTATTGCTGATGTATTTAGAGTTGCCTTTTACAGCAGTAGCCAGACCAAGTTCTAGCTGGGCTTTGGCCCTTCTAATTTTCTGCCTGAATAACCTGGTGGCATCCTTATAGTCCTCCGGAGTTGCCTGCCCCTTCTTCTAAAGGTAGCAAACTCTCCTTTTTTGACCTGAGCTCCAGCCAAAGCTCTGTTCAGTCAGGCTAGTCTTATTCCCTGATGTCTGGTCTTTCAGCACATGGGAACGACTTGCTCCTGCACCTGAAAGATTTGCTTCTTGACTCCTTTGACTTCCTGGCCTCCTTGGCCCTTCAGAATTATCTCCCAAGGAACTTCTGTCAACAAGGCTCCTAAACAAGCCAAAGTCAGCCCTCTGGAAGTCCAAGGTGACAGTTCTTCTGACCCCTCTTCTTACTTCTCTGAGAATTGAAAAGTTTGTCATTTTGTGATTGCTGTGCCCAAGACAGCCTCTGACCATCAATCACATCACCCACAAGTCCTTCCCTGTTCACAAACAACAGGTCCAGCAAGGCGCCTTCCCTAGTTGGTTCACTCACCAGCTGTGTCATGAACTTATCTTCCACAGACTCCAGGAACCTCTTAGATTGTTTTGTCTCTGCTGTACTGTATTTCCAGCAGACATCTGCTAAGTTGAAGCCCCCCATGAGAACAAGGTCTAGTGACCTTGAGACTTCTCCCACCTGCTTGTAGAATATTTCTTCTGCCTTTTCATCCTGGTTGGGTGGTCTATAAGAGTCTCCCGCCATGCTGTCCGCCTTGTTGGCCTTCCCCTCTATTCTTACCCATAAACACTCCACTCTACTGCCATAATCAAGCTCTAGACAAGTAAAATACTCCCTAACATACAGGGCTACGCCACCACCCCTCCTCCCTTGCCTATCACTTCTGAAGAGTTCATAGCCATCCATGGCAGCACTCCAGCTATGTGAGTCATCCCAACATGTTTCTGTGATGGCGACTATGTCATAGTTTTGCTGCTGCACAATGGCCTCTAACTCCTCCCATTTGTTGCCCATGCTGTGTGCACTGGTGTAGACGCACTTCAGTTGGGCTATTGATCCCACCAACATTTTGGGGGAAGCCACCCTAATTCCTACATGGCCATTCTCAGGCACTTCCATGGTTTCTAACCTTGTGTCTTTGCTGCTGCATCTGTCTCCATCACCTGCCTCCACCGAGACAGCAGACCAAAGGACCTTACTAGCACACAGTCCCTCAAACGTTGGCACACTGCCCCCAGGCTTACCTCTAGCGAGCCTGGTTTTATCCCTTTCCCCCTTCAAATCTAGTTTAAAGCTCTTTCAATGAGCCCTGCTAACTCCTGTGCAAAGATTCTTTTCCCCCTTTGAGAAAGGCTGTCACATTTCTTTTTACTGGTCATCCTCCACTGACTGATGCCCAGCCAGTCCCTGAGCAATGATCAGCAGTCCCAGACACTACCCAGCAGCAACAAAAAAATGTCGGTGTGTCATCAACATTGTTTTTACACCAAATCCGAAACACAGCACTGCACTAGCTGCCAAGAAGAAAATTAACTCTATTCCAGCCAAAATCAGGACACAGGTGTACCCCATCTGCTGCCAGCAGGCCTGGTATCATGTAGACCAACCCATGAAGAAAAAAATATTCAAAATTCTGCTGGTGGTGCCAGGCTTGGAGCCAGGTATTGATCTGCTGGCTCTTCCTGTTTCTTTCCTCATCATTCCCTACAACTGGAAGCATAGAAAAGAACAGTACTTGTGTTCCTGATCCCTTAACCAGTATTCAATATGTTGAACATCTTGGTACATTTAATACATCTTTTGATCTAGAAAGACAGATATATAAATTGGAAGAAAACCAGTCAATAATGATCTTCAAAGGGAGCCAGCAATGTATGTTACTGAGTAATACTGTGAAAACAAAGCTAATGCGGCTACCTAACAAGTAATCAATATTTTTAAGAATGGGAACTAAGGATGTATATCTGTCTTCTATCCTAATAATAGCTTTATTAGGCATAATTTTGAATTCTGTATAAACCCTCAGGTTAGAGAAGGTCCAAAGAAATATTAATTAAAGAAACAATTCTGTTATTATGAATTATCCTGTAAGGGTTTCATCTTCACCATGTCACATACACGGCGGGAGGCGGGGGTGGGGAGGGGAAGGAAAATTATCGAGTTAGGGAAAGGTTTCCTTAAAAGATAAAATTTTACAAATTGCAGCAGAGGGTATCAGCATTGAATTCTGAATTCTGACATTTGAAGTCTCCAGCATTCAACACGTTTGCAAAGCAACTTGGATTCATGTGGCGTATGATGCATGAACTCTGGGAGCGGATCGAAGGCATGAAGACACCTGAAGACACCTCGAAGACACTTTATTAAAATCAAGCAAGTCTTTTATACCTTTACAGGGGGCTGATGTGTCAGCCTGTAACTATGCTCAGTAATTTTCCACTCTTAGCTCTTTTTTCTATTACAGACACAGCAACTTAGCAACTCCCTTTATCTACAAGGCCACAAGCCCTACAGACTACTCCGTATCTTAAAGTTTCTCTTCTTGCTCGCATGGCTTCCTTCCAACGAGCACAACTGTGTCTCTCTCCCAAGGTCGGTTCTCGCTCACTGACACCGTTGTGCTAGCTCGAGACATACCCACAGATTAACAGTATGTAGTTTAAAGAGTAATGCATAATTCAAATGCTCCTTCTGACTTGGTCACTGTGCAGATCACAGGTTTAGTGCTTTTTTTTTAGTTGAGGACATAAATAGTGGACCATCCCAGTAAATATAATTTTGCCATTAGTAGCAGAGTACCATAGACTTTGAACCGACCTGACTCTGCAGGGTCTCAAGAGTTGTCTGAGCTTGTCCTGTCCTGGCTGGTTTTAGCTCATCAGTAAAGCCAGTGGACTTCAGAGAGCATTAATCTCACCCTAAATTGGACATTTACATTTGACCAGCCAATTCTTGGTTGCTTTAATTACATTATTACAAATTTCCCCCATGTACTGTAGATGTGTCTCACTGCTTCCTTTCTGATTTGGCACCTGCCTGTACCAGTTGTCTTTGTGACAGCGTAACATAGCTGGCATTGGGAGAGAGAAACCACCTAAATCCTTCTTAGGCAGACCTTGATATTTCCTAATAAAGGAATAGAGGGAAATTGTAGGGAAATCAACTTAGGCTGGGCTCAAGCTATCTAAAACGATAATACAGCTAAACAAATCCAGGTTTAGCAAATCTTCTGAATGCCTAGGCTTTTAGGATTTTCCAATTCAGGTAAGTGCAGATTAGGAACACTTGCCTGAGGACAGAGTTTCAACATATCTTTAAAAATATCTTTGAGATATGCTATATTTTTTCTATTTAACATGCATCTTTCCACACAGTTTTGTGCTCTACAAATGCTTATGTTCTGAAAAATATAAACCAATAATTTGTAATATTTCATGTCTATACGTTCATCATACAAAAAGGGAGAAAAAAGATAAAAGCAAGAACATCTACATTAACTTAAAAAATATAAAATATAAGAAGCAATATAAATTATTTAGTATATATATATCAAAAGTTATAAATAGATTTTACATGTACAAGTAACAGTGCTGGATATACCACTAACAGTACCATGTATTCAGATATTTACTCGTTATGCTGGTCAACATTGCCTATTTTATAAAGTATAAACCAGAGCTCACCAAAAATTAAGAACTGGACAGTAACACAAATCTCAGTTATGCACATGTACCTTATTATTCATAAAGTTAATTAACTTAACTACAAATAGTTAAGAAATACCCCTATGGAATAAATCCATGAAACATTTACAAAGGCATAGTTTTAGCGAATAAGTTTCCAGACTCATAAATCTATGGGTCAGATCCTGTAACAGGTCATAGCTCTGCTGAAGTCAGTGGAATAATATTTTTCACCAAATAAAAATGTATTTCTAAATATTTTTATTCTCTGTTATCTTATTCGTTGTTTGTTGTCTCAGTCATCTATGATTTTCTATTTAACTTCCAATTATATAGAATTATTTTGTATGTGGTTTGAATTGTAACTATTTGCCATACAATACGTTTCAACAACAGCTGTACTTTTAAATCTATGCAACGAGTTTTAGCTATGTGATTCCCATTAAAGTCAATGGGAAATGCGCACTACAAGCCTTATTTGCCACTTTGAAAATTTATGAGCAAGAAACGGAATAAAAAACTTCAGTGGCTACAAAAAGAGTTTTTGTTCGTTGTTAAACTCGCTCAATATTCAGTGGCTCAGCTTGCTGAGCTGCAAAAACCATCATCCACCGATTCATGGGTCCCAGGATACTATGGAATGGTCCTCAATGTGCACAGTTGTTTTAAAATTAGGAAGGAAAATACCAAGAAGGATACATCATTAAAAACACCTTAAAAAAAAAAAAAAGGGCAAAAAAGAAGCTCCGTTCATGCTCTGGTTCTGGTCATTGCTTTTAATTTCCAGTCAGAAAGAAGTCTGAGGCTACTTTGCAGCATACAATGTACTTTTGTTTACTTGTCTGGAATCCAAGAAACGAGAAATATAGAATAATTAAAAATTAAAAAAAAATATTCCCAAATATACAATATTTCTTTTTTTTTTCTTGAAAGATATAATCACCAAAAGAGACTGCATGCTTGTACTGAGCACCATTTGGAAGCGTTGCTTGGCATAAAAAGTACTCAGCAGAGGATGTTCTCCATTTTATAAGACAAAAGAATGCAAAGCCTGAAGCCATTACAAGAGTCAAGTTAGAAGCATTAGACTACAAAACACTCATATATTATTAAGTATCTCAGCTGTGGCATCTGAGTACTTCTTAATTCTCCTCTCCACTGAAATAAAAATTTTATTTGTTAATCATTAAATGGGACAATAATGTTAAAAAAACCACACCAAAACAAAACAGAAAACAGAACAAAATCCAAACAATTGTGAATAGAGGAACTTTTGAGAAAATAAAATCTCAGATATCCACCAAATACTTTGCTATTTTGAGGTAATCTCAAGGGTATGATAGTACTTGAGGGGTCTAGCTTCTGTATACCACATGCTCCACATGCTTAGGGTCCTAATTTTGGTATACTATTTTAAAAGATGTTTTTGGGGGTTGGTAATGTAAGGAGGAAGTGTGGAAGGGCGAAACTGGCATGTGTGGCAACCCGCACATTTACAGCATGAGGGAGAGAGATTGGAGTGAGTCTTAGACAATGCAATTTCTTTACTTTGAGACATTGCCATATATATATTATCCTCATGATTTACATTCATCTTGTGGGTTGTAGTAAATAACTTTTTTGGGCCACCTGTCTATTTGGCACTCATGAGCAATGACAACACTTCTGTTTGGGGTGCAAAAGAAGGACTGCGCCAGCTGAGTTTGTTTTTCTCCATCATCACTTGGCCCACCACCAAGTGTCTTGCTGTTTTGTCGACACAACCCTTATTCTGCTAGTTCGCATTTTTAGTTAGGTAATTTTGTTGAGACATTAGTGTTGATTTACTTAACAATGTTAGCTGAATGTTGAAACCTTATTCATTCTGGCTGGCAAGATAGCCCATGGTCCACAATAGTGTCAGGGCCCTGAGGACACTCACAGGCCCCACTGCCCCTGCCCAGCCCCGCTCCCACCCCCCACCCCCCTGGCCTCTCTGTGCCCTACCCGTGGCCCAGGACCCCATGTCAGCCCCCCAGAGCCGTCAGCCCCTGCCCCAGCGACACGGCAGCAGGGCCGGTCTCCAGCTCCCCAGCCCTGCCCTGCCTGGCCCGGCCATGGCCCCACCGAGCCAGACTCGCTTGCGGGCCCACAGCCTGGCCTGGCCTTGGCCTGGCCTCATGGCCACAGAGGTGCCCAATGCCCAGGGCTAGGGCTGCCCCAGGTGCTCACTGGCTGCCCTGCTTCTGTCAACACAGCCCACAGGGAACAGCTGGCCAGTGCAGCATCCTGGCAATAGTCATGTTGAAATTGCCCAGGTTCATGTATGGATTATCCTGGGATACTATCCAGCAATGTACCACCTACAGTTTTGGCATATTTCATTTAATTTAAAAACTTACCCCTGCATGAATCATCCTCTGGGTGCACCTATGCTTCTGTAGAATAGCGAAGCTTTCAGTCAAAGTGGGTCAGTTATTAAGATATAGTCAGAAAATTATTTTTCTCATTTTCTTTGAAACCCTTATGGATGTGGAAACTGCTAAATATACCTAGGACCTATATTATTAGATGGGATCTCAGTATCTGTATATCGCACACAAACTCCCTTACAGAACACCTATAGCTCCTCAGGTGCTGAAGTGCATCAAAATGAACAAAAATTGTAAAGGAATGAGGTGAAAGTCAAGAGGAGTTTCCATTGGCACATATTTCCAGCAATAAATCTCTCTCTGGCTGGCTTCCCCCTGAGTCTTCAAGCTTGCAAACAGTTCCAAGTAAAAGTCATGTGCCACATGGTGACAAGAACTCAACAGAGTGAAATCCTAATAATTGTTGTTGGCTTGGCTTAATTTGCTGCTTACTTAGTGGTACCAACCTCTGTGGAAACTTCTTTGAACATAAATATATTCCTGTTTGCTAGTGCTGAAGAAAATGAGAGACACTATTCCACCTTTTCTGTTCTGTGTGTAAAATGTGCAGTGATTCAGTAGGTGCTGTGCAGTGTAGATACCATGCAGCACGTGGCAAAGGCACCTATTTCTGTACTTTAAATATCTCACATACAACAGACAATAAAAGACCCTCATCTGTATGAGATAATGTGAATAAACTCAATAGGAAGCACTTAGTAAAAATATATCATTGGTAATATAATGCAATATCCTAAGGTAATTGTGTAAATGTGAGTTAACTGATACAACTATGACTTTATAACATGCCATTTCAGAGGCAAAAAATCTCCATGCATGATTAAAAAACAAACTTTGTCTGAGCATACTGAAGATTTTTAAAATTGCATCATTCCTTTTATTTCAGTTTCTTCTTCAGATATAAGATCAGCTTTATATCTTCAGGTTTTAATTTTCTAAGTAGTGTTAACATTTTCTCTCAAGGAAGAGATGAAACAGAACGAGATGACTAATGCATAAAAATCTCTTTCCTCCTTCTTCAAAGACAAGGGACAGTGCACTTTTAGGTTTAGTGATGTAGCTTTTACTGACATAATTCCTCATTATTCATGACATTTTGTCCATTATACCATGAGGTTCCTTGGAAGATAGAAATAATCTTCCAGAAGTACAGCCCAGCTAATTATCTATTGTCTGAGGAACTGAGTTGGTGTAGTGGATGAAACATCAGTTACAGCAACTGGTGGTGTCTACTGACAGAAGAAACGCATCTTTGAAATTACTGTACTAGAATTCTCGCTCTTCCTTACCTGCCTTCTCTAGAAGGGAAGAAAAGCTCATTTGCAGCAGATAATTAAATGCACGTATATACATTTTTTTAAAAATACCTAAAAAGTAATTATGGAACATTACGTAAACACTACTTTTGTAGAATGCACCAGCTATTGCCTTATTTCTATTGGTTTTGTAAAGCTATTAGTGATTCTGTAAAAGCTTAGGAGGTACTATATTAAAGAACTTATTAGGTGTAGGAATGTATGTTTTTACCAGATTCACCTGAAGTCCATTTTTTAAACATATACTATTAAAAAATTGTGCTTTGTTTCTTGTCTTAAATACACAAAACACTTCAATTGCATATTAGAGTTAACAAAAGGGCAACATTATATAAATAGTTCAGCATCTAAGCATGACTGCTTAGCAACTTTTACCGTCTTAGGGCAACTTTACAAACATTGTTAATTAAGGTTAACAAGTAACTAGCAGGGAAATTTAGACATTTGGGATTCCACAAGAAGGAGCTTTGACAATTGTACCGGGGACACCTAGGACAGCTAGAAACAAAAAAAGACAGACAAACAAAAGTCTAGAAAGTGAATGAACAGATGAAAAGAAACCATGTATGCAGAAGTTAGAAATGGACAATGAAAATAACAGAATTAGATAGGGGCAAAGTAACAAAGACAGGGTATTCATGTGAAAATATAGAATGCAAGATAAGACATTTTTTAAAGACTAATTTCTATTAACTTTGAGAAATAAGACCTGAGGAGAAAGGGAGATGTCCTACATTAACTGTGAATAGAATCTACTCTAAGAAATTTGGGCCTGAGTTCTGCCTTCAGATAAACTACAGTGTGAAATGTGTATAGTACAGAGTCAGGATTAGGCCCTTTTTCTTTACCGTTTTAAGGTGGTTGATAATAAAGAGAGATGAGAATAAAACAAGATAGCTGGAGGATTATAGGCATAGTCTCTTTTCTCCATGGTCTGTTCTTACTTTCTTTAATCCATTTTGAGCTGTGTTTCATTTGCTGTATCTGGAAAGGATACGAGCTGGCATTCTTATGGAAGACTGAACTCTTTTCAGAGCTGGTGAGGAAATGGAGATGAGTGTTTAGGTACTAACAAGGCACAGAAATGGCTGTAGTTTTCTGATGGAATGATGCCAAATAGTATTTTATCTGAATCAGCTTTTTGTGTGCCTGTCTGGTGTTGTATCATGGTGGAGGTCAAAACTGGCTACCAATTTTTATCAAAATGCAATTTAACTAAAACCTTTTGTAACACTGGCTTTTCTGTTTGTAAGTAGTATTATCCACACAGGGAAAAAAATACCAACAAACCAACTAATCTGCAAAATAGAAGTATTACATATGAAAGCCTTTTTTTGTTTTGAAAGTGTTCAAGGGAGTTGTAATTGTGAGGTTCTGTAGGTTTAGACCTCTGCTTAGTTCACAAGTTGGAGAGTACTCTTATGAGAAAATTTATCCTTTTCCCTAAAACAAAAGGCATGATTAACAGTAAGACATACATTCTGAACAGTGAGTGATAGGATGAAGATTCAGCACAAGGGACCAAATATCAGTGCCTAGAAAAAATAAAAATATGTATTTAAATCTAATATAAAAGCTAAAAAATTCCCAGAAAATTTAGAACAACATGATTTTTTAGATCCATTCTAGAGGCAATACTGTTTACAGAAAACCATCTATATCTCATATAATCACCTAATACTCTTTTGAGTGTTCTCCTATGGCAGAAATTTTCCCAAGAAAGATTGGTTTTGTTCAGGTTTTATTGTACTCTTACAAGTTAGGAAAAATGAATCACATGAATAAATGAATTGACATCTTCAGGAAATAAGCTCACAAATACATAGGAGTATTAAAGTGATAATAAGACAGGTACACTATACAACGAACCTCCAAAGACAGGAAAAAGAAATGGAAATGAAAACTTGTATGAAGAGATAAGGAGGGCAAGTTAGGTTAACAAGACTGTGCTAATGGATGATTTGATTTAAACCTGTTTCAGCCTCCCTGGTATTAATTGGGAAATCTCTGAAGCATGCTGTAGAATGGAGACAAAGTAGGAAGATTTAGGATTTAGTAAATGATCACTTTCCTAAACCACTGCATTAACAACCCAACATGGAATAGTTTTTGCCTAATCTAGATTGAATTTTAGCTAATGACTGAGGTAACAGAAATAAATTATTGAAATAATAGAAGACAATAAAATGAAATGCCCACGCTCCACAGTACACTTATTTTGCTGCATTTTAAAAATAGAATTATTGTATACAGAAAGAGCAGGTACACAAAGAAATTGTAAAAATGGAATAAGAGGACAACAGTAAAGAATAGCATAAATTGTGAAGTGAGATGCAGTAGGTGCTATGACCAAAGACACTGTAAATTGTAATACCATATGGGTTGCTTTTTAATATTTTGAAACAAATAAAATATTGTGACAGTGTCATCTACCTATAAGCCTTTGATTTAAAAAGGCTGTTACATGTATATAATTCTAAAATGCATTTGATGTATGTGAAGTCTTACATGGTGTAGATGATGTCATCCCTAGTTTCACTTTTCAGTCTATGTTGCACAATAGTACAAGGAGGCACATATGGATATGAAGGGAAGTGAGAGTGGACCACTGTTACCTACAAAAAATGATTTGACCTGTGTTCCTTACACAGGACTATAACAGTATACAAATCCCACTCTTGCAATATAAATAACATGGCCCAGGCACCTAATTTGATAACATTAACTGCCACATAGTATTGCAAAAAAAAAAAAAAAAAAAAAAAAAGTCCTTATTCTGAAGCTTTAGAACTGGTTTATGATCTTGCTGAAAAGTAGCAAGATAAAAGACTACAGAATCTTTAAAATCTTTACTAAGTCATGTTGATTGAAGAAAGTATAAGTGCAAATTAATGAGCATTAACATAAAGAAAGAGAATTGTCTCTTAGGAAACAAGTGCCTACTGATTTTCTCATTGTATTTCTTTCAAGTCATACAAAAGTTTTGTTATTCAAGAGACATAGCTCCTTGCTGAAGCCCAAATTAATGACTTGTTTGGGATACAATTCTATACATGAAGATTTTTTATTTTGTAGTATAGCATTCAGAATTATGAGATCTCTGGAGCCCTTTTCCTGATTGTTCATTCTGTAGGTCTTTAAAAAGCTGAGCTAAAAAATTTGTAAGGTTGAAAAAAGAATAGCTTTGAACAATGAGTAATATTTGCAGAGAGATTTTAGTACAGCAACTGAACCTTGCAATTGATATTGGATAATATCAATACATTTCATGAAGGTATGAGATGATTGAGAAAAAAAAAAGTATTTTCATTATAGCTACAAATAGGCTGAAAAAGTGAATCTATAATTCTGGCATACACAAATATATTTCCAAAAGAAGGATGGTCATACAAAGTGCTTTAAGATCCTTGGATTCAGTTTGTGGCAGATACTGCTTAAATAATTTAATAGGTCTGCTTTATTTCTCTAACTACAAAATTAGATAATATTGTTCTCTATACTTTACCTACCTTGTCTTTGTAAAAGTTAAGTTCTTCTGATTAAAATATTTTTCATCTTATAATCATATCTATAGTTTCAACAAGGTGATAGCCTGAATTTAGCAAGTACCTCTGACTGTTACTGACTGTTATCTAAAAATAACACGGATCATGTATTTTAGGAAGTATCTAGAACATTATCCCAAACACTTACTTTGATAAGTTAAATAATATAATACACTGAAATAGTCATTAGAGCAGGGTCTAGAACTTCATGTCAAACAGCAACAAGAGATGGAGGGCTGCTCTGCAAAGACAAACCAGGAGGTGAGGCTAACCTCAGTGTAGGAAGAAGTAGTGACCTCACTGATGAGGGTGTAGTCCCAAAGTAACTGAAGGGTTATCACTAAATATGAGGTTACAAGTGTCCTGATTTAACCCTGGCTGGCAATCAAGCACCACACAGCAGCTCGCTCACTCCCCCTCACCCAGAGGGATGGGGAGAATTGGAAAGGAATGTAAAACTCAAGGGTTGAGACAAGAACAATTTAATAAGTAAAGCAAAAGCCGTGCACGCAAGCAAAGCAAAGCAAGGAATTAATTCGCCACTTCCCATGGGCAGGCAGGTGTTCAGCCATCCCCAGGAAAGCCGGGCTCCATCACGCGTAACAGTTACTTGGGAAGACAAACACCATAATGCCGGATGCCCCCCACCTTCCTTCTTCATCTCCCAATTCATATACTCAGTGTGATGTCATATGGCATGGAATATCCCTTTGGCTAGCTTGGGTCACCTGTCCTGGCTGTGTCCCCCCGCAATTTCCCATGCCCCTCCAGCCCTCTCTCTGGCAGGGACCAAGAAACTGAGAAGTCCTTGATTTAGTATAAACATGACCCAGCAACAAATAAGAGCATCAGTGTGTTATCAATATTGTTCTCACACCAAATCCAAAACACAGCACTGTACCAGCTACTAAGAAGAAAATTAACTCTATCGTAGCTGAAACCAGAACAAGTTTCCTGAAACTTAGGGCTACCATATAGTGTGTTGAATTTCATGATTTAGAAACAAGTTTAAGTGAGTAAAGAAACTGGATTTGTCAAGAAGACAGATTAAAACAAAATAGGGTCATCATTTTGGCACTCATGCTCATACAGGGCCATTGATTACCTGAAGCTCCAGTAGGCTCCTTGCAGAATTTATAGCACCAAATTATTTTTTATGTCTCACTGGTCTATCAATCTTAATGCTGGAGCATCTGAATAGTGAAGATATTCAAGAGTATTTTAATGTGCATTTCAATAAGAAAAACGTAGTTAATTATGCATTTTTTAACCCCATGTCTTTTTTCATTGAAAAAATCTTCTGGGAACTGTAATACATACAAGATGGAATACCTTCTCAAAACTGGAGTTAGAGGAACCAAGTTCATTCAAGAAACACATCCCCCTCCCACCATCATCATCACCACCACCACAATAACAACAATAATAATGATGATAATAACAATTAGCTGCCTGAGACACTTTCACTGTCAAAGACATTTTGTTCTAGATAGACCAATAGAAGGCACCTAGATTTAGGTACAGTGAGGTCTTTCATCTGTCTCCCATCCCAAGGGAAAACTCTATCCAAAAATGTGTAAGGCAACCTTCCAAAGTATCTAGACTTTTAAGGAAGTAAAAGCTTACTGTTCTTGTAAATCTTACTAATACCTTTGCAGTTCTGGTCTGTTCTTACTCTGGTGAATACAGATTTTTCAGTCTTAAAAGAACTGTCAAAATAAGACTGAATCAACCCAGTCTCTAACCGATTGGCAATGTATTTGTGCTGACAATGCCTTTTAAATGTATGAAAAGGAATTCACCTTTTAAATAGCATGTAAGACCTGCTATTACTAAGTATTAAATTTAAAAAAAGCATTGACCATTGATGTAGAAAACCTTTTTGGTATTGCTGTCTTGTGTTACTAGGTAGACATTTGCTTAATGAGAAAACTCTATGCTTAAAAAAACCACCAAAACCCGATCCCCTGTACCAGTTATCAAATGCTTTATAGGTTACCTTTTACTATAAAACAATACAGACAGAAATGTTGATGATGCAGTCTGACATGATTTGCTTCAAAAGATTGTTTTCAAATACATTTATTTCTTCATTTCTACTAACTGGAACAAAGTAGGATATATACAATCAGGTAGTAGAAGGCTTTTTTTCCTAGTAACACAAGTATTACGCTGACATTTTTTATTCTTGTAACTTCAAGGAATTTTACTTTACATCTTTTTCCTTATGCACCTGAATATTTACATTTTATTAAATTATGCAAAATTTTAACTTCATGTCATATATTTTATTAACTTATTTTAATAAGAAAACTGTGACATTCAATGATTTTGTCTTTATAAGACATGTTTGTTTTCCCTGTATACATGTAATTTTTTTCAAAATCTTAAGAAGAGAGAAATCAACCTGATGATTCACAATACATTTTTTTGCCAGATTGAATACGTGTTAAAACACGAGAGGAAAAAAAACATTTCTAAATCACTGCTTCTCTTACATTGTGGCAACTAACATTTCTGATGTAGAAACAAATGGTTAAGTCTGTGTTAAAGGTAATGAAATTATCTGTTGTTACCATTCATTAATGTTCTAACCATTTTCGCCTAAGAAATATTTACTAATCTGAGAAGGAGCATATGTTTGTGCAAACTGTATTCTCCCTTAAGATTTTGTAATAAGATCATGATAATAAGCAATTACATGGTATTTCTTTAGCTTAAACTTTTAGATTAAACACAGAAAGGTTTTGTGCATAACCTTACTGTCAAGAATATGCTTTAATGTGACAGGTTTATCTTCAATTAGGTCTTGCTAAAGAGTCTTCTTTTTAATATTGTGCATGTTTCGGTTTAGTACAAAGATAGTATATTATCTTTAGAGTTATATTAATCTAAAAGATATTCTGTTGATCATACTGCTTTTAGGGAATAATTTGAAAAAACTTTTTTCTAATTGGTTTCTTTTGTATGCACAGATTAGCTTTTGATGATCAAGATGACAAGATAATGCAATATCATCATGCAAATACTGTAACCAACAGGTAAGTCCTATGCTGCACAAGAAATCTATCTTTTGTAGTTTTATCTTATTGTTTGTAGGTGTCAGCTAAACCCTATTTAAAGTATTTTATCACAAACAATTTGCATGTTTGAATGGTTCAATGCCTTTGGGTTTAGAGAGAAAGTCTAACTACAAATTCCAGTCTTCTGTACTTTTATCTGACATTATCAAAATGTACCACAGAGGAAATATGTCATGTTATGCCATATTAATGACAAGTTCTGTATAAACACATGAATAGCAGATCTTTTATCTGGTATTAGTGAAATAAGTAGCAAAGGTATAAGTGTCTTCATTTATAAAGGGACTAGATACTATAACTAAAGACGAGTGAAACCTTTTAAACAGAATCTTTTAAATGACTGTATGCTCATAAAATAACATGGGAGAATTGGAATGGGAACATTCTTTGCAATAAAATAGATGGCATCACTACTTCACTGTTGCTTTTTCAATGATAATTCTAGGTTCTTTCATGTTGACTGAACATTCCCACTTGCGATAGCACAACACAAAGGGGATTTCTGGTGTGTCTGGAGTACAGAGGAGAGCTTTCCAGTGGCAGGGTGTATGCACTTTATCAGCTAATAGATCACTATGAGAATATACTTGCCACTGCAACTTGATCACCAGTGAATTCTCACGAGAAGACTAATGGTTTTGAATAAGCTTGCCCAGCTGTCTTCTGAAGACAGATGTGCTCTGCAGCAATTGAGGCAATGTAGAGAAAGAAATGAAACATTACAGTACAGAAAGCAGTGGGATATGACCTGTAGACTCATAGATGTTGGAGTAAGAATAACAAGGATTGTAGTAACATAGGTGTCACTTAGAAATTAAGGTATTCCCCAGGATAAGACAGTACAAGAACTCAGATAAAGGTGATCTTTATCCATATGAATATACAAAGAAAACATACCCTGTCTGAACTCAGTTTTATATGGATTATTGTAATATAAAGTAGGTAAATAAAACAAAGAAATAGTAATTATGAAGAAGATACTTTAACTGTTAATTTTGTATATGTGTGGTTATAGTATGTTGCTCTTGGTAATAAAAGCAATTAGGGTGCTATTAGTTACTTCCAGATATGTCTGTCAGATGTCTAAGGCTTACCTCATTCTTTTAACTGCTGCTATAAACAATGCAGAGATACCATAGCTCTCAGACCATAAGTTACCTCAGATACTTATCTTAAGGTACAATGATATATTGTTTTATGGATGTTTCTTTTTTTTTTACCACTGATTATTAAAAGAACTTAACTCAGGCCAGATAATTTCTCCCCTATGACACTTCTCTGATGACAGCATGAATCACCCTTCTAAGCTCTTGTTTTCCTTCGTCAACTAAAGGAAGGAAGTTAGATAATTATTTTATGTGAATTAAGGGGGAAAGATATAGTCCTTGGTTTTCAACTGTTGCTGAGTTCTGCTACTAATCTTTTAGATTATATAGTGATTATCTTTTTTGGTTTTTGTCTATTTTTCTTTCTGTGAACAGATTAAAAAATGCTGAGAAAAGAAACTACTGTTTCTCCTCTAAGAAGCCACCCAACTTGATTTCTAGTATTTCAGATTTATACTGAGGTTTTACCCAACAACTTCAGTCACAAACTAGTAAAGAACAAATATATCCATAAAATTAACCTTACCTCCCATAGTGATTTTATCTGGGATGGTATTAATTTTTTTCATAGTACCTATTAGGGTGCTATATTTTGGATCTGGAATGAAAACAGAGTTGATAAACACAGGAATGTTATAGCTATTGCTGAGCAATGCTTGCTCAACATCAAGGCCTTTTCTATTTCTCACACTGCCCTACTAGCAAGTAAGCTAGGGATGGGCAAAATGTCAGGAGAAGCACGACTGTGACAGCTTACCCCAGGTAATATCTCATAACATTTGATGTCATACTCAGCAATAAGAACTGGGGAAAGAAGGAAAGGAGAACGTTCAGATTTTTGATGTTTCATCTTCCCAAGTAACTGTTATATGTGATGGAGCCCTGCTTTCCTGGAGGCAGTGGAACACCTGCCTGCAGATGGGAGGTAGGAATTAATTCCTTGATTTCCTTTGCTTGCATGCATGGCTTTGCTTCACTTTTTAAAACTTCTTTACCTTGACTCATGAGGATTTTTGGTTTTGCTCTTCCAATTCTCTTTCACATCCCACTGCAGAGAACTGAGTAAGTGTCTGTGTGGGGCTTAGCTGCCTGCAAGGGGTAAGCCACAACCACCCCTAAATATCTTATGCATAACCTATTTTTGAATGATTTGCTGTTAGGGATCCTTTTAAAGGCTGGCTTGCCTGTTATAAATGTATTTGCACCTAGAAAATAATTTAGCATTATTTTGTTATTACCTGCATTCACTGTAGGGATAAAATGACCTAAGTATTCTATGAGAATATTCAGCCCTTTTTATAGAATTACTAGGCTAGCAATTAGTCTGAACTTCTTCTCAGGGAAAAAAAAAAAAAAAAAAGTCTGATTAAACTCCATCTCTAACCTTGTGTTCCTCCTTAGAAAGCTACATATTCATTACAGGCATTTATTCCAGCCCTTTAGATGTGCACAGAAGCACATGTGCACGTGTACACACACACACATGCACTCGTACACAGACACAAATCACAGCTCTATAAAATGAAGTTTTGAGACAAGTTGGAAGTTTTACTGGAACAGCTGAACCATTAGCTTAGCAAAGACATTTTCCACAGATGTTACAGATCTGGTGCTGTGGTATCAATTCCATTAACAACATAGAGCACTCACTGAAGGAAAAATGTTAGTCACCTGAAATTCTGTACAAATGAATGACCATTGTGATCAGATATGTCCAAAGGTCAATGTGAGTTCTGCAACAATATTCTAAGACTTTGACACAGCTTGGTCAATCTCATCTAAAACCCTACATCTGGGCCTCACTTTAGGAGCTTTCTTGGCTTCTTTTCATCAGTGGTTTTGCTTACAGGGGCTTTTGAAAAAATCTGAAAAATTTATTCAAATAATTATTATTTATTTAGGTTCGGTTTTGTTGGTTTTGTTGGTTTTTTTTCCACAGAACCTCAGATATTCAACACATTAACTAAAGAGACAACTATATGAATTATATGAGCTTTCTCTATGAGGATAGTTTGCCATATGAGCTTTCCAGTGGTGTGTTTCTGAAAGAAAAAGTTTGAGTAAGATTTACAGAGTTTATTGCAGTGTGGTAGCACTATTTACTAAATGCAAATTTTACACTAAAAGACAGTAAAAAAGAAAACTTGGATGACAAATACCATATGTTGACAACTTTTCCACCTATAAAGCTTATCAAAAGCTACCCACAGAAAGAAGGAAGTGTCTGCAAGTCTTTTTAAAGTTATGCAAAAATAGAAAATCAAGGAAAAATATTGAACTGTTATTCCTGACCTGAACAGAAACTAGAAGAACTTAAAATCTCTATGAAAACACTTTCATAAGATTAATTCTGTAAATTGAACAGACAAATCTCTATCTTTTAAAAAAATCTTTTAACATTATAACAATAGTTCAAGAAATTTTTTGCATATTAAATGCTGGCTCTCTGATTTTCTTAAGAAGTTCCTGATTATAAATACTAATATTAAATTTGTTTTCTGACAGTGTTTATTTGCTGTTATGTTGTTGTCAGAAGACACTGATATGGTCTTTTGGACCATGGTGCTTTTTCATCCTTTTCATTTTATACACTACTATTCTTCAATAAACATTTTATCCTGTGCAGACAGATGAAGCCATATGGGTAGATATCAATCTTAAACTGACATTGTGACACATACTTCAAATGTGATGTGAGCTTAGGGCTGAAGTTGTAAACAAGAATAGTTTTCTGTGTTGCATGCTAGTATACTGTAACTGGAATTGATATCAAGTGATGTTCCCAATTTGGCAGTAAACAAAGGTTACATAGTGTAGCAGTAAAACTAATTTCTTATTGTACTTTGAGGACCTAAACTATAACGTAAAAGAGTTAGGGTCAAGTTTTCTCCCCATGCTTTGCTGATACACTCATATTTCTCACTTGTACATGCTCAGTATATAACTACTTCCTTTCTAAGAAACCATTCTATTTCCCTGATATCTATTCAGGTTTAATACCACCTGCTAACAGCAGAAGGAAGGTTTACGGCAAAAATGCCAAACTGTTAAAATATTTTATATCTCAAACTACAGTTAGCTTTAAATAAATTATCCTCTGCTCTATATTTGAAGTTTTCATATGAAATTAAGTTGGATGCTGCTTGCATATGATGCATGCAAACATAATTTTAAAAAGTTAAAATCTTTAAGATTTCCTTACATTGAGGGAGACTGGAGTTAAAAGCCCATGTCTGAAAACTAGCAACTGAAGTTAATAACTCTTCAGAATATAATCAACATTTTGGATCATATCATGAAACCAGGATAAAACCACGCCTGAAACCAGGATTAAATTGTTTCTTTTTTTAGAAGCCTCTATCAGAAATGAAGTGCATTGTACCCTAGGGATCAAGTCATTTGCCTGTAGCACTAGCAGAAGCATTCAAGTTGTACTGAAGGTGGATAACCAAGAATCCCATTATCATCATTGGTAGTGGAAGATCACACCCTTGTGTATTATGGATAAAGACTGAAATAACACACAAAATTAGGATCTGGATTAATATCAATTAAAAAACCTATATGGCATTCAGTAAATTTTTAAAGGTAATTTCTAAACGTGCTTAATAGATTATACTTTTTTTTTTAATGTGTTCCACTTTAGCTGCCTCTTTCTGATGGTCTAGATGACTTTCACATAAGTTTACAGAATTGTCAGAATAAAGTAAAAATCCTCTTGTAGCAGAAAAGTAAGAGATCTTACAGCTGGACTGATTTGGTCTTCAAATTATCTATCATCCATACTAGAAAGATATTGGCATTACTAGGTGCTTAAACACCAACATATTTATTTCATTCAGTGTTTTACTTATAGACAATGCTATTCTGTGTGATCGTTAGCAGTAAGCATTTTTAGCACGTTCTACATATACTTATAACAGTGAATAATTCTCTTCTGAATGTCTCTTCCCCCTGCTGCCTGGTCCTCTAGAATGCAAATCAAAAGAGCAGATGTGTAATTTGGGAATGTCACTAGCAACACTAAACTTCAGTATCTTTTGTTTTGGCACAGTTTATATAGAAACTCACAGTTTTCCTGGCTTCTGCTTCTCATTTACCAATTATAGGGTTTCCCCTTGTGCAAACAGACATTTTATCATGTGCATGCTGTTTAAAAATGAGCCAAATGGCAGATTCTGGGAAAAAAAAATGTATAGAAAGCAAAATTTCCTAGGTGGATATATTATTAATGTAACCTGTAAAGAGGGCATAGAGAAACAAAGCCAGCCCCTGTAAACTGCCTTCTCTGCTTGACACTTAAGGCAAAAAGAGCTAATAAAAACTGCTGCAGGAAGCAGGGCCACTGCTTTCATCTTCTGCTGTTGACTTTTACCAAAGAAGGAGAAAAAGTTTGCAGCAAAAGGACCTTTTAAAAAAATAATCATTAATTTCTGTGAGTAATGAGAATGTTTCTCTGCCCCAAATGTCCCAGATTTTGGGAAGGGGAGGAGCCTGGATTACAGCACTCCAGGATTGTAAGCAATAGAGAAAAGAGGTGAAAGTTTAAGGCAGATAAGGTTTATGAGAGAGATACAAAGAACAGATAAATGTGTAGAACTTACAGGAAGGCTGGATATCAGAAAACAAAGATTTATTGAATTTGCTATTTGTGTAGAAATTGCTAGATAAAGAACTGAGATTCTTAGGGAAAAGTTGGTGTGAAGGTAGAACTTCAACATTTTTTGATGTCTTTTCAAGCACTGCAGATAAATATTATTTCCTTAGTATAGATGCAGACTAAATTTGCCTTAAATATGCTACTAACTGTGTGTGTGTGTTACTAGCACCTTTCCAGACTTATCTTCTGGGTAATACTGACACCAATTCCACTTTGAAAACCTACAAGTACTTGTCCCTAAAACCTGCAACAATTAATTTAGAAGGTTTGAAATAGAAGAGTGAGGTAGTAATTTAAGGGAACAGAAGGGGGCAGGGGAGGGAGAGATTAAGATAACATTGAGATAAATTGAAAACAATCATGTACAATCTTCTTTACAATTTATGCAAACTATTTAAGCTCATGTTATTAATTTGTTAATTCTATCCTAAAAGCTAAAGCATATACCAACACTCATTCTCATTGTTAACAGTTTCATTGAATGTACATTCTGTAGATTCTTTGCCAAGTGGCTTTTGCACAGACAGTCTTAAAATAAGAAAGTATGACTTGTAAATCCTCAAAGATCTTCTGTGTCTAGTAAATGCATAAGACATGAATTCTGTTTACCAAACCTTAGGAAACTTTGTGATTAATTTGCTGGTAAGTGTAAATAATTTCTACCTTCACCCCTTTAAGAGTGCATATAGAAAGCAAGAGAAGAAGCAGTCAGAATTCTGAGGTGGAGATAGGAATGATGGCTAGAAATGTTGAAATGTTCAAAGCTAGTGTGGTGGGATAAAAGTATCAGGTAGACCTCAGTGCTTAGGGTAGGTAAGTGAGTGCAAAGAAGATCCAAAAGACAAGGGAGAAAAAGGAGAGACAAGGCTAGGACAACAGAGGCAGAGCTTACCTGAGAACTCTACAAAACCTGAGACTTAATGAAAGGAAAAGAAGGAACTGATAAGGAGAGGCGTTTCAGTTGCCATGACTGGCTAAGGTGGAAACACCATCGCTTGTTGCAGATGCTTGTTGAATGGTAGAGCTCCAGTGTTTAGAATATGTGGAAACCTATGACTATCACTTCCTTTATCATCTACTATTATCAAGGCATCAGACAGATAGGGTACAAATTAACTGGAATCCTCATTACATGCTCAGCTTCTTGTTTGTATCATCAGCCATTTAGCCACTGAGCTTCTTTTCTTAGTGTCATTTTTCTTCCCCTACTAATGGTATTTACTTGCAAAATGACATTTACTTATAAAATGACACTCTTTTTCACCCTCAAGTGACATTTCTATGGCACACTGTGCAAATATTTGGCAAAGATTTGCTGGATTGATTAGAAGAAACAAAGGAAAAACACACAACAGATGTTGATTTTCTTGTTGCTGTGACTATTGTTTTGAAAGAATGATACAGAATTTTCAGGTTTTTCTGTATTCTTGGCAGCAATATTAAAAAGCTTGCCCAGCTGCAACACATGTACTTTCACCTTCATTAAACTGGCTCTGCAGACTCCTGATGAGGGAGGCTGCATGTCATCTTTCACAAGATGAGCTGTTCTGAAAACAGCAAAGCCATTACAGGACAGTCACGCAACAACCATGGAATTGGATGTACTAGCTTGCATGTATAAAACCGACCATACAAGTCTTTTGTCTACCATCATAGTGGTCAAAAAGCCATTTCCCCAATCATTACCTTTATTTAATTATTGCATTCATTTTTGAGAACAATTAGATTTTGAGGGAAATCCTGGGCCTGGTGGAATACTTTTATTTTAAAGTATCAGGTTTTCATTCCTTTGCTAATGCAAATTTTCTGAAGAAGAGAATACATTAATGAAAACGTGTTTATTACTTCAGGTGACCTTCAGGAACTGTTTGACACGTTCTTTTAGATTTGTGCATTTTCTGACTCATTGCAGAAACAAGAATCTGTTTTCGGCAAAAACTCAGTCATTAAAGACCCCGTGGTTTCAGATAGCTGAATCTTTAGTTCACTGAATACGCCACTACTAGATCATAATCTCTAAGGTCAATTTTAAAGAAAACAGAGTTGAAAAGTAATGTTTCCATGTTGGTTTAACCATTTTTAATAAAATTTAAAAGCCACAGGAATAAAAGGTAGCTGGATGTTTATGTTAAACAAAGAAAACACTCATCCAAAAAGAAAGCTTCCATTTAACTGCCTAACTGTAATCATATAGAGTCATTTTACATGCCTGAAAATGTCTGGGATGCCTACACAAGATTTGCAAAACACAGTGCAGACCTTTGTGCGATACCCAAAAGCTTCTAGAGGAGCAACCGGCTGCCAAAGGGAATACTCTTAAGGTATGTCAAATGGCACTTAAACACTTTAAGTCCAAGAGGCTTGATTTTCTTCTTGCTTGAGATTTTTTTTTTTTTTTTTGGGGGGGGGGGAAATGAAATTCATTGCCTAGTGTTCTGTTTCATACAAAATATGGGATTGGTTTTCACACTTGCATCGAGGTTTTTTTCCTGTTTCCCCAGTTTCTTCTTTGTAATAAAGAGTTTCTAATCAGATCCTTTAAGTGTTCAAAAATGACTACTTCATAAAAAAAATGCTCCTTAGAAACGATAAGCCAACTAGATGCTAAACTGCATGGGCAGACTTAAATTAGTCAGGTCCCAGACTCATCCCACCTAATTATATTTGTTTAATGCCTTACTTCAGAGGCTAAGTGATCTACAGTTTTGAGTCTAGTCCTAATTTAGTTTGGGACTCTAGTGTCTCATGTGACATAGAACTGAGTATCATGGTAGTGCTCAGCCTAAAGACATCCAGCTAAAAATGTTCAAAGAGTAAAAATGACTAAGATCTGCCTTGTCTCTTGAAAGGAGATCAGTCTTCACTTACTTTAAAAGGAGCTTTCAGTAAGTATAATTCTTAGTTCACTGCTTAAATAGATGGAATGAATCTAGCTTTTACTGTAGTTCTCAGAGCACTGCTCTCATATGTCATTAAGTAGAGGTTCCATTCAACAAGCTGTTGCACGTGGCTTGCTTCATTTTCCTAAATATGGTCAGATATGGCCCTTCTATCAGATATGGCCCTTCTATCAGACACACCGATAATTTAATTGGAGAAAATACAGTCTCTCCAACATGAGACCAAGAAGAGCTGTTACTGAAATGTGGCCATCCACTAGCAGCTGGGAGTCTGGAGTAAACTTTAAATGAGAGCACCAGTGACAAGAACAGAAGTATTAACTCATTTAAAGACACTGATGAAGTTTTCCCCAGCTCACCATTATGATGTCAGTTTGGTCTGAGCTGAGTTTTGGACAGATTTCTCTCATTCATGGACTATTCTTGATTAAATGACATTTCAGATACTGAATAATGTTATAAAATAACCTTTTATTCTGTTATTCCTATTACCAGGTCTTTAGGAAATATATGCCTCCTTATGCAACTTTATGTAATGTATACATTATAGTAAATGTTTAGTAAACCAATTCTTCTTGTATTGTTTAGTTAATTTTCCTGAATTTCTTAATTTGTCATTATGAGTATTTGATTTTTTTTTTTCCTTCACATGCTGAGATGATGTCTTCATTTTGGATATCATGAAGTGTGGTCCTTGTCATAACATCAAGAAGGCTCTGAAGGTGTGCTTTTTAGTGATTGAAAAATAAATAAAAGGATGAATTTACAACTAAGACCAATGCTGTAAATTGCTACAGTCCTGTGAGTATGATTCCATCTAAATTATTATTTATGCTGGGTATGAATTCATGCAATATAAAGCAGAAGTGAGAGAACAATTTGCATTATGAAAATGTTAGATTTTTAAATTAAACACAGCAGGCTGGACAATGCTGAATAGATTTTAAAAAGAATTGCTGCCCACACACTAACACACATTCACATTTCTATCAGCATCAAACAAATTACAGTTTATATAATTTTTATGCTGTGCTATATATATATATTTAAAACATTTTTGTAATGTATGAATACACAGGCTTCCAATGCTCATTCATCTTAAATTAATGCTATGACTATTTTTAATGTGTTAAGGCCACATGTAGACTATACCTATCACATAGATTTCGTCTGAGGACCTGTGTGCATTATTATGATATTATTTTATGTAATTACTTCTACCTTTAAGAAATATTCTGTGTTTCATCTTTCACCACCATTGAATTCCCCAAATGTATTCTATGTATTTGTACAAGTAGTGATAATCTCTATATTCTTTCAGGAAATCAGTTTAGATAAAATTAAATTGCATTGCATGTAAAATCTATTTGTGGGGATAAAAATATCTAATATTAAAGGTTATGTTAAATATTAAAAGGTGGCAGTTACAAGTAGGAATTAAATATAGAAATAGTACACCATAAGTTCTGATAAAGCAGGAAATAAGAGAGTAATCTAAAGCAAATAAAAAAAAAATGCCCAGAAATGGAAGCTCTCACTTTCACAGCCTTTAGCTTACCCAAATCATAAGGCAAAAACAGTGAACAGAAGCTTCAATTAGTTTGAGAATTAGATTCCCTAAGCTGGTATGGAAAAATAAACCATTTATTAAAACATCATCACAATAAGAATTACAAAGAGTAATGACTGTCCTTGGGGTGGGGGGGGTGGGGGGGGTGAGGTGTGGCGGAGAAAAAAATCCTTGAGTAATTAAAATTTAAAAATATACTGGAGGAAGAAAACTAATGAAAATAGTGAAAATGCTTTTGCCATAAACAACCTATCCAAGGTGTAAAGTACAAACTCCTGCTAAAATAGGACAAGAAGTGTTAGTGAATCTTGTAATTGTGTAGGCAGATGGTAATGATAAAATAGCTGCTAATGCAGTGAATCTTATTTCATTTTAGGTTTTGCACTAAGGTCTGGTACAGTGATAAACCTACTCATATTTAATATCTTTACGTGGTGGCATATTCGATGACAAGAAGTTTCATATATATATAATACAGAACTCTAAGGGTGCAATGAATCAAGTAAGTTGCGCTATGAGGGTTCCAGTCGATTCTATTCTCCCCCCCGCCCCCCCCCCCCCCCCCCCCCCTTTTTTTTTAATCAGTTTCATCTCAAATGTCTGAGAACTGTTTAGGGCTGCTATCAGTGAATGTTAAAGTACTAGTGTTAAGTGCAGTCTGTTAACAGGTGTTTATTTAGTTATGCCTTGGAGTGAAATATTTCTCCTGAGACTAGAATTTGAAGGAACCCATTTGCTAGATAATTTCCTACAAGGGTGTATATTTTATTTTATTTCTTTTTATTAATCTAATAGAAACTAGATCTAGCTTCTAATGACCTTGAGTTAAATAACACACAGATTGAGATAACAATACTACTTATAGAAGACATTGTTAGCCATAGACAAACCATGGCCAAACAATTTCTGGTCAGCGCTTAGAGTCACATAATTAAATTCTGGATTTTTCTTTTAGACAGAGATTGATTTAGCAGTCAAACAGTGTACAGTGAACTTATTTTTTCTAATTTAACTCCAGGCTAACCCTTTGCTTCTGTGAGCTGGAAGGGACAGACTTGCTTCATCTTAATCCTTTCAAACTGATACCTGAGAACCTGTCAGGCACTCAGGCAGGCACTCAGATAATTGTGGGGATATAGGGTGAATTCATAATAAACAAATGTCTTTGAAGGTCTTGAAGGAAGACAAAAGGAAAGAGGAATAAAAGTCAGATGAGACGTCATCTCAGTGAAAAATTGTTATGTATATGAATCATTGGAAAGTAACATCAAAATTGCTTTTCCATGCCAGATAATGAATAACCAGTTAGCATTCAAGATTTCCTTGGAATTCCCTTTGCAGATTTCTGTGCCTCCCCCATCAGTATATATTATTCAGTTTATCGTAGTTTGGTTCTGGATCCCAACCATGTAAGCCAAATGACCCAGAATCTTGAAGTAGATACAAACAGGGTAGGAAGAAAGACTTGACACAAGTATTACAACAGTTAAAGATAAGGTGCATGTTTGTAGAAGAGAACTAAGTGAAAGGCTATTTTAGAAAATCTGGACACCATCACTTCTTATTTTGGCAGCATTTTTGAAAGGAACAAACTCTGATTGTTGTACTTCTCATGGCTCCCTGTTCTGTGTGCATGATAACATAATTACAGGATCCAATTTCTTAATTCCAAATTAGCTACTGTTTAGGGCACATGCCTCTGGGCATTCATAGCAGCTCTGTACTCTAAAACCAAAGTTTCTCAAGGAGGAGTTGTAATGTGCTTAAATTGGTACATGCTAGGACTTATATTAATGCATACCACTAGGACAGCATTTCAGGATAATTTACAGAGCCTGAAATGTTACTTATAAGTCTAAATTCAGGACTTCAATCTATAAATGCTACCTAGACTTCACAGGCACCTGATATGCCCTATGTGACTAAGAATTCTATCAAAACCTTCCCTGTGGGCTGGAATTTGAACCACTGTGCATTCTTAGAGTAGTCTTCAACTTTACTGTGTTAATTTCTTCAACCAAAGACTGTTCAATTAAAAAAAGTACATAGCATTGCAAAACTCTCTTTATTCAGACAGCTGAGATGAATCTTACTTTATTGACATTCAGTCTCTTCCTGTGTAACTGGTGATCTTTGCACAGCTGTTTAGTGGCTAGGTCACTCTTTTCAGAAAGGAGCCCAGACTTTTAGGCAGCCTTATCCTTTAAGAAGTTTGGATGCCCAAACTTTCAGCAACTTTGATTGCTTAAAGCCCCACCCAATACAACCTTGAACATTTCCCGGGATGGGGAATCCACAACTTCTCCAGGCAACCTGTTCCAGCATCTCACTACCCTTATCATAAAGAATCTCTTCCTTATGGCCAGTCTAAATCTACCCTCAGTTTAAAGCCATTGCCCCTTGTACTATTACTACAGATCTTGTTAAAATGATGATAGAAAATGTGACTCTGGAACCTTCACCCTTCCATTCAGCTGCAAGGAGAAAAAAAAAAAAATATCATCCTATCTCCTTAAGTTATTTTTCCTAAGTTTTGCCTTTTTTGTACAATGCTTCTCCAGTATATAACAAAGAAAGCAGATGATGACAAAAGTCAACAGAACTAAAATACCAGGTTCTATCCTGCAGGACTGTCTTCATTCAGAACAGTCTGAAGTCATGGGAGTTGCCTCTGTTTAATGAAGCAAGGTTGATTTAGATAATAGATCAATAGCAAATACTTTGATTCAAACCACAGTTCAATCAACAAAATTGTAGTGTAACTTCTGATGATTATGTGTTTCAGATATTACTGTAACATGTATTGCACTTTGAATATAGTACTATATTTTTTCTTCTATATAAGCAGACAAATCACATTGCTTATACCAATACATTGTCCTTTCTTCCTAATTTCCTTATAAATTTTGCTATTATTATTTTTAATAATAATTAATTACTTATTATAATTATCTTTTTTGTTATTAATCATAATAATTTGTTCTAGTATTACCATAAAGCCTAGAAATCTGTTCTATGGTAAGAATCCAGTTGTATCAGTGTTAAATAACACGGGGGGGGGGGGGGGGGGGGGAAGCAACAAACCACTAAATCTTTATAACACAAAAGACTTCCAAATTAGTGCAAAAGCAGTGATTCAGGTGCCAATTTAAATGCTTTCAGGTATCTAAAACCTCAGCACAGAACTGGAAATAGGGCATGAACCTATGAAAAGCCCTAATCATTCTGGATCAGCAGCTGAGGACAAGCTCAGCCCTATGACACTGAAAATGGACATTAGACACATATTAATGGATCAGTGCCAATGTGAAAGAAAAAGCTGTATTCATCCTATATAGTATCTCTGTATTTAAGTACTAAAATATGAAAAGGATCAATGAGAGTTTCTCCTGATTAGGGATGGTGTTATTCAGACTATGTTAAGAGCCAATGAGGAACAATTTAACTAATCTGCTTCCACTTTAATGATGTATCTTTGATAAAGGTAGAAAATTTAAAACTCTCAAGACAAGGCCTCTTCGGAATGAAGTGGAATGACAACCACCCAGACCCTACAGTGATACAATAGCAATAACATTTTATTTCCAAGAACTGTGAGGTGCAAAATGTCTCTTATCTGAGAGTGGATGGAAAGTGTATTTATGTCTACCCTACGCCTTGCCTACTCTGTAATGCTGGTTTTGACCTATGTCTCTTTTTCTTTTCCTCAGGTGTGTGATACTGCATTCATACTGGTCAGGCCAGAAAATTAATGGACATTTTTTACTGCAATTTCAAAAAGCAACTTTAAAAGGAAGCCACAAAGTATGCAAGATCTAAATAAGGTCTAGAGACAGACCTTGCAGAATTACTGGAGTTTGCCATGGGTCATTGTACAGAAAGAATAATTATTGAATTGATTTACTTTTTAAAAAACTATTCAGAATTTCTTTTAATGTTTGCTGTGAATTTAAGATTAAAATTTCTCTCACACATATTACAGACGTTCACAGAAACTAGGCAGTTTATATTATGCACAAAGGCAATAAGCAAATAAATTTGTAAAATTAGGAACCCTTGATAAACAAGTTATAAACAGAAGTAAGAGTTAAATTTGCAAGTATTAGTTTGACAGTGCTGATCTAGACAATTTTTATTTTATTTAGCTGGTTTAAAAACCACTGATAAGTCTGGATGAGCCATTCCAGATCTTAAAAATGCCCAAGCTAATATTTCTGTAGGATAATAACCTTCTTCAAAATAAATTTAATTTAAGATGAGGTTTTTAAAAGCAATCCTCATCTCTAGGTCTGCCTGTCATACGCTTGGCACCTTAAATGGAATATTTGCACCTGAGACTGATTTTCAGATTGTAATGCACTTGTTCATGATTTTTGCAAACTATATTTAATCTATATTATGGGTAGAAAAAAACCCAAACCAACAACCCAAAACCAGACTTACAGCATGCATTACAACACAACCCATGCATACCCAGAATAACACTGGAGTGAACCACTGATCATCTTGTCGTCATTTCCACCAAAAGCAGTCTTGGCTTTGGTGTTACACATGCTACACGCTAGTTGCAGGTCTCCCCTACTCAACACCAGCAGATTGAAGGGACACTCACTACCTGCTAAAGGGACTAGCTGACCAAGAAACGCCCAGTGGGCTCACTAGTCAGGGCTTGTAAGGAACTGAAGAAGGCCACGGTGACACTGAGGGTGAATAGCAACTGCGGCTTATCATAAGGCTCTCAAGCAGATGCAGAATAACATACCATACCTCTGGTCTACTAATATAAGACTACATTAACCATACTTATCATCTGTTACAAATAAGCAGAGATTATTTCTGATTGCCTTGTTTCTTTCTTAGTTCGAGTCCTTTCTTCTGTTTTCTTCTCCATTCTCCTCTCTTCAATCTTTTGTCCTTAATAGGCTGCTAATTATCACGCAAAACCAATTTCATATGTCCAGTCAGGGGTCTTGTCATGCCTGGCTCAGTATTGATCCTTATTCCTCTTGTCTTATGGCTTCGACATTTGTCCTGTCACCTGCTCTTTCTTCCTATTTTTTTGTGATCTTTGAACTGACTTACTTTGGTCTATATTAACACTTAGTTAAACTGAATGCAAATCACTCTGAATTATTCCAGGGACAGCTGTTCTTCCCAGACCTTTCTCTGGCTTCTCTCCAACAGTTTATTTTGGGATCTACATAAAGGCAAAACAGAAGCTGCAGTGGGAACCAGTCTATCTCCTGATGTGGAGAACAGTGAGAATGAGATTGTAGGAGTTGTAAGCAAGTGTCTGCATGACATTCTAAGACATTCTAAGAAATGAGTGATTGCATTGCTGGGCAGGAAGGTGGCTCATTGAAAAATCCTTCTGTTGTGAAGTGGTCAGTGAAACTGAAAGAGGTGAAATATTGAAATAAAGTATGCATTTCAACAATTTCCCACCTAGATTGGGAGACCGCTTCAGATTCACAAATACAGGCATCTACAGTGCAGAGGCCCTTATGCATGGTATGTGTCTAAGATCTCATTATAGTCAGCCAACACAGCTAACAAAGCTGAAAGAAGAATTTAATCTGAATGTAGACACCAGAGTTTCCATTCAGTTGCTTTAATTTAATTGTCTAGCATCTTTTGAGAAGCCCTACGTTATTTTTATTATCTTCACTTGCTGGTTTAGAAAGGTGGAGCTATCTTGCATGTCCTGTGTCAAATATAATAGCTCTATATGGCTATTTGGCTACCCTAGTATGTCTCAAAAGGCACTTCTTTCCCATATTTAGGCACCTGAATCAAACTATATGTCTAAATATTTCACATAGTTTAAACGTAACGTTAAATGACAAAAGCACAAGACAGGATCCCATGCAACTGTCATCACTTGAATAAAATTGGTAGATATTTACTAGTCTGACCAGGTTTCCTTTTGGTTAGCTAAGATAAACCAAATTCAAAAGGGGTTTATCATCTAGATTACTTAGTTGAGTACATAGAAGTAAAAATACTCCAACAGACGGAAGTACTTGATAGAGCACAAGGGCCCATAGTCAACATGATTACATACACACCTAGCATACACTTAAGCATTTTACTGTTTGAAGGGCAAACAGAACCTTACAAGAGAACTAACTTGTTTCAAGTAAGTTGCCTCCCATCTAACAGTGAGGATTAGCACGTGGCTGGCACAGCTGTGACCATATGTTTATACCAAAACAACCATATATATAGAAACAGAAAAGGACAGGTCAGATAAGAGCTATTTGGAAGAAAATAATATTGTTATCAAATTTCTGCTTGAAGATTGTTTTCTTTTGTTTCATCTTGTTTTGTTTTCAGTTTTATGAGAATGTTACAATAGAGGATGCCCCTGTCATGAAAAGGGGACATTTGTTTTAAATTTTACACAAAATTTTTCACTAAATGCATTATAAAGAGTAGAATGGGCTAAGCTTTTTCATCTTTGAAAAACATTTTAGATGTCTATAGTCAACTGTAGGCTTCTTCTGCAAAGGCAGCTACAACCAGTTAACAGATGATAAACTGCCTCTCACTGATAAGTGTTGCTGAGACCTATCATTCTTTATCATTTACTCCTGCAATTTGAATAGGATTCTGGGTGTAGTTAAGGGTTAAGGCTAAACTCAGAGTCATAAGTGATGTATATTATGAGATGCTGTGCATGTTTTGTTTCTGTTTTGCTTTATGTCTCTCTCCTTTGCCACAGCTCAAATTTGACCACAGGGTTTTGTAAGATTTCTCTACACCCCCCCACCCCCCCACCCCCACCCCCCTTCATTTCTAAATAATGTAAAGATCCTGGCATGTACCATCTTTGACAAGTCAGAATGATTATTTCTAGAGTACTGTCAGGTTAGATAAGCTTTTCATCCTGTGTTAAAGCCTGTGTTGGAGTGTTTAATTCTAGCACAACCTTCCAGAGTTTGACAGCATGACACTAGGAATCTACTGCTACATGGAGGAAGTACATCTGGAAACCGAATGATTCATTGAACTTTTGAAATACGCATTCCTCTGTAAGTTTCAAAATTTATTAACACAATGCAAGTTAAATGATAGTATAAGACTTCATAGTGTTAAAACTTTTTCAGGTACATGAGATATATAAAAATATATTTTTAGAGATAAATATGTGTGTATGTGTGTGCGTGTGTGTATATATATAAGTGTGTAAGCAGAGATGTCGCACTGTGTAAGCATTAAAGTTATGTGCATACTTTACAGTAAAATCATTTATTCAAACAGGCTGCAAAAAGTGTTTTTATGATAAGTTTGTTTTGGTTTTAAATTATTGTTTCATTAATGGTTTTCTGTTTCTGTTGATACTGGCATGGAAATACAAGTGACATATCCCTAGAAAGACAATGTAACCACAACCTTACGGAAATTTATGACAAAGTTAGTGATTTACTTAACTCTACAGTTAAAAGTTAAAAGGCAAGCTAATTATACTCCATTAGTACTTAACATGAAAAAAATATTTATAAAAGATACACATTTCTTAATGTAATAAGGAGAAGTTTTCTAAGATCCAGTAATAATAAGTAAGCCAAGATAAATTTGAAATAGAACTAAAAGGCAATTGTTTAAAAGTTATATTTTTGTTTATTAGAACTATGTACCCTTGGATGTCCAGGATTCTCTCCCACTTGAAGTCTTTAACCCAAGAAAGCCATTTTTTCACTGAAAATTCTGTGTTCTATTGTGAAGCTATGAACTCGACAGACAAATTTTTTGGTGGAATTCCAATGGGCTTGGTTGTACAAGAAGTCAGAATGGATTAAGACAATGATCCCTTCTAGTCAGAAAATCTATAAGTAAGTACAGACTTCTATAATCTATCAGTTTTCCATTTGTGGCACTTTTCTCCCCCCCCTTTTTTTTTTTTTTTTTTCCCTGAATCTCTCCTTGGGAAAGGGAATTGGCATTAACTTTCTGCTTTGCTGATGCCTCAGTATGTACTCTCTGGCATGTCATAGCCAGGGAGCAAATCATATGAAAAGAAAACTTAGGAGAAAAGAAGGTAGAGACAAAAAGCAAAACCAGCTAGAACTTTCTAGATTTTTTAGAGTGCAGTGAAAGGTGAAACAGAAATTTTATTTTGTGCTTGATTGTAAATTTCTTTGAAACGAAACTAAAATGTATTTAGGGAAAAAAAATCCAGTTGATTTAATCTATGTCTCTTGCCACAAAATAGATTGGGATTTTTTTATAGCTTGATACAATGAGGAATTAATATAATAACCTTGAAAGAAAAAAAAAAACCCAACAATATTGCCTATGCCTATTGCAATTCCTTATGTTTAAACAATTTTTAAAAAACATCTTCCATACTCACCAATCTATTTTACCTGTCTCAGCCTATACAGATTTCTAACGCCTTGATGGGCACTTAGATATTCCTTGGCAAATTTTCATCTAGTGGTGTGCAATGGAGAATTCTGTAGGGCTCTGGTTTGTAACTTTAATCAGTTGTATCAGACAGATGTTTCAATTAATGCGATTACATTTAAATAGGTAGAGGTGCCCTGTCTAGGAATATAGGACAGAACTTCTGACATTGAATGATATCAAAATTCCAGAAGGTATGTTTTATGTCTCAAAGTAAACTGAATTTCTTGCAGTCTATAATTTCTTGAAGTTTAGGGCTGCTTTATGAATGTTGCTGGTAAAATGCAAGACTAGATCTAGCAGTTATTTTGCAAGTGCAACTTTTCTGCTGGTGAATATCCAGATACAAAAGCAGAGAAGCACACATGCATTTAAAATATTTTAATTATTTTCTTCCTATGTCATCCAATTTGTCCTGATATTTTTAATTTTCAGACCAGTATAGGATATGCTATTGTATTTTACATGCTACAAGCCTTCTACTAAACTGGAGTGTTGCTTAGGTAGGGCCTGGCGGCCGGAAGATCTCGCGCTGTACGGAAACACAGGGCCCCCCCTCCAGATAGCCAACAGCTTTTAATTTATGGTGTAAGCAGACGGAAGTGACATTGTAAACCTAGGCTATATAGTGTCACGTCGTTCAGCAATAAACGCCATTTGCCATCCGCCACATTGGTGTCTGTGAGCTGATGGACCGAGCGGCCAGGGGTTGGCCGCCGTGCCGTTCCTGAACCAGGTCACCGCGCGCCTGTAAAAAAGGCAACAAGTGGTGCCGAAACCTGGGAAAATCACCTGGAGTCGGGTGAACGGCGGCCGGAGCGGCAGGACCAGCCCGGCGGGGAGGACGCTCCTGGACCAACCAAGAGGATGGAAGCTCTTGCGAAGGTCGTATTACAACTGCATAAGCAGTGGGGTATTGACTGTAAGCCCAAAGATTTTACTCTCGCAGTTGCGAGACTTTTGGAGCTGGGGGTCATTGACCAGCCGGTGGATATACTCCACCCAGATGTGTGGGACAAATGTTCCCGCGCTTTATGTGATGAAATGATGTCTACTGGTAGTGGGAAAAATCTGAAAGCGTGGGGGAAAGTCGTCCAGGCTCTCCAAAAAGCTAGATACGAGCAGGAGACCTGGAAAGCTGCCAGGGATTGTCTGTTATCCACCCCGCGGGTGGGAATTGGGGCGGCTACGCAAACCTCACGCCCCCCGGCTGAGGAGGGTTCCGTCAACCCTCAAAGCCGACAGAAAAGTGACGCGCCCACTCAGCGTCCGAAAGACCCACAGACTCCTCGGCGAACTCCTTTTGGGGCAAACTGGCTGCAGAGGCCAGGGGTGCTGAGGCGAAAGCCGAGGCTGAAAATACACGGATTGAACCACCACCATATATGCCCCAAGATGTCGCTGAGCAGCAAGAAGAAGGGCGGGACGAGACCACCCCCGGCGGGAGCAGGGGGGGAGCGCTAGAGTTAACAAGCGCACACAAAGGGGAGGGGCCGAAGCCCGACCACATACCACCAACACCCGGAAGAGAGCAGTCAATCGGACTCTGACTCCGACTCAGACTCTGCATGGGAGACTTGGCTTGCAAATACAAAGACCAAAATATCACCACTCACGGAAAAAGAAAAACATAAGGGGACAGAAATTACTCTCACTGATTGGAAAAAAATACAAATTGCATGTGCCGATTGGGCCCCAACAGACACACTAGCATTCCCGGTCCGAGTGACGGACGGGGGACAGAGGGTTCATTCGCCCTTAAACCCTAAAGATATACAAGCGATTGTTAAAGCATTCGCAGACAAAGGACTCAATTCGGCCATGGTCTCCACCCTCATAGATGGCGTTTTTGGGGGAGATGATTTGCTCCCGTTCGATATAAAACAGACCTGTAGGTTGATTTTTGACGGGGCAGGGATGATTGTGTTTAAACAAGAATGGGAAGAGAACTGTGCGAGGCAGTTAGCCCGAGTAACCGGAGCGGATCATCCGCTACACAGCTCCAGTCTACAGCGGTTGATGGGTACAGACCCAACAATGATTACCCCCCAAGCATAAGCCCAGGGCCTGCGGGCCCATGAAGTTATGGCAACCACCCGTGCAGCTAGAAAGGCTATTTGCGTAACCTCTAGAGTTATTGCCAAGCCATCACCATGGTCCACAATAAAACTAATGAAAACTGTGAGTTTTTATCTGCAGGACCGGATCATCGGACACCCCCGTAACCCGTATACCCTGGTGTCAAGAGAAGACAACGAGTCGGCAAGCGGCCTGTCCGCATCTGAGGGCTCTGCACCAGCGGAGTCCAGACAACGGCGATACAGCCCCCACAGGGGGGATCCAGAGCCGGCTAGAAAGGGTCAACATCATGTTTGTAGAACACCAACAACTGCTTTAAAAATGTACTTGATCAGTATTTTCCCCAATTTTCCCTGGCTCTTCCAAGTATCCCAAGCTACACTCCATTACCCCCAGTCGCTTCCTAAGTGCCAATTGCTTAGTGTGCCTTATCTTTATACTCTTTTTTAGAAATATTTTTACTATTTTAGCCTGTTTAGTTAAGCATAGAGGGGGGGGAAATGTTGCTAGGTAGGGCCTGGCGGCCGGAAGATCTCGCGCTGTACGGAAACACAGGGCCCCCCCTCCAGATAGCCAACAGCTTTTAATTTATGATGTAAGCAGACGGAAGTGACTTTGTAAACCTAGGCTATATAGTGTCACGTCGTTCAGCAATAAACGCCATTTGCCATCCACCACATTGGTGTCTGTGAGCTGATGGACCGAGCGGCCAGGGGTTGGCCGCCGTGCCGTTCCTGAACCAGGTCACCGCGCGCCTGTAAAAAAGGCAACACTGGAGAATAAAACTTACGTGTAATTTCAAAGTCCATGTATTTTCTTTTCCCCTGTCATAGAATATTAATGGTGGTTATTTAAGATTTTTGAAAGAAATTCAGCATGACTGATATTGCAAACTACAGCATTTATTATATGGAAATTGTCCTAGTGCTTAGATAGGTATTTTTCATTAAAATTTCTATCTATCATTTATACTACTGACTAATAAGTAGAACTAATGAGTGTCTTCTAGTAAATGACAATGGCTTTATCTAATAAAGGATGTGAGGATTCTGAAAACTGGTTTCTGAAGCATCTACCTTTATTCTGTAGACACACGTCTCTGGTTTAGGTGCCTAAACACCTATGCATAATACCAGGACAGCCAGGTACCTCGAAATGGGATCTGGAAAACAACATTCAGGAAAGAAAAGATAGAAGTAGAGGTGCATCTCTTCCTAAGTTGCTGCCAACAGAACTGCCACTTGGAATTGACTATCTGGAATTGGTTTGATGAAAGCAAACCAAAAGGCAATTCTCTCACTCTCTTGAGAGAGAATATAACCTGTATTAAATTCTGCTCCCTGGGAAAATGTCCTAACTTTTTGCTATAACAAGCACTGAAATAATCTCCTTTTGGTCCAGTCTTGCTGTCTAGGTTCTGAATGACATTAGGCCTCAATCAATTCAGACTCCTAAGTCTGAGATGTATACAGAGGTGCAACCTTAATAGTGAGGTGAGCATTCATGATAAAAGGAAAGTACTACGCAGGTTAAGTGACTTTGAGTTGAGGGGACAGATGCTCAGGAACTGACAGGTTTAGCTTGTGATGTCTAAATTCTGCTGAATTCCCACTCCAAGGACTGTGCTTGCTTTTTGCCTTTAACGTATATTACGCTTTCACCCACTGCAGATATCATTGTTCCTTTTTTTCTGGGAACTGGAGATTAGTTTTCTTCAGCTTGTAAGTTATTTTTATATATATATATATATATATATATATATAAAAGTTAAAATTATATATGTAAGGTAGAGACAATAATAATATATTGTAAAGTACCACATAAATTAGAAATTAATGGCATCTCTTTAGGATATCACTGATCACAGTTAATTACTATTGCAGAATATAGATTGTCATTTTTCTGTCTGTGTAATTAAAGTTTAGGCTCTGTCTTGAATTCCTTTTGTTCTCTGTAACCGTGATTTGGTATTTATAATGTTTTAAGGTAACATACTTCTTTCATGGTGTTTAAATGCTTAAGGTGAAAACTCCTTAGGCCTCAGGATTGTAATTTTGAGGCTGTAGTTTCTAATGAGAGATTTTCAGTTTGACCCTTTTAGGCATTTCTGGTTCATTATCTTGTCTGTGACCTTCAAACATTCTGGAAGGAGATACTGAGATGATACCATTTCTACTTCTAGCATGTCTGTTTTATGTACCTCTAAATGGAGGTAAGAAGGGCAGGAAGGGATTAGTGTCAGTAGAGTATTTGCTGCTATTATTAAATACCCTGCCCACCCCACTGCTCCCTGCTCCCTCCACAATAATAGCCCTTTCTAAAGGACTATTTATCTAATCTCTCTCTGTGTCTCATATCCTGCATCTGCGTATGATTTCATGAGGATCTTGTCAGAGAAGGAGATTATAAATGGTGGACAAACTGAAATGATGGGCAACAATGACCTTTCCATAGTGATTGAGTTGGATTTAACCAGACATTGACAAGGCTGGGCTGCAGGAAGGTCTGCAGGTTATTTCAGCTCATGTTCACCAACGACTATTGCATTAGCTGTGAACACTAATTATGTTAAGCAAATACTAGAAAGAGTACAAGAAAAACGTGACTAGAATGATTGTGCATAATATCCCATAAAAAAACACAGCTAAAAACTTTTAAAGCAAGCAAATGCTAATCCTTAGCTAGGAAACCAGAGATCAGGAAACAGAAAAGCAGTTATTCCAGAAATATAATGGTATCCCCCCTCCCCTTTCTTTTTGTCTAGTGAAGGTGTGAGCATGAACACATATACATTGTACCATGCCAGTATAGTATACAGTCTTTACCACTGACCTTAGTGAGACAAGATGCCTATCTAGCTGATATTTAGTAAATTCACTCACATCAAAGATATAATGTAGTCGATATGTTGAAAAAAACCCATTGAGTTCATTGTGACATTTGAACAGCAAGACTTGTGTTCCTTCACCCACACTGGTCCAGAGCCTAAGAGTATCAACTGTCTTGTCCGTGGGAATATAAATACCCTTTTTCAGACAAAGATCTATACATGCAACAAAGATCAGTAGAGTACCCTGCTGCTGTTATCTTTATAATTTATTAAACAAAAATGGCATGAACTATGTATTCAAAGTGAGAAATAAACATTCTGATAAGAGATGACTTTTACTGGTTTGGTCAGAAAGTAAAATGTATGCCTTAAAAAAATTAGACTTTTGATACTGGATATGTATTTACTGCCTCCGATATCACAAATATCAGTAAGCAAGCTTTGACAATGCAGGTATGAATTGCTAATTCCAGCAGTTCTTATATATGATTTGACCTCAAATATTAAGGAAATAAGAGTAATCAATTCCTCAGCCCCAGAGTTTTGAAAGTTAAGAAATACAATGACTGGTGGCAGTAACACCTCTTCTAGATCTAACTGCTGTCTTCCTCCCAGAAAGACAGCTCAAGAAAACAATGGCTGGATCTTCATTATCTTCAGCAATGCAAGAAGAATTCATTACATTTATTGACTGAAAGTTTTTCAAAAGCTTCAATTATTTATGGAATTTGGGATGAGTCAGAAGGGTATCAGTTCTGTTATTTAACAAATTAAATGATTAAAGATTCATTGTACCCTTGATCAGACAGAAGCAGTAGTGCTGAAAGTCTGAAGATCCATTCTGTTAGATAGTAGGCAGTTCCTACAAGATGTTTGAGAAATATCTTTATCTTTCAAATTTGAAAAGCTTCCATCTGGAGCCGTATTCACCCTTCTTGCTGAGTAGCACTCTTTTGGCTGAGAAGCAAAGTCATGGTTTTTTTTGCGAAAGCTTATTTATTTACTCTTGAGCTTCCCTTCATGAAGTAATTTTCATTGCTAGTCAATCTTCCAAGAACAGTGATTTGCAGAGGCAAGTCTCCACAGAGATTGGAAAGCTTTTCATGTGGAATGGTCTGGGTATATCACCTCTGCATAGCCAGTTAATCCACCAACTTTTCCTTTTAAGAGTTTTTGGTTGGTATTTGGTATATACTGATAGGAAAAACAAACTGAATAAGACTAGAGCTATAGTCCCATGTGGAAAGTGGTATAATACAGTGAGATTTGAGATAGACCACACATGCAGCACAAGAAATCACTGACTTCTAGTTGTCTGTGCATGTGATGTTGCTGAAATACATACAGTTTTGCAGAGGCAATATACTGGCAAGGCACTTATTTTCAGGCCAGTGGACAAAGTAGTATATGAATAGCAAATCTTAAAGGCACAGCTTGGTAGCTTTAATTATCAATTGCTTTTAGAGTGCAGTCCAAGATAAAACACTAAAATATTTTTGGTCTCAGATCGCTTTGGGGGTTTATAGGGCTTATGTGGTTTTGATCTTATTTTCCTTAAATCAGGACATAGTCCTTCTTGTGACATACAGTTCAGTTTGGAAATAAGAAAATCATTGCTGTAGTCCTGGCATTAGTGAAGTTGCATACATCTGGCAATATGGGGTAGTAGATATTTTGGAAGCAAAAAAGAATGTTTACTGTGTTTATGCCAGAAAAGATGTTTAGCCCACAGCTATCTCATGGCAGTATTAGTGTCCAAGATCTGACAGAAATGGAATACATCATGCTTACTTGTGGACATTTGACATTATTTTTGCATGGAAAATATCAGCAGAAAGAAAGTCTAAAAAGTCCTATTCAAACATTCATGGCATTTCAGGAATAACATTAAGCATAATTATTTACTATATATTACTGTAGATAAATGCCTTTAAACTTAATTTCCACCACCACTGCTTCTTCACTTGGCCTCTTTTTCTGCAAGTAGCAGGGATGCAGTGGAATCCAGCAGAAAACATTCTCAATTGATATCTATCTCAATTGATTAACTGTCTAGAAGATTTCATTTTCAGAATAGACACCCAAGAGAGATCCAATTCATTAGTGGTTGTCCACATGTGATTAGAAACTGTGGGAGGGATAACCCCCTCTTTTAATTGATCCAATTTCATATTCCTTGTGGTCATTAAGTGTGTTAATGGTAACTTAGCACCTGCATTAAGAAACCAACTTAACAACATCCTATAAATGACTTTAAGTCAGCAGGTGCAAAATTTACAGGAAAAAAATGACATGATTGCTGTTGTAATGTTACTGCAGGAGAGATATGAAGTAATAAAATGTTGCAATTGTTTAATCCATCACAATCAAGCCGTCAGCATTTGATGATAACATGATTGTTATATTATTGCTATCCTTTGTTACTGATTGCTCCTTCTTCACTCAAGGGTATCATTCCTGTTTTATGTTAATAACTACAACGACTTTGTAAGGAAGTAAGACTTCCCACTTTCTTCACTATAATGAGATTGCAAATAGCAAGCTGTTGTAGTTACAGGTTGTGCCAGAAAGGCTCACATATTTTTTTTATTTTTTTGCTGTATTTATACAGACATTTTGCTTGAGAAATCTTTCTGTAAATCATATGAAAATAAATTCTCACTCTAATAACATGACATTTCCAGTGTTTTCTGTTTCCACCAGGATTGGCAGTACTTTAAAATTGAATTCTGAATGCTACACAGCACAGACTTTTGGAGGGATTATACTGATTTTTTCATTGTTATGTTATTTTGAAGTGTTTAAGTCTAGAAAGATTGTCCAAGATTTTCTTCTTTCTTCCCAAAAATTACACGTGTAAGATGTCTGCTACTTAAATTTCAGGGCATGGCTAAGTACCACAACTACAAATTCTTAGAACTGTACCTCTTCACATGCCAAAACCTGCCCTGTTCTGAGCAGCCATATGCCTAAACCCTGTTGGTTTCCAGAAATTAAGTGGAGGAATGTCTATACTCCCTAAAGGGTTCAATATGTGAAGCATTTTGAGAATGTTGCATTTAGCCTGCACCTATTGGATTAGATTTTCATACAAAATGGAGTTATTCTGGGCTTTGTTACTGCACAACAGAGTAATTGGCAATAATTTCCCATAATATCTGGGTAATCAAAGAGAGTTCAGAGAGAGAAGGGGAAACAGGTCTGGTTTAAGCTATTACTCTGGGTACCCCATACAGTTAAAAGACAGAAGGAGATACCAGGATGACAACTATTCTTTGGAATTGGTTAGCATTTGAAATAATTTAAGTAGGAGAATGTGAAAGATACAGGTAAGGGAAAGAAAAGAATAGAGAATGTGAGAAGGAAAGAGACGGGTTAGGGTGGATGGCTGGCAGGCGAACAGAGAAACATCATCCTCTCAGAAAATGGATTAAGTCTCTAATGCTTCTAACGTTACGGAAAATCAGTCTCATTGGCTTCTGGGCATAGCCATAATATACAAATAAAGTAAGTATAAACTTTAAACAAAATGCTCTTCAGAATAGAAGTGATGATTTGGAACAGAGATGTACAAATATGGAAAGATATTTCTCCTTTCCATTAACAAATTATTAAAACGTTTAAAATTGCACACTACACATACGTTGTGCCACTGACTGCAAAAGTGCTAGACCGTGGATATATCCTAGGTGGTTCCTCGAAACACTGGAAAATACAGGGTCAAAGAGTGTCCATCATAATGTACTGAGAGGTATTATGGTAACAAGAAAACAAGCATACCTAAGAAAATAATTGGGATGCCTGACTGCTATCAATTTTTGTTTCCTAGAATAATATAGAGCTCTATTGAGAAACCACACCTCTTTTCTCCTTTCCTCAAAAGCAGCAAGCATTTCTCTTGGCTGTGAAGGCATGTTTTCTATTTCCCTGCAGGAATAGTGGGGAAGAAGTTTGTTCCTACAGCTGGACTCCATGCCTAGCTGAGAAGTGCCACCTGAGATGCAGTGTGGACTGCCACTTCTTGAAAGACGCCAAGGCTGCCTCCATCAGAGAGGAGGAAGTGAGCTCTTCAGGTATTAAGCTCATGCCAGAAGCTCCTTGGTTTTTTACTCTACAGGAAAGGTGTTTCTTGTGATGAATCCTTCACTTATTAATTTCTCAGGGGTCAGAAGTCTTTGGATGACTGGCTTTCAAAAGAATAATTAGTAAAACTTGGGTCTTGTAAATATTTACATATATATTTATACATATGGGCTTATATAATGATATCAAATTTGCTTAATTAGTTCATCTGAACTAACAGATTGTCATGACTGACATAATGGTGTGTAATCAGCAAGTTGCTGTGTTAAAGCCTAGAGTTCAAATTTAATATGCATGGGCAATGTAGCACTCTTCATGCTTATGTTTGATGTCACACTTTTTATCTTGGGAACTGACAATATGAATATAGTTTGTTCAAGAAGGTGTAAAATATGAGTCTGTTAATACCACCTCACACAGTAAGTTTATATAATCCCTATATTCTTATCTGTGTCATATCTTGAGGCAGAACAAAAACATTGCAAGACATTCTTCAATTATGTAGTTAAAGGAAAAAGTGTAGGAGCCATCTGTAAAATCCCACTGTAAAGAAATTCCAAATGTTTTGTATTTTTGTGCTTTTTGAAAAAAATCCAAGAAATTGAACCGTAACTCTAGAGAAAAGTGCAAGCATCTGAAAACAATATTATGAGCTTTGGGAATAGCGATTGGACCAGAAGGTGGGCATTTGGTTTCAGTCTAGTAATGGGAGATGAAAGGGAGTGATGCAGGTATAGGCCTAAACATTTTCATAAGACTCTAAGAGAATGGCTAAGCAAAACTCCCCAGTATACAATATGACTTTTTTTTTTTTTTCTTCCTGCATCTTTCTCTGATTTTCTGATCTTCTTTGTGCAAACTCACATGGGCTACAGCAGTAAAAATAATTAATATTTATCCTGGCCTAGACTTTAGGAAAACTTAAATTTATTGAAAGTTTTCATTAGTATTTCCTTGCTTGTCTTTATTTCTTGATGAATTTCTCATGGGGAAAAGAATAATTATTAACTGACTAATGAATACCTGAGTCATAAATAGAAATTATGAAGATTCTGTAGACAACTACTAGGTACAAAGTAAATAATTTAATTCCCCATTAACTCCTTAGTGTAGTGAATATTCTATCATCTTGAAAAGTGTTAGTTTTATTAGTAAATTTAATTTAATGCTTATACTTCTAATAGAATATGAAAACATATAAAAATAGCTACATAAATAGAAGTCTGTGTAAACAGTTTGCACAGAATTCCAGCCAAATTCTCAGTTAATGTGAATTGATTTTCCTCTAACAAAGTCAGTGATGAACTTGCCTGTTTATATGCCTGTTTATAGCAGTTGAGGGCTTAGCTCTTGATATCATAGAAGTTTTATGTTTCGGGACCCTACTGGATATTGCATTCACTAGTTGCTAAAGCCTTGTGCATTCATACCCTGCTATGAACACTTCAGACTGGGATTTTTTTTTATTCCAGTGCAAAATGGGAAATATTTTCTGATATTTCTGAATATATTTTTGAGAGAGCTTAGAAATGCACAACTAGCATTAGAGCTATACAATGGACAAATAATTGGGAATGTATAGTAACTTCAGCTGATGTAGAAAAACACATTCTGATGACTTGTTACGTTTTCAAAAAGTGTTGCTTTATTCTAAGCAATTGAAAGTTCTCGATGCATGAAAACTGATGGATGAAGATAACCAGCTTACCATGTACTGTATTGTACATATAAAATTTCATAGATTACCATTTAGATATATCTGTGTTCATTATTTTAATAAAATATTTATGATGATGAGCAGTGGAGAAAGTAGCAAACTGTGTTTACCTGGTTACAGGACTTTGTATCAGCTAAAATCCTCCACAGGAAAGAGTGCTTTGGAGCTCAGGGTAAGTTAAGTAGTGAATGGGAAATATGATATATGTATATGTGCATTTGTCAGCAGATATGGAGATACCAAAATTCAGGTGATTTAATCTTCTACTATATCCTACTCCTATAATTTGGCAAAAAATTGCCCCCAACACAGCAGCTTCCTTGCCTGACTTCTAGTCTCAGGTAGGATTTTGAAATCAGATGGTCTTCAGGTCCCCTGAAGGACTCAGTCTAACAGGCCTTTTAAGAACAAGCCTACCAGGAAGACCAAGCCCTTCCCAACATGTAGTTGAACATTTTACTTTTAGAGTGTTCCAAAAATAATTAATCACTTTTTATGTGCTTACTGGTTTGTGTCTTCACCGCAATTTTCTGAGTAACTACATCTGTACTATTCTGCATAAAAATATTTTTTCTTTGTACAACTTAATTTGTTTGTTTGATATCATTTAGAGCAGAATCAGCTCTTGTATGCATACTTCAGGAATGAAACAGCATTTTTTTCCGTTTGGAGAAGGTGATTATTCTTAATAACTTAGTATAAATACACAATGTATTGTTCCTACTATGTATATATATGCTTTCATGATAATAATTTGGATGGTTACATGATGTTGGAGGATTATGGTTTTTAAGTTATACTAATGATTATTTGTTTTTATGAATATTATAATTAAAATTTGGATCTACAGCCGTAACTTTATATATTTGCCAGACATATTTTTTTTCTTCATTTGCCAAATAGTTAGGATTTAAGTAATTTTCTGACACAGTACTCCTTTAGGTTAAAGGCTTATATATTTCTTCTTTATAGTTAATTTTTTTCCTTCTACCTCTTCAAACTCATAGAAAAGAAACAGGAGTCATGCACTTTGCCTGAGTTTTGCATGAGTTAACCTACTCTTGTTAAAACCTTCATACTTAGGCAATGTTTGTAGCAACGATCAAAGGTTTAAAAATTGCTTACATTTACAGAAGCAGTTCCACTATGAGTTGGTGGGATCTCAGTAGGATTCTGGGTAAACCTAGCAAAGCAGGGTCAGCTATGAGGCAGATTAGGTACCTCAGGAATTTATGCAGTCAGGTCTTGAAAACCTCCACAGTCCCTTTGGATAAACTACTCCATTGGTTGTCTGCTTTCCTCATCATGAAAAAAGTTTTTCTTTCTAGCATATCTGACCTTTTATTGGTTTAGCTTGCACCCATTGCATTTCACATTGTGCTTGTATGATGTTTTGGTGTGTATGTTTGGAGCTGTTTTAAGTAATTTCACACATTTCTCTTACAGTACTGTCAATCAGACAATTAAATTAGCAAACCTGAAAGGTAGCATCAGTTTCCTGATCAGGGCACAAAGCAGTAAGGAATTTCTTATGCTGGCTGTGTCAAAAATAAAGCTATGGTCTTCTAATAAATGCAGGTCTACACAGACATCTCAGAGTGCCTTTAATATTGGTCATTCCTAATAGCTGCCTTTAGAATTTCACCAAAATGCTAGACACTCCTTTTATTTTAGACTTTTGTGGTTTTTTTAAAACTATTTTTGTAAAGGATTTTGCTTTCTCAAGTTGTATAGTTCTTTTTGTCCTACTCTTTTACCTGTTAGGAATTTAATACTTAAAGTACAGGGAACTCTTTTTTTTTTCAAACTTTTACATTCACAGTGGAATACACAGATTGGAAACCTTAAACTACAAATAAGTATCACTGCCCTGAAAGTTAAAATGAAATCCTAGGTTTTCATAGTCCCTCTAGACTTGCTATGCCAAAAGCTGAGATTTTGCTACAGTTGTTATACCAAGTAACCTCCACTTCTGCAGATATAGTTGTGCAATGTCATTTGATTGTGTTCTATCTGGTACTGTTCTGTTTACCTGATAGTTTTGCTATTTTTTCTTTTTTCCCCCTTTTTTTCTTTTAACATATTTCCACCTATACTGTCTTCTTGTGAAAGTACTTACAATTCTCTGGGACTTCTAATTGAAATGAAAGGCATTTGTTTGCACTCAAAAATAGCTTTCAGTGAATTTATCATGTACTGGTAATAGAAGAATCATCTTTCAGTTATTAGTGCTGCAGAATAAACCTATGGTTAATACCTTATTTAAACAAACTGAAGACTTTTGTATCCATGTTTGGTGACCTTGAAGTTGCATTGTGTTCAGTGCCCTTTTTATAACCTTAATTACCAGGGAATACAGAGCTTTAAAGAAAGACTAACATTTCACTTTAACATCCACAATAATCTATTATAAAGCCAGCTAAGCCAGTCCCCAAATACAGAGGAATGTTATTACATGCTCAGCTAGCTGTCAAGGGGCCATGAGTCAGTGGCTTACAGTTATCAAAAGTAACAAGGTTGTTCAGAATTTCCTCCAACAAAGCCAGCCAGCTTATGAAGGGATTAAGCTCTCTTTGATTAGAACAACTGGAACACATCCTGCCCTTTCAATTAGCAGTCCCTTTTGCTCAGTTTAGGCTGGTAATTTGACACTTTTACTAGCCAATGCAAGAAAAGAGTTGCATTTTTGGCCTACCCATGAGTATTATAGCAATAGTATATTAGTGTGCACTAGCTGAAATGTGAGCAATCTTAGAGATCATGTTCAAAGGCCTATGAAAATCCCAAGGCCATAATGTAAATAGCCACAGTGTAATAATAGACAAACGCAATGTGTGACAGCAGCTTCCATGACCCTTTAGGCACAGTATATTGCCCTGAAGCCACAATCTTTCTACCTTCCATCCGAGACAACCAAAAAGGTATTATGTCTGCTTTATTGATATTTTAGAGGTTTACCTTTTACTTTCTAACTTAAGGCAAGTAAGTCATAGTGATATCTGTTTGCAATGGTAAAGAAATGAGTAAAAAAATATGTTAAAAAATTGAAATGTTAAGATGTAGACAGTTCATCTTAACTGGAAATATCATCCTTGTCATGTTGAAAAGAAAGAGAAAGGGGTATTTTACTAGAATGCAAGCTTGGTTTGAGATTGTCTGCCCTTACCCTTCCCCTGCTCTGATACCTCTGTGTTGCCTGGTGTTTCGTAAAGATTAAGGAAACTGCAGGTGACCAATGTCCTCTCCAGATTTCAGTTAGTTATGCAAAAGTCTGAGTGTTATACTGAGTACATACTGAGTGAAATGTTTGTCAGTGTTTGGCAAGTTACCTACTTTCTCTGGTACCTTTCGTTGACATGGATTTAAAAGAAAACCCACTGTATGTTGCTCCTCTTTGTCTCAGATAAACCACTTAAATGTGTGCTTGAGAACGTCCTCCTGCTCTCCCCCACATCCTGTTCTTCCCTCCTTTCTTCTGTCCTTATTATGCAATATTAAGTGCAAAAAATTCAGTTCTGTTCAGCACAGTGGTGACAGTCAGAGAAGGCTATCTCATGTTTTAAGAGCAGCTGCTCATCTCCTACTTTCCACCCACCAGACATTACCCCATGCTCAGATCTGCCCCTGCTTGTGTAATCACTCCCTAACTTAGCTAAATCAAAATTGTCTGTTAGAGAAATTCTAACTTTTAAAGAGTTTGAGCTAACCAAGATCCTGAAATAAAACATTTCATATTACATAAATTCACTATTTTAATTTATTTTGAAAATGGGTAGTCAAACTCAATAAAATATTCAAATTTTACTTTTATGTTCTATATTTCTTATTTCTAAATTATGAAAGTAGCATAGGATCTGATATATTACATAAACTTCTGCTAGATCACTAAACTGCAGCGAATGAAGAGACGGGACGCAGCTTGATGCAAGCAAATGTCCATTTATTAGTGATTTTCTTACAATTATATACATTTCTACCTTCTACATATTACATACTGATTGGTTAAATCTTAAGCGTAAAAAACACTGATTGGTTGATATTTAAGGCACACCGTTAGAACAATAGGAACTTATCTAGTTTATCTTGACATAGCAATAATTTCTATTCCAAAGTTAGGGAGTTTCTTTCTAGGCGGCTTTCTTGATTACATATCGGCGCCATCTGTTCCCTTATCTGGCTACTTGTTTCTCTGTCCGTCTGGTTGCCTCCTCAACTGTAGCGGCTCAGGGGTCTGCAGTTAGCTTGTTCCTTTGTTCCCAGGGCTTGTGCCCTACAAGTTCTAACAAGTCTCTATTCATCAGGCTATCAGTACTTGGACTCTTGTCCTTGAGGCCTTGTCCTACACTAAACAACTAATTTGAAGATACAGAACTTTTTAAAAAATAAAATACCTGAAACATTAAATTCCTGTAGATCAATGGGAATTAGATTTAATGTATTACCTCCTAAAGCTATTACTGTATCTCCTGTCATCTCTTTTCTGTCATGCAATGGAGGATTAGAAATGGACTAGAAAATATAACCCATATTTTTTTAGGTATTTAGATCTTCATTTTCAGTTCATGCCAGGATTTTGGGCTCACTAGAAGTGCACAAGGAAATTTAGTTACCAATCCTCTCAAATTTTGTAAGTTGGTACTGTTTTCTAAGGGCAGCAGAGCTGATTATATGATGTCTCATAGCAGTATTAGATTTTAGAAAGACTGCTGGGAATTACATAGAGTATCCTGGGTTTTGTCCATTGGCCTCTTACTTTAAACATTTCATCTCTTATTGGGTTATTAGGCTACCTAGAGGCTGGAAGAAGTAGAAATTACTGTAAAAATAAGTAGCTACAACTGCCCTTCTTAAGACAGCTGTGCTAAGGCACATCTCTTGCCCCTTTTCAGAGTCTTCATTTTTGCGTTACCCAGTTCATTCTGCCTGACAGAAATATTCAAAGGATATACTTGAAGTTTGGTTTTCAGACCTCTACAATGTCCTACACCATTCTATAAGCTAAACTGTGCGTGTTTACAAAGTCTACATTCTAACAGAGAAGTCCAATTCATTTTCAGGGATAGCATTTTAAAAACCCTGTTAACATGGAGAATATTTCTGGAGATAAAAAAAAAAGTAAAATTATTTGCCCTTGAGAATGACTAACCTTCAGAGAGCTGATGTAGTTTTTTGATTTAAGAAGAATTTCTGTTTTCATGAAAGGAAGAATTTTGTTTCAGATTGCCTGTCAAAAATAAGATCCCTTACAATGATGTATGAAATGCCACCACAATGATTTTTCTCCTTGATGTATGTTTTTAAAATATGACAGTCATGTTTTGGTTTGGGCATAATAATTTGAATGATGTAAATCATTGTAGTCTTTTTGTAAGTGATTTCCTGTTCCTTGTTTTCCAGCTTTTTAAATGTATCTTTTAATGTATCATTTTTAATGGGATGTAAAAAGCATGTGAAAGTGATAAACCACTTAGCTTCAAATAGACGTTTTCGAGAAGAAGATTTCTTGAAGGACAAGACAAATGAAATTAAGTGAAAGAATGAATGGTTTTTTTCCTCTTCTTTTTATAGAGTCCATTCAGACATTTAAGGCTCTATGAAATAGTATTTTTTATGCTATGGTTCTCTAATGTATAAATAACATAGAATTAAAGTAATTCAATGGAAGATATGAGGTAGTTATTTTGTTCCAAGAATATTAATATAGAAACAATGTTGGTAAGCTGGAGTATTGAAGATAAAGGCAGTAATAAATGATATCATTTGGAATCTGGAAAACAGGCCAACAAAAAATACCCATGGATATATGCAGAATGCGATAAGAGGTGAAAAAGACTGTGTTTTATGCAGTTTCTTAGACATTTTAGTTCTTTCATACAACAGGATTGCTGAAGAGAAATATTGTGAAAAATACTATTTGATTTCTCTTTTATGTGTGCCATGAACATCTAATAAAGAATTAATTACACAAAAAGGAAAGCTACACTTGTCATTTGCTGGTTTGACTAGAATAACACTTTGATTTCATCTGTAGATCTACACACATATCAGATTAAAACAAAAGGTGGCATAACATCTAGTAAACAAATCACCTGGGAAGAATTAAATTGCTAGGATCACAGAATCACAGAGTCACAGAATGGTCAGGGTTGGAAGGGACCTCTGGAGATCATCTATCCCAACCCTCCTGCTAAAGCAGGTTCTCCTAGAGCAGGCTGCACAGAGTCACATCCAGGCAGGTTTTGAAAGTCTCCAGAGAAGGAGGCTCCACAATTTCTCTGAGCAGCCTTTTTCAGTGTTCTCTCACCCTCTAAAGAAGTTCTTCCTCATATTCAGATGGAACCTCCTGTGTTTCAATTTGTGCCCAATGCCCCTTGTCCTGTTGCTGGGCACTACTGAAAAAACTCTGTCCTATCCTTTTGACAGTCACCCTTAAGACATTTGTAGGCATTGATAAGGTCCCCTCTCAGTCTTTCCTTCTCCAGGCTAAAAAGGCCCAGCTCTCTCGGCCTTTCCTCATGAGGGAGATGCTCCAGTCTCCTCATCATCTTCATAATCCTCTGCTGGGCCCCCTCCAGTACTTCCCTGTCTCTCTTGAATGAAAGAGCCCAGAACTGGACTTAGTACTCCAGGGCAGAGTAGCAGGGCAGGATCACCTCCCTCAACCTGCTGGCCACACTCCTCCTAATGCCCCCCAGGATACCACTGGCCGCCTTGGTGACAAGAGCACACTGCTGGCTCATGGGCAACTTGCTGTCCAGCAGAATTCCCATGTCCTTCTCCACAGAGCTGCCTTCCAGCCCATCAACCCCTAGCCTGTACTGGTGCATGAAGTTGTTCCTCCTCAGGTGCAGGACCTTACACTTGCCGTTAGTGAACTTCGTCTGGTTCTCGTCCACCCAGGAACTCATCAGGTTTCTCTCCCTCTCTAGCCTGTCCAGGTCTTGCTGAATGGCAGTGCAGCCTTCTGGTGTATCAGCCACTCCTCAGTCTTGTATCATCAGCAAAGTTGCTGAGGGTACACTGTCCCTTCATCCAGGTCATTGGTGTATACATTGAACAGGACTGGACCCAGCACTGACTCCTGGGGAACTTTGCTACCTACAGGTCTCCACCTAGACTCTGTGCCACTGATCACAACCCTCTGAGCTCTGCCATTCAGCCAGTTCTCAATCCCCTTCACTGTCCACATACCTAACCCACACTTCCTGAGCTTACCTATGAGGATGTTATGGGAGACAGTGTCAAAAGCCTTGTTGAGGTCAAGGTAAACAATATCCACCACTCCTCCAGTCAGTTGTTGTATCACAGAAGGCTATTAGGTTGGTCAGGCATGATTTTCCCTTGGGGAATCCATGCTGACTACTCCTGATAACCTTCTTTCCCTCCATATGCTTTGAGATGACCTCTGGGATGAGCTGTTCCATCACCTTTCCCAGGATGCAGGTGAGGCTGACCAGCTTGTAGTTTCATGGGTCCTCCTTTTTTTCCTTTTTGAAGACTGAGGTGGCACTGGCTTCCTTCCAATTATCAGGCACCTCTTCTGTCCTCCACGACCTTTCAAAGATGGTACTTTGCTCTTGTTCCACACACCCACATGCACATTTACAGACAAAGGTATACTGTGTGCACAGAGACCCATATATTTTTGTCTGCTTATGATGACACACACACACATTATATATACTGGAGAGAAAAATATATAGACACTGTTCACTACAGATGGGAATATTCCCATATCTTTGTCTCTTACCAGATATCTACTTGTGCTCATCTGTTCCCAACCGATTTTTCATTTGCCTCATTGATGTAAACAATGCAATCTCAGGATAAACTAATAAAAGTTTTTGTGTTTATATTAACAATTCATAGCTGAGCTTCAACAAGAAGAAAAGAGAGCCTATCCATTATTAGTCTATGCTGATGTAATTCAGTCTTCCAGGTTACCTTACTCTTGCCTCTGAAGAGGAAAATTTTAGGAACATACTTCTTTTTTCTATAATTTTTTTGGAAATTCAAAGTGGTTTATTTCATGCATGAAATTATATTTTTCTTTAGTTTTGAAGGAAGTCAGTCTTTGGGTTTTTAATTATGCTTATTAGACATAAGCTTCAGCTGTCAAGTAAACAAGCATGCACTACAAAACTCTGGAGTGTGTGCATATGACAGAAGTGGAGGGATACAAAAGAGAAGTATATAGAAATATATAAAACCCCCAAAAGTCTGACATTAAAGCTGTGTTTAATGATGTTAAATAAAGGAGACAGGAAAGGTGTAATTTAAAGTTAAAACAATATATCCCTGCTTAAGCCCAAATCTATAACACAATTTTTTTGTTAGTGCAGTTCATAACATATGATTAGATGTTTGATGTAGTTTTTTATTAATGTACTCATTTATTTTACATTGTGTGTACAATAAAGCTAATTAAATTATGCCTGATCAAATTAATTTGATCTGGGAGGGAAGGAACCGAAATTACATTCTTGGGAATGCTATAAAAGTTCTGCAGAAAAAAACCCCAACTTTTTTATTTAGGCAGAATAGAGGAATTCCTCATGTCAGAAAAAGTTCAAAGCTAACGGTATCAAAAAAGATGTTTCTTTCTACTTATTTTAGAAGGTACCAATATTGATAAAGGATATGAATAATAATATTAAAAGGAATGCATCCTTAAAATATATTTCTGAAAGGACCGTAGTTTAATAATAATGTAGATGGAAACTGGGAAATGCATCGTAAAATAATGAGACTGTTTAAGGGCCTGGTAAGATGTTGAGTATTTCAGCTATGGTTATCTCTGTATGAATATTTAAATACGTATAAATATGTTTGGACAACATTACAAAGTGACTTTATTAGCCAGTTATCACAATGCTTCCTTCATGAAAATGCAGATATGATTGTTACTTTAATTTTTCCTCTTTTATATGGTATATAACTTGTTGATATTCCATAGGTGCAAAGATAAGCTATCTTCTCCATCAAATTCTAAATTGTAACCTGCACAGTTTGTGTGGCTCAATATAGCAATAAATTAAAAAAAAACCAACAAAAAAAACAAAACAAAAAAAAAAAAACAAGCTAAGAAAAGGAAAGATAATGTCAAAGTACCTAGAAAATGCCATCTGAGCCTAACAGCAGACTTTTCATGGTACTTGTTCACCACAAACTTCAGAGATCTAATTTTTGTGCAGTTCAAATAAAAGGAGAATTAATTTTACTGTAGTTCATATAAATTCAAATTAAATCATGTAATGGTTATATTCTTCTTCCTATTACTCATTTTTAGTCATAAATTGTGTAGAAAACAGTGTAAGTATAGTAGACTGGTGGACTCCTTGAGTTAAAGGAACACTTCGCAAACAAATCTCATGCAAACTCTTTTTTGAAAGCTCAAATACACATTGATAGAATTTATTCCACTTCTGTAAAACACTCCTGCTAGCTATAAATTTGTTAAGAATCAGAACTTCCCAGGTGCTACTTAAGGAAATATTCCTGTGGTACTGGTAGTGTGGCAGAAAAAAAGAGAACTACAAAGTTTGTGAGAGAGCTGATTTTCTATCTAACCATAAGCATGTGATAGTCTGTCTAATCATAAGCATTCAATAGTCTGTCTAATCATAAGCATTCATAGGTCATGCTCATCATTTCTGAGCTGTGCCACAGCATACCTCAAGATACTAGTCATCCTGACTCGCAGTCTTTGGGTGCCATAGCTCTGTTCAGCCTCAGTATACCTAGCAACTTTGAGAAAGCCATATATGTGGTACAGAGGAGTCTAGTGCATTGGACAACTCCTTACACTGAGTGGAAGCAGGGAAAGAGAAAGAAGCTGGGAAGCATTTCTGTGTTCCTTAATCTAGATGCTGCGAGGGGGACAACATGACAATTTTAGGCCTACAGTTACCTTAAAGCACAGTTGCCAACAGTACATATGACTGCAAATTGATCAGTTTGGTATAACAATGAATATATATTGAATTCTTATTGAATATAAGTTTTGTCTGCAATTGACTGCAGAGCTGCATTATACAGAGCTGGAAAATTTGCTCCCGCAGGCAAATATTTTGGATAAGACTTTCTTATTACACATCTGTACTTTTCAACGCTTATCTAAACCGAAAATTCTCCAGATATCATTACTTCCTATATTATTCAGATTCCGGGGGGGGTGGGAGTGTGGGTATTATTAATTTCCTGAGACTTTTATTTGTGGAAGCAGCTGCAAAACTGTATGCATAATTGCAAATCACAAAGTATATAGGAATAGTGCATGCCATAACACAATGCATGAAACAAAGTAAAATTACAGCTCTTAAGTTTCTTTTCACTAGAATTAGTTATCCAGGAGAACCAGTTCTCTGCTAACTGGCTAGTGAAGGCAGAACACATCCTACCTATGTGCTGACAGACATCCTTCTGCAAAATATTAAGCATTATGTTTGAAATAGGCTGCGGACAGATTTGATGTCTTATGGCTTTGGAGGGATGAGACCTACATCTATCATAGCAAAATAAGAATAGCATAGCTCTTTGGCCCTGAGGCCAAATAACATGGAAAAATTTTCATCTGTACAGCTATAATCCCTTCCTCTGCAAAATACGTTGTCTCTGTTGAAATAGATAGGAACAAACATCTTAGCATTAGTGCTTCCTTGTGCTAAGTCTGAGGAATAGCACAGTTTTTTACAAGAAAGCACTGTTTGACCTAGACCAAAGCTATGCAAACTGTTGAATACTTCGGACTCGTGCCCTGGCCAGCTCAGAATTTTAAATAAAGATACAGCTGACTTGTCTCTAGTCCATACACATGTATACTGTACAGTGAAAGAAACTGGCAGGACTTCTATAAAAATCCCACACTAACATCCATCATTCTCTTTGTTATTAAAAAAAAACAAGCCAACCAATCAAAGAACAAAAAACTCCAACCCCCTAAAACCCGACAAAGACAAAAAACCAAAAAAACCCCAAATATTTATTTCCCCCCCCCCCAATAACCCAAACCAATCAAACAAAAAAAAACCCCACTGCTTGGCCAGTGGTTTTCCTTTCCCAAGTAGGCTTGTCTTTCTAATTAGTATAGGTAACAACTAAATGGGTTTGTTTCAGTTTATGTATTTCTTGAATGAAATATGGTATTTCCAAAAGATTTATGTCTTAACCATGAGATTTATATTTTCTTTTCCTCTCTTTTAAAGGGCTTAATTGATCTTTTGTGACTTCTGGAAGAAAACTTCTATAGTTGTCAGTGTTTCAGTCGTTTGTGAATTTCTATGAAAATCCTAATATTAAGCAAGAGTTATATTGATATGCTAGTAGACTGCACACTAGATGAAGTCTATATCAGTTCTTTTACTTCTTCCAGGACAGCAATGTTGGGAAGATGTGAGGCAGTCAGTGCTGTCAGTGAATCTCTGCTTTACCAGATCACGGGCGATTAGCATTACCTAAAATAGCTCTGGTATTTTCAAAAAGCATTTTCATTCCTCAGTTGTCAGAAGCATGATTAATAAACATAGGGCCTCCTTTATTCCTGGCAGCTTTTCAGCATCAGAATGCTGATTCCTTCCTCAGTTAAGTGTCAAATGCATGCCTTATTTAGTTTTAGGTATTTAGCTCCATATACCTAAATACACTATTAAAATGGAAGCAAAAAACTTTAGGAAGAGCTGCTCCCAAAGATTTCTGAAACCTGTAGCTGTTTCAAATTTTAAGTCTTTCTTTAATATTTCTGAGAAATTTTATAAATAAAATATATGTTATGGTTTTATAAATAAAAATATGCTATTTTTAGAGCAGTATAATTAAAATTGCTGGAAACATTTTTTTTAATGTGGTTGCATATTCCAAATTGAGTGTACGTCTCTGTAAGATCATTCTTTCATAAGTTTAAGAAACCTGAGAAACAAAATTATATCACGGTACTGGCAATTACATTTTTTTGATGTTTCTTTTCATTCTTCAGATGAAATGGTACACACCTAAATATGTTGGGATTATGCTTCATCATGCTCTGAAGAACTTCACTTTGCAGGTTAATCTGGTTGTATTAAACTGTGATTAAAACTCTCGGTTGGAGACAGAAAACATAAACATTGCTTGTAGGAAAAGAACAAAAAAAGAGGCTTTTATTTCTGCATTCAGCCAGGTACATTGGCTTCATTGCGCCATTGATATTCACTGTGATATTGACATACATTGTGTCATTTAGGGCGTTTCTTGAGAAAAGAGATGGTAAAGGAAGTACTCCAAAGAAAGGGAGTAAAGCTGCAAAATCAGTACATGTGTAAAGATCAGAGTAGCTGATAGATGGATTTAGGGGATCCTTCATATGCATGAGTCACAGGTTTCATTCCCTGAGCGAAGATATGGGAAAACAATCTCAAAGAAGGAAGTGTCTATTTTATAACTTTTTTTCTGTGATTTACCTCTTATTGGGAATAACTACCTTACACTCCAAAAGCCTCTCCTTATTTAAATATATTTTTATTTTTCCCCAAGAAGATCCCTTCCTTTATGACTTCTTTCCAAATGGGCGTGATAGATTTGAAATGGATAGCACCCTGGTGTATTATACTTTTTGGATTCAGTTTGCTGAAGATTAACAGACTGCGCCCCACTTGCCAGGGCCTGAAGGCACTCACTGGCTTCACTGCCCATCCCCAGACCCTCTGGGGCTCCCCCCACTCTGGTCCACGTCCCCATGTCAGTCGTCCTGTGGCAATTCTTTAGAATTTTAGAAGCTTTGTGAATGTGTCATGCAAAGAATGTGCATTCAATAAAGAAAAATGTGGTTTCTTTGCAGACTTAGAGAAGGAAAATCCCATTCACTCAAACTAAACTTAGGAGGACAGTAACTCTTTCTAGCAGCCACTAAAGGCACATTAACTTTTTCCACTAATTTCTAAAATCCTTCACATTTACTTCAGGACGACTAGGATCCTAAAGTTCAGATAGTTTGGATCCGTGGTAAAGCTGCACAGCAGTTTAATGGCAAAAAGTGGCACACACTGAATGTGTAGCCTAACAGGATAGGAAAGAAAGTTGTGATAGGACAAGTTGTGATAGGACATATCAGATAGCTATATTTGCCTATGTTCAAATATCTGAAATTCAGAAGTTAATTTCATCATGTCTATGGCTCATGTCCTTGTGTCAGCCACCCTAGGGACATGGCATGTCCTTTGTATATCTTCTGTGCACCCCCAAAATATTTGAGAAACTGAATCATTTATACTGAATTATACCATTTATATTTAGTAATCCTAGAAAGTTTTCTAAATTTGCATGGAACAGAAGATGATTTTAGTCATGATAGGGCAGTATGCAGTACGTAGGCTCCAGTTAAACCCCAAATCCATTCAGAAAATAAGGACTTATTGTCAGGTATTTATGAAAGACAGAAAGTTAATTGAAGAACTTCTGTAACTGTTCTGTTTAACAGTTTTGAAGAATTGTCAGGACTTGAAAGATTTTTGTGGCTCTAGAAAGTGGGCCGTGATGGACTATAAAGTTCAGAAAACACGCACTGAATATAAAGAACCAGTTGACTACACACATGGTATTTTTGCTGCTAGGGAAAATAAACAAAAACTGAAGAAATACTTCAGAAAATCCTGAATAAAGAAATAGTTTTGTTTTTCCAAAATGCATGCTTCTTTATTTGTTGTATATAAGTATTCCATTGATGAGTTTAATGTCTGGAATTTATGTTGAAATATCAAATTCTGAGCAAGTATTACAGAATATGCCTAGACAGTGAAGTGTGAACTCATAAATGTGAGCAATTGTACTTAAAGCTATTTCTTATTCTCCTAAGCTATGTTCATGCTTTGAGCACCGTTAGCTAATGTTACTATTCATAATAAAATACTCAATATCACTTACTTCACTACTCTTCCTGCCCTAATAATTACTTGCTCCACAGATTAAACTTCAAATTCTGATGACATGGTTACAGCAAATATGAATGTTAAGGTATTCAGGCTTTAGCACTTCAAATAGGAAAATAAATTTCAGTGTCAGCAGGGCCAATACCTGACCAGTGTTTTCTTCTAACTTAAAGTATGATAACTTCAGGTTAAAACCTGCAACGGACACTGTCCACAATAGCTCAAAAGGGAAAAGATTAAAAAATCCCACCCAAGATTATTTTTAACTGTATGGGCTGATGTCAACAGCTTTAGTCCTGCTAAAAACTCTTAGGCCTAGCTCATAAAGCATTGCTATATGCACCCATCTTGATGGTGTTGCACTACCCTGTGTATCTGAAGAGTATCGAGCTCCACAATATCAAGAACTTCCATAATTTTGTTTTGAAACATCCTATGGCTCTCACAATATTTTACAGTGGAAAAGTTTAGACTGAGTTATCTTAGATGCTTTCCAGCATTTATCTTTGGTAACAGCCAAAAACCAACATTTTTTTTCCTCTTAGGGTCTTTACTATGAAATTTGTATAGTGGATAGAAATTTAACATCTTTCCTCCTAGGTGACTTATTCCTGCTTTGAATAGTGAACAACACAATTTACAGGTATTCCTTCTTGTGATGAACGTCTTGAACTTTTTGAGGACAATAACATGTTACACTTACAAAAGGCTTATCTTTAGGAAATCTAGCTACCATAATCATAGCCAGGTACTCCTGCTGTGACTGCGAAATAAGAAAGGACTGCAAAGTTGTTCAGGCACAACAGAGTCAAATACTGCTAGAATATGATCCCATCTGTCAATGGTACTAGTTGGAGTTAAGCCCAACTTACAGAGAATTAAAAATTTAATACAAAAAATGGAGAAAACCAGTAACTCAGTGATTTAATGGAGTCCTAAAATTATGTGTTCTCTAGTGACAGTCACCAAAATTCACCTATTTTTCTTACATTGCAATAAAAATATTCATTACACCTTACAAAAAAAATGACAGGGCAGCTTTTCTAATACAGCTAATCACAAGTACAGGATTTCTGAGATAAGGTAAACAAAAAAAAAAAAAAGAAGGGCAAAACCCAGTTCTCCATTCTTCTTTAGTGTTTTCTCATGAACAATACACTGGTTTTGAGGTAGGATGTCCTGTCCGTAAATAAATAACAAAAAACCTGTGCTGAGTGCCTTACCTGTTTCAAAGTTACCTATGATGAGAATGGCAATGTGATTTTGATCAATTTTCTTCCACCAGCATCACGTAAAGGAATGCTGTTTCACACTTGAAAATTCCTTTACAGGATTGGTTTTATGCCATGGGATTCAGGAATTATAGAATAATGCAATAATTTCAGTTATGAGGGGCCTATGAAGGTCAACTCATTTAAATTCCTTCTTAACTAGATTTGGCTTTGAAGTTAGAGCATATGCGTCAGGATCTTGTCCAGTTGAGTGTTGGGTATCCAAGAATGGAGATTCCTCAGCAGTTCTATGCAACCTGTTCCAGACTTGGACTGCTCTCACTATGAAAAAATCTTTTCCTGATATCTAATTTATTGCAACTTTGTCTACTGATTCTTGTTCCTTTGCTGTACAACTTTGAAGACTGTGTTTCTGTTTTCTGCATAAACACTTTTCAAGCAACTGAAGACACCAGCTGGGTCCCCCTAGCCTTCTTTTCTATCCTTTTTACGTTGTGCTTCAGCCCCCTAATTGTTGTGTTATCTCTCCATTGGATTCACTACTTTAGCTTCAGTCTTTCAAGTGCCAAACAGAGAAAAATAATTACTTCTGTTGACCTGCTGACTGAACTTTTACTAATACCTGCCACTTTGTCGTTGGTTTTCTATGCTACACCACCACACTTTCCTCAGCTTCAGCTTACTGTCCACCAGAATGTGTAAAGTTGCTTTCTAGCAAGACAGTGCCCAGCCTTTATTGTTTTATAGAGTTATTCTGTTCTAAGTATAGGACTTTGCATTTGTCTTTCCTGAACTTCATAAAATTTCTGTTCACTGTATCTTCAGCCTGTTGAGGTCCCTTTGCTTAGCATAAGACATAGTCTCTAAGACATCCTCAGATTGGTATCATGTGTGTAATCACATGGGATGGGATTGAGGGTATTTTGTCTATAGATAATTACTGGCATTTGAGACATCCTGGAAGAGTTGAGATATCCCATCAGACTAACAGTTATGACACAAGACCTTTGGAAAAGTATCTACTTTTTGGCACCAATAAAAGGGGACCAGAGTGAGTTCCCTATGCCACCCAGACACTTAGGTGTAAACGCCTGAAGTGAGGGATTATAGTAAAGTAGTCCACATGCATATGCTGACATGTGAGCTGTCTGCTGTTATTATGGTCTGTGGGGATCTGGAAATTTGTTCACTTGCCACATACAGGTGCTTAGTGTCAGATGAGAACTTTAATGATGTCCAAGGTGTCTGTGTGGAGCTAGCAGATATAACAGAAGACCTGCATGGGAGACCTGTTTAGTCCTGTTGTAGTCCTGTACTGGCACCTGAGGTCTAACAGGACATGACAAAGCATTTCAAATGTATTGTGTGCCTATTTTGGAAAAATAAATCAAGTCTATATTAAAGTGGAGATGGGGAATTCTAAAGAATTATTCAATTCAGCTGTTAGAAGACATGCAAATTTAGTCAGCTGAACAGTTTTCTAGGTTGTATAGGCCTAATTCAATTGCCTAAATATAGGCTCCTGGTGCCATTTGAGATATGCTAGGATATCCAAGACATACGCAGAAGTGGCAGATGGGACCTAAGGCAGACCTATATCTTCCTGGAGTGGCAGCTGGAGGATTTGCAAATGGCATGAGCTGAACACTTTTAAGCAAATTGTTCAAGTCTCGATGTCTATATTGACCATAGATTTAATCTGTTGACCTAAATTTAGGCACTTACTGCAATTTTACGTGCCCTAGAGTATACAAGCCATCTCACAGGTTTGGTACTTAGGCCACAATACTTTTGGGACACCTGTATAGTTCTGAAACAGAAACTGAAGGACAGACAAAAAAATGCCCAATACCAAAAATGACACAAGTATTCTGTGTGTAGGCAGCTGAACCAAATCCTGCCTAAATCTGAATTCTCTTCCATATAAGATGATAAAGTATACAGGAAAGAAAAGACTAATTAGAAAAAGAATGACCCAAGTAAACACAATATTGATGTGTTTTCAAATACTAATAAATATGTAAATGTGCACTGTAAGCCTTATGTAACACAGAATAAATTGTGCCTTAGCAGTATAAGGCAAGAAAAATAGAAAGAGAAAATAATGCTTGTCAACCAAACCATTTAAAAGTCTACAACATAGCAGTATTTAAGCAACCATTTTTTTTTGTTTTTCACATAAAACTTCAAAGCAATAAGAAACAATTTCTTCACCCATTTTACTATGCACAGAAATACTAAAGCCTCCAAGACTTTTCTGAAATGATACCCCTAACAGAGATACCAGGTGTGGTTTACAGAAGCGTAAATCTTCCATCTGCTACATATATACAAGTGCCTCTGCCTTCACATTTCTGCTAAAGATGATCTCAAACTCTTTTATGGGAACAGCTAAAATGATAGGTTGGGTACACTGGAAGAAGAAAATATTATATTTACAGATAAATGTCGTTGAAAGTTCATAACTTGAATGTGTGTGCCTTGTCACTGCTGGAAACCAGGGAAGATATTAAAAGGAGGAATAAAATATCTGGTTCTGAATTTATACTTTATATTAACAAGCATTGTAATGCTGCTACTCATAACACCCTGTAATTAAGTTTGCAACAGTTCTACAATAATATTAAATAAATAATTACATTTTTTTAAAAAATGTATATACATGCAGAACCACAGAGGAATTCAGGTAATTAGCAGAGCTGAAATCAAATTTATTTACCTACAAGCAACATTCTGGAGAACTTCCCCTTGTCCCATCACTTAATTCATGGTTTGTTGCCACTTTTTTTTATCTGTGTAGTTCCTATTGATTTCAATTCTAACTTTTCCTATACTAGAAATTATCCTCACTTCAATTTTCTCATGTACACAGAACAAAGAATTTGTATTATTGACTTAAAAAAAAAACCCACACCATTTTTTGATCGTATATAGTTACTTCTTGAAAGTGTACCTTCAGATTTATTGTCATCTCATTAGAGCTGGGAATTATCTTGATTGAAGTTGGAGGTTGCAATACAATAATGTGATATTCAAACAACATGTATAAATCAGAACTTTATACGTTGGCTAGCTGGTTGGATCTCTTACCTTCCTTTCTCCCATTCAATGCATACATTCATTTTTGGAACTTCCATAATCCATGTTCATCAAGCTCATTGCTTCCTTATAATTGTTGCCTTCCAGTTTACTTCAGTAAAATATTATGGTATTTCCTTGGTTAGGAATTATGATGAAATAGCTTTGACTTGCAAATGCATTTTTTTAGTAAGAAAGAGGACAATAAGAACTTCATCTAGAAAAAAAAATCATGTTTTCAGGTACTGTGTTTAAATAATACATCAAAAATATAATGGAGGTGATGGGTGACATGAAACAGAACCATGATATTTCATTAATCCTGAAGGTATATCACATAATGAAGGAATGACAAGATATTCAATAATTCTGAAAGAAAAGATAATTTTAAATGTAAGTTTTACTTTTTGAAGCAGGCATGTTTAGACAGAGTTGAACAGCAGAAGGAAGTACAGCTTAGCTTGTTGCTTTGTGTATGTGAGCACGTGTGTATCTGACATTGTGTTCCTAATTTAACATCTCTGAGGCTGTGTGAAGGAAGTACACTTTAAAGACATATGTAGGGATAGGTTTTATTTTAATTGACTGTTCAGAGAATTGAATGAAGATCAAAGTTAAAAGCTAATGGAATTCTAAGAAAATTTTACTCCAGAGAATTTTTCAAAGCGTTATTCCTACATTTTCTATTAAATATTATGGCCTGTGAAGTATAGTTTGCACTGAAAAATATTGTGTAAGTTTGCATTAAGTAATTTTTCAGGGATCTGAACATCTTCTGTATCTCAGATTTCTTGTATTACATACGTATGTAGTTCAGAGAGCTGGCACAGTGTCTATGCCATCTGATGTGGTTCTTACTCCCAGCCTAGTATTTGAACTTCTTTATCTTGGTTTGAAGGATGTTTCTTGTAGCACTTGCTCCCCACCCCCCGTTTCTTTTCCTCAAGCAGAACAATCAATTTTGTTCTAAATTTGGTCAATGTTTAAATACACTTTACAAGGTAGCATCCTGTTTTACTTTATTTTGGCTTGTTCTGTTAGCTGTCTATTAAACTGAGGGGAATTTGGGTTTCTGCCTACAAGCTGTTAGCTTGTCCTATGTTAATCCTATCAATTTCCCTATTGAACATTACATCGTAACATGGTGTATAAAGTCTCAGTAACTTGTGAATTTGAGTGCAGCTTAGGAATCAAACTTCAGAATTCCATTTGTCCTTCGATGATTTAAAGTCTGAGGTGTCTAATCCTTTGAAGATCAGCTACTACAAGACAGGCACTCCCATAAAGTCTAATTAACATATAAAAGGCCACACATGCATAAATGCCACATGTAATTCTATCATAAAGTGCAATACAGATATCCATGAGAAATAAATCTACAGTTTAATGAAAGCAAAATATATTGATGATCTATTGGTGAGATCAGAGTTCTTTCTGTATATAAATTAATCTGAAATTCTTGAGCAGGAATTCAGATGGAATGACAATTTAGTCTGTCTCCCTAGAATATTGGATCAATTAACAGTTAAAATTTCAAGGCATAGTAAAATGAAAACTGGTCTGGATGATAATACTGTAAATGTTATAAATCCTTTGCTACTTTCACAAATAATATAGGTTTGAGTCTTTGTATATTAATATCTCCGAAATTTATTGTCATCAAGACATATTCATACTGTGCTTTTATGTTGCCCATCTATGGGACATGGGACAACCTTTCTGAAAGAGGAAATTTTTAGGAGTACTGAATATTCATTGAAGCATATATTAACTGGAGTCAATAGGATGTTCTTTAGTGTGCTGGAAAAATAGTGAAAGGGTATCATAATCCTCTCATCTGGGTAAGCAAATCTTCTACACTTTGTATAGAAGCATATACAGATCTGCTTAAAAGTCATGATTTATTTTTGTTTAATTTCAGTGAATAATTCTATTCATATTTATAAATAGCAAATAAAACTGGCTATTACTGTAATCGAAAAATAGGTGCTTCAATATCTATAATTTCAACACATCAATGATGCCCTGCAACAATAACATTTTTCTGAACTCCTGTTTAACACAGGACATTGTGACAGATTTGTCCAATAACGTAGAAGTCTTTCTTTGTTATCTAGGAAAGTGTCATGCTTTGCTTTCAAAGTAAGAGTAGTAATCTGATATCCGAGTTCAGGGACTATGTTTTCAAACTATCATATTTTAGTGTGAGCTACTGACAAGCTGAAATATGAAAAATATGAAAAAGTCTATCAATAAAAAGTGAATCCAAAGGACCTTTAAAAGTAACCTTAAACTGAGTAACTGATTGTAAGCTTATGATATTGGAACTGCTCACAGCTATCTCCTAAAAGAGTTCTGTAGGTTTCACATACATTTCATAACAGCCAAAGTAAGGCAGGCTAACCCAATTTTTGTAGTATCAGACTTGCCAAGGCACCCAGATGATCTGTGCAATTATATGGATTTATGATCGAAGAAAAGTAGAAATTCCATGAGGGGAAAATAATAAAAGAGAAGCACTGAAAGAAATACTAGTTTCACACAGAAAATAGGAATCAGTTTGTGATAAGTACTTTCAGTTCAGATATCTTCATACTTTCAGAAATGTTCATTTTATAGTGAGTATCTTATTAGGTGTGCTGGTCTTTTCTGGGATAACGTTAATTTTCTTTATGGTAGCTGGTATGAGGCTATATTTTGTAATTGCAAGCAAAACGGTGTTGATGATATAGGGATACTTTTGTTGTTACTGAGTAGGGCTGACACAGAGCCAATACCTTTTCTGCTCCTCACCCCACCCAACCAGTGAGCAGGCTGGGGGGGGCACAAGAAGTTGGAAGGGGACACAGCCAGGACAGCTGATCCCAACTGACCAAAGGGATAATCCATACTATATGATGTCATGCTCAGCACATAGAGCTGGGGGAAGAAGAAGGAAGGGGTGTGTGTGTAATTTTAGGAGTGATGGTGTTTGTCTTCCCAAGTAGCCATGATGGAGCCCTGCTTTCCTGGAGATGGCTGAACACATGCTTGCCAATGGGAAGTGGTGAATTAATTCCTTATTTTGCTTTGCTTTGCTTGCATGGCTCTTGCTTTGCCTGTTAAATGGTCTTTACCTCAACCCATGTGTTTTCTCTTTTACTCTTCTGATCATCCCAATGGGAGAGTGTAGGCAAGTGGTTGTGTGATGCTTAGCTGGGGTTAAACTGTGACTTTAGGCTTCCTAAAATAGTTACAAAAAATAGATGCTGTTTTCCTATTAGATAACAAGCTCAGCCTAATGGGAGAATGGAATTAATTTTTGCTCCTGGGATTTTACTGACTTAAAGATACTGTGGCAGTTTGCTTCAGTTCACCATGCAGTGTAAATTCACTGGCTAAGCACTAGATCGAAGAACTACAGTACTGCTTGAAGTGCTACGAGCTACAGTCTGACTTGCAGAGGTATGAAAGGAAAAGGAAGGGAAAGGCAAAAAAATAAGGGATGAGACAAATCGCTTAATGTTATAGCATAGTGGCAAAGCCCACAGATACAATGAAAAAAGCAAACAACAAAGCCACACTGTAACTCTCCAGTAGTAGTTTTCATCTCCATAAGGAAAAAAAAATTAAAAAATCAAAACCACTGATTGAAGTATTCTATAAAACAGTAACAACTATATTGAAGAGGTCAGGTCATGAAGCAACATAAACTATTGGCTAGATCACTTTCCCAGAAGATGGGACTATTTCTCTGAATCTCCAAACCCCTGAAAAATTAAATTATGAACTTCAGAAAACCCAGGAAAAGATCTTGGCAGGTCATCGCTGCAACAACCAAGCTACAGAATGTTTTGGGGTCAGTGATGAAGAACCTTGTGTTTCTTTACTGTGGGCAATTTAAAGACAAGAAATTATATTTTTCACACACAACTTTAACAGTCTAAATTTAAAGTATTTAGTTTACACTAGTTATATTAGTACATTCATTTGCCAGTAGGAAAAAGACAGATGCTTGCAGCTTTGATGGGTAAAACTGTCCTATAATGCTAACCATTTATTTTTAAAGTGATTATTGTAGACTATGCTTTTCAGTTTTACATGTCTGGGGTCTGATGGGAATCTCATCCTGAAGGATTATTTTGAGTTCTCAATGTCAAGAAGGGGGGAGGGGGGAAGTCTAAATGTATGGGTTTATGATTCAGTTCAAAACAGGTTTATTTTACTGGTTTTCAAAGTTAAAATACAAAAACTTGTGTATTGTTCATGTTCTAGAAGGCTGGCAGAAATATATTACTGTTTAAGAGTAGTGACCCCGTGATGCTGATGATGGCAGTACTGATGATAACCTGTCTTGCACAAAGCATTTTCAATTCCTTTACTCCAAAGAATGTATTGAGAAACAGTGTATACTGTATGACAGTAAGCCAATTGGCGTATTGTAACTTTTTATGGTGTAATGAAAACTTTTCTTCTGCAGTATTACTACAGTACTTTAGCCATATCAGCAACTTGGAGACAACTGTGTTTCCACTGGCTGTCAGTGTGGAATCTCCTAATGGAATTGGTACATCCACCAGCACATGCTGGAGTCTAACATGCTTCAAATCCTGGTATACAATAAAAATGTGCAGATTAAAAGAAATCACAGAGGAATAAATTATGTACTTAGGCAAAAGAAGAAAAGGCTGTTTCTAGCTTGCAGGTATTTTGAAACAGAAACTTAATAACTTCAAGTAAAATATAGAAAAGTTGGTAGGAATTACAAGTAAAACTGATGCATAATTGAGTTGTGTCCCACAGGGAGACATTCACCTCAAAATTAGTACTTGAAGAGATGAAATGCTTGTTTGCTACAAAACTATGATAATGCTGTTCACACCACTCACAAAAAAAAAAAAAAAAAAAAAAAAGGAAAAGAAAAAAAAGAAAAAACAAAGAAAGACTAAATTTCTGTGAAAAGTTTCAGACTCATTTGATATGAGAAAACAAACCTGTTATTTTTCTGGGGAGATTCAGACTTTAGATTAATTTAGATAGATATGTTTCATTTTTGAATTCTTTTCCCTATACAGAGAAGCAGACTGCAATTAATTTTGCTGCATGTCCAGCCATCTTCAAACTGCAAAACTACAAAACTTGCAGACATTGGTATCTAAAAAATAAAATGCATGACACTTATTGGCACTCTCTACTTTCAACCAATTTCTGAGACATAATTGTTATTACCTGCTTATATTGAACTGCATTTCAAATTATGACAATGCTTCAGGATAAATTGAGGCACTATATGCCTGCTTTAGAGTTTATCACAGCTCTTTATTTCCATTTACTCAGTGTAGTCAAATGCAAGGATGGCATACATGGACTACAGAATGCATGCTACTGTCACCTCCTGTGACTAGCCGTAAGTGTAAAGTGGAAGAAGCCATGAGACACTGGAAAAGTGATAACTGACAACACTGCTAAATAAAAGAGCTGCCAGTTGGGAGTAAACCAGGACAAGATGTCATGGTGCTGTGTGGGCAGCAGGGCCTGCAGGGCCTCTGTGGGGTGGTCAGGGCTGCCCCGGGGCCGGGCACAGCCGGTTCCAGCCGGCTCCGGCCCACCCACAGCTGCAGCCAGCAGGGTGCCGCCTCAGGGAAAACGTACTTGAGAAAGATTAGAAATACTACACAGGCAATGAGGACTGAGGAAAAAAATGAGGAACAATCCCGTGCACACTAAGGTGAGAGAAGAAGGTGGTGGTAGAGGTGGTGTAGGTGCTCCAGGCAGTGGAGCAAAGATTCTCTTCAGCCCATGAAGGACCACAGTGGAACAGATATCCACACTGCAGCCTGTGGAGGACCCCATGCTATAGCAGAGAAATATTCCCTGAAGAATGCTGCACCCCATGGGAAGGACCCACACTGGAGCAGGGGAAAGGTGTGAAGAGGAAGGAACGGCAGAGGGAAACTGTTACGCACAACTCCCATTCCCCATCTCCTCTCTGCTACTTGGGAGGAGGAAGAATACGATTCAGGAATACAGGAGTGAAACGGATTGTGGGAAGAAGGTGTGTGTTGGAGAAGTTGTTTTAGGTTTTGCCTTTGTTTTTCACCATCCTACGATGTTTCAAATTAACAATACATTAAATTAATATTCTCTGAGTTGCATCTGTTTTGCCTGTTACAGTAACTGGTTAGTGATCTCCCTTTCCTTATCTTGACTGATGAGCTGTTTCATATTATTTTCTCCCTTGTCACGTTGAAGAGGCAGGGAGTGAGAGCAGCTGGGTTGGCAGCTGGCAGCTGGCCAAGGTCACCCCACCACGGTGACGAAGCAGGGTGGCCAATTGAGAGTCCAGTACATTAATTCACACACTGCCCTTCTTTTACTTAAAAGCAATGGTATACCCAAGATAGAAGGTATAAGAAAAAAAGTGTCAATTGCTTTCTTAAGGTCTGAAGAGAAAAAGCTTTCAGTGCAACCTCAAAGCTAAACCTTGGAATGAAAGATTTTTTTTTAGGAAGCTACAGTTGTATTCTCTAAAAGGCAGCAACATATATTTTTTTAGATTCAGAAAATTGTATGATCATTTAGTTTGACGTGATATATAATGTGGGGCACAGGATGTAATTCAGTGATTTCTGCAATTAGTCTTCAGCCAAAGAATCCTGTCTTGACTTTTTCTGACTTAGGTCTACTATTGCCCTTTTGTGCTTATAGGGCAACTTTTATTATATTTAGAAATATTTTGAGCTGGTGAGATTTAAAAATTTAGGAAATTGTTCCTTTAAGCCTCATTTGCCATCTTCCCCTTTTATTGTTCTTGGATGATTAGTTCTTTGATGCTGCAGAGGTATCTGCCTATATGTTGCTAGTGACCTACTCTTTCTTGTAGTCTTGTAATATGACTCTTGGTAATGTGACAAGCAAAAAAATGGCAATGTTGTCATTTTACTCCTACCAATCCAGGTATTGGTGCCTTATTTATCTTACTGTTAAAAATGCCAGCTTATAAAAATGCTTTATAGAAAAACTTACGAAGTTACTGTGGAACTTGAAATACAGGAATCATATTTAGCTATTAAAACTTATTATTTTAGAAAAGTGTCCCATATATTAGAGCATGGTAAGAGTGGGAAACACCTTCTAATAGACCAAATACATACAGTAAATCTATTAAGACTGAGGAGTGCGAATCCACTGCCATTGAACTAAAATCTGCTGAAGTTAGTGAATATGCAAAATTTCTGATCCTATTAAAACAGGCTTTCCCCAGCTGCAGGACGCATAAGTTTTCTTTTAATAAAAGCAAAAGCACATTGTTCTTATACCATTTCAGAATTCCTAACCCCAGCATACAGTGTATTTCTTGATTGTGTAAAGAACTTTTAATGGATATATCAGATGAATAAAAGAAAAAGCAAATGAAAAATATGATTCCCATGCTATCTTAGTAGCAGAATTTGAGCAGCCCTGAAGATACCCTGTGCACACACATACACCTGCAGAGAAGGCTGTGGGTGGTAAATTCATTGACAAACAGTTAAAGAGAAAAGTCAAATCCCCCTTGGTTAATTGCTTATGTTGCCTGCTTTCACAGTTGGCATTTTCTCAAACTAAGATGAAGTACTCTTTTCCAATGCAAATATTTAAGACAACAGAAATGTTCAGTTGCTTACAAACCTAGTAAACCATTTAGAAATGTTGCAATCAGAATGTTTTTAACTTTCAAGTTTAACACAGGAGAAAACCAGAAGAACAATAATAGTCACCATCAGTTATAAAATTTTAGGTGAATGTATAAATTTGAACTAATTACAATCTGTGTCTCTATACAATGACACCTACAAGGAAATCAGGTAAATTAAAGTTGCTATATGATATGATGGGGTGAAACCCCTAAATTATTTCACTGCTTACCAATGAGCACTCTGCAGTTATTTATTTAGTCAAAAGCAATTTCACACATTCTGTGATGAGAACCACTGTAGTTCTTTTAAGAAACAATTGGTGAGTGAAGAAAAACTATTCCCTCCACCAAAACTGTTTCCTCAATTGATTGGCCTGATGGGTGAGCAGCCCTCACTTGGTATGCAGCCAGTGAATGATGTACTCCAAGTGCTTCTCTTCCTCCACTGACTGTAATTGAATCTTTGAATGACACAGATTTCCTAGCCTGCATTGTTGATTTCAACAGCTGGATAAAATGAATCCCCTGGCCATACTGATCCACAAATTCCTGGAAGGCATTAATAACAATTGAGTTGTAGAGAAGGCATAGAAAACATCTTGAGGATGTGAGTGTAATTAATAGATTTTATTCTAATTAATAGAGAAAAAGTGATTGGGAATATCAAGGTGGGACATAGCTAGGAAGACTAAGTATGAAATGGTTGCATTCATAGTCTTCAGAATACAAAAAAGGAAATGAAATAGAACTGAAACAGGAAGGCAGACTTGAAGAGAAATAGAAATTTGTATGAAAGACTTCCTAGAAGCTGTGTCACCTTGTGGGAAAAATCTGAAGTGTTATGAGTGCTAAACTTGTCCAAATGACATGCATTTTATTGGTCTCAAACAAAAGAATAAAACATTTAGAAAATGAAAACTGTCTTGTTGATACAAAAATTAGCATGGAAACACAGAACAAAAATGAAGAAATTAAATATAAGACTAACTGCTAACTAAAATGAGCTAGCAACTGTTCTCTGTTTTTCACTAATGAGCTGGCCACATAGGCAATGTACAGCCCTTAGCTCTGGATCTGATACAACATGGGAACTTCAGTGTAGTGGAAAACTGAGGCTGTATCTACACAAGTGAAGTAAACCTGGCCAGGAATGTTTCCTGGCATCAATATCAACTAACACCACATAGCTTATGTGCACCTTGCAAACTGAATTTCCAAAAACTGTGGATGCAGGCAAATTCTCTAGTGGAGGTGGAGCCAGCAAAATTATAACTCTCAAACTGTGCTCAGGAATGGCGAGTGCTTGTTGGAATGTGCCAAAATACTGCCAGAGGATTCTCTGTCAGTTTGCGAGCACAGAGAATTTTGTTTCCATACCTGAGATTGGTCCTATACATATCTGAATTTATAGACACAGCCTGAAGATAAGCACTGTTGGCTGCAGTGTATGACATAAAGGTATGTAGTGGGGATGGACACTATAAAGCTTACTGCAATAGTTTTGGGGAACTGTAGAAAGCTGAGGGAACCAAACCTGATACAGTCTCGTTCAAATTACCGAATTGTACCTTCATATTACCTCACACATTATGAGGTTTAGTGAACCAAACCAGTGCCAAACAATGTGTAAACTATTATCAATATGAACTATAGATGTCCTATGCCCTACTTTATTTAGTGTCAGAGATATGGCTGGAAAGTTGTGGAGGGTTCTATTTGTTTTAACAAAAATGTCATCTATTATCAAATGGTTAATGCAGTTTGTCAATAACATCAATACAAGATGAGGTCTCATCCTTGAAAGAATAGGTTAGAGGAGACTTTAACAAATTACAGGTTTTATATTGTCTGGAACTGATGAGTTTCAGCCCACACTATTTAAAATATTAGTTGGTGGAATCTGAGAACTATCAGCAGTTATTTTTGAGAGATCCTGAAGTCTTTTTGAAAATATATGATCTTCTATCAAAAGTCTGGAAGAAAACAGCTTTGGTTTCATCTTCAAAAGAGTAACATAGGGAATTATACACCTGTCATCTTAACTTTGACATGCAAGACAAATACTGAAAGAAATATTTGGAGTCATCTATACAAAAACAAGGAGATAAATTACAGCCAGTATGGATTTACTAGGAATCAACCAGTTTCTATTTATAAAATGACAGAGGAATTGTGAACAGAGGAGCAACAAAGGTACCATATATCTTGATTTTGGTAAGGTCCTAATCAAACTGGGGAAGGCCATCAAAAATGCAAGCATAACAGGCAGATGTAACCAGGAATTGTAACCTGGAAGATATGAAGCAATCTCTCTACTCTGCTCAGCGCTGTACAATCTCAGTAGGAATACTACTTCCAGTTTTGGGCACTGTATTTCTGGAAGTATTTGGGCAACTGGGAGTAGCCAGGACATAGTTAAAAGAATTTAAATCAAATGTTTGATCCACAGGTCTAAATAAGGAAATCTTGAATAAATGTATATGTTCAGTTCAAAAAGAGAAAAAGAAGGTTGAGCAGGGAATGTAGTAAGCAGCTGCGTATGCATAAGAAGGCATCTGTAAGAGAAAACACAATAATGTTCCATTCTTTATTCCAAGCAGCATAGGCCAAGTAGTATTGGTGTTTAATTGTACCAAGGAAAACTGAACAGAGTTGTGATTGAAATGCTAAACTATGGAAGAGATTATTCCAGGTATTCAGGAGCCTTAATCATTAGAAATCTAACTGAAGAGCAGACAAATGTGTCAGTAGTGACTACATCTACTTGATGGAATACACTGTCTTTCAGAGTCCCTTCTAAACTTACGATTTTATGAAGTACCATGGCATTTTGCAAAGCATCAGTTTGTATTTCTGTGAATACCCACAGGAAGCTTAAACCTGATTTTGTGTTCTGTAATTCCTGTTTTGTCTGTGCTGTTTCTCTTAATTTATCCTCTCACCTCTTGGCATGATGTGATGTGTTTTAAGAAATCCAAAATATCCTGAGGACCAAGCTGAAACTGATTTTCATTTGTTGGTTTTTTTTAGCTTCCTTTGAAGTTCTACTGATTTGCTGCAATACAACCTACCTGAAAAACAGATTTTGTAAGTATCTTAACTCTACAGACGATATTAAGGACCTGGTCAAATGTAGTGCAGAATAGCTAGTGAGATGTCAGTAGAATACACTTTCCTAAAATCTGAAAAGTGATGAAAATAGAACACTTTAAATTAGTTGTTGGGAACCAATGTAGAAAATTCTTCCTGTGGTCTGCTTATGAATATATTTTCCCCCAGAAAAACCCTTATTTTTAATTATATATTTAAATATTAGGGACATAATTTCCAGCTGGTAATTGACTGTGCATATTGCATTTTAAATTCCGGTTTCTCATTAGCTGTGTGGCCTTTGGTTAAGTACGAAAATAAAGAATGTCAAATCAGCAATGGCTGTAGTTCCCAGTCTTCAGATAATAATTTGTTTTCCAATTATCTCCTCCTTCCTTTTATTGAATCTTATGGTTGAAGTGACCGACTACACAAGTCTGCAAGTACTGGTGGCAGACAAATGATGACACTAGCAGGTGTGCAGAACTGCAGCTTATAAGGAATTCAGAAGCAGCTGCAACACTAAGCAGCAGCCAAAGTCTGGAGTGCCACTGAGCCCACAGAAGAAGTGAGGATGGATGGGTTAGCTAGGTAAGCAAAAATTTTCATAAGCCTCCAATCAATGAATTACAAACACCTATATTCAGGAATGCATTACCTTATTGACAAAGTATTTAGAACTGATAAAAGATTTATTTGTGATTTTTTTTAAATACCCCTGCCCATCACTTCTTTGCTCATCCAAACAGCTCTCATATTTTTCAAGTGTTTCTGGTTTTCTAACAAAAAAAGAATTCTTTTTCCTCTAACTTAAGATTTTTTTTCCTGATTCTATTTTACTACAAGAAAATCAACAAACTACCACACATTTGATTATTTTTTCATGAACGGAAGAATTTAGTATACGGTGGTGAAATACATTTTTTAAGCAGAAATACTTAGCAGAAAGCTGATGGTTTTAAGCAAAACCCAGATCACAAATATTTTGTGTAAGGCATTAGGCAATAATATTGAAAACTAGTATTACATTTGTACTCTGCATTACTCAGACTGACCTGGGATGGTGAAAGCAGAGCTGAATGAGATAGTACAAGGGGTTGAACAAAATTATGCAGACATGAAGCTCAGGCACATGTTTTGTAACATAGCAGCTTATATCGACAGTATTGAACTTTGTGGCTACAATTCCATGCACTTCATTTTCTGACAGAAAACTCTTTTTGTTGTTGGCTTGTTGGTTTGGGGGGTTTTGGTGTGTGTGTGGGGTGGGGCAGGGCACGGTGGTGCAGTGGTGTTGGTGGATTTGTTTGTTTTTTCCCAACATGGGATTAAACAGATACTGAGACTTCAAAAGTTTCTAGGGAAATGGAATTGTCATTCTCTAGTCAGCACTACTTTCTGGTGCTATTTTTACACTAATTTCCAAGTCTTGATTTACTTTTTTTTTTCCTTTAAAGGCTCACTGAAAATCGTGTTGAATTCATACAGTCCTACTTGAGGTCCACAAGTGTTTTCCATCATTCTGAGAACTTTTTATATATAAAATCTGCAAACTCATGAGGTCATGACTGCAAAATATCTTTTGCTACTGCTGTTGAAATCAGTAACAGAGCTTTCTTGACATGGTTTCTCATACAAAAAACTGAAATGCAGCTATCTACTGAACCAGTAAACTTCTTTTTCCCATGTTGTCTTCTGTTTTTACAGTTCTTTTGCCTCTGGCCCTAGTGTAGTTCCACTGCCTACACATTTGATAGCTATAGAATGTCTAATGCCAGAAAAGAAAAGAAAAGAAAAAGCTTTCTGCCTTACTTTAGTGTTTTTTCTAGTACTGTCGTTAACTCTTACAAAAGATGCAACTTATAATCTGCACATAAATCTTGTAAAAGAAAAAAAATTGAGTTAACTTCTAAATACTGTAGGTAGTTGTTGCCTTCTGCTTCAGAGAAATATTCTGAAGGAAACTTCCTTAGAAACTGTTCTTGAAAGTTACATAGAATAATGTGTCCTTTAACAAACCAAAATAAAGATGTACAAATACTACATTCTATTCTAGAAAATATTATGAAATCTTCTGCACAGATGGACTGAGAGTTGAATTGCAGCAACCTCAGAGTGTCATAGCCATCACTGTTCTCTCAGAGTTGGAGACACAGCAACAAAAATATCTATCAGGAGCTAGTTTGACAGATCTATATCAGTTATGATTGCAGCCAGATGCTATTTCATTTATGTTGCCCAAACATCCAAAAATGTTGCCATATCCTTATTACTGTAGGGATATCTATTTTTAGATATCTAATGTGATATTTCAAATACAGCAGCAAAAAATGTCAATATGCAAAGGCCTAATTAATGATGTAGCTTACTTAAAATGATGCTCTGAATACTTGCTTTTTTTTTCACATATGTGAAGACAATTGTACATACCACTGAATTCTTGTTCAAGAATTCCCACTGTTGAGATGCTGCATTTCAACTGAAAAGCTCTTCTGCAATAGTCTTCTACTAATAGTCTCTGATCATGTATACAGAACTGTAGTATAATGCCATATATATTTTTCCGATAAAGGGTAAAACGCTTTGCAAAATGGGAATGAATCTTATTATGGTGAACATGAATATAGATGACATAATATTCCTTTTTTTATGATTTTTTCCCTGCTACATGTAAAACCTCTCTCTGCTATTAAAAAAAAAAATCAAAAAAATGAAAATGGTGACATTGTTCATAATGGGAAATATCTTTTTGAAAACCATATGGACTATGTTTTTTTGAAAACCTAACTAAGCAGCACTGGACCACAGTGGAAGAAAACCATAACAGTTGTGAAGAAAAGCACTCAATAAAGTATATATAATTCTACTGAGTTTATGGAATAGCACATGCATAACGTCACAGCAGGCAGCCTTTTAATCATCATCAAAATATTATACAATACATACCATCTTTTGGCTTAATCATATGACAGTACTTATTTGTAGGTCCTGCTTTTATATGTATGTGGGTCCTACTGGTAATGGAAGAATCAGTGGGGATCTGCACTTCCTTTCTCCTTCTACAATATCTTGCACTAATTAGGAAATGTTTAAATGGATGCAGACAGGCTGAATTTATTCCAGTAATGCCTAGAGGTGGTTGGATGTAAGACAGCTATAGTGTGGAAGCCAGTTATTTTGATGTGGCATTGTGCATGAGCTAGTATACCCTACTACACAGTATAACTTATTCTCAGAAATGTTGACCTACCATCAGCATTTTAATTTGTTCACAGGGTGACTTAGAATCAGGATAAAATGCTCAGTTTCTGAGGAAAATATGAGGACAGTTACGTCTTCAGAATACTGGTGGAAATTCAAATTACATTGGTTAGTATATGCTATTCACGGTAACATAAACTGAGCAGAAGACAAAATTCCCACTGTAGTTTCTACTTTAACTTCTGGCAAAATCCTTAGTCTAGAAAAAACCATGAAATCTGTATGTAAATAATAGAAAATATCATAAGAACAAATTTGTTTGTTTTGCTGCACAGAAGTGGAGGTGAATAAGTGCTTTATGTTCAGTATACAGGCTTGCACAAAGACCATTCTGCACTTCTCAGACACTTTTTTTAAAATTCAGATGTTTGGTAAAGTTCATAATTTTAAAGCTTTGATAGCTTATTTTTTCTATCCCATTTAAAAGGATCATAGTGGAAGGATTTGACATAATTATTACATCTCCCTTGTGTTCTATGGATAGGACTTATATAGCCAGGTGCTTCTTGTAACCACTTTTAATCATTCATTTCTAAAAAGGCAATTATAAATTCCCTATCCATGGTAAACATTTAACCTCTTATGTCAGCAGGGCCTATCTTGTTGTCCTAAAGAGATTTTAGCTGTGAATTGCAGATGGATTGAATTAAGTGTTTCAGCTCCCTGGAAATTACATGAGCATCCTACCAACATCAGTCTAATCAGAACACTGTTTTAATTCTTCTGCCTTAAATAGTTACAGTTCAGGCTGTGCATAGGGAGGAGGGGAAGAATTCCTTTAACAAATTTCACTACCGACATTTCCTCAAATGGTACAAAGTGACATTGCTAGTGAATAGAAGGTGCTGACTGTTATCTGTGGTTAATAACATCTCTCGCTAGCCTCCATTCAGCTGCCAGTTAGCACAAAGCCATGTCTGCATGACTTTTAAAGGGTCTGCATTAATACACCCAGCCAATCAATGATTTCTGCCCCTTCCACAAGGACACTGGTCTGTCACCATCGCTAGATGCTGTCAACAGAAAATGACACAGGAGTCACAAAAGGTAAAATGGTGTCAATTTAATCAGAGAGCAGACAAAAGGCAAACAATGCTGCACTGGGAAGGAGTATAGCAAGGAGACTCAGAGGTTGCCATAAGCCACACTCGGCAGGTTCCAGTGAAACCAGATTGAAATTCAATGATACAAAATCCAGCAATGTGACACAGAGGATGAGAGCTGTTGTTTCCATTCAATTAAAATTGGTGACTGCTGCTGGCATAAAATACATTTGACAGAATATCAAGAGAATCTGTATTGTAGGTCAAACTATTTTTCTTCTAAAGTGAAAGAAAATAACAGTGGTAAATGAGTTAGTGCAATTGTTGTCTAAATTACACAAAAAAATAATAAAAAAAGCCTCCTGCAATTTCCTGTTGACTATGAATTTAAACAAAACTCTACTGATTGAGATGATTCTACCATAAAAACTAAGCAATTTAAAGTGTTTACATATCTATGAAAATGAGCTCTAAGAAGTGTAAGATTCTTCATTTTTTAATTCATAGTGTGTTGTTGTCCTGGTTTCAGCTGGGATAGAGTTAATTTTCTTTTTAGTAGCTAGTACAGTGCTGTATTTTGGCTCTGATGTGAGAACAATGTTGATAGGACGCTGATGTTTTTAGTTGTTGCTGGGTGATGTTTACACTAAATCAAGGACTTTTTAGTTTCCCAGGCCCTGCCAGAGAGAGGGCTGGAGGGGCACGGGAAATTGGGAGGGGACACAGCCAGGACAGGTGACCCAAACTAGCCAAAGAGCTATTCCATACCATATGGTGTCATGCTGAGTATGTAAACCAGGGGAAGAAGAAGGAAGGGGGGGACATTTGGCATTATGGCTTTTGTCTTCCCGAGTAGCTGTTACGTGTGCTGGAGCCCAGCTTCCCCGGGGATGGCTGAGCACCTGCCTGCCCGTGGGAAGTGGTGAATGAATTTTTTGCTTTGCTTTGCTTGCGTGTGCAGCTTTTGCTTTACCCTTTTCCCCCACCTTTCCATTTTGCTATTATTATTATTATTATTATTGTTAGTATTATTGTTATTATTGTTGTTCTTACCTCTTTATTCTGTTTAACTTATTAAATTGTTCTTATCTCAACCCTTGACTTTCACATTCCTTTTCCGATTGCCTCTGAGTGAGGGGGAGTGAGCAACCGGCTGCATGGTGCTTGGTTGTCGGCCGGGGTTAAACCACAACAGTTGTGCACATAATTTCTCAAAAAGGTGTTTATTTTCAAGGTTTTATAGAAAAATAACATGATATCAGTTCATTTATGTGTGGAAAATTGAATATAGAGGTTATTATCTGACCACATGAGGCTTTACAGCCAGTCTAGTTATTCATGACTTTAATGTGGGTGTCCTATTCTGGCAGGATACTGTAACCTGACTGTATGTCAACACAAAGTGTGCAGGTTCCGCCTTCCTTCTGTGATCTTTCTTGTAAGGAAACCTTGGTGCTTAGTCAGGAAAGGATCCAAATAGTGTCTAATCTGATCTGCTTGGATTAGGAGAATGAATCTCATATATTGGGAGAATGAATCTCATGTCTTGTGGCCTAGATGCAGGTTTACAAACATTTAGGCTCAGGTTCTTTTTGTCTAATGTAGGGCATCAAGCAAGAATTTCTACATTTCCTTTCTAGCTGTTATAAATCCAAAGGGCTATTTGATGTTCCTGAGCTCTGGGTCAATTGGAGATCTCTGTGTCTCTCTCCACTGCCTCCACAAGAAATGGAAAGCTTAGTTTTCTAATATTATGTGGGATAACTTTGGTTCTTCATGTGTGCACATAAAAAACAGTCATGTGATGAACTATAAAGATAATTGTTAGGGTTCAGAAAACTCCCCAGATTCTTCTGTGTTCCATATAAACATATATATATGAAAAAGTTTTATGAAAAAAACCACTACCTTTATTTGGTTGTAAATACGCACTTTAAAAAGGTTTCAGGCTGCTCAAGTTGATATAAAAAATCATGGTCACGTGAACCAGCTATTTATCAATTATTGGTAATGTATGTAAGTTTATATTAAAGAACTCTTTGACTAATTTATATGATAAACTTTTCTGTTCTGTTTTACTGATAATTTATTGGGGTATAGCAAGGATTTTTGAGTATTTGCAGAGTTTTACATATGTATAATTCCTTGACCTACATAATATTGCTAGAACTGAGTTGAATATTCTGAAGACCTTTCTGGTCATCTGCATATAATTTCTGCATGTAAACTACTTCAAAATAAATGAAAGTAAGTGTAATCAAAATGTCTTTGTAAGATGTAAAGTGACGAGGGCATGTGCCAGCCTGGTAATAGCTCTTCAGTAATATGGTGTCCTACTGTGAAAAACAGCTGGACTTTGATTTATGAATGAGGATTCATTAAAAAAACATCAGTATAATCTTGCATGGACAATTAATCTGGTGGGAAGCCACCTAACTTGGATCCTGTGCAAGGCAGACTGCTGCTTTTCTGAAATAGCATGGTCACTCTCATTGCTGAGGGAGTAACTTGTAAGTAGACGGTGACATGAGTTTAAGATGTAACTGGATAAACCTAATGTGTTGTGCAAAACAGGTCACTTATCCTTGGCTTTATCTATCCTAACCTCAGGTACCTGAAAGATAAGCAGTTATAAATTAGGTGTCTATGCCTGCCATAAAGCAGATGGAAAGAAGTCTCTCTAGGAAAACAGACATATTCCATACTAAAACTTTGAATGGGATAACTTATGCCTTGGAAGTGCATCTTTTTTCTGTATCCACAGATATTTTGTTTTTCCACCTAAACTCCTTATTTTCAAGATCTTTAAACTTAGGCAACATGAAATGGAAGCCTTATGTAATGATGATCTACTTAATTTCTGAGAGTATCAAGGTTTATACAAAAGTGTGACTTTAGAAAACTACTTTAATGAGCTTTAATACTGTACCATGTCAGAAAGCGTTTGTAAATCAGTCATGGTGATAAAAATATTACTAAGAAAAAGAAATATTAAAGACATTTTTTCCTTCTTCCAGTGTATAATTATTGGATCTCATGTGTGACGAATTTTTTGTACTTAGATTTTATGTATTTGAAACTATATTATTTCTTTGTAGAGTGATTCAAATTGATTTGGGTAATAATACTTTCGATGCATCTGAGAAGAGAGAGAGAAAAAAAATAGTATTGATTTTTGATACAAATTGATTTACATGAATAGAGGATTAATTTTACTACATAATGATACATACATGATAAACAAAAGCAATGTGGCTTTACGAGACTATTGTTAATGTAAACTATGATGAATTTTGCACTCGATTTATTTTAGTCTTTCTGACCAAAAATTGCCTTTTAATGTTTCCCTGCCTATAAGTTATCCACAAAGAAAGCAAGATACTGTATGACATTTGACATTACAGTACACTCATTGGCTCAGAATGTTTAATGTAAAAGACTAGGGTTACATTTGCTTGTATTTTATCTGACTTTTCTAAACATTATTTCGTTTTACATTACATTGTAATAGCAACTACTGATGAAGTATAAGTGTAGATTATAACATTTATAATAATATTACCTTATATCATAGTGAGCACAAAGAGCTGACATATTTCATTACTAGAATACATGATTTCCAATGTATCTGACTTTTTGCTGGGCTATGTCTAGTAATTATTTTTAATTAAACCATTGATATTTGATTTCTAAATCACACAATAGCAGGTTGATATTAATATGGATATACCACTGAAGCAGTAGATGCTGAATAAATTTATAAACATCCAGGGTGTTATTCAGACATGTAATCCATGTTATACATCCCCTTTTATGAGCTATGGTGGAAAGTATTCTGTTTTTCTAAAGTAAAGTATTACAGTATTACTCAGGTGTACATAGACATTTCTGCCAAAATAAATGTAATTAAACTGTCTAAACAACTTGTGCACTTTTTTTTTTTTTTTTTTTTTTTTTGTGGCTGAGAAGTAAAAAGCAATTAGATGCCCTTGGCAAAAAGCACAGTGCTAATAGCTTCAGTATAATAAAAATATTGGTGCCAGCGTTGTAACAAATGGAATTCCAGAGACCTGAGAGCGTGACTGACCTTCTACAGATTTCTAGGCCTGTTCCTCTTTATCTATCCATCAAGCTTCTGCATGAACTAGAAACGGAAGTAATTGAAAACCTTCAAAAACCCCTAATGCCTAACTTTCTGAAGTTGGGAATGAGTGGAGTCACTGAAAAACTGGTATGACAATTCAAAGTTTGAGTCACTTTTCAAATGCTCATTTTTACTTTGGAGTTGATTTCTGTGTATCTATACTACAAAATGACTAACATGAGAACCTTTTTAATATGTGAGCCTTTGTATTCATAACTCTGCCATCAGAATTCTTTAATATTAATGAGAATAGAACAAAAATATCACAAACATTAAAAATCAATTAATGATTAAACGGTAGCTACATAAAAAGCAGTAAACATCTTAAAAAAATTAAAAAAAAAAACCTCTATTTGTTCTGTGCTGGTTTTCATTGGGTTTGCATGAGTTTGTGTGTGTGTGTGTGAATGGATCCCAAATGTAGCCACTATGGGCACCGTTCCAGTTTTGTCATGAGTCTGGTTTAAAGACTTTTTCCAGATGGTACTTTTTTCCACTCTTGAGGTAGAAGTTTAAGATAGGTCAAGTCAAGTACATCTTGAAAATTCCTATTTCTCTTCTTGAATTCTTAAGGGAGTCTAGATGATTAGTTCATATGGGTATCAACATAGCAGAAGTCCAAAGTTATTAAGGTTAATCCCATCCTATGCATATGTTTGAGGAGAGACGTTACACACTGTTTCAATGCAGATGTCAGCAAAATCTTGCATATGGAGCACCAATAGAAAGCCACAGAAATACTGTGATTGACTTCTAGTCTGCTTTATAATATTCTTGTTTTATTTGTACTATGTTGAAATCAACAGGATGAGATTTGGTTTGTTTTATTTTTATAGCAGAGCATTAACTATGTTATTAATATAGCTTAAGTGTTCAACACATTAAGAGCAAGTAGTCTGATCTAGTTTCTGATCTGATCCTTTCATGGCATTTTTGTAGACTAGGATTTTTGACCAGAAAAGTGTATTAAAATGTCAGAAAAAGAAAAGACATTTCAAAACCAGTAATACAGTAGATGACATATTTTGCCTGTTTTCAGATGAAAAGCTGTCTATTATTGATGCAGTAAATGGTTTTCAGTTTAAATGGATTTATTTCTCAACTTCACTGACAACTCAGAGGGGAAGAGAATAACATGCAGGAGCACTTAAGCAATAAAGCATCAAACTTTAAAATACAAGGGGACTGGGACAACCCAGCCACTTATTACAGCTGTGTTAGATAGAAGATTGTGTTCATGCATGAGTCTCTGCAGAAACAAAATAAAAAAATACATTTCAGGAATTGTTTTTGATAGTTGTACAGCTCAGATACACAGTGCTGGTATCCCAAGTTATGTCCAAGCCTATTTTATGGTTATTTTGTAATTCCAGTATCAAACTTAACAAATTATAATTTTCTGTAACTTCTTTCAGTTAAAAATGTAATTTAACTAGATTTGATTGTAAATGGGTTTCTATTTGATCAAAGGGGTTGTTAGTACAGGACTGCAACTGAGTATCCAGACTGGATAAAGCCCTGAATAACTACTGTGGTCTCATAGCTGACCCTGTTTTCCAGCAGAGACGTGACATTCTTCCAGCCCAGATCATCTAAAAGGCATGCAATACTTTCAGGAAAAGTGCTTGTTTTCTCCTGGGCTCCAGCAGGCCTTTTGTCAAGCAGCTGGAAGAAAGGTGGGATGTGCAAGGTTACCTGCCAAGCAAACTGCATCACCTGGGTTACGTGAGGGGTGACATTATTGCTCTCTACAGTTTCCTGAGGAGGCAAAGTAGGGAGAGAGGTGCTGATCTCTTCTCCCTGGGATCCAGTGGTAGGATGTGTGAGAATGGTTCAAAGCTGCACCAGGGGAGGTTTAGACTGGACATCAGGAAGCACTTCTTTACCGTGGAACAGGCTTCCTAGAGAGATGGTCGATGCCCCAGGCCTCTCAGTTTTTGAGAGGCATTTGGACAATGCCCTTAATAATAATGCCAAACAATCAGGTATTTTCTTTTTCAGGAAACCATGTGTATTCTGTTCTTGCATTTACTTTTCCACACTTTTATGAACTCTTGTACAATAGTTGCCTCAGGGAAGGTAAGAGTTTGAGAATGTTATAGTAAAAGGGGAGAAGAATCACACAGAGATCCATAAATTAAGAATTATTCCACATTATGAATGTATCTTGAAACCTCTACAAGAAAGAAAATGCCACATTTCAAGGAAATAAAAAAGCATCAAGCTGAGGGCTGTGTGAGGAGTCTTCACCAGTACAAGGGAGAAACAGTCCTGAAACATGCACATGTGGAGGACAATAGTAGCATTTTCAAAAGGCAACAAGAATATTGTTGTGGACAACCTAAGAACCTCTGAGAGGGTATGAGAGGATCTGTGTGTGCAAAGAGGAGCTGAGCTGAGAGACAGAAAGGCAAAATGCAAAGTTTAGATGGAAGAGCTACTTAAGACACATAATCATATATTGACTTCAAAATCTTTATTCAGTCTTTTTTTATTGTATTGAGATTCTATTTATTTCTTATTATGATATCTAAAAAGAGGAAAAGAAGTTTGAAAACAGTGGTAATGTGTTCAGTGCAAATGAAACAATTCTGCTAGTTAAGGGAGTTTCAGATGTGTATTGGGTTGTTAGTGCTGGGTTTGGGCTACTTATCTCTTGAGTGGGTAGCCTGCATAGCCTCCACTTTTACTGTTGACACAAAAGGACTGAATGAATTTTCCTTCAGTGGATGCAGCAGGCACAACTTTATTCTGGGTCTCTGATACTTGGAAATACTAGAGACTCTGCCACTCAATTTTTCCCCATTGGGATTGGGACGATACCAGTTTTAAACTGTTCACTGACATCCAATGTAATTTCTGAAAAGCAATTGACTTTTGTTCTTTGTGATGATGATGTATAAAACCTCCTTGAAAACAGGCAGGATCTAGTACTTCCACATATTCATATCCTTCTTGAAGGTGAGAGAAAAAAAAGATTTTGTTTCAGTTTTTGTTTCTCAGGAATACTGTAATTAGCTTCTGGTTTTCCAAGTGCATGAAGTAAAAGATCACCTTTTGATGACAAAGGTTAAGAGCATCTCAGACTTCAAATGACTATCAGGTCAATTGACCATGTATAGGCAGGACCTCCTATCAAACTACATTCCATTTTACAGACACAGAAAGGGGGGAAATGATGCTTTCCCCCAGGATGCTTATTCTAGTTTCAGGTACCTGATTCAAATGAAGTGTTTTCAGAATCTTATCAATTTTTAGACTGCAGTCACCTTAAGCTATTTCTGCAGTCACTGAAAGACTACAGCATATTCCTACAAGTGATTTAATCCACCTCCAACCATGATTTCTGAAAGATTTTTCCTCTTTCTCTCTCTCTGGACAAAAATATGACTTGGGTTCTAATTTAAAGTGTTTCTCCAGTTGCATAGAAGGATTCTGGGTCCAATAGTGTAGTATCTTGCTCAAGAGCCAAATAACAAGAAAGAAGATTACAATATGAATCATGGCATATTTCTTCTAAATCACTCATGCCTTTTCAAGGATAATTTTCATATGAGATTTTGCAAACATAAAATAAAACAAGTTTTAAACAATATACATTTCAAAAAGTTTTAGTGTCATAAGAATGGTTTCTACTTTGATGGCCTGCTTGTCCAAAGATATTCCTATAAATGGATTACAACTTCTGTTAAAACTTGTTGCCTTGTACCAAAATGTGACAACAAATGTAATTTAAAAGCACATTCGGAGAGGGAGCATTACCATCTGCGGACTCTCTCAGAAACATTTTTGCCTTTGATAGTATCAAACTGTGGGTTTATACTATGTCCTCCAGGTCCCTCTCCCAGATTCCCTATGCCTTTGCTCCAGAAGTGCAGATTTATATTAATTCAATAGGCTGGTCCTGACCTTTATCTTCTAATGAAATCTGAATCTTCATCTGCTGGAAGAATTATGTACTGGTTACCAGAGATGGGATTTGTCTAGACTTTAATGGTTTTCTTAGAATAACTACTTCCTTGAGCTTTCTTCTGCTTTCCATTTTTATTTGTGATTTAGTAATGGTGTGAAAGTCTTGCTGTATGGTGGAAATTTTTATTTATAAGGAATCCAGTCTCTCTGTGCAGGAATGCACAAACAGTACAGACTTTTTAAGCAAATGTTTTAAAGAATGATATGTATTATAGGCTAAGGAATTTTTAGCCCCGTTTAAGTAAATACTGTTTTGTGCTTAAAATTATTGTGTATTGAATAAAGCATTGAACAAACTTGGAAAGATCTTTCTCATTTCCCACTAATCATGCACACATGGGCAAAATCTGTCAAGCTAGGAAAATAAAGAGATAATAAGAAACTAACCATCTATTTGCATTTCCAAGGGGCTGTATTTGTTCAGATATGATAGCTCCTCTGTAACTTTAGAGGTTAAAAGCAGAATTTCACCTGAAATACTGGGTGAAGGATTATTGATCCAGAAGAAAAGAAAAATAAGAAAGATAGCAAAATAACCTTCTTCCCCAGAGGGGAAAAAAGTATAAAATTAGATTATTTTTTTTCTAAAGCTTTCTAAAGCTCTTAATCCAAAAACAAGAAAAGAAACAAAACACAAGGAAAAAGAATCAAATAGGATATGCAAGAATAATTTGTCAGTACATAAGGTAGATCAGTACATAAGGTAGATCCTGTGAAGTATCTTATTTCTATTTTAAAGCTGAAAACATCCTTTAAAAAAGAAGCTAAAACTGGTCAGGATTTACTAATTTATTTTTTTTAAAACAAAAGTTCCCAAATACCCTGGTAGATTTTATTTACAATTACTGCAATCCCTAATCAAATGTATGGAGAATGAGCAACTGCACTTGAGTGAATACAATTACATATTTTAAACAGATGCTTAAATGCCTTATGTATTTATTCCATAATATTATTTTATTTATTTTTATCTTTCTAAATGCTGATGTGAAAGCTTCTGCCTATTATGCTTTTTTACAAAAACATTTCTTAATCACTTCACGTAATATCAATGAATACCATTGAAGACTGTGCTGAAGCTTACTGACATTATTTCTGAATAAGAGTAGGGAATTGAGAAGAATTTGTACTTGTCGGTTCCTAGCTAATATCATTATTATGTATAGTGGGCAAAACAGATTTATATATTAGAACATAATGTTAAGGTAAGAACACCTAAGGTGGCATGGAACTGCTTCAGTTAGAGAACAGAGATGCATTAAATATTGTAACAGGCACATAACACAGAGGAACACAGTTTTTATTCTTTCACTGGCCAGTCTTCCTCTGTTATTTGGTACAAATCAAAGCCTTGTCTGGCTTTTAAAACTAACAAAACTTTTCAGTTTTCCACAGCCTTTCATTTTGCCATTGCTTCTTCAACTTACTAAAAAAGGTGGATGTTGACATGTTTCTATTCTGTACATTTGTACAGGATCTATTACAATATGTATTTGTCATAGGGTCTTGCTAATTGAGACATAAAATGCAGATTATGCACATCAAAACCAACTTTCCAGTGACTAAATTAATACATGTTATTCAGAGTACAAACACAGTGCTAGTAGTTCCTTTAAGAAATCTGGCTTTCTAGATCAAACAACTCTACTCTGCTTACAAAGTGCCTTCATAATAAGCATATTATGCCACTCAGAGTATATGTCTTCTGCATGCTATGGAAACTTTCTGCAAAGACTTTGGTGAAGCCTGGTGGAAAACTTCGAAAGTTCTTTTTTTAAGTAATTCTGCAAATATCAAGTATTTGTTTTTCCTTTCTCATTATAACATGTATTATCTAAGATAACAGCTGTTGTATCTCTGTTATGAGTCTTTCTCTCTGAAGGCAATAACCCATTATTTGTGCATGATACCTATTCTGAGTCACGATATACACTACCATTTCATTCCTTTTTCCTTTTATTATTTAAGGTCAGAAAGTGGGCGTTAACGGTAGTATTTCCATTTTGGTCACTGTAATTGTGACAGTCTCTGTCAGTCTTAGAGCAATTTGTCTAGCCTGAGGCATCCCTAGAGGACTACAGCAATGATTTTTTTCTCCCCCGCCCCCTCCAATTTATGAAATAAAATTTTATCATTCTACAGTACAGTTAACTCAGTAACACCATCTCTATATATGTGGGCTAAACATCAGATATGACACAATTCCTGTTTATGCTTGAGCATTTTGCTCTCTATGATGTGCACTGTCTTCATACCTCTCTGTTAATTATACTTCTCTTAGATGACAGTTAACTAGTGAAAAGAAAAGGTGAAGGCTTGTGGGAGTGAGTTGTTTAAATGAGATTGGAAAGAACTTAACTCTGAATAAAATTATGTGCTTGTTGGGTCAATTTACCACCCATACACTTTTTTGCATGCAACTGAAAAAGAAAGAGAATAGAGGGCACAAGAAAGGCAAGAAAATCAAGTATTGTAAAGATATCCACAATGCATAAATTTAAACTATAAGGAATTATTTTGTTTTCTTTCTAACCAGAAAAGGGGAATATTCCACAAAAACAGATTTCTACATATTGTCTATTTCTTTTTCCCTAAGCATTCTTTACTGTATACTTTAAGAAGTAAAATTGGAGTTGGATTGCAGTTTACAGATACGGTATGGATGCTCCTATTTTCTTATCTGGATTTGTTCAGAAAGGAGAACAGCTGGTTCTGTGAAAGACTTTATGTGAACTCTAGATACAAGAATGTAATGTTTTTAAAATCTCAATCAACTATATATCTGGATTTTGTTCTCTTCCACTGCTCCCCTGTGCTCCTTCCCAGTCAATGAAATGAAGGAAAGAGAGCAGAAAGGCATTGACAGTGGCTTCATGATAAGGCCATTTCTGCACTTAAAGGAGGAATGTACTTGTTATGCTTGAAGTTCACTGTATACTCCCCAAAATTACACTGTTGCAACTAGCATTCAGTGTTTAAGATTTTGAGTGTGGATAGAATTTTCTTAGAATTTACAAGTAAATCTGTTTCTTAGTATATAGGCTAATTTGAAAACTGTTTAAAAAAATAGCACTTCCTATCAGAATTTGTCACAAACCTTCTAAATATCAATAGTTCTTCAGACATGCTGCCTGGCAAAATCTCATTGAATGTTGGTACACATGCAGTAACTATTATCTATTAACTATTATCTGAATACCCATTTTAGGATCCTCCCCCCCTAGTATTAGACATCAATGAAAATTTGGTTTTGGCGACTTGAGGGACCCACTACTTTTTTTTCCAGACATGGCACTTAATTTAATTTTTGAACACAAGAACAGTACTATTTTTGAGATGTGTAGACCTAATTTTATCTATTTTAAATTTGTTACTGTTTATGCTACTTCCCAACCTCTTTCTTTCTTTCAGATACTTCCCCCAATATTTTTTTTTAATATATATTAAGGAAAGATAAATCAACTCAGTGTATCTTTTTCTGTCCTTAAAGCAGAAGAATCAGTGTTATGTACCCCAAAACTTTAATTTAATCCCTTAGATGCCCATTATACAGGACTTGGAAGGCTAGAACCTTTAACCTTTTGATTTCAAAGGTTCCAGAATCTCAAGTTCTTCGTGCTTTTGCATAAATAGGTGAAAATGAGAAAACTCTACTCCAGTCAGCACTTCAAATATAGCTGATTAGGTTTTATAGAGGAACAAACCCAGAAATATCAATCTATGAGCTCAATTCAAGTTTTCTCTGACAAAAGCATCGGGATTAACAGAGTAGGAGTGATCAGAATACAGCTATCATTCTTATCCGTTTATCATTTTCACCTGTTTTCTGACGCAGATAGCTAATAGTAGGAACTTGACAAAAAAAGAGCAAAGACATAGTAAAATTAAAACCCTTTAGTATTTTGGTAGAACAGTTCACCTGACTAATTTGTTTCTTGGTTCAGGTTAATGCAACAGAAGACACAAGCATTTTCTTATGAGTTTTCAGAGTACTGCAGGTAAAACTTTCTTTTATCTGAGGGAATCGATGGCGATATTCCCTTGCTTAAAATTATTCATTTCTTCCATCTCATAGTCATTCTGATTAGGTTCACTCCCTTCAGCTCTCTAAAGTAACCCTCTGTTGACAGAGTCTGCAGAGTAACTTTCCAGACTCAATAGGATACCTCATGCAATTCCCTTTTTAAACTGCAGCTATACTCTTTAGGTCTTTAGCACTCTGAGAATTTAGTAAACTTGAAAAAAATCTTATTTAGAAGTCTTAGGGAATGTAATTTCCATATATCATTGGGTTTCATCATGTCTTTTCAACACTATTATCACCTGTCATGCTGATGATACTTGTTTTCATATCAAAAGTGTTAATTAAATGTATACAGCACTTAGAGAAAAGGTTTAATATTATAAAACGTTATTTCATTGATATTTTCTTCATTACATCTAAAACAATCTCAGAGTGATTACTCTTCCTTTTATTTTTGATCTACAAATTGATCTTTCAAGTTTAGTGCATTTATTCATAAAAATATTCTAATGAAATACTCTACTAAGTTAAAAAATACTATGAGCTGTACATTTTTTGTAATCTGACAAAACTGAAGGTATATCTTAGCCATGCTTATATATGATCGTTTTTATCTCTAGCTTTGAATTAGTTTTCTACATCTATCTGATTTAGAGATGCTTTGTTAGAGGCTGGAAATCTCGTACAGGTAACACTAGTACTGTTTCAGGTACTGTAGTTAACGTTGATAGCTATAATGAGTTAAGCAGCTTTCCTGGATAAAAGAATTGGTTGAAATAAAGGCAAAGGAATCCGCTTGGGAAGCCTGGTTAAAACACTGGCTACCAAGTCTAGTTTACATCAAGAAACTAGGGAAAAAGGATTGTCTTCATTAAGTATAATTATGCACACTTATATGCATGTACGTCACATGCAAAATATGTTTTCCTATGTAAGCATAGTGCCTATGTAAAACAAAGAAAAAAGCCCAAACCAAACTCTAGAACAGGAAAAGGAGCAGGGAATAGTGGACTGAATTTTGAAAACCCGAAGTTAATAAATGAAGCCAATATGTGTGTGCATGTTTCTGTATGTTTTGAAGTGAGACTCATCTTTAGCACTGCCTTAGCATAGTCAGGTTCCTTAGAGAGAGTGAGAATGCAGTAATGCAAATTTTTTTTTCATAGTCGGCTTTGGCCTTCTCCTCCTTCTGTTTGTCCATTATATATACAAACATATGAAAGCTCAGAGCTTAGAAAAGATCTTTTATGATGTCCAGCAGAAATATTGCTTGTATTTCCCAGGAACATTGCTACCCAACTCAGTTATGAGATTTTATCTTGCGGTACTTACTAATTTTCTCAGCAGGTTGCTATGTTGTCCAAGCTTAGTAACAGCCAGCTCTTCACTTCCATAAAACAACTAAGCTCCATAAAGGATCCATTGTCTGTAGAATCCTAAATGCAGTCCTTATGCAGAGGAAGCACTCTCATCAGACACCATCTGGTAAGAACATCATAGGAACATCATCTGTTCCTCTGGTGGGGGTGGTTAGTACCTACCCTAGTCATGTAGAACTGTGGTAATTGAGGTCTCAGGCTGGTCACAGTTGGTGTTGTTCTTCTGCAGTTTGTTAGCCAGTGGGAATAATACAGCTGTATTGCCCCAAAAGTCAAATTGTACCAAAATGTAAAAAAGTATCACTCAGGAAAAGTTTTTGATGTTTCGCTCATCTATTAATTTCTTCTTGCTAGCTCGTAACTGTTGCAAGAGATTTCTTTCAACTTTCTTCTAACTTTTTCCACTTCAGCTTGTTAAATTTTTTTGACTTTTTTCTTTTTTTGCCAAGGTACGCTTCTCCTTGGAAGTCAAAAGTTTTCATGAAAAATACAAGTTATGATAAAACTTTCTAGGCTTCAAGGTGAAATTATTAATTATAGAAGGCCTTTCCACAGAATAGCCACAGGCTTAGTGGTTCAGTTAATCATCTCAAGAGTGAGCAAATTTTTAATATCTACACGAAGCAAGAATTAAGTTTGGCTCTTCCTAGAGTCAAGCAAGTACCTTATATAACTCCATGTCTTTGAAGGGATTGTTTATGATAAGTTTCAGTTTTATGTTGGTTGAAGATGAAAATAAATTTCAACTGCTTGACATTATATACATGAAACAGAATTCTTGTTTACCAGACAGTTTTAATATCTCTGATAAAATTTCCTTATTTAATCCCACAGCCCCAGCCTATGGGATCTCCTACATTCTGACAGCTCAAAAATTTACTTGTTCATCTTCACACTACAATCATCCAAACATTGTTCTGGGTTTGAAATTGAGTGCAGTCCATATGTAAATATTCACAAAGACTCTTTTCTCTGAATCCAGATAATTCACAACATTCTTACAGCACAATGGAAAAATGAAATAAGAGTACTTGACATAAACACATGAAATATCAGATTCTGTCTAAATGTATCCAAGGCATAAATCCTGCAGTTCGGCTGACAGTTACATTTCATTTCTGCAGATGAAGGGAAATTATACAAATGGGACAAGTAGGAAAGAAAGAGGGTTCATTTCCTTTGCCATTTTGAATGACCAGCAGTATCCCAAATATTCACTAGTTACTACCCTACGGGTCTCCCGTAGTTTCTGTATTATATCTACCAGCTTCTTTTACCTTGGGTATCTCAGAGGAATTCAAATGACACTTCAAGCCTCTGTTTAGGCTGCTGGCTTGGGTTCTGTATACTTATTTCTTTTTGATCAAGGATAGTACCACAGGCAGCTAGATCATGTAAATCTTTCACATACCTCTCATCAGTGCAATTTCATTCTGAAAATGTGACTATGATGTAAAGTTACATTAATTAGAGGATGGTTATTACATATTTTGATTTTATTTTTAATTACAATTAATAGTTCTACTGGTAATTATGTAATCTTAGAGTCACAATAACATACACTGTGCAACTACCTTTGCTATCTACATGTAAATTTAGAAAGTCAGTAACTTAAACCAAAATTATTAGTTAGTATTTGAAAGTTATATAAGCAGGCATGCTTTCATATTTAAAAAACAGTAACAATTTCCATGGCATCTGATCATTCAGGAAGACTTCAATTCTTAAAATGAATTCCCAATGCCAAAAGGAAAGTGCAATTTATAGCTGCTGGAACATAAAGCATCTGCTATGTTCTTCTTCCTTATTAGTTCTTTCTATCAGATACAAAAGCAGTGTTTTAAAAAAACATTTTCACTAAGCTTTGTGACAAAATGTCTCAGTTCAGAAAACTGCATCTACAAATTGTTTAGTTTTCCCTTTCTCTTGCTTTACAAAGAGGACTTCACAGAATTTCTTTCTGGAATATCTTTGAAACCACAGAATAGGAATTTCCTGTGTTGCGTGGGAAACAGTTTTAGGTAAACCAAAAAGCCACACTCAGTTGGCTTTGTTGACATGGAGAATTATACTGGTATAAGCTCAGAGTTTTAAGTGTGCTGGCATACATATATTATGCTGGTGCAACTGGTAAAATTTGTGCAATGTGGATTGTTACTGTTGGTACCGAGCACCTCTATATTATGAAGCTGTCTGGTGGGCCCTTTTCCAGAAAAGCACGGAACAACATTATGGGCTCAGTAGACAGTTGCCAAGGCATTTTCTGTCAGGGATTTGTGAACTGATTATGAATCCTTCATAGACTACAGACTAGTTCAAAGCGATCATTACTCACAGGAGAATTAGGTCAAATCTCAAGTAGCTGCTTTTAAACAAGCCTCAAGATCAAATGAATCATGGACGGACTCATCAGTGAACAGCTCCAGACAAAGCACTATGGATCTAGTAGGTGCCATTAGGATTTCTTTGGATTACCATCTCCGGTGCTTTTCTCAAGGCATACTTTACTTGCAGGACTGTTTCCATCTAGTCTCCTTTAAAATGCTCTAGATTATACCTCCTGTAAGCCCTCTGTATTATTTGCCAGCCTGTTTGCATGTCTTAAGTACCCTAGGGCATTTCATACAGTATCAGATGAGGAAATTTAGGTAACTGAATAGCTCCCAAAGTTAAAATATTCAATGGAATGTGGAGCCATTAGGCTGTGCTTCAGAGACACATTAATTTCACTTACTCCCATGCAGGAGTCTCATGTCATTTTAGATGCCCCATGGAACTCACTTTACCCCTAGCTGCATCATATCTATCAGCCTCTGTGGATGTCCTGGACATCATGGTGGCACAAAATGCCTATGTTGTCAAAATTCTGCCCTTTACTTCTAAAAGCTAGCAACCTGTACCTGGGAGTTCTTCTGGAGGCTAGCTGACACATATTCACCAAATGCCATTTGTGATGCCCTTCAACTACCTGTCTGCCAGGCACACCCTGAAGACTCAAGCAGGATATATATCTTCCACAGGCCTTCTGACATATTTATCTGCACATTTTGGATGTTTTGGATACTGTAGGTTCTCCAGAGATGCCTGTCTGTGGGCCTTTAAACTCCCCATACAATCATTCAGTGGAGAGAAAGTCTTCTCCAGCGGCATTGATCTGAACAGTCTGACACCAATCTTAGGATGAAACTAAATGAACCTGCAGGTGATTTTCTCAGACTTAAATATCCAACACACACGCTTTTATCACTGTTTCAAATGCTGTAGGATATCCAAGACTTCCATGTGTGGCTGATAAATATGTTGTGGGAACTGGGAGACCTGTGTCCTGGAGCAGCAACTGGAACACAGACAGGATAACCAATGGCATTTTTAATAGCACTGCAAATGAACAGCTGAATCTAGAACTTAACTTTTAGAAACTGAAGGTAGAGTAGAAGAATCCCACCACTGGCCTATTGGAAAAAGAAGGCTGAAGTTGAATTATGCAAATTCTTGAAAAAGGACTGAACCTTCAGTCTTTCAAATAGATGGCTTTTTCATGCCTGATTCGAGGAGGGTATTAAGGCTAGTGAAATCTGGCTATCTCTGCTTACCCAATGGTAACATAGAGGTGGGTATAATGTCAGGTACATCATGGTCCTCACTCTTCCCTGTTGTGTGAATGATGTTCTGAGAATACCTGAAAGTACTGTTGTATGGATGTGTGCAGACAGATGGAAGTTCCTGTATACTCTGATGTGTCTATGTGCTGGGCTGAGGTAGTCGTAAGCCTAAAGTGAAGCTGGTTTATAGCTGAGTGGCTTGGAGCATATGTCTGCATCTTTCCACCTATACATGTGTGTACCTACACCCTCTTCATTTTTATAAAGAGGAAAGCTTTGATTATAGCAGAATTTATGAAAAAAACAAGTTTTGAAAACAAAGTATGAACTAATATAAAACCTTCTGAGGAAAAAACCCTAAGTTTTATTATAAATGGAGAATAAGTCCATAAAAAGGACAATGCTGAAGTCCTTTAAACATGTGTTTTGATTGATATAGAAGCCCTTGAAACCATTAATAAGAAATATAAAATTTCTATACTAAACGTTATTAGTTTTGCTTATTCTTTTTGATAGCTGCATCACATAAAATAGTTTGCCTGTACTGTTCCAGGATGTGTTCTTGATATGAAATACTAAAAAATATTTCCAAGAAAACATTAAAACACCATCAAAGTATTTAATCCCAGTGATGGTTGCCTTGTTCAGAAACTTACCTGTGACAAAATTTGGAATTCTTATTTTCACTTTTTAAAAAATTTAGATGTCCACTCATTAGTTTCAACATGATTATTTTTCACTATCCTTGCAAAGCAGTCTGTGTGGGAGTGTATGTTTGTGAGAAAGGACTAGAGGAAAGGATTACAAACAACCTTTAAACACTTTTGTGAAAAGTAGCAAAATAATGCATTTTCTGGCAACCAAGCTGACTGCTGGATATAACATCTTGATACTCACCAGAGATGCATAAATCTTTTAAAATTCTCTCACTAATCATTTCTTGTATTCCAGCTTCTCAGTGTATTAAAATCATATATAATGAAGTCCAGAACTAGTCGTCTTACATTATATTAATTATGCCTATAAAGACCCCTATGGGAGAGTCAACCCTATTAAGTACTTTCAGCACTATTAGCTATAATAAATCTAACATACAGTTGGCTTTATGTATTATACGTACACAATTACGGACTTAGAGTTTCCAACTCCTTTAAAAATTTCTCACTTTTCTGTTGGTTAGTAAAAGTAGCACCAAACACTTGATGGTGAATGTGGAAGATAGCCAGAAATCCTGTAAACTTACTTTTGTCATAGCTACCATGATGTTGCCCTGACATATATGGGCTGTAACAGAATATTAGTCCCATAATTTCAGGACAAAACAGGTCACGAATAAATTATTTTTAGGGCAAGGATAAATTTCTGCTCCATTACCAAGAACAGATTGAAATCATCATCAATATTTTATTGGATCAATTAATTTAAAAATAGTAACAGTGTTGTTAGAGAAGGAAACCAGCAAGAATCTTCGGTTATGTAGCAATTGTACTGCAATGCAAGTCCAATGTCTAGAAGGCTCTGGCTGAATTAGGTCAGAGTCAAATTCAGCATTCTTGATAATGTAGTAACAGACAGTCAGTTTCTGTAGGAATTTTCAGTCTAGATTGCTCCATAGCCCTCTGTTAGGTAGGAAGACAGACAAAGTAAGTTATTTTGCCATACAGACCAATGCGTACATGCATATGTTTAAGGACATAAACATTCAAATAAAATAGAAAACATATTAAAAAAAAATTTTTTATGATTAGACAAGGTTTTCCATCTAAATAAAAACATGTGTTTCTGGAATTTTTTTCAGATCTAATTCAGCTTTTGGAGATGCATATCTGTTTTAACAGGCGTAATAGGGTGATTTCAATTATATGTGTTCATTACCAAAATTAAATGAGATCAATTGAGGTCAACAAGTAAAACTGGACATAGGAATCACCAACTGTACACACTACATCTGTGCAACTAGAATGAACTTTGTCTTTATCTATATGTTTGTTTGTTTGCTTGTTTTAATCCTATTATAAGTTATTTCTCCTTGTTTTGTGAAAATTAACGCTTCCTGGCTTTCCTGAGAGCTGTTCTGTGTCCTGGTTTGCAGTAGTTTGCTTTGTATTTTGTTCAGCTTAAGTGACTTTGACAGCTCAGAATGCTTCTTTCTTTGTAAAGCGTAGCACATACTACAGTTTTATATAAATGTTCGTAATAATGATAAAGCTGTATTTTCTATTAGTGCTAGTATTTACCAAAGGTGATATTCATTCCCTGTTCCTCAGAAAGTTGGAGTGACAGCTTTTTCTATAAAGCACCACAAGATGAGAATATACATAAATATGAGAGGTTATTAACAGATAATTCAGATATTTTGAGTTTTACTGAGAATAAATCGAAGACAGTAAAACGTTTATTTTCATTGGCTAATCCTAGTGTGTAAGTAGGTTCAGCATTCTTAGGAAATGAGGTAGTTTATCTTTATTCTTAGTGCAGCACTAGATCTTCAGGAATAACTATTGTCCTTGCTTGTCCCTCCAAAGACCATAGCTGTGAATGCAGATGAATGGTTTGAGTGTTTACAAGGGCACAAAGACTTGGTACAAAAAGCAACATATAAAGAAACAGGTATTAGAAACATGACAGTCCTTGAGAACAGTAAAGAGATCATAACAGGAATAGTGTTGTACTTAACAATCTTTGTTTTCTGTGCCTTGGGCAGAATAATTTTGCTGATTATGTACTCAGTGAGAGAGACAACATGATCTTTCTGAGGTCTTTCACTTGTAATGCAAGACTTCTGCTTACCATGGTTTTTTTTCCAAATGAAATCACCCAAATAAAGAAAATATACTACAGTAATAATTTCATTTTTAATAAAACTCAAATTAATAAGCTCCTACTTGCATGGCAGAACACTTTAAACTTTTACTATTCATTTGTTGTATTGTTTTTAACTATCAGGGCTTTTTAAAAAATGCTTTAGAAGCAGTCTATAATATAACTCCATTTGACCTGAGCAACTAGTCAAAGTTCAGGATCCAGTGCATTGTTTCCAGTGGAAGAAGCAACTGATTAAATTGAATCAGGAGTTTCTCATGCAATTTTGGTTGTTTATACAAGAGAAAGAAAGTTTTTTTTAATCCCTGTACACAAGATGACTCAAACAGGGGACTTCACTGTTATTTCCTATATTGTTTCTACTGTTCAACATACAGTTCCCCAAAAGACTCCCTCCCACCCCTAATTCTGCTGCTACTACCTGGTTTCTGCACTTACCCATCATTATGTCTCTGCTTTGTCTCTCTGCTGGTATTTCTACATGTGCACTTACAGATAAACTCAGAAATTCTCAGTGATGCTCTCATTCCATTTAGGTCATATTCTTGAGCAGATTTCATGTACCTTTGCTTGACCACAGACTTTGCTTACCATGGATACTTGAGTTTTATAAAGCATATTTCTACAGCATTAAATTAAGGACATTGATCATGACTACTAGTTTCAACAGTATTTTCTTTATCTCAAAGAAAGCTTTCTTTAAGTTTCTAAGGCTGAGTTACTAACTACAGCCAGGCTTTCTAGTATGTGGCTGGGACAAGTAATTGAGGTGGCTAGCTAAAGCAGGCTGAAAGCATTAGCTTGACCATCATCAAACTTCTGGAAAGAAATGGCCTGTTTCACTCAGCACTTTTCCAGAAAATACCTTGGCACAGTTCCTAGTAGAGTCCCTTTCAGGTACTGCTAATAGTAAGAATGCGGAGATGTGGCTACTCACTATTATGGGAAAATGGAAGGAGAGCCGAATTTGATTATGTGATCTGGACCATATCACTTGGTGAAAAATTATCTCTGCTTTGTTTTGTTTAGACATAAAGTTGTTAATATATAGGTATTATAACTAACTAACTTAGAACTAGAAATGGCAGCCTGGCTGTAAAACATAGTGCTGTTCATAGCTTTTTCTTTATTGGTTTAGTTGTAGAAAGTTTAGGCTCACCTCTGCCTATTTACTTTATCTTTTTCACCTCACATGCAGATGAATTTGATAAAAACAGCAGATGCTGCCAGTACTTAGAATTCTTCTAAGTTGTAGGAAGATGGCTAAAATGGGAGAGTCAAGTGGCTACGTCTGAAATGCCTTTTGAACTGAAATCTGTCATCCTGTCTATTGTATTTTTGTTCACTCCAGCATGCAGATTTAGCCCTTGTGGAACTGTGGGACAATCCAGCACAAAGTTTACGTGCATGATCCACTTTAACATAGTTCCTGTTACAGTCCTGTCTATACTGAGCACTAAGGTTAGCTAATCAGTCACCACATATTTTTATGGGTCTGAAGTGACCAGTCTCAAGTTGACTAACTAGCTGTCTGTGGGATCATTCCTACAAGGCATAATTATCATGTGTCTACATGACAGACAGCATTTGAGGCAGTGTCAGGATGGGCTATTGATGTAAAATTGTAAATACCCCCTGCTTAGCTACAGATATACCATAAAGGCATCAGGGATATGATTTTCTGGTTTTCACCTTTTCTTATGTTCATTATTTGTTTTGGCAGTGCTGATGTAACTAGTGCTTCATTTCTTCCTAGTCTACCAGCATGACATATGGTCCCATAATTTACTTTCCACTCTTTAGTTTGTACTTGGTGGCATCAATCACCTAATCAAACAAAAATGATTATATTTAATTGAAAAGTCATTGTGGCATGTCTCGTGAAGGAGTTTGTGGAAGTGTAATAGATAAGGAAACTTCTACAATGAGAAATCAGACACCTTGCTCATATTTAGACATTTCAAACAGTTAGTGCTGAACTCAGCTGAATAAACTGCACGTTCATTGCCATTCAAGATGCTGTTAGCGCAGCTCTTCTGTTCTTCAGACATAGAAAACAGGTTTTCAGCTGGTGTGGATTAGTCTACCGGCCCCATGAAGATCTCTCAGGTATCTTTGGGTATTGTAAATGTATAAAGAAATAACTAGAGTTCCTAAATTTAGTTGAAGTGAATGTTACTCAGGATGATTTCCTGTAGTGGAATGAAGCTGGGTTCATTAGCATTAATAATATACAGCTGTGGGCTGGCTTCAGGGGCAGTGGGTTGGCCGATGTAGATAAGGTGCAGCTGTGGCTGGTTCTGTTAAGTGGTTGAGAGTCAATGAAGAGAGAGCAGCCGAGGAAGAAGCAAGAGGAGAGAGAGCACAGCCCTGGATGAAGCAAGATGAGGAGAAGGCAGCAGAGGGACTGTATGAAGAGCATGCTGGTATGAGATTGTAAAAGACCTTGTTGCGGCTGGTAGTTTTGAGAGTGCTGCGACAATTTCTAATTGTCCTTTGATAGAGTTTGTTTTGTTCTGATTTTAGATGATAGAGTGCCCTAAGATGATTTCTGTTTTCTTCGTTATTATTACTTGTTTGTGGGTACTGTCATTGATGTCTGCAAATTCTCTTAAGCCAAATAAACAGCAGGAGTATTTTATAAAACTGTGTAAATAAGTAGATACTTGTGAAAATTTGGAAATGTACCAATATGTTAACTAATGGACAACTAGATAAATAGATTAAATATATTTCCAATAAATTTCTTTAGCTTCTAATTCAATTTTAAAGGAACCTATGCTGACTGCAGAGTTTTCTTATAGAAAGGATCAGCATGTGAGGGATTAGCAAGGTATAAGTGAACTAGAATGTTTGTAGCTAACACAAACTTATCACCTACCAATATGCTAAATTCTGAAACTCAATATTAGATGAACATGCCTGTTTGTGTATGCTTCTACAAATACAGCAAGTAGTGACCTTTCTACAATGTCAGATGGTGGGGGGAGGGGAGGAGGGGGTAAGGAGAAAAGTATTGTTTTTCCTCTGGTTAGTTGTGTTCCCTTGTTGTTCTATGGAGCAATGGAAGTTTCATATAAAGTTCAATGACACCGAAAACTGGTTTATAACTCAGTTTGACAGCTAGTGTGGTCTCAGAATTGCTCTGCTGTAATCTACCCTGTCTTCCTTGGTTAGCAAACATTATCCAAATGACAGCTATGCCAAATATAGGCAGAACAGATGCTCTTCATAACCAACAAGTAATTTCTAACTACATATTTATAAATTTAAAAATACCGATTGCCAATTCAAAGTGCATCACAACGATGGTTAAAAGAGAAATATGTTTGTTAAACTATGATGAGGCCTCATCAAAGCCAAAATATTTATTGATGTTTCTGGGGAAATGGAATTACAGTGATAGAGCGAGGTAAAGATTAAACTCAGAGGTGGAGGAAATCCTGACAGAAACCATTCAGATAAAATTTCAGTTCCAGTTATCTGTGATGGAGAAAGATACATCAAATAGAACAGTTACAGTAGATGTAGAGTTATAAAATAAATTAATACCCACTGAATAGAACATGTGTAATTTCCACATAAGTTAAACAACTTGGCAAAACTGTCAAGTTAGACATGAAAAAAAAAAAATTAAAAAATACAGTCTTACCTCTATGAATGCTGTTCTTTGAGTAATAGTAGTAGTGCATTAACAAACACTTTCAGATAGAGGAAAGCTATTTCCTGTGGAAGAACAGTTGTACCAGATCTCTAGCCCAGTGTCATGGTACAAAATGCATTTAATAATGGATGCCTTGGAAACAGAATAAGAATATGGCAATCGATATAGATTCTTGGAATAGTTTATTTTTCTGTATGATACCGGTATGGCCACAAACAGTCTAGATACAGGTTGTTCAAGATTCTTGTTCAGAATTAGAAATGTAATTGTTTGTTTGTTAGCTGGAGCAATTAGAAAATGACTATAAAAGTTTAAGGAGGAAAAAAAGGGGGAAAATACCGGTATGTCCAATTTGTTATAGATACTGACAACTATGTTTTTATTTCTATGGGAAATGGCATTATTTCTCTTTCATCTTCCAGTCAGCCTGTATGACTGGAAAAGAAAACAGATAGTTATTTTTAATTTGAAAGCTTTATAAATTGAATGAACAGCATAGCATTCTTTTCATCAGTACAAGGTCCTCAGATGCATGTAATGTATTAACCTGTTGATCCTTGCCAGTGGCTTCAAGCTTGGGGTGGGAAACTTGAGCCTCAATATCCTCATGTTAGAAAGGATATTGAGGCTTTATCTCTAAGTTTCTGAATGAGTACAAATATTATATGATATTTAATAAGCATAATCATATCTGCCTTTTTTCAATCCTCACTTCCACATTTTTCAATTAAAGCAGCAATGGCTGCTGAATGTTGTATTTACCTTTTTTCTTTTTTTTTTTTGTGTGTTTGCTGTACTAAAGAATATCTCCCATTCCAAATGAGGTTTTCAGCAAAGCATGATAATGTGGATTATTAACGGGGCAAAGTATCAAACAAGTGTATAGTAGCTCAGCCATGCAAAGATGGCAACAGTCCTGGTAATTCATGGCAGCAGCATGCTATGCATCTTGAGAATTTTCCTAAGGCAATCTTATGTGTCAGCAAACTCTTCTCAGGTTGTTTTAAGGATTATAGACTTGAATTTTGGTACTTATATTATTTCTGAGTGCCACATTTAGTGCCCAGGAGCCTTACATCTGTGAACCAAAGTTTAGATTAGAATTTTTGTCTGCTTTCATGGCTCTTAAATTCAAGTCGCTCTTCTTATAATTTTTAGTTGCAGATACTTTGGAAGCATAGAATATTCAGAGACTATGACGTAATTGTTCTTTATGACAGATATGTTTTTATTTATTTGCTTCCAGTTGTGTTCCTGCCTAACTGGTTCAGGCAAAGCATATTTTCAGGATGAGAGTCACTGAAGGGGAAATTAATACAGGTTTCCAAGTCTGGATTAATGAAGTCAATTTCTTCAAAGTTTTACAGCCAATGGGGAAAAAGATTTTATCCTTTATAATGTTCAGGAAGATTAGTAACACGAAGAACCTGAAACCACATTAAGAGGGAGTGCTGATGTACAGACAGGACAGATCATACTCAAATCAAGAAATAATGTAGGGCTCTGACCTATACAACAAAATGTTTTTGTTCAACCTATACTGATTAGTTAAGACTCTCCACATTTTTGAAAGATTATCTGTTCAAGAGTGTTAAATTTAATCTCTTTATTTTCTGGTAGGCTTTATAGGTTTGGTTTTGTTAAAAAGTAACTTTGTTTTATGAGAGCTAGCTAATTCACTAAATAGTCCCCATTAGCCCCTGAGAAAAGACAGGAGTATGATACAGGATAAATAAAATCATTATAAATTTCAGAGACTGAAGCATGAATTTCCACTCCAGAAGGAGACAACCCATTCCAAGAGGAGGAAACATGTGGAAGGTTTGCAGAATCCTGGCATTTATGTAGAATAAGTGCAGTTAACCTAGCAACTGTAGCACAATTTATTGCATTTTATTTCTTACTCCTATGTAAAACAGATTGTGAAAAATATTTAAACAAGGAATTAATCAAAAGCATAATATGCTATTATATAAAACTATCACATGCTTGACGTTTGAATATCATATAAAGATCTGGTGACCTTATGTATTTCTGTTCCTCCAACTATATGACTATAAGTAGATATAGACATAAAATATAGATAGAATATGACATAATAGAAGTATATGCAATAGAACACACAGTAGAGAGATGAGGAAAGGTCAGAAACAATTTCAAGGAGACACAAAATACACTGGACTTCTAAGGCCGTAGAAGGCATTGCTTGGAAAAATTTGGAAAAGAAAGGGGAAAATATAACAGAGTTCCATGACATAATATATGATATACAGTAGACAAGAAATGGGAATTTACTACTTTTAGATTTGGATGACACTGAGTGAGAACAATCAGGTAATATTTTTAATAAATCTGAAGAAAAAACTGTTGCACAAAGCATATTAAAGTGGAGGACTCATTCCTGCAACGTGTTGTCATGTGCAAAACCAAATATGTGTTAAGAAAAAAATGGACAAAGTCATCATAAAGGACAATTAAACATGATGTTTAAATGTGACCTAAATTTTAAAAAAAAAAGGCAGTAAATAGCAGAGTCAACAGTTTGTAGAGATAAATGAATGAATTTACATGGGTGTTTGACCCACTTAAATATATATTTTAGAATCACAGAATGTTTGGGATCGGAAGGAACCTCTGGAGATCATCTAGGCAAACTCCCTGCTAAAGCAGGTTCTCCTAGAGGAGATTGCAGTCATGTCCAGACAGGTTTTGAACGTCTCCAGAGAAGGAGGCTCCACAGCCTCTCTGGGCAGCCTGTTCCAGTGCTCTGTCACCCTCAAAGTAAATAAGTTCTTCCTCACATTCAGCTGGAACTACCTGTGCTGCAGTTTGTGCCCGTTGCCCCTTGTCCTGTCACTGGGCACTACCGGAAATAGTCCAGTCCTATCCTTTTGACATTCACTTTTAAGATATTTGTAGACACTGAAAAATTTTCCTTTCAGTCTTCTCTTCTCCAGGGTAAACCGACCCAGCTCTCTCAGCCTTTCCTCATAAAGGAGATGTTCCAGGCCTCTCATCATCTTTGTACAGCAGTAGGATTATCAGCCACTCGCTTCTGAATCTTTGACCCAACACTAGGACTTGTTTTTCTCCCAGTTCATTCCATCATTTCAGCTGTAGCAGACATCAGGCAAGCTCCTCCCTGCTGAAAGAGTAGCAGTTTGAGAAGGAGCTGTTGCAGTGATTAGGAAGTATAGACACAATTGTGCAAGAAAAGGGGCCAAAGGGAATACTAGTGGAGAAAGCAGTTGCTGGCAAGTAGAATGCTTGTTCCCCAGTCAAGAATATAAGGATGTATCATCATTCCATCCCAGATCCACAGGTCTTCAAATCCCTTGTGATATCTGATGCTCCTTTTGCCACCATCATCCTTAAAACTGGACTGACTTCTCCAGTTCCCTTCTCTTTACCCCACTGAACACTGTTTCTTATCTCCTTCTAAGCATGCAAACCTCCTCTGACCCTTTCCACCCCACTCATTCCTTATTGACAGTTTCAAAACCTTCTTAGGTTTCCCAGCCTTACTGTCTCTGTATTCAACGCTGCCAATGACACAATACTGGAAATTTCACCTCCAGCATGGATGAAGTAAATCTTTGTCCATAAGGAAGCACAATTCAGTTTTGTACAGAATGCTGAAAGATCAAGAAGGTAGTACTTCCCTATCTGTGCCTATTTTTTTCTTATTTTTATCTTTTTGTTTGTTTTTGTTTTCCTTCTGCATTTTAGGCATGACCAGATGTGCTTTGGAAATGCTGTTAGCTACTGGCTTGGCTGAAACACTATTAGTGACCATATGAATGTTCCTGTTCTGTATAAATTAAAATGACACAGATTCACTTGAAGGGTTTCCATGGTTTTACCTGTACGGATTTCAATAACAATAGTGTAAAAGCCTATGTACAGAGAATAATTTAATCTCAGATGATAAAAAGTAATCTTTTAAAGAATTCAATCAGGATCATATACGCTTGTCTGATATTTTTTTTCTGCTTGCACATGTGGTGAGGGTGTGGAAACTGTCTGAGTTTTTGTACTGTCTCATCTTACTTGATTTATGTATTACCTAGCATGAGAGATTCCAGTAGTCAGATAGGAATTCTGAGTTCTATTGCTATACACAAGCACTTACAACATTTAGAAGTGAAACTGTAAAAATTGCTTTTACTAGTTTCCTTGGTGTTCTTTCCTGAAAAAATTAGCAAGAGATCTTCGTGCAGATATTGTAAATTGTCTCCATTTATCACAACTTAAAAGGAATTATTTACCCTTCATAATCTACAGAAATGCCTTAACATGAAAAAAAGATGATACTGCAAAAGTTGCATTAGTCTTCAGTAGAATATATTCATGCACTTTATTGTACGTGTATCACCTCTTCCCTAAGAAATGTAGCTCTACTTCAATGACCTGCTGACATAAATGAGGATTTTAAAATTCTGGAGTGATGAGAAGATCTGTTAAAAGAGCCTGTGAATAACAATTTTCACATCATCAATGAGCTTTCTTCAACACCTGATAGTGATCTAGTTGAAACTCCCCTCTGGGAATTCTGCCTTTCACAGTGCAGAGAGATGGCACGTTTATTTAATTCTTGCATAACAATGTCACAGAGTTGCTGTAGTTGAAGCTCTGAAAGCCTTTCCATGAAAGATTTCTTTTCTCTTTTGCAAGGGTTTATACCACTGAGTTTAACAAAAAAAAAAAAAAAAAAAAAAAAAAGGCAAAAGCCATGATGGTTTAAAATTTCTCACAGAATCACAGAGACTATATCTTCTTTAGTGGTTAAATATTTAATATTTTATGCAAAATACCCAAACAATCTACAGGAATGAGGAAGAATATTGACCTTGCAAAAAATTACTTGCATCAACTTTGCATGTATGACTGAAGTGTTGCTTAGTAGCTTAACCCCTTTTGGCTTTCTTGGGAGTTGCACTCGAATCTCTTCCTCATACTGATAGGATGTTTCCTGGTGAATGGAGCTTAGTGGGTAGGCTTGTCGGGAGAAAACAGTAGTACAGAAAGTGAGGATGGTTCAAGGGTCTGTGACCTTGGTGACCTAACTGCTTTTTTTCTATCATCATTGTGGAACTACAATATTTTTACTCACTACAGTACAAGGCCAGTTATATGAATGTGTTATTGATATAGATCCTTAAAAAAAATTAAAAAAAAAAAAAAAAAACAACAGAACAAGAAAACATGCACTTTCTAACACTGGGTGTCGTTTAAGGTTAGAATATGCAATTTATTTTGAATACCACTTAAGGAAAACATTTTTCAAAAGACGCAAAGGAACAATGACATTCACCCTTTAGGAGTGTTTTAGAATTGTTAACATTCCATCTACTAAAAATGATCCTGCTTCACAGAGGAAAGTATTATTCCTATCAAGAAATACTTATTTGGACAAAGTGAGCTATTTTCTGCTATTTATCTATATTGTTCTGTAACACTGATAATACAGACTGAAACGAAGTAGTAACACAATTATTTACTGTTGTTTTTTGGATTACTTTTCCTTCTGCAACACAAAATATTAAATGTAATCAGTTCCAGCTGGAAACACTTCTGTGCTTCATCAAGGACAAGTGGACAAATTAATTTTACCTGTTATTTATATGGTTTGTATAAAAAAAAAAAAAAAAAAAAAAAAAAAAAAAAAAACAACAAACCCAACCAGTTAAAAGGAATGCAATTACATTCCTTATAACAAAATGTTTAGGAAGTTTTTTATAAGGAGAACTATTTTCACATCAAAATGTCAATAGTTATGCGTAAGGAATATGCATTTATTTTTCTACTGATATGGAGAAATAGTGTGAAATGGGGACGCTTAACACCGACTGTGATTGTATATGTCTACTCAGAAATGTGGGTATGGTGACTAGTCATGGGTGCGGTGTCTGGTCACATAGGCACACAGCTCTGAGGAGACAACTACAGTTTTGAGGAGACGCCTGCCCCTCTTCCTCTAACAAAGGGGAGACGGGGAGACGCCTGCCCTTCTTCCTCTAACAAAAGGGGCTATTTAAAAGAGAATGAGAGAAGATGAGAGACATTCCAATGCTATCTAGAGGGAGGGAGTGCTAAGTCTCCTTGCTGGAGAAGATTGGATGGTCACAAGGACATGAATCACCTACAAACCTGCAAGACCACCACATTCCAGGAAACGGACTGATAAGCTAATTAACATACGAAGCGGGGTTTAGGTAACAAATATGTATAGGCGCTAATTGAATATTCATTTGTTTCATTGTATAAATGTGGGATGGTTCGTCACTTCGGGTATGCACGCTTGTGGAGGAGCGATCCCCCGTGCATCTGCGCGCAATAAACATACCTACTTTATAACTTTCGAGTTATAGAGTCTAATTCCGCACGTCACTACAATCTAGAGTGTATTTGGGGCACTATATGTGAAATATTTAAGTTTGGGGATTTTTATTTTATTTTTAATATCATAGTAAGAAAAATACAGTATTTACCATAAATATTAGTATAATAAACATGTGAAGATACTATAGTGCTGGCTGTCAAGGTTTTGGTTGGTTTTTCAAAGTTGTTTTGAAAGTTGTATTATTAGTAATTTTGAAAGTAATTTGGACTTGTACATAGATGTCTAAATAAGAAATTAAAAGACCAGTTTTTTCTTTCCAGGTCTGCAATGAACAGTGTGACTATTCATACTAGGTATCTTTGTCAGCTTTCTATTCTCTGCCTCTTTTTTTGAAGAGAGGTTATATTTGGATAGCCTTTCAAAATTTGTTTTGGCGATCAGAACAATCTGTTTCAACAAACTCTAAAGCAAATAAAAGTCTCATTCCAATTTTATCTTCTTTCCTGGGATCAACCAGAAATGATTGGTTAACAGGATGATTTCTGGTGAATTAGTATCACAAGATTTTTATTTCAAACATTTCTGTAATTCAAATTTTTGATAACTGTCCATGGAGATTTCAGTGAAAACTTGCTGAACACAGACTTTAATATACTTTCCATCTTTTGTCCATTAAGGCCTGTTAAAAATTCCATATCTTACCATAATATTAACTCTGATATATCCGTTTATTGCTTAACATAACAGCAGGTTTATATTTCCTGTTTTTCTGAGCTTATTGGTTGCTTTTTTAATGTTTGTAATGGCAGGAGACCCATAGGAGTGTGCTTGGCTGGTGGAAATGAAATAATCTAAATGTTGTCTTAGGTTGTGCTCAGTGCCACATAGTGCTGGCTGTCCTACAGCAACAAGAGCTGAAGCATGACCAAGATCTTACTGTGCTTTCATTCTTTTCAGTTACAGTAAGTAAAGGTCTCGTGTAATTCTGGATCTGGCTTTAGAAATCTGGAGTTATACAGAGATTAACAGTGTTATTTTTTGCTAAGCAAAACAGGCAAACCTTTTAATGTGCCAGTTTTAACAGCTTCTGCCATACAAGATGCAATGTACTGCACATAACCACATAAATGTACCCTAGGAAATGTCATTCTGTTAGGAAAACAGTCACATTTTTCCCATTACAACCACCACACACAGTTAGAGGCTTTTAAGATAAAAAGAGAGGCACAATACATTTCCCTAATACCATACTGAATTCTTTTCACTAGGATGGCTAAATAGTTCAAAACTGCAGCTACCTAGAAAATAAATGACTGTGCTGAAAGGAAAATTAATTAATTCAGATAAACTAAGTAAACTCTGCAAACTGACTAATGTAGCAGAAATTACTGGGTGCTGATACTGCTGTTTTAATTATTAAGCCTGCATTAATTAATTTCAAAGCTACCTTTTTAAAAATCCACAGCTTGACCAACATTCAGAGTATAAAACATGCCAAGAGCCAAATTTTGCTTAGTAACACATTTGCAAAGGCTGAAACTTGGTCTTCATGCAACTAGATGAGATGAATATTAAAAGAAAGTTTCGATAAACAACATAGGATCCAAATAATTGTGTGGCACTTGCTTGACCGCAAACTGGGACACAGAATTTGTTTGTGCCAGCCTATTTCTTTCACAGAAGGAGCTAGGCTTTTTGTTAATTGTCAGTATGGTTCTGAATATAAAGGGAACTTAATGTCTCCGAGAGCTGCAGTAGAATCGGTGATCTTGGCTGCCCATCACTTTGCATAGCTACTGGACATAGTGAGATTCAGCCATGACCCACTTTGAGATCTGAACCTCACTGAACTTGAGCTTTGTGTGCTCTGTGCTTCATATTCCTCAGCATGTCTATTTGGCTGGTAGTGGACTTTTTGTAATTATTATTCTATTTTTGAAACCTCAAAAGATTACTGCCTTTTGTTCAAAATAATTTCCTAATAGGTAGGTTTTGTAACTCTTTGTTATATCTATTGAAGCAGTGACTTATGGTCTCAAATGGGTGAGAACGGATGTCTACCAACATTATGTGTTACGTTACATTTAATAGTTAGTGTCAATGATTCTTGCACATCAGGACAGAAGTAGCATAAAATTTATTTATACCATACTTTGTTCCCTAAAACTTAGCATGTGTTGAGGACTGTTTCAGATATTCCAATAATTGAAGTCCTTATATATTTCTGTTTAGGAACGTTCAGCAGGGATTTTACTACCTATACATTACTCTGAAAAGGCAGAAAGGAAGGTATTGTCTATTTAAGACTGCCACAGCAATTAGTTCCATAAATTTGCGGGCTGTATTTTTTTTTAGCCGTTTATCTGTTGCATAACACAGCAGACAGCAGTAACATCAGTACAGTAACTAGAACATACATTTCCGCAAGGATTTTGTTCTCTAATCCCTCATCATTTTGTTTCATTCTTAAAATGAAAACACCTGTAGCAATAATTTCTCCTGACAAGCTGAAAGGCATCAAACAGAACAAGTTTAATAAAACACTTTAATTACCATCTTTAGTATACCTTCACCATGTATCAACACCTCTTATGAACATCTTAATCAAACTAGCTTTTTGTTGTCTTCACTTGAAGCAAATTTAAATTTTGAGAACTCTACATACAACTTCAAGGGCCAGGAAAGAATCTCTTTGAGAAAATCACAGACAAATAGATGTGACAAAAACCCTTATCAACACTTCATGTCATGTACTCGAATTAAAAACATTTAAGAGCAGAACAAACTTACAGAAACTTTCAAAAGCAAGTTTTTCTGCAATAAAGGTGCTTTATCAGGCTATTCATTCTGAAACCATTACTACAAAAATTCCATATAGGCCAGATCCTTGCTTAGTTAAAAAACAAACCAAACCAAAAAACTTACAACAAACCAGATTATTTTTTTAAATACTTTTTACTTCATTGCCATATTAAAAGCAATTTGTCATGAAAATCTAGATAAATACAGGACATCTTTAACAGTGTTACTCACACCACAAGTATTTTTAAAATATCCCCTTCTGTGACCTTTGAAAGAAAGAAGTTACCTTTCTTCCCAAAGAAGCCAAAGGGATATTCCATACCATGGGGCATCATGCTCTGTATATAAACTGGGAGGGGTTGGCCAGGGCTGCTGATTGATCGTTGCTCTGGGACTGGCTGGGCATCGATCAGTGGGGGGGTGAGCAGTTGTGCATCTCTGGTTTTCTTTTTTCTTCCTTCCCTTTGGATTTCATTCCTCTTCCCTTCTCCCTCCTTTTTGTTATAACTGTTTTTGTTAGTTTTTATTTTATCTCAATTATTAAATTGTTCTTATCTCAACCCTCAAGTTTTACATTCCTTTCTGATTCTCCTCCTTTGCTTCTCTGGCTGAGGGGGAAATGAGCAACCAGCTGAGTGGTACTTAATTACCAGCCAGGGTTCAAACACAACACTGGGCAACCTGTCCCGGTGTCTCACCCTGTTCCTAAGATTCACATTGATGCACTTCTCAAGCCTTTTAAGATCCCTGTGAATGGCATCCCTCCCCTCCAGCATATCAAGTTCACCACTCATTTGGTGTTAACCACAAACTGCTGGGGGGTGCGCTCAACCCCACTATATCATTAATAAAGATATTTAGCTGTACCAGTCCCCATACAGATCCCCGTGGGACACCACTTGTTTCTGATCTTCATTTAGACATAGAGTTATTGACTGCAACTCTTTGTATGTGGCCATCCAGCCAATTCTTTATCCATTCAATGGTCTATCCATCAAAGTCACATCTCTCCAATTTAGTAACAAGGATGTTGTGTGGGACCTCATTGAATGCCTTACAGAAGTCCAGGTAGGTGACATCAGTTGCTCTACCCTTATCCACCAATGCAGCCACTCCATTGTAGGTGGCCACTAGATTAGTCAGGCACAATTTTCCTTTGTGAATCCATGTCAGCTGTCTCTAATCGCCTCTCTGGCATCCATATGACTTTACATAGCTTCCAGGAGAATCTCTGCTCCTTCTTCATGTTCATGTAACTATTCCTTAACCTTTTTTTCCCCCTTTTATTTTCTCCACACATTTTTGTGCAGTGTTTTCTGCTTTTTCTTAAAGGTTTTCCCAGAGGCCCCATTATCTTGGCTGAGGGGATGAGCCATGCCCTGTGGTGGGTCCATTTGAGATGTCTGGAACTGGCTGTGCCTGGCAGGCCACCCCTGCAGCACCCCACTACCAGCCTGCAGGCACAGACACCCAATACAGTAATATTCCTGGTTGTTTAAGAGTAACATAGTCTACACAAGTGTGACAAAAAAAATCATTCATTAAACATATATTCTACTGAAGATGTTAATATCTATCATATACGTTATTTTTCTGCTTTTCCCATGTCAACTACTTTTTTGGTTCTGCTTTTATATAATGAATATCAGGTGAAGGTTTTTTTCCCTCCTTCCAGTTATACATCTGTGGTTTTGCTGTCCTCAAGAAAACATTGTTACTAGAAGATTATGCTCCAGTTTACCTTATAGTCATATAGATCTTTCAAATTATAGGATATTAAAATGCAGATTTTAAAATTGACTCTTTTGAACAAGATTAAAGTTGCTACTATAAAAATCTGTTTTCTTTTAATTCAAGTAAAACATGTAGTTCAACTAGGAAAAATCTGTTTCTGTAAACCAAAACTAAATTGAAATAAATTTTAAAAAGCAAAAAATGTAAAAATTTTCATTTTTAAATTATGTCATTGGATATTTCAGCAAACTAAATAAAAAGAAAAAAAGTTGTATTTCTGCTGGTAGATACTTGTTTTATGTCAAACATGCATTTAAAAGGAGTCAGATTTGTATCACTTGTTCCAAGCTTTAGACACAACGACCTTTTCTATCCTTGTAAGGCTAGCTCTTAAAATGCAGGAGCTACCCTGTGGTTTTAATAAATGTCCCTCATGTAAAAAGCTCAGAGGCACATGAATCCAGGAGAAATATGAACCTGACCCTAAGAAACATTTCCTGGAATTCCCCAATACCATATGGATATAGCTATCAGCTGCATTTCCAAGAGTGCAGCATGTGTTCTAACTTGCAGAGGTCTAGCTTAGAAAAAGGTGTCATAGGCAGCTTCTCTGCTGCTTGCTTTTTTTCTGCTTATCCTTTAGTAATAGTCCAGTGGAAATGAAATAATTTGCATTTTTAAAATTACTTCCCCTTCTATACATTTTAATCTACACTTAACTGTAGGCAGGAATAGGTTCTTCTAGGTGCTGGAACATAGCAATTTGCAATTTCCCAGATGGAAATTCTGAACAGCTGAGTTTCTGCTGTTTGCTTCCTGGTACAAGAAAAGGCATTTTTAGATCAAGCAAGCAGCAGATGGAGAACAATTGGAGTATATAATTATTCGGCCTGGGCTCCTTTTAAAAGGGTAGGCTGAACTCTATCTATTTGGCTGGGAAGACAGAGGAACAGAGTGGTACCCAGTAGATAAAGCTTCCAAAGATTGCTTAAAATAAATCTAGGCAAATATGTGAAATAACTTCATCAGTTACCAGGGTCTCTTTCACTGTGAACTCCAAAATCTGGCAAGTCACTGTCAGTCTGCTTTTGAAGGTTGAGATTAATACACAGCCTACCCAAACACTTCTGTATTAATAAACTACATTGATTTCAGTATGTTACCTGAGGACTCCATCTGGTGACTCTCCTTTACTTTGCCAGATTTTGAAAAGCTGCAGCCTTACTGTGATCTATTGCCAAAATACAAAATCCACCACAGGAAAGTATTAACACATTGTGATTCTTGCTCTGTGGAACTGAATAATTGAATTGTGTGACTTTCTGAAACTGCCCTCATAGGAGCATTACATTTTGTAAGCTGACAGCTAGCAGTAAGAATACATGCCAAAATCAGTGTCTAGAGACCTATGATTATTTTCATTAATTATTCAAGATTAAATGGGCATATGAAGGAAAATACATAGACATCAAACACGAGTAATAAAGTATTATGAGAAAATAAAGCCAATCAGAAGAATTAAAATACCAATAACATGAATTCAGAAACAAATAGAGGACAGTAAAACATGTCAGAAGACAAATTGGAAGTATCCTACCTTTGTTCTTAACATACCTAGACTGCCTTCTGAAACTAAATAGTCAAATCAGAAATTACAGATATATTTTCCCTACAAAATGTTTCATAGCAAAGAAAGACTAACAGGACAAAGAAAAATGGATGGAACATTTGTTTCTACTAAGAAAAATAGAGATCAGAATTACAGCTACATGTAGTAAAATTTACTTTTGTTTAGGAAATGGATATTGAAAATTAAAATTGATTTAATGACTGAAGAAAATTTTAGGAGTTATTGAAAATAATATTTTATTGTGTTAAAATGTAGGAAAAATCAGGATTTCAAGCTATCAATTTAAAGTAAAAGGAGTTAGGAATAAGAAGAGAAGTTGAGCAGGAATGAAATTGCAATTAAAATGTTAGGTACTTCCTCCTTTTTTTTGGTTTCTGTCTTACACCTTATCTGAAGTCTCAGGAGTTCATTCTTTGCTATGAAACTGTGACAACAAAAATTTAAATTCTTACTGCTTCCTTAACTCATGTTACTCACTTGCCTAAAGACATCTGTTGATCTCAGTAAAAAATTAAAATTTTTAGAAATACATGCAAACCAAATAATTATGCAACATAAATGTATCTTATGTGCAGTTAATCCCTTCAGTTTGTCATCTCTTGACTAAAATAAGGCTGATAAAAAAAAACACTGAAGCATATGCAACAGATTGCCAAAGGTGCTTGGTTCTCAAAGTCAAAAAGAAATTTGAAGAAAGTTGGATCTTACACATGCATTCTTAGAAGAAGTCTCATTGTAACTCAGTACAGAATGACTAAGCAAAATTAGGTAACTCCTAAATTATGAGTCGAATACACTTAAAAAAATACAGGTATCTGGTAAAATATGTACTAATTAGAGAACATTCTTAGGATCTTACTATTAATACACATCACCATTTTTAGGGATGAAAAAAAGATTTCATACCCAGTTTCTCAAAAATCTTTCCTGAAAAGTGAATCTTTTTTTTTGTGGGGTTGGGGGTTTAGCTAAGCAAGGAGGTGGGCTATAAACACAATAAATTAATCTTTTGTTCACTTTTGAACTTTAATGCATTTTAGAGATCCTGTTTTATACAAATACAAAAAGTTAACAAGAATACACAGACAAAGAGCAAATCTACAACTCATTGAAAGGCAGCAAAATTGTCATCTAGATTATTTTATGTTTTCTTTCTATGAAGAGGAATGGGTATTATTTTGCTTCAGCAAAGTTGACATGGGTGTATATACACAGACCATTGCACACAGGCATGTTGGTGCATACACAACTGCACATACAGACATGCACTGGGGAAAGCTCTGAACAAGAATAACAGATGTTAATAAGATGTCCCTTCCAGTCTAAGTGCTGCCATTTTTAAAGTAGCCTTAAGAAAGTGATTACATCTGTTATATATTTAATAGTCTTTACCACATCAGTATGACTAGAATTTGTATCCCATGTGCATTATTCATAATTACCAGTGTGTAAGAAGTCTTCTGCCAGAATTAAAATTCTATTAATTGGATTTTATATATTAAATACACTTTGGAGTAGGTAGAATGCATACAGTAGAAATACGTTATCTTTAGAACATGTAGTAGACAAAGGGAGTGCAGCTCATAAATAAACATGAAAATTTCAGCTCAAAGAGTTGCCTATGATGGTTTACAGCTGAGAGTGAGACTTTTAGCCTGATTATTTAATTTTACCTGACTTAAATTACAATTATATTTTCTAGCCAGAATCTGCACCATAGGTGCAGTAAATACTATATTACTCTAGCTGTACTCAGAGAAGGATGTAATCCTTTCAGTCTGTCACTGAGAGTGCACTTTCTTAGTTTTCACCACTACAATATCATGGCAATCTTCACATATAACAATGACTTTTTTTTTGGGTGACGGTGGTGGTGTATGATTTCTGCTTATGTTTATAACTCAGAAAAGTGCAATACACCATTGAAAGAAACACAATAAATTAAGGTTATCTTAAATGTCATGTTACTAAAGCCAGAGATAAAATTAGCTTATAGGGAGCAGAAGATACAGGATTTAGAGCACAGCTGTTACATGACAGTCAAATATATAAAGAAAGTAAATGTGGTAATTAGTGAGTCATGAATCTGGCCAGTGATTGTTATTCAAACATGCTTCTGATAAAAATAGCCAGTGTGAAGTGGCTGCACTAAGCACATAGCATTTAATAGCATAATGGAGTTCAAAGCATTGGTCCACATTTTTTCACTCACCTCGTGGCTATACCTGTTATTGATACTATGACAATATAATGTTAATATGAACTAAGTCATCTCTGATCACTGTTTGGAATGGAAAAGGAAGTCAGTGTACCTAACAACTGATCACTGATTCTTCAGCTGGTGGGACTCATGGATCTACATGCTGTGCTGTGGAATGAAAAAGGAGGGCTTGAGTACTGTTGCTTGACTGTACCATAGCATATTTGTATTTATTCTGTGTTTAATTCACTGACATTGCAGTCGTCCTCTACTTCAATTATATTAATATCCTGAAACTGGGAAAGGAAGAAGTTTGGAATTAAAAAGAAAACAGACAATTAACACTGCCATATTTCCTCTTGTTGCTATGGTTATAGCTACAGCAGGCAACCTTTTGATGCTATTGACTGTGGAGGTTAAAACTAGCAAAAGACAAGCAGAATCAGGTGATCTGTCACACTAGGTAAAGAGGAACAGAGTTTACTATGTCAGTCACTGAACTCTCCCTTTTATTTACACATCATTTTGGAACACGTGTTTTTCTCTTGCAAAAGGCTATATATACACAGATAATCTAAAAGTTTCAGGACAAAGAGAAAGTTGTTTTGCTTGAAGATGCCCAAAGGTGACTTTGCAGATGTACTAGTTATGAAAATAAACAAACAAGAAAGTATCACTATTGGTTTTGTCTAATGGTAGAACTATCCACACGCATATTCTTCCTGCCGCACAGTCCATACATAGGCTTGATTCTTATTCTGCTGTTCTTTTTTCCCTACTGATATGCTTGCTTCATATACTTTATTTATTTCTTTAGTTTTCTTTTGCTGTTCTATGCACTGGTCTTGAGAGGACTGCTTCAGTAGTCTGAAGATGCCATGCTGGATCTTCAGTATGAATAGCCTGGATGCTCCAATAGAAAATATTTGCATATGATACCAAGCTCAGGAAAGATTGTAAGTGTCTTGGAAGACAGGAATAAAATTCAAAATAGTATTGACAAATTGGTGGTAGGCTTGAAATAATAGGATGCAATTCAATAGGGACAAATGCAAGATACTTAAGCAGAAACAATAAATTGCACACACACAAATTAGGGAACAGCTGTCTAGGTAAAAGTCCTGCAGGTCTCCAAGTTAGAGAGGATCCCAGGGTGGGAAAAAAAATAATTGACATTATGCTAAAACATTTATTGTGGCCTGCAAGTTGCATGCAGTTATACTTTTATTGAATTCAGCATTCATGAATAGACTTGCATAGCATGTGAAAATTGTTTTTCACCAGGCTTTATAATGAGTAGTTAACAATTGGTGAGAGTGCAAACTGAAGCAGAAATACTGATTGAAGGTCCTGAGATTATAATCTGCACGGAAGGATAGAATAAAGAGAAGATTTAGTAAGGATGTGGTAATAGATTTCAAGGCAATAAAAAACTATTTCAAAGAAAGGTATAATATGCTTTATGTATCAGAAAAAAAGTAATGGGCTCAAAAGCAGGAAAAAAACATTCATTGTCTGGTATAAAAGATAGTAGAAAACACTTTTAGAAGGAAAATGTAGTGAAGAACTGGAAAGTCTGGCAAAGAAATCCATTGACCTTCTGTCATTGAAGGTACTTTTAAACAGGTGAGACAAATGTCTGTCAAGAACGCTTTAGTCTTCCAAAGTCTTTCATACTTAACATAGTATAAGCAATCTGAATTGAATTAAGATAAAAACACTTTCTTCTTCATTCTTCCTCTCTACATATTTTCCTCTTTCCTTTCATATTTCTGAAATGCTTCTTGTTATTTTTTATGAACACCTGACAATAATTAAGGATAGCACTAGGAACGTGTGAATTGGAGTTATATTCTTATTCTCACTTTGTTGTATTTTAAGTATTTTACTTTTCTTTCCTGTATTTTGCTGTGGTTTTTTTTTTTTTTTTTTTTTTTCTTCTTTCCAGCACACTGTTTTGTTTCTTACATAGGTGAAATCATGTTGCATATTTACATCCACTGTCATACTAGTGTTGATTCTGAACCTGTTCAATACTAAATTTCTGTACACTTTCTTTATGTCTCACCTCAGACTCCTGTTATCTTCAGCCTTCTCTGTGTTTCTGTGCAGTACTTGGAAAAGACAAATAATGTCTGTAATGTAGCTCAAAACTTATCATGGATAGCCTATAGCCGATGTTCACATTTGCATTCTTAATATATTCTTTTATTCAGCTTCCTATCACTATCTTTTATATCATCTCCTTTTGTTGTAATCACTGTGCATTCTGCGATCTGTATGAACTGACATACAATTAAATTGTACTGTGAATTTGCAAAGTGCTGGAGCAAGTTTATGTTTGCTGGAATTGTTTAGAACTGAGAAAACAAACAGGAATACAAACAAAACACGGAAATGATGATGAGCTATGTTGCAAAAAGGATTTGTAACAGAATCAGAACTGTAACTCTGGTTCTCCCCCTTGGGTTTTTTTTTTTCAATAAAAATAAAACCAACCAACTTGTCCTTTTCCCCAGTATAAATATTGAGCACAGTTTTATAAGCAAAGGTTCTCAACATTCAGCAAAAGAATTTTTTCATTTAAATGGAAAATATAAATGCCAGTTAAAAAATACTCACCACTCAATGTCTTATTTACATACTAAACATAGTGTTTAAGGTTGGATTTGTAAATTAACAGAAGGAGAAAGATAAATACGTGCAACTTGTTGATCTTCTGTGTATTCTGTAAAATGCATTGGTCTGATGATACTTCTAGGGAAGGTTGAAGGTGTGAAGTCTGATATATGTTCTGTATAGTTACCAGCTGATGCATTAATTTCTATAATGAAAGTAGGCTGCTGGGTAATATTTGTAATATAAAGTTTAATGGCTTGCCACATGAGAAAAGATCTGAAAAAGTAGAAACAAATTTGTAATAAAACATAAAACATTTTTATTTCTATTTGTGCTCTTACGAAGATTTTAAAAATGTGTAAGTTATATTGATAAAGGACAATATCACAAAAGAGTGTTGATGGTGTGTCTGCAGGGAAGTGTGTATGTTCAAGCAAGTGTGCAGTCATCATTGGTAGCAAAGCAAAAATAATCAGGAAAACAGGTTATGGTTCATTAATAATTGCCAAGTAAAGTAGAAAAAGCGGAAAAACAAGAAGTCGGACACTTCCAATACCGAATTAATCCTGCTCTCTAAAATCAAACAGTTCACATAATTGCAGAATGGTTGAGGTTGGAAAAGCCCTCTGGAGGCGGCCCATTGCTCCAACAGGGCCACCTATAGCCAGTTGCCCAGCATCATGTCCAGACAGCATCTGAATATCTGCAATGACTGTGACTCCACAGCCTCTCTAGGCAACCTGTGCTGGTACTTGGACATTATTACATTGAAAAAGGTTTCCTTTTGTTCAGCATGAACCTCTCATGTTTTGGTTTGTGCTTACTGCCTCAGGTCCTGTAACTAGTCACTTCTTGAAAGACTCTGTCAACTCTACAATCTCCCTTCAGATATTTGTACATGTTGGTGAGATCTACTGAGTCTTCCCTCTTCTAGGCTAAACAGTCCCAGCTCCTCAGCCTTTCCTCCTATGGGAGATGCTCCAGCTCTTTCATGATCTATGTGGCCCTTTGGTGGACTCTCTCCAGTAGTTCCATCTCTTGTCCTCTTGCAGCCCGAAACTGGACACAGAACTCCAGTGGTGGCCTTAGTTAGCACTGCTGATGTGAGCGGAAGGATCATCTTGCCTGACCTGCTCTAAGAACTCCTCCTTATCCAGGCTGGAATACTGAAGGCTACCTTTTCCACAAGTGCACAGTGCTGGTTCATGTTCAACTTGCTGTCTGCCATTCATCCCTGCCCAAATCCATTTTGCAGATCTGCTGCTCCCAGCATGTTCTGATGCATTGGGTTATTCCTCCCCAGGTGCAGGACTGTGCTGAACTTCATGAGGTTTCTTATGACACATTTCTCCAGCCTGCTGAGGCTTCTCTGGATCAAAGCACAACACTTTGGTGTATCAGTCGCTCTTCCCGGTTTTGTGTCATCAGCAAATTTGCCAAGGGTACATTCTGCCCCATCATGAAGACCATTAATGAACATGTTGAAAAGGATTGGATCTAGTATGGACCTTTGTGGCAGACCACTAGTTACTAGCCTCCAACCAGACTTTACATCACTGATAACCACCCTCTGAGCTCCGCTGTGCAGTCAGTTTTAAATCAGCCTTGTCCTGCCAAGAGAGACATACAAAATGTCAGACTTTTTTTCTGGTGCTAGCAGAGGAAAAGCAAGGAAAGCCCAAGAAAGCTGTGGGAGAGGGGAGGTAAGGGTCTCCTGAAGGGTCACTTTATGGGCTGCAAAGAAGCAGCACCTGGGTCACGGCAACCCCTGGTATCAATCCAGGCTAGAGGATGAAGGCATTGAGAGCAGCCCTGCTGAGATGGACCTGGAGGTACTAGTGGATGAAAACTTTAGCATGGCTGGCAATGTACGCTTGCAGCCCAGAAAGCCAACTGTATTCTGGGTTGCATCTAAAGAAGCATGGCCAGCAGGTCGAGGGATGTGATTCTTCCCCTCTACTCTGCTCTTGTGAAATGCCACCTGGATTGCTACATCCAGCTCTGCAGCCCTCAGCAGAGGCAAGACGTGGACCTGTTGGAGTGGGTCCAAAGGATGGCCACAGAGGTCCAGAGGGCCACAAAAATGATCAGAGGTATGGAACACCTCTTGTATGAGGAAAGGCTGAGGGAGTTGGAGTTGTTCATTCTTGGAGAAGGGAAGGCTCCAGGGAGACTTTATTGCAGTCTTCCAGTATTTAAAGGGGGTGTATAGGAAAGATGAGAGAGACTTTTTAGTAGGGCCTGTTGCAATGGGACAAGAGGTAATGGTTTTAAACTGAAAGAGGGTAGATTCAGACTAAATATAAGGAAAAAATTTTTTAATGAGGGTGGTGAAAGACTGGAACAGGCTGCCCAGAGAGGTGGTGGATGCCTCATCCCTGGAAACATTCAAGGTCAGATTTGAGCAGCCTGATGTAGTGGAAGACATCCCTGCTTATTGCAGGGGGATTGGACTAGATGATCTTTAAAGGTCCCTTTCAACCCAAACCATTCTATGATTCTATGATTTTATGTAGTATGGATAGCACAGGAAACTGAAGGGACATAATTTCTCAGGAAGATATGGAGGGATTCATCCAATGGAACAACCAAGATGCTAGGTAGAGGTTTGTGCCAGGTACATGTGGATCAAAGAGCTACCCCAGAACCTCAGACTACTTATATGCTTCTTTCAGCATCTGCATTCCTTAGGCTTGAGGAGCCAAAGACTTCCTGCATGCAGGTAGGTGCTGTTAGTAAAAAAACAACCAAATACCACAGAACAGAATTATTTTTTTTCTTCTCACACATTTTTCTTGTTTGTATTTCTTAAACAATATTGCTACATTTTCATTAAGCTGCAAGAACAAGCATTTAGGATGACCGAACATGTGAACTGATCAAGTTCTGGGCATGTTTTTCACAATGCAAGAAACAGCTCAGTTTTATCATTCGAGTCAGTTTGTACACTACAGCTTTAGTCTTCCTGTACTACCTTTCCCTGGAGATTAAATCCATTTAGAAGCTGTTCACAGAGAATGCAGGAGCTACATCTGCGGTGGGATCCTTGTAGAGACGAGAAAACACAGACCTGTATGCATTTCTTTCCTGTATCTGTGATGCATCTAATTATGACAACAGATCAGTTTGAGCGCTTGCATAAGCTGAATTAAGAACTCCCTCACCCTGATGTCCTCATGAAAGAGCAGGTATGGCTTCTAAGAGTCAAACAAAACTAAAACCCTGCTTGAGCGTGGCTGCTCACTGAAAGGTTTCTTATTCAAATGGTAAAAGTGAAGTACATTCAGGGTGGAGGTAAAATCTATGACTTGGTTTCCCAGAAGGAAATAAAACAATTTAAAAATATGTGAAGATATTTGCAATAAAATAAGATTAATGTAAACAAAAAAGAGGATCTAGTTTGTCTTTTCATTAATTAAAAAACTCATAGCTCATCAAAAGTAGAGAGAAATCAGAGCATATCGGCACAGTCCATTTGTGTCAACAAAGCTGTCTGATTCATGCTGTTTGAGAATCACTTTAGATTAATTCATTCAGTTTTGAAAGATTTATTCAAAAAATCAATTAACAGTCAGTGGAACATGACCTAGAATACTTCCTCTTCTAAATGTCTCCATCCAGTGATGTCTGGTTAGTCTTTGCATTTTAGTGTGTTTGTTGTAATAGACTCAGAGTATACCCTCATTCAGGCCTGATGATTAGGTCACACATTGGAAATATGGGCACAATTCTCTTAGAAGAGCCAAAATGTGTTTTGCATTCATCACAAACTGGTGTGAAACTACACTACTTGCAGTGATGCTGGTGTTTTCCCCTATATCCTCACACGTCTGCAACCCCATGGCATAGACGTGTAAGTATACATGTAGCCTAGTAATGTTTAGCTCAAGATTTTGAAGATTTGTATTCTTATACCTTCTAGTAGATACTGAGCTCATTCTACCTGTAACACAAAGCATCATTATCAGATTGAGTCCAATAGGCAAGCGAGCTGAACAAGCATCTAATTTGTGGATCATGATGGAATTTGAAAGTTAAGCTATTTAATTATTTACAAACACTTCAGGCATGCCCAGGTGCCATGCATTGCAAATACTTCCATAACTAGGTATCAATATTGTGGAGTTTTTTAGGATTTCAGTTTGGGATTTCTGTGCTTGTAGCATGTCACTTAGATGACTAAACCTCAGCTAAATCTTTCCTGTTGACCCAACTGTTGAAATTTACTAAGAAAGAAAAAAAGATTGTCATTTATAGAAGGTGCAAATTAAGAAGGACAGAGACTAGTTTTGGTGGGCATAAACCACAAATGTCTATCAGCTGTTACTCTGAGAATGATACTTTGCTCTTCAAGTTAATTATAAAATTAGCATCTAAAGATGAGATTGTCTCAGTTTTCATGTGTTTGTATATTTATAGTCCTTTTTTACTGCACCAGGACTCTGACCTCTCTGTGCCTTTACTCAGTTTTACAAGCAACTGATGAGATGTCAGTCTTTGTCAACCCAGAAATAAGCTGGTTCTTGACATTGGGGTTTTCTCATTGATTAAATTGTCATGGTGTATTCACAGCCTAAATGCTGCCTTCTGGTCACTGTCCTTTTCTTGTGTGGAAAATGACCTTTGTGAATAACTGCATGCCCTAGATGTGTCAAAATGAGGAGGAAGCAGCAAACCGAAGTAATAACACTGTAGGAACTCTTTGTCCCTTGAGTCTCTTGCAAACTCTATTGGGGGAAAAGAAAATGAGAAGAAAAAAAAAGTACCCGATTTTTTTTTTACCAATGTATAATTGAAAAGTAATTTATGGTGTATTTAGCAGACTTTATTTGTACTTTGTATTCTGCTTTAGGATATTTTAATGATTGCCTTGTACTGCTTATAAGGATAAGTCTATATACTTTTTTGAGCCACACGTCCAGTCACTGTAACAATAGGCCTGTTTTTTAATTACCTTTATGCTCGTGTGTGTGTGGCTATTAAAAAGGTATAGGTAATTTATAATTTTAGGGCTACAGTCTTTTATACTGATATGGAAACATCCTTAAAAATCATTATTCTGGGTGGGAATATCTGCAGTGTAGTATATTCTGGCTGCATTCCAGTGTGCTCCAATTTATCATCTGTGCTGTAGGACTTAAATGGGATGTCACTGAAATAATACAGAAGTTCTTTCTTCACCTTGTTGAATTGTCCAAACTCAGAACTGAGCAAAACTTTACAGTTAATGATTCTTCTCTGAAAATGGTTAATCTAATGCAATTAAAGGCTTTCCTTGCAACTCTGTTGACTTAACAGAAACTTATCAAAACCAAAGCAGATGGGTTGGAAGGCTTGCATGAATGCCTGTTTTTCTGTCAACTCACATACCAGTCAAATGACTGACATGTGGTTTCCCTGGCTCCCTGAAATCCCACCTGTCTGCGTGTGGGCTGCCCAAGCGCCTGGGAGCTCTGGCTAAGTTATAGTACAACTGGTAGGATACAGGAATGCCATGGCTCCATGGATAACCTAGGCTGAATGGTTTTCTGGTCAGGCCATTTCCTGGCTGACTTTTTCTGGATCTCTGCCCAGAAAACAGGCACAGTCCTAGCTCCCCAAGCTAGATGGGGTAGATCTAGATTGCTGGCCTACAAATGGTAGAAAATATGCACTCTGCCTTCTCTGAAACAAGTTTTACTCAACAAATTATTTTTGCTATAAATTTTGCATTTTTCATTCTGAATCATAATCAAAAAAGCCCCAAATTCTAAAATTTCCACATAATTAAAACTCTTAATTCCTGATTTAAGTGACATTTCAAAGAATAAAGGAATTGATTGCAAGAGGCAAAAGACAGACTCCAACCAGTAATCAAATCCACATGAAAATTAAAGCCAGTTTTTTTCAGGAATGGAACTCAGAAATACTTCTAGAAATGTGGAGGAGAAAGTCAGAGTTATAACCTAAGTGGAACTGCAGAGTCCCATGGTAACTGTACTGACAGTTCACAGGTCTACATGTTACGGCTTCTCCCAAAGATGATATGACCATTCTTCAGAATCATGCCAGAACAGAATTTTCTATGCAGCTGTGAAACAGAAATATGATATGAGCTCCATTTCCTGTAGTTTCTTTATATTGCTTCTTGTCTCATATGTCTTTTCTTGTCTCATAACCAAGCAATATATGAGATCAAATTACCCCAGCCTAATGTTGCATGGCTGTATTGGGGGTTCTGAAGTTGTTTTGTGTGTTCGTGTAGCTTTATTCTTCCTCTTTCAATGAATAGCAGATTCTTACAGATAAATAATGCTAAGATGCTGTTAAAAGGATCTGTTAAAAACTGCTGTCAAATACAGTTCAAATACAATTTCAAGCCCTCATCTGTGTATGCATAGAAAAAGATATTTTTTTTCATCTTTTGATTAGAACGTAGCACTAATTCCTCAATTTTATATGGATCATTATTTATATGGATATGGTATTGGCTTACACACGTAAACCTACAGTTAAATAAAGAAGTATGTATTAATTAACAGAAGCATGCTGATAAGCACTTCTAAAAACATCTAAGAACAGTTTTTTCACAGTCATAAGGTGCCTCTGCTTGCACATACCACAGATACGCATACACATTCCACTGTCACACGGATCAAACACCGCTAAAGTAATTCTTCCTGTTTTTTTCATAAATCTTAGGCCAGGCTCAGTATTTACTCCTCAGCGAACAATGTTAGACACAGAACATCTTAAGAATTTACTTTGTTCAGAATCCAAGACAGAAAGCAACCTTCCAGCTTATTTTGGAGTATCATCTGCTTGAAAGATACATGGCAAAACTAACAAAAATATGCAGAACATGTCCCCAAATCCTAATGTTTATTTTTATAATTCAAAAGAAAGAAAGGAATATGCCATAAAACAACTGAATGACAAAAGGTGTTACAGCATATTTTTCTTTTGCTGATCTTCTGATTGCTGGCTAAATTTGTTTAATTTTGCTTCTTTTAAACAAAGGTTTTGGAGATAAAAACCCAAAACAATTAAAGTTGAGGTGTTGCCTCATTGATTTTTTACTCCATGGTCCGCTGAGCAAGGAAAAGTATTCAGTCAATCAAGCATAAATGACAAGGAGGTATGTATGCTATTATGTTAGAGTGAACTCTAAATTTTACTAGGGTCACAGGTTTTCTATTTTATCTGTGTGGCATATAGATTAATTCATGCAGTTTCCATCTGTGTGAAATGGAGGAGTTATACTGATGACAAAACTTTAACAGTCTGTTGGAGAGACCCTCTTAGACCTCTTCACCTGCATACAGTTTTTTGATCCAGACCTGACTCTTGGGCATGACAATGCCATGTATGCTATTTCCAGGCTTGATCAGTTGCTGATACACTTGCCCTTCTAACCTTAACAAATACTTTGTGGTGGACAGGAGGTGATGGGAGGAGACTCAACACCATCTGTTTGAAGGCTGCCATCAGTTTAAGGCTTCAGACCCTGCCAGAGTGATAAGGCTGCTGAAAAGTTCCTTTTGACTAGATTGTATCAAAGAATGAAGTTCAGAGAGTAGTTGACCTGAAGGACAGGACCGTGAAACACTAGTTTTGGAAACAGATGCATCAGGATTATGGAAAAAGAGAAAGGGGGCAGGGCTCTGAGCTGTTAGGTGCAATTACTATCTGGATCCTCATGTTGCTGAATACTTTGAGTTCCCTGCCTCCAAAGCACCCCTCAGGACAAGCAGGACTTGATTCTGTACCCTACTATTTACATTACCAAAAGCATAGTAAGTATCAGGATTTTTTTGTAACTCAGATGCAGTCCCTGGAGGTTTTGGTTTAGTTTAAAAAAAATCATGGTGAAAGTAATATGTTCTTTCCTGCTCTTCTGAATTTTGCTGGTATGGCACTTTCTTTTCCTGTGTGACCAGTGTCTATGTGTGAAGTCAGGTAGAGCCTTGTAGAAGAAGTATCCTAGATGTATTATTCCTGTCATCAGTGAAAGATGGACCTAAATCAACAATGTGTAGGTGAAATAAACAGAATTAGAGCAGCAATTTTAGAATGGCTATAACTGTGGAAAGGTACCAGCACTGGGTAGGTAGCATTCATGAAAAAAAATTATTGCCTCAATCAGTTATTTCTGAGCCCACAGCATGAAAGATCAGAGTCTTTGGCATCTTCTGGCCTGTGATGGGCAGTCAGGAAAGGGTGCTGCATTTGTAAGGACAGAGAAAAAAAAATATTTATGTGCATGGACATCTGGATGTTTTAATTCTATGTATGTGCTAATTGTGAAAGAGAAGTCTATAATGCCAAGCTCAGCTACCTTACCTGGGATTACCTGACCCCCTCACAAAAAGGAGCTCTGCTGTTGTCCTCTTCAATCCAAATGAGCAACAAAGAGCAGCCATCGCTGTGCAATGACTGAAACATGAATACTGCATGGATCTACTGGGCATGTCTTTTAGGAAGCAAGAGAGAAGCTCACAAATGCAATAGATTTGTGTTGTTGAAGTGTACAGAATGGTGGGATGATATCTGTACAGTAATGGCAGTCTGTCCCATGTGCAGAGCGGACACAACTATCTACCCCAAAGGTCTCAAGACTATGGAGTATTGCATGTATAAATGCTTTATTGAAGTGAGTGTTTGTCCAGAAAACTATAATGTGTTCTGCACAGCTACCTAAGATAGTAAAGATGTAGCCTAAGTCACCTAGAAAAAAAGTTAAATGAAGAAGGAGCTTCTGCCAGCCTAATGTCCAGCAAGGCTAACCTAGGTGATTCAGGCTACTCTGTTCATGATGATCCAGTCTGACCAGCTCTCTGCTGAGAAGATTTTAGTTTTTTGACCTTGATCACTGTGCAAAAAGTAGCAATAGTTTCACAGTAGTTCAGTACTCCTGACATGATCTGACACAGAGTTCAGTCAACTGTCCACATAAATGTCAGCTGCAACAGAACACCAAGTTCATGTTACCAGAATGAATAGCTCTGCACACCTTGTGCAGTGACAAAATCAGTCACCCAAGCAACATCCCTAATCAGGGATGCACCTAAGGAATAGAGCACTTACAGAGTAGACATTCCTGGGTATATTTTGACTTGACTGTTATTCAGTAGGAAGTTTTTAAGGACCTAAATCCCCCCTTTATACAGGAAATGGCTAGATCAGATCCAGTCATCTGATCACTCATGTTCAGCTGGCATGACTCAAATATCATTAATGAAGAAGAAAACTATGAAGCCTTGTCAGAAAAAGGGAAAAAAATTAAAATGCTAAGAAAAAAGGATGAATTCGTACACAGTGATGTAATTGGGAAAAAAAGAAAAAAAAAAAACCACAAATAAAACCAACCTGGTAAAAAGCCCATCTTACTAGAAAGGAACATCCATCTTATTTAGATATTGTGAAGAAGAAATACATTTATTGTAATTATTAGAGGTTATATGTAAATGTCAAATTAAGTCTAATCTTATGAACATATCTGTAATCTAATTGTATTAATTTCTGTAGCAAATACAGTATTTGACCAGCTTTTGGATGCAGATTGAGTATTATTGTTGAAATGTTATTAAATGAAATAGTACTTTGAAAATCACAAGAAAAGATCTGTAAATATTTTCTATGAGTTATATAGATCTAACACATGTGAGTCTTATTTATCAATTGAACATTAAAATACTGAAGTCAGCTAAGTTTCTTAAAAGCAAATGATGCTGTATGGTTCACGTTCTAGCTTTAGCTCTATGCTTATGACTGACTTACTCACAAGAAACATAAAGTTATTAAATTCTGCAGTCCAACCCTTAGAAAATTAAATGGAGCTTTCATACAAGTTATTTGTTGCTAGAAGTCGTTTATGCAAGTCTTAAAATATTCAAAGCTTTACTTACTGATTATGTGCATATGCTGCATATAGACTACTTACACATGAAACTGCTTCAAATACATTTGATGATCTTCTTTCAGAAAAATACGTGTGTTGTAGTTCTGTGACTGAGGAAGACAAAAATATTTGTGTTCTCATTTGCACTGCTGCAATTTGGCAGCTGCTCTAACAGTGATGTTTTAAAAATTATATACAAGTTAGTAATTGCTTTCTCTTCCTGTGCATTTTAAAACATTCCAAAGGTTCTAATTCACCTTCATGCCTATCAATAAATATTTCATTAAATGTAAATGCTGCATTAGCAACAATGTGCTTTTACTACATCTGTACTTCAAGCATGAACAGAACTATTTGGGTGACATCCAGGTCCAACACTCTACAGATTCAATAGGTTGCTATATTTCAAAGAGTTTAAGAACAATACTTCTTGTTTTCAAAGGAGGCTGGTTTTTAATCTTCCATTAGTATCCTAACTGATATTTATTGTATTATTACATCATGCCCTAAATGTCTCTATTTTCCTCCATTTCTTCCCATGCCCTGAATCCTACAATAAATGAAACAAGACAGATTCTTTAGAAATTATCTTTACAGGAATAAGATTTGGTTCTGAAATATTTCAGAGCAATGTTTTTTCTTTGATTCTTATTTGTATCATACCTGAATCAATTATAATCTCATCTTTATCAACATTCAGAGAAATATTGATTATAAGATTTTGCTTAAGAATGGATTTGTTTCCACTTTCAGAATGTCATAAACCAGTTAAGGGTAAGAAAATCACATTTCATGGCTACTTCCTAGAGGTGTATTGAACTGATTGTAATATCTCTTGTCATGCCAACAAAAGAAAGAAAATAAAAAAGGCAGATTCCTAATGGAGAAGGGAGTAAGATGGAGTACATAGACAGGGAAATGTTTTTTATTTTGAGGGTCAAATATGGCTTCAAAACACATTTGTTGGTCTACATGATAGTAAATGACACTACAAAAATCCCCAACTGAAACAGCAAATACAATAACAGTAATACAATAACAATATAATCCAAAACCTAAAAGAAGTGAGTTTAATGCTTCAGTTGCTAATGTGATGGAGTAAATTTTTAGGCTGCATTTAGCTTATGGGATACAAGTTGCTCAGTCCTATCTACTGCCAAATATATGACTAGATTTCTTCATGAGGAAGTTTCTCTTGACATATGGGTCTTCTGCTTTTCAGTGACTATTGTTCCTGGAGGAAGTCTAACATAAACAGTCATCTGGATTTTTGTTTTCCTCTACAAAGGACACTGTTCCCTCTGAGCAATGAAAATCTTTCAAATCACCCTCATAATGGGAAAACTTGGAGAGTTGGAGTGATTGTGATTTGATGGTATGGTAAACTTTAGATGACAAGTTTAATCACAACAAATGGCATAAATCCTTTCCTTGCATTACCTTTGAGTTTTCTTGGTCATGGGGCTATGCCGTATGACTGTTCCCACTACACCTTTGTGATGCATGTTCCCTACTCTTATCACCATGCTGACAGTTATCATTGCTGAAAGTCATGTAGGGCAGTATCTGTGAATAAGAAACTAGCTGATAATACGGTAACCAAAGAAAAGAAAATATTCTCTCACTGCACAAAAAAAGCAGATGCATTTAGCTGAATCGACAGCTACAGTTTGCATCCAACTTTCACTACTTCAAGGGACTCAATAACGTGCTAAAATGTTGTGCAATATGATTTTGTATGTGCATTAAAAGTGTCTCGCCTTTTTCAATCATGTATTTTTCATGAAGTAAATTAACAAACTTGGACAAAATTAAAAAGCCATATGGGTAGAGAAAGCAACTGTTCACAAATGAGCAGAATGAACTTTCTAAAAATAAGAAAAATCTGAGATTCAAAATGGGAATGCCATACTATATTAACATTTTCAAGGACAGAGAGAAAAAATGTAGTGGCTTAGCAGTGAGCCCTCTGGCTTCTAACTGTGCCAGTTAAAACAGAAGAGGCAAGCATCCTTTTATCACTAGTAGGCATTGGCACAAAAAGTAAAAACAGCTGATTTAAGGCTCTGCTGGATATTCAAGAATGCACATCACGACTGTAAGTATATATAATGTCCTAGAGGCAAGATCTTCAGAACAACTTAGTGCAACTCATAAAACATACACGGATGGCATATCTGGAAGGCATGCTCCTGTAAAATGCAGTGCAGGTGGATATTTATTGATCCCTAATTTGTTTTAGTTGCCATAATTACTTCAGTGTTGTATTATCCTATTTCATCTTTGAAGAACATGCCACTGCCTACTTGTATTTTTGTGAAGGTCGCTTTACTGTGTCCATAAAAATGGACCTTCAAGTGGGTGTGGATATTGACTGTAAAAGAGCAGCACAACCTCAAATTCAGAAACACAGAGCACTAGTGATGTGGTTTTATTTTTTCTAGAAGGAAAAACATACTGAGATATAACAGAACAGACTGAATTTGTCTGCTCTTTACTAGAGAAGAGAATTCATACTGAAATGAACTGTTTTCATTCAGAGTTGACAAATTATTTGGAGTCACAATACCTGATTGTTGAACAATTATAGCTGATCTTAAGCTGTCTGCTGTTTCTCATCATTTATCATCTGGTTCATCCATGGCCTTCACATGTTGTATAGTTTCTGAAAAAAAAAATTAAAATTGTAAAAATGCAGGTTGATATTCAGGATATCTACTGTAACATGGTAAAATATCCATAAAAAGTAAATAGTTCTTTTCTATCATAAAGTATCAAAACAATGTAATTAATGTTGTACAATACTTGATAGAACCACTGTGTTTAAAGGATAATTCATGGGAATAGAAGACCCATTAATCTTCCATTCTGACTCATCAAGGATGAAAATTAATGCCTTTTTGATAGCACAAGATTATAAATAAAACCCCACAATAAAAATGTATAGATTTTTTTAGAAAAGTTTTGGTTTACACACCTATTAGACTAAACAATTGAGAGATCAATTTTGAAACATAAAATTGCAAATGGCCAATAAAACTCATTTTTTCCCTATAGTAATTTTGCTCTTAGTTTTTTAAAATGTCAAACCTTCCTTCTATAACACAACTTGTTAAAATTATACCTCTGTATTTTGGATGTAAAGTGAAAATACACTATTATAAAACTTTGAAAATATAATATTATCAAATGTTGTTCAATACTTCTCTACCTTTCTGTTTGTCTTTACTGTTCTCATGAATATCTGGGAATTTGAAAGTTATCATTTGGAAGCTTTGGACACTGAAATTAAATATTGCACCTGAGCATAATCTCAGAAAAGTTTTAAAAGCTGTGTATGCAAAAGTGCATATTTTCAAAGATGATTTGAGCTTTGATATTTATATCTTTACAGGTTAATTCTTACAAGATACATGAAAAAGAATTTCCTTGAGTATGTCAAGTTGTGCTAATATTATAAACACTTCACAGCACTTTGAGGGCCTGTGGGAATCCAAAACTAAACAAGAACCTCTAAATAATTGATAAAATATCAAAATACTCAAAATGCTCTGCTCTACCCTAATAGTAGATAGTGGATGGGAACACAAGGTGACATTTGGCAGCTGAAAAATATTTAAAAGATTAATTTGGAACAAGAAGAAATGCAATTTCTCCAAATTCCATTTCCTACTTAAGATTTCAAAAGGTAATCTAAAAATAGTCTGTCTTTAAATAATTGTTTTATGTCTTTCTCTTTATTTTTACAGTGATGGACATTTTTTGCAGGACATGCAGGTATGAAAAATAAAACAAAGTCCAGCGGTGCTCTTTCAAAGTTCTTTTTGTTTCTGGATAATTTTGACTAATAGAGCTCTGCAGGAAAATTGTTACTGCTTTGTATAGCGGCTACAGCTCTTTCTTTCTAACGTTATCTCTGTGTTTTAGATGAAATGGTCAAATAGCAACAGCATTAAGGTAGGCTTGGACAGATCAGATAACCTGTGGACATAAAGCTGAAAGCCTTTGATGATACTAGTTTCTTGAGTGACTGGATATATTCTGGTAATTTGATTGGAGGATTTGTTGTCAGTGGGAATGTTTGTAGTTGCCTCCAGGTAAGTGTTAAAATGTACGTTCTTGTTATTAAATAGAAGGAGCTAGTTTAAAATGTCAACGTTTTGGCAGGCTGGCAGGAAAGAAATCTTTGTATTGTGATGCCTTTAAAATAGCTAAAGGGTGAGACAGAATCTATTCCAAGTGACTTTGATAGAAACTCAGGAGAATGAATTAGGGCAATTTTGCCCTCATTTACATCAACATAAATCTGGAGCAACTCCACTGAAATAGATAGCTAACCCTGAACATAATCAAACATAATTTCTTCCTTTTATTATTACTATTAGAAAGTAAGTCATAATAATTTTTGTAAGTTATAATTTTTTGGCCTAATTAATTTTCCTCAGGGCTTCCCTTGGGAGTAGGATTTTTTGATAATCTGCATTTAGCTATTATAATAGATGATGTCCCCCTTTAAATGCTTTTCTTTCATCTGGCCACTTTTCCTTCAACCTTAAAGCTAATTCTTTGGTGATCTCAAGTAGAGTTTCATTGTTATAGGGCAACAGTGAGGAACCAGCTGACATATCCCTTTCTCCCAGACTGGGCTACAAGGCAATCTCCGTAAAGAAGGCTGTCTGTGCATATAACTTAAGGGTATGATCCAGCCTGATGTTCTTGTTGTTCAGTTTATACAATGTTCACTATCCAGTTTCCACAACGCATAAGGGACATGACACCTGCCCCAAGCAGTTTGCAATCTAAAATTAGATACGCTACAGTGAGTAACAAGTAATGACTTTTGTTGCAGTATAAGAGCTGGTGGGCTCATAAAAGAAAAGAGGGAAATAAGTTATAATAAGTTTGCATGAATTTTCAACTTCCCAACCAATTGTAGTTATAGGCATTGTATTAGTTAGTCAAAGCATTTCAAATAGCTAATATAATTTGTCTGGACTAGAGACTGTGGATGCAAATTAAGAAGCACAAGAGGATAATAGAGCAAGATAGCAGTGAGAAGAACTTATCAGCACCATTAGATCATTTTAATTGTTGTAGAGGACATGATATAGTTTTAACTGTCTTTAGTTGCATAGCATTAGGATGATGGTCAATTTAGAAAGTACGGTAAAATATCTGGTAAGACTTTCCAAGGCAGTACCCTGCAATTAATGGGTTGCAATTACATCTGGGGTCAGTGGGATTTTTCAATTGATGATCCATCAAAAAATACTTTTTAGCACATTCCAAAATTTTTGCACTGATGTGCTAAGTGGCTTGCTAGAGACAGAATATCAGAGAAAGATGGACAAAAGAGCTATATTTCTAGTGTTTACTTTGAAATTGAATCTGAATAATTACATTTATGCCAGTAGTAGATCTTAACTGGCTGGTATTTGAGCAATACTTTGGAAATGTAAAGCGGTGGTGTGTTTGTGCAGAAGGGAGTATTATTATCATGTGCTCCTTTCAGGAAGGATTCACTTGGTTCTTTAGTTAGAATTAAGAGAAGTCCAAAACAACAGATGAGAACAACAGCTCTAAATGACCCACATGATACATTCATCTTAGTTCTGGTTGGCTCCTATGTCAACTTTTGCACAGCAAGATAGCCAGAAGTCTTTTTAGTTCATGTGCCAACAAACTGAACACATGAAAGGACGGAGTATGAGCACAGCAGGAGGATAAACTGGCAGTGTGGTTTGGTTTTTTTTGAGTCCAGGTTCTCCAGCAGTCTATTATACCTGTTATGATGCCTCTGCTATGGAAGCTTAACTCTGTCCTGAGGCCAAATTGCAAATGACCAACTCAACTCAGTTTCAGGCTATTTTGGAGTAGAAAGCCATACAGTGTTCTGTTAACCCTGGACTAGTACTTTTTACTCAGTTTATCAAAAGCAACATTATGCCTGGCTAAACCACATAGATAGCAGGTGATTTTAGAAGCCTCATTTTTATTTTTTATTAATTCATTTATTGAATTTTCGGAAAGTCTTCATTTCCTGTATAGCTTAAATTCTGGATATTAGTAAAAGGAATTTTATAACATCGAGTTAAACTATTTTTTTTTTCAGAAGAAATAGATATTGTTATGAAAAGACAATAACCTCTGTCTCTCTAGGCAGTGGGAATCCTGCAGGAATTCAGGGCACAATGCAGTCAGTGGGTGAAGTAGGTATTCATGAAAAAAGGACTAAAAGACTTTAAGGCATGAGGAGATATATTCTGATCTTCTAAAGAATCTCTAGGTTTTCCTTGGTTTTGAATCAGACATACAGATCTCTCTGCTTCCTTGCCATTGCTTCTCCAATTAGATACTGCATGTGTAACTTGGAGATAAATCTAATTTAAGCTCAAAAAACCTTCATCTTCTGAAATCTCTATGATCTTCATTTGAGTTTTAGGTAGAATATAAATAGCCTTAACCAGTCTCCCTTCAGCTGTACAGCTACTTACTTATTTATTACTCTAATTTCTGTTGCACTGTTTTTTGTAAGATTTGATTTTAAACTACTGTCTAACTAGAACAAACAATTATGCAAATGAAAAATTAGATCCTTCAATACTGCAGAGAACTGCTACACATTTAATTGCTGCAAGGAGCCACAAAGAATCAGTTAATTCCAGAATAATTCAACATCTGCTAACAAATTTAAAGAAAATACTGAATTTATTGTAGATCTGTAAATACTCTGCAACATGGCAGGTGTTATTTTTTACGGAACAGAGAACAAAACAAAACGCACAAAAAAGATGAACCTAATTTTCCCAGGTAAGGGACATTGCTGCAGTGTATATATAGAAAATATTATAACCTTTTACGCTTGGGAAGATTTTGTTGTTGCTGTTGATATATTTTTTTAAGATTTTATTACAACTTTGGAGCTCATTTCATTTGGTGTTACATATGGAATTGTCTGTGCTAAATCTGCTATCTCAGTGATTCAGGTATCACATTTCTGACATACTGCAGAAAACATCAGGCAGTTCATTTCCACGGGACATTTTAAAGGGTGTTACAGTCACAGCAGAGCCTGAGGAAAGAGCGAGAGATCTCATGGAAGGCTGTTGATCTCTGCAAAGTTCAGTTTATGTTGCAAAGAATGACACATGAAACGTTTGCTTGGAAGTGTCATCTGAGCTGGCACAATTGTCAGATGACAGGCAGCTGCATATTGTGTACAAATAGCTGACATTACTGCAAGGCAGGATCACATGGGATCACAGATGGTAATTCCTGAAACAGGTCATTTATAAGGGTGTGCTTTTAACTTTAGATTCCTAGTTTGCTTTCATCTTAAAGCTATAAGGGTTGAGGTAAATATTCTTTGAAGTCTGAAATCAAAATTCAAGACTTTCAAATACTAAAAATTATATAAACATGTTTTTGTAACAGCTGATCTGGTAAAACCTTAAGAACGTGACCACTTTTATGAAAACATGTTGAGGCTGGATTGTTTTTCCCAGTAAAAAGATATAGTTAGTGATCATGGACAGATGCCTTCCATTTTCTATGAACATAAATGATTTGCTACTGTTATGCTTGTCTATGCAAATGACTGACAGTGAGTCATAGACAAGATGAACTTTAAAAATAGGCAAAGAAGTCAGTGGTCTATGACAGGGGAAAAAAAAAAAAAGATAAAAGGTTTCCATGATCATTTTGCTCATTTGCTTTTTTCTGGATTTGTTGGCATTATACAGAAAGGGGAGGAGAATGGAGACACAGTGGCTGAGAGCAGTTGTTGGTAACATGCAGTCTTTTATTAACCTCAAGAGGACTCAGTGAAACACCACTGGGGAACTGGAAGGATCAATGAGATGAAAAGAAAATGACAGCTTCAGTTTATGAATTGTTGGGAATTTTTGGTCTACTTAACTTTCCCTTCTACTCTTGGTGTTGTCTACTCAAAAGTCATTTGAAGACAAATCTCTATGTTAATTCCACTGAATGAAATTGAAGATGAATTCTTGAAAAGTCTTTAAAATGAAAAACTATTAAAAAAAGAAACAAGGAGAATTTCAGCTCAAGGTCAATTATTGTTCATGTTTGATAATGATCGAGACTTTTTTATATACACATTCTTATTTATGGTAAGGAACACAGATAAAATAGTGATGTAACCACATATCACAATTCGTAAGATTAATTTTTTTTTAATTATCCAGCTACCTAAATAAATATTAGCCAACTCTTTAGCTATATCCCTGTTAGAAGATAAGACCAATTAAATTCTATGCAGTAAGGTTCAATTCTTTGACTATGGTTCTGTTCATTCTCATTCCGTTTTCTCATTATGCACATGACATATTATGCACATATCTGAAGTCTCCTAACAAATTTTGAACAATTTCAATGCAAGACATAAATTTCTATCTGATATTCCCCTTACTCCTTTCAAAGCTATTTGTCTTTATGAGAAAATACATAAAACAAAGAGTCTACTTTAGAATACCTTGTATCTATTCAGAAAAGAACTGAGACCTGTTCCCTAAAAGGTGGGAGGATGAGGTAATTTGAGCTTATGTATAAAAATGCACTGACAGAAAGAAGGTCTACAGTGTGCAAATGCAGCTTGCCTTTGAACATAGGCTTTGAACTGAAAAGAAATTCCATTGAAGATAGCATGGATATATCTTGGGGGAAATATTGAACTTTATCCATTTGTAAATAGCGATATTGTAATTTAGAGTGTTTCTTCAAGATTTGAAGAGAAATTCCATATTTCTTGTTGCTAAATATTTAACTTTCAATGTTAAAATAAAAAAGTTCTGGTTAAACAAAACAAAACACCACCCACATTAAAAACATGCCAAAGTCAAGCCAAGGAGTTGTATTTGGACCCAAAATATTATGGAAATAATGGTACCACTAATAATCCATTGTGGATGGAATAGTATCAGAGGCGAGTTTTTTGTACTGACTTTCTAGTCTACTATGCTATTGAAGAGTTCCTTGAATAGGCACAGTTCTAATGGCAGTGGATCTGGTATATGGTCATTAACAAATAGAAACCCAAATTGTTTTCTTTTAGTCATTATAGTATCATTTTCACGCTTGAAACATTATTTCCTGTTGAAGTCACAGTCTTTCCATTATTTAGCCGCATTTAGCTAAGTAGAGAGAAAAGAAAGATTTGCATCCTGTAGTGTTGCAGCTGTCATCTATCAGTTTTGTATTTGGAAAACTGTCTTCTGTGAAACAATAAAAATGAAGCCTTGATACATTGACTAAAGAATATTTTTTACCATGAAAAACTTAAACTAAATTACACTGAGGATCACCAGACTTTTACAAAATGTTATATTGGATTTTCTACACATTTTCCCAATATTTCTTGCTACAAAAGGTGGCAAAACATTCATCTTATATCCTGGTTAAGACTAATTTCTTTAAACTCAAGAAACTTGCTTTCATATTTAAGCAATGTGTTGTACAGGATGACAGAAAAAAATTATCTAGTCTATAACTTTCATAAATATTTATAAAGCAAATTACCTGTCTTTTTAAAAAAACTTAAAACATTGTTGAAAATTACTTTCTATAAAATCTACTATTATATATGATTTTAAGACCCATAAAAACTTTCAGATAATATATTGGAGGCTATAGTCTGATAAAAAAGAGATAGTGTTTGTCTCTCATTATACTTTTAGCTGAGTACTGAATTAGGATAAAACCACAAATAACCCCTGGCGATACAAAGTGCCATTGCAGATTCCCATTGTATCACATGGATGTGGGTTATATTTTGCATAAGAATTACCTGCGGCCTTTTTCTCAACTGGAAATCAGAAACTGAATATGTCAGTATAGTGGTCATCCATATGCAGTGTCAAGCTTTCTGGGATGGACCTTTTTTGTTTCCCTCAGAATAATTTTTGTCCTGTGGCCCTGAATGTAAATCACAAAGAGCATATTTCAGATCTTACATATTTACAGATAATAATACTGTACAGCCTTCTTTCTTTCAGTAAGTACACTTCAACATGTTCCTGAGCAAGAAGGAAACATCAGTTAGGTCTTCGAAGACAATCACTTGTAAGAATGCAAGGCGTTGTCCCAGGCACCCTCTCCTCCTCCTCTCTTTTCTTAACTAAACACCTTTCATGCCCCTTCATAGCAAGGAGGCAAGACTCCTGTCACATTAGGGAAGAGAATGATGGTCCTGTGGCTGCATAAGGACTGTGTCTCTTGCAGTGACAAGGCCAATGCAGACTTACAGTTTCAGGTGAGGAAAGTATTTTTTTTCCATATGGCAAAATCATTAAATCTATGCAGGATTTTTTAGATGAGTCAGGGTAGACATATTTAACACTGAAGACATTCCTTTTTGTGGTTCATTTATACTTACTGGTCTTGCAAGTTTGGAAAATGATGTACTTGAGGCCTCTGTGAACCACTGCATTGACTGAATATGGACCCCACATACTACAGTACACTGTGGGAGTACTTGCTTCTGTCAGAATGCTTTGGACAGTCCCCATATCTCTTACTTCCGACATGTAAGAAAGAGGCGTGCAGAGACAACAGCTTCAACACAAATTTCTCAGAGAGCCTGAAGGTTTAAGTGAAATGCAGCTTTCCAGCTTAGACTCCAACCTAGTAGCATCATGCTATTTGTACATATATGTAAGATAACATGATCAAAGTGCATGAGTGATTGTTTCAGCTGCTTAATATTTTTTAAGTAATCCAATTAGGTACCAATAACTTATCCAACACTGATGGACTTAGAACACTCTTATAATGCTCTGTAGAATAATACATGTAAAAAGTACATGTCTAAAGCACAGCTTAAATGTCTAAAGAAAACACTCACACGCCAAACACAATGTTCAACACACTTTTTTTTTACTCTGATCCTTAGTGGATAAGGCAAAGTAAAAACCAAAAACTTGATATATAAAATTGAAATACCCATGAAAGCAAATTTATGCATGAACAAGTAAGGGTAGTACATAAAGTGTTACCAAATAATGTGCATTTAAAACTTTAAGTACTAAAGTGAGCAGATCATTAAATAATTTACTTAATTTAATGAAAAAAAATCTTCATTTTTATAAAGAAGTATAAGATAAAACATACTGAATATTTCAAAATTGATTTCAAAGAATAACATTTTTTTGAGAAGAAAATTATGTAATTTTATTTCTTTCCATTAAAAAGAAAGGATAAAAATAAGATCTAAGAGGGAACCTCCCCCATTTTAATTTAGACTGATTAAATTGGAAATAAGAAGAGACAAATCCAAACATTTGGAAAGACATTAGGTGCATGGAATTCTTCTGAGACTAAATATAAAACCTACTTGTCTCAAGGCAATAAAAGCATGGGCAATAAATTAAAGGCCGTTAAGTATGCTAAGATAAATTCAATTTTAATTATATTCTTCCCTTGAACATTCAGAAGTCCCTTCAAACCCCTATTTTCATTCTGTGATCTTTTTGTTATTATATTATATGATTTACATTCTTCTGTGAAGATATTATCTATCTTCTTAAGCATTTTTGCCCAGTATCACTTTCTTAAACTAGGACCCCAAACTCATTCCATTTTTACATATCATGACACAACCCCCCATCTGGATGTCTTCTGTTTTCCAAGTTCCTTCACTGTGTTCTCTTACCTGAAAGAGTAGATGCCACTATGGCCTGACCTATTAAGATCAGCGTAGCAGAGAAGGTGCAGGAACCATACCACAGTGCAGAAGCAAGCGGCATCTTGATGATAACCATTTCTTTATGAGGGGGAGCCGTGAAGGTCATGTAAGAGCTCATTTCTCCTTTCCCCTCCCCACTTCTGCTTAATTGTATGGCGAAGCAAGCTAGGGAATGCTTTTTAATTTTATTAGTGAAGGTTTCTCATATTTTCATTAAGGCCTCTTAACACTTCAAGGGAGTGTTCATATGAGGAGTTCTACATACATGCACAGTGTGGGGACTGGAAGAATTTGTAAGGCTTCGCTATACTAATCTAGCTGGAAATTATTTAAAGTAAATAAATAAGCATACACAATACCTGCAGCTTTTTTAAATCACACTGTACACCTGCAGACTGCACAGATGAACTTTCCTCACACTCTGAAGGTCATATTTAATTCAATATACTTTGTGTAGACCTGATACATTGTCAACATACATTTCACTGTTCTATTGAAACTGGGTTCCAAAATAGAACAGGTAAATGTAACATGGCCAGAATATATTTCTGGTAAAACCTGTTCAAAATTCAGTTTTTCAGTCACTGAGGCAGGAACCCTTTCAAATGGAACGCCCCTGATTTTGCAGGTAATAAAGCATTCCAAAATTACTTTGGATAAACACAGTGCTATGGAATACTATATCTCAGCAGCAAAATCTAAGCTTATCAGTGCAAGAGAATAAATAAAACTGTAGTGGTTCTCAGCTCAAATGGAACAAATATGTCCCAAAGGGTTGACTCCTTAAAATAGAAGTTCAGACTTGGAATCATTTTGACTGATTGGCATGTTTATATTCTGTACAGACAATACTCTATGCTATTTGAAAATACGTTTTTGTTCTTTTTACCTTTTCCATGTAATAAATATTAAAATTTTACCCTGGCAAAGCACATGAACAACATGAAATGTTTAAATAAATGTTAACAATCTACTTCTGCAAAAAAGCTGCTCCTTCCTGCATCTTTTAAACATGGGTCCAGGTTTTTGAATAAAGGAGGGGTGCCACTGATATTGCCAAGGCAAAGATAGTTCCCATTTCCATAATCACTACAGGTGAAACTGTTTGCTCTTTTAGCTTAAAAATTCCTGCAGTTTTTTTTTTTCTTTAATTTCAGTATAACAAACTCCACTCATGGGCATCCACAATCAAAATCAGTAGTAAGAATGACTGTCTCTGATTGAGTTGCCCAACATTGTGTCAGTTCTAAAAACAAACTCAAAAAACAGTCCATGAATTTTTATCTCTGAACTTTGAAAAATGTAATCAAATTCACCTATTTAGTTCTCTTTTCTGAATACAGACATTTAAAGGTCTGTCTCAGAGAGAGAAGTTGCCATTCACATATCTATTTTTTTTCCAACTTTTTCCAGACTTACAAAGTTAATGGATTTAGAGGAAGAACTGAGATATTGCAGCTTTGTTTTGTTTTGTTTTGTGGTTTTGATTTATTTTATTTTGTGTTGTTTGTTTCATTTCCTTTTATTTCCATCCAGTTATCTGGAATACAGGTAGCTGATGTCTGCAACTACCTGATTTCCATGACTTAATGTTTAAATGGTCCATATCGGCCAGTGCTTCACAATTCATACCCTGTGTCCTATGCTATAAAGAGTTCAGCAACTCTAGCAATGGGGGAATTATCTGTGGAGAGTACTAATTGAAGGAGCAGATACAGTGGAATAATCAGAAGTTCCCTGAGACTGAAGATTTTGTTCTAGCCCTCCAGATATGTTCTGCAAGAAAAAGACGAAAAGGAGCACATGGATAGCCCATCTACTAAATGTGGTTTATAACCTCTTGCTTAAAGACAACTTTGTCTCACATGCCTGAAGAGATCTGGGCAAATACAAACCTGGGCAGTGGAGAACTGTACCTGATAAATTAGTGAAAGTATAATAAAGGGTAAAACCAACAGATGGCTGGATAAATATGATTTATCAAGGAAAAATAACCACAACTTTTCTACAGGGGAATCATGCCTTACAAAGTTTTCAGAATTCTTTGAGACAATCATGCAGGTAAAGAATATCTGGGTTGATACAACCTATTTTCATTTCTCATGGAGATTAAACATAGCTCCTTACTAAATGTGTTTGAAGAAGCCAAGTAAGGGACAAGAGAGGTGTTCCTGAATGGAAAACGGAAAAGAAAGAGGAAGGGGAAAGAAGGAGAAAATAAAGGGAGGAAAGGGAAGAAAAAGGTAGGGAAGAAGAGGCTAGGGAAGGCAAGGCATAGCAAGGTCCAGTGACTGATTTTTATCTCAGAGGTTGACACTGATAGAGTGCTTCAGGAATCTGTGCTAGATGCAAAGCTCCTGTACATATTCTTATAAAGTATGGAAAAGGGCATGGGTAGCGAGGTGTTCAAATCTGCTTATATCAGCAAGTTACTCAGTGCAATAAAGAAGAGGGCTAACTGTGGAGAACTGCACAAAGCTGAGTGTCAGGGCAATGGAATTGGTGTAGTTAAGTGCAAATTCATGAACACAGGAAAAGTCTTGATTTTGTACTTACAGTCATGGATTTTGAAATTACTGTAAGTACCTAGGATGAGATGTTTGGGCTATTTTAAGTAACTCCATGGAATTAGCTTATCTGAAGTGACTAGTGATCTGAAGAGAGGAAAAAAAGGGGAAAAAAAAAAAGAAGTAAATGCTAGACATTATTTAAAAAAAAAATGGATAACAGCAAAAGCCCTTCCCTCAAAACACAAACAGACAGAAACCACTAAGCCAAACCCCTGAGAATCTTATCACTTTGTAAGTCCCTCTTGGGCTTGCATGCTGAATATTGTGTGCAGTCTTGGTCATGATATCTTGAAAAGGATATAGTAAACATGAAAAAATTCAGAGAAGACAGCAAAGATGACTGAAGATTTTTTACGCTTCTATACAGGGAATAACTATGTAAAGCTAAACAACAAAAAAAGTAGGGTTTTTTTTGCATAGCTCATCTTTCCTGCAGAATATTAAGTATGGTTAAAAGTTTATAATAGTTTAAGAAAGGAACCAGACAGATTAATGAAAGAAGTATCCACAGACATAAGACACAGAACAGACACAAACAACTCATCTGGCTCATGAGGGTCCTGAGCGGCAAATTATTGGAGTCTAAGAAAGTGTTGTCCTTTACATTGTAAATAGCATTTTGTTAGCTATATTTAGAGACAGGTATGAACAGCAATGGATCTTTGGCCTCCCCTACTCTGTCTACTCTCAAACAATTATGAAAATATGTATGATGACATTTTATCAGTGTTATTATAATTTTTCTTCTAAAGTCTTCTAGCATTTTGTTTTTTCATCCCCTATGATGAATACCCTGCAGTCTCTCCTGGAAAGCTTATGGTTTACTTGATTTTTAAAATAAAGTGGTTAAGTCTAGGGTGAAATCTCAAAAATAGTTATAATGAGAATGTTTAAATCAGAGAAGACATAAGTGCAAGAATTTTAATATTAAGAAGCAAGTGCAAAAACTATAGAAGAAATGATTAATTAAGTATTGCAAGATACCTACCTAAGAATTGCGGTACAATTTTATGTTGAAAAAGATTAAATTGATTGAAGGTTATATTTAATTATGAGAATCCAGATGGTATTGCTGAGGTGTTATTTTTACTCGTCACAAACTGTCTAACGAATGACTTAGCTTCACTTGGATCACAATAAACTATGCTATCATCAAATCAGTTCTTATTAGCTGCATCAAAATAAGCAGGCCTTGTTAACTACTATGTCCACAGGGGACATGAATAAATGATTGCCTGAAGTTTCTGAAAATAGTTTCATTGCAGAGCCTGAATGAACCAAAAGGATCGTGCACTTTAAAACTGAACTGTAGTAAAACTGGATAAAAATCCATCACCCCATAATGCAGGCTTCCTAACTAGAGTAATCATTGTTAAAACACATCAGTTAATGGCAATATTTAAAAAGGTCATTAATAATAAATGTTTCTTAAGAGAATCTTACTGTTAACGTATGAAATATCTGCTGCTCTTTAAAATAAAAAGTGTGTTGAAGTTTATACAGTATATATTTTAATTATTATTTTTTTTAGAACACACATAAATTCTAATAAAGAAAATAATCCACATTCTTCAAAATAATGTATCAGGATCCCATCAGGCTATTACAATGGTAACTCACCAACTACATACTTTTGTTTTCCCTTTTCTACAGAACCGTTCTTTAAATTTGTTATACATGGTAATGATAATTGTAGTAGTCTTGTGCAATTGATATTCACTGCTAGCTAAAATATCTGTGAAATACATACACACACACGTACATATATATATATATATATTTACTGCTGTTGAAACAGTTGCACATGCCTATTTATAAATTGATGAATTATCTCGACAGATTCAATGGGTAACTGGCCTGCTTAAAGTTAAACAGCTGAATCATGGCAGATCCAGGATTGTATTTAGAAAACATTAAATACTCCTGGTTTATTGATTTGAAGCGAAGCATGTAAGGAGTAAATTAAACCCCAGTGAAGCTGATGGTATTGTTTGAACTGACTTCAATAAAGTTTCGATCAGTCTTTCACAGTAGGGATTTAGAGTAGGTTTTAGGTGATTACCTTTAGATGATAGCCCTGAAAAATAGTAATTTTAATTTTCTGAATATTTTCAGAAGATGAATATGTAGAACTTAAATTCTTTATGTAGAATACAAAATTTCTTGTGGAAATATCCATTCAACTATAAAAATAACTTATATACCAAATAATTCTTCAACAAAATCTACTATACTTAGTGGATCAGAAACACTAGTTCAGATCTGACAAAGAAGATAGATGACTGAGGCTTATGAAGATCAGCTACCAGTCCAAGAGAATATGGCTGCATATAATGCTTACAGAAAGAAAATATTTGATAACAAAGAGCTTTCTACCCACTGAAAAAAGGAAAAAAATCAGTGCCAGAGGCTGAAGTTAGATCTACTTAAACTTGAAAAAAATTCTAAGTACTTTTGAGGTATAATTAGACATCATTGAAAAGTCTCATTCAAAGGAAGTAGAAGAAAAATTGCTCTTTACTATCTTCTTAAGGTAAAATTGATTTTCTTTTCTAAATATAATTAATTATAATTTTCAGGGGAAATTATCTACCTTGTGTGTGTGGAGAGGGGATTTTACAATGTCCTTTCTGGCTTTGGAATTGGTGGTACTTGGTCCCTGTATTTATCTACTTTCTTCATGAGACTGGGTCAGAAGTGTTTACTTTACATTTCCAATGTTACTTCAGGTATAAAACATGGCTCTCCCTGCTTCCTTAGTAGATTTGGCTTATTAAGGGACTATCAGCTTTGAAAATAGTCTAGAAGTTGCCCAAGTATTGATGAACTCCTTTTTTTTTTTTTTTTCCCTCCTTCAAGCTTATTTGAAAAATGATCCTAATTCAGATCTTGTTATTTTGCGTGTTTAAAAATACATCTTCTTTGAGTACTTTGGCAATGTCATCTAATATTAACAGCACTCTGAAATCACAAAATATGAAATATAGACTGCTTATCCTCCCATATAAACAGTGTACAAACTGTTCCTCAAACTGGATAAAATTAGAGTATGTTTTTATTATTGCTCAGGACTCTTGTTTTCTTCCAGCTGACATATGGCCATCTTCCAGTTCTCTTAATTTTCAGTGCTAGTGGGACATAGTCACTGAAGGTGACATGTGGCATGTGTTGCAATTATACCTTTGAGATCCAACAGATGTTCCAGTAACTTGTCGTTCATATCTTTTGAGTTTATTCCTTAATTCTTTAATTTTGAAGGAGGCTTATAAATATGCTTAGGTGTCTAATGTCCACTGCTATCACAGAAGCTGGCTGCCCAAATACCCTCAGAAATCTGGCCCTATTCAATAGAATAGAAGTACACAAATGTAACTCAAATTTCAGCAAGTAAATCCACTCCTTTCAAAGGTTATGAAAGAGGAGAAATGATACTTTAGTTCAAAAGGGATATTGAGTTATTTGCACAGTAATTACTACATAGTCAGAAGAGTCAAAATGCCACAACTGGACCCAGACTTTTAAAAGAGGCTAGTTTCCATAAAACCAAAAACATGCAAGAGGAAAGTGCTTTAGCAGGCTAAGCATTACTCTAGTGCCCAGACAAGATCAGTTCCAAATTCAGCTATTCTCTGTTTTGTCCTAGATGCCTAGTAACATGCATATAACCACTGAACAATCCTTCCCCCTTCCCTGAAAAATAAAAAGTGTCAGTGAAAATTTGCATGAATTAGTATCTGTTGGCCTGGTAAAAACAGTTATGAATGAAAACATAACCTTTAAAATCTTACTTTGCATTGGTATCTTATTGGCAAAATTAAAAACTCTGAAATCTTTAGAGTAATGATAAACTGTGGCAGTAAGAAAGAGCCATCTGTGAATAAAATGCTCAACTTGTTTATTAGCAAGTGCTATAAAATCACATATTTTAAGAAAAATGTACTGCAAAAGACACTCAGGCACAGCAGCTTAACAGTAAGCACTACTGAAGCTGGATGTTGAGAGAGAGAATAGCATATGTGAAATATGAAAATTTTGGTACCTAGAGGCAAGGTCAAACTGTCTATAATGTCTCTAACCATAAGAAGTTCTCAGCTTGCGGTCTCTGAGCAGTGAAATCTTCTGTGTCATATTTCTTTCCAGATCCCATATTTCTCGCTTTGTCTGCAAGATAACCTCTGGTTATTGTGGTATGTGGTTTTGAGATGAGCACTGTCAACAATATGCACTGGCTGTAAGTATCTGTGCTGTTTGCCTCAATTCACTACAAACTGCTCTCTTCAGGCTCTGAATTCAAACTCTGCTGTTGATTATCTCATGTAATATGTAGACTATTTTACTGAAAAAAAAGAGTACCCAGCTCAACAAAGCAAAGATCTAATCAACTGCCAGTCTTGCAGTTATAAAAGTAGGTGGTTTTCCTTCATTCATGCATACGTTGGAATTTATACGGTTGTTACATTTCACATTACTATCTGAATTTCACATTACTATTTTGAATTTTGATTCATTTTAATCATAATGAAGGGTTATTAAGTACATAATGTAAACAAAAGAAAACCACTTGAAAACTAAAAACATTTTTGCAAGTGAAATGTGACAGCATTCTCTAAAACCTTAGAATCTGGCCAATGAAGGCAACTATTTGTGACAGGACTTGATCCTGTCCCTTCTTAGTCTACTATTTTCTTTTCAGGTCTCAGTATTTAATAAGAGTTGTGGGTTAACACTGGTAGGCAGCTCAGCCCTACACTCATTCTGCCACAGTGGGATGAGGGATAAAATTGGGAGTGTAAAAGTGAGAAAACCCATGGGTTAAGATAAAGACACTTTTATAACTAAAGCAAAAGCTCTGTGTGCAAGCAAAAGAAAAAAAGAAAAAAAAAAAAAAAAAAAAAGAAGAATTCGTTGACTACTTCCCATCAGCAGACGGATGTTTAGCCATTTCCAAGAAAGCAGGGTTTCATCACATATGAGAGTTACTTAGGAGGTAACATTTTAACCCTGAAATGTCCCCTCTTCTTCTTTCTTTCCCTGAGCTTTCATTGCTCAGCACAACGTCAAATGGTATAGGGTATCCCTTTGGCCAGCTGAGGTCAACTGTCCCGGCTTTGTTCCCTTCCAGCTTCTTGGGTACCTCAGTCTACTCACTGGTAGAGTGGTGTGAGAAAAACAGAAAAGAAGCGGCTTGACACTGTGTAAGCACTATTCAGCAACAGCTAAATCATGGATGTGTTATCAACACTGTTTTCATCACAAATCCAAAACATAGCACCGTATGAGCTATGGAAGAAAATTAACTCTATCCCAGCCAAAGTCAGTAGAATCTCCACTCCTTATTCTATACAATTTATGTCATGCCCAATACATTCTCATTAGATACCTCCTCCTTTCCCATCCTTTGATATATACACAGATATCATTCCCTTAGTCTATGGACTACTCCTGTAAAATGTCCATAAAATGTCCATAAAACACCCATTGAGTTAATTTAGTCCATGATTTCAGTTCTGGTGGTCACTTAGGACAGGAGAGGTGGTGTGTTGCATGGAGTTAGTGGGCATCAAAGCTGGCTCAGGTCAGGTCACAGCTGCGCTTGCACTGCTACTTGTAAGACTCATCCTCCATTGACTTGTGAGTTTCCTGCTATAGTACTTCCTATAACATGCAACTCAGATCAAGGGTTACAAGAGCTTAAAGGTATTTAAGGTAAGGCAAAAGGTAAAGTGCACATTTAAATATTTTTATATTCCTTTCTAAGAACTGTACTTCTGCTGCTGTTCCATAAAGAAATTTATTTGACATTTTTTGGATAAAACAAAAACTTGGCATCCCATTATACACATATATAGAAACCTCCTCAGTTTTGACTAGAGAAATTGTCAGGTAGTCCATTGGAAAAAAAAAACCTGATTCTCAGGGTAAAAAGAAGCATCACAGAAATTAATTCAACTTTATTTACCTGTATCAGATGAGAATTTGCCCCACAAAATAATTCAAGTGACAAAAATCAGACAGAAAAACTATTAAAAATAAGAGCAGAGATTCAAGCAAATGCAAGTCTAACTCAGACCCAAAACCTCAGACAATACACAAAACCAGAGTAATCTCATTTACCTTTGTGGAGTTTTGTCTTGCCTTTCTAGTTGCAATATGGTCCTGGACCAATCATCAGGACTACTAAAAATATGAAAACTTAAGGAAAAAATTATAACATCTCCATAGCTTTGGTTTAACAGATTGGTGGGAATACACTTTAAATGTGATTCTAGAACTTATTTATCCTAGCAAGAAAGAGAAACAACAACTTGTCTTATTTAATAAAACTGTCCAAGATGCAGCTTTTCAGATCTCAGTAGAAAATGGTTATTCCAAACTATTTATCATCCAAGGAGTCTATCAAGCAATCATGCACCCTTAAAACTCATTAGATTTTTTTGAAATATAGCGTCTTACCTAGTACAGAAAAAATTCTGTGCATACCTTAGTCTAATCAGCTCTATGCCAACTGCTACCTATGGGCTACCTGTATTTGTAAACAGGTGTTATGGGCTGATGCTGACTGGACACCATGTGCTGACTAAAGCTGCTCTATCACTCCCTTCAACTGAAGAGGGGACAAAAAATACAAACAAAGAGGGGACAAAAAAATGAAAGGCTTGTAGGTCAACATAAGGACAGGGAGAGACCACACACCAATTGCCATCATGGGCAAAACAGACTCTACTCAGAGTAATCAATTTATTGCCAATGAAATCAGTGTAGGATAAGAAGAAATAAACCTACATCTTAAAAACAGCTTCCCCCACCCCTGCCTTCTTCCTGGGCTTAGCTTCACTCCTGACTTCTCTCCTTCGGGGAACTGGGGCTGTGATCCCTTCATCACACGTCTCCTCACACTGCTTCCCTGCTCCAGGCAGGGTCCCTCCCGCAGGGCACAGTCCTCCCTGACCTTCAGTGAAGGACTACTGCCATTCTCAGTCTGCCTCAAAGCACAGCGCGGCGCACCCCGCGCAGGCAGGGCAGTGCTTTTCTCTGTCCACAGCCTGGCCCAGCGGTCACATGGACTAAGGAGCAAAGCACCTGCACACTGAAAGCAAGGCCAATCGAAGGTGAGTCTGGCAGAGCTCTGGAGGCACCCCCAGCTCATTTCGGAGAACTTTCCACAAGGCTTAATGCACATGCGCATCAGTACTCAAAGGCTGGCCTCGAGGGAGGCTCTGGGCAGAGACCGAAGATATAAACGTGTGGCCCACAGAGGCCTGAGGCCAGAGCGCAGGAGTCTGCAGGATCCAGGCTATGTGGGATCCACAGTTGGTGAATACTTTCTAATTTTCGTCTCTGTTTTCTCCTACATTTCAAGTTCACAGATCCCTATGTCTGAAGTTTGAGAATTCAAGTTTACTTTGTTTTCCTATGCGATGTGTTAAGAATTCAAGTTTACAAAATCTCTTTTCTTTTGCCACATGCCAGTGGCAGTAAGTGAATCCACCAGCAGAAGTTGCTGTTTTACACCAAATCTCTGTGTGTACTTATTCCTAGTTACCATGCAGAGAATCAAAAACAACCTTTCCCTCTTCCCACCAACTGGGATGGGAGAATTTCTCGAGCATAAGGCCTTCCCACAGGCTGCAGGTCTTCATGAACTGCTGCTGCCTGGGTCCCCTGCGGGGTCACCAGCCAGCAAACCTGCTCGAGCCTGGCTCCTTTCTCTACAGGGCCACTGATGCTACCAGGGGTTTACTGCAGTGTGGGTTTCTCACGGGGTCACAACCTCCTTTGGGCACCCACCTGCTCTGGTGTGGGGTCTTCCACATGCTCCAGGTGGGGATCTGCTCCACCATTAACCTCCCTGGGCCGAGGGGCACAGCCTGCCTCACCGTGGGCTTCACCATGGGCTGCAGAAGAATCTCTGCTCTGGTGCCTGGAGCCCCCCTGCCCCTCCTGCGCTGGCCTGGGTGCCTGCAGGGCTGTTTGTCTCATATATTCTCACTCCCCTCTCCTGGATGCCTGGATGCTGTTGCACAGCAGATTCTTTTCCTCCTTAAACACATTATTGTGGAGCCACTACCACCGTCGCTGATGAGCTCGGCCTTGGCCAGCGACAGGGCCTGCCTTGGAGCCGGCTGGCATTGGTTCTATCGGACATAGAGGAAGCTTCTAGCAGCTTCTCACAGGAGCCACCCCTGTGGTCCCTGCACTACCAAAACCTGGCCACCCAAACCCAGCACAACAGGAAAGTTTAGTGGCCAAGTTCCCAGACAAGCTTGATCTGACAGACATCTTAACCGCATGAGTGGACTCCTGCCAGTAAGTGGTCACGATTAATATATTAAAAAAAACATCAAGTGACCTCATTCCCCCAAAACGCACCCCAAAAAAGTAGAGAAAGCTGAGAACTTACTTTTATGCAATAAAATGTATAGTGTGTGATGGGGAGAAGGAAACCTCAGTTTTATTGTATCTGCTCACCCAGGGTAAATTTTTTTAAGCAAAAAAGATTATGGTAAACTTCTATTTGATGCCCATCACAGCTCACTGAGGAAGACCTAGGACACCCTGAGTCCAAAGCATCTTCTTAGCCATGAGTCAGAAATGCCGGAAACACATCGTGTTAATTTACCTCGAACATTAATAGCTTTATTAACATACCAAGATGAGTAATTGCTGATTGAATTTTGACTTGATAGGGATCCAAGTCCTGCTTCGGACTGTAGGACTTGGGTTCAGAGGCTGACAGATGGTCACGGATTGTTGTTCCTAATTAGAGAAAACTATATGCAGAAATCATGTCTGGATAGTTGTTCGTGGGACATATGGCAGAATGCTAATTAACATGTACTTCACACTTACACATATATTTGACAGAGAACAGTTTTTTACAGGCAGTGTAACACAGCAGTGGAATAAGGACCAATGTGATTAAATTTTTTAAAGTTTTCCAAAACAGATTTGTTTCTGTGTTTTGATCACCTGGATTTATTTATGTAAACTGTTATTATTTGCAGACAAAACCAGGTAGGATTTCAGACTGCATGAGGCAAACCGGTTTCAGAGAAAATAGTCCTTTTGAAGTTCTTAAAAAGCCTGCTACCTTCACACAGCCCTGTGGCATTAAATGCCTGTTTGTGAAAACTTTTTAGTGAGAAATAGTCCTTCTGAATAGTGGCCTGTGCATACAGTTATCCAGCATAAAACGTTCATGATGATAGAAAAAGGTAATTGTAGAAAATTGAGACCTCTTTAAAATGCAGTCTTTATAAATCCATGATCAGTTGTGAACCAAGCCTTCATCACCTCAGACATAGTACCTGCCAGAAAGGGAAAGGAAGCTGTAGGTATGTTGTATTCAAACACATTGTGAGGGAGAAACGCTGGCTTTTATGACTTGTCTGCTTGACTTTTTTTTTTTTTTTCTTTTTTAATAGCAACAACAAATCTTACAGCAAATAAGAAAATCAGGACTATATGTCTATAAAGGAAAACAAACCTGATGATGTACCAACATGTTTCCAAATAAATCAAAAAATAGTAGTGGTTTAAAGTGTATATTGAAAATACATGATTGGAGACAGAAGCCTAGCTATGTGACACTCTCACTTGTAAAAAATACAATGGTACAGCTAAAAAGGAGAAATTTAAAACATTTATTGGAGAGGGAATCCAATAGTTTATAGAAGATAGAGTTTAAATAAATTAAACAGATTAAGAGAAAATAGAACTATTGTTGTTTTTAAAACATAAAATAGAATAACATATATTTTTTCACTCCTGGCTTTCACAGGTAGCTCAATGTTTTATGCAGGACTGTAAATGCAAAGCATATTTATCTTTTAAAACACTTGTGTTAGGGCCAATCCATTCAAACGAAATTTTCAGTAATTTCTGATACCAAATGCTAGGAAACAAAGGAGCTAAAATAGAGAAAGGCAGACCATGAAATACAATTTTGCATAAGTATAGTAATATTTTTGCATAAGATACTAAGACTTTTGCATATGAAGAAATCTGAGTTTTAAACTAGACAAAAGAAGCTTCTTTGTTAGTGTTTTGAACATTATTTGTGAAGCGAATATACATACTAAGTTGCCATGCTTTTAGATTTAAAATGTTTTACTTTTTGTAGTGAAAAAAAAAGTAATATAATTAACATCACACTAAACCATTACATTTTAAATGCATATTGTTTGTTCAGAATAAATTAATTTAAAATTAAGTAAAGTGCTACCAAAAGAAAACAAACATCTGCATTTAAAAAAAAAATAATTCTTTGTTAAAGTATACTTGGAATCATTAGAAAACCTAAGACTAGAAGAAGTTTCTGGGTAACTGATTGCAGACATGTCTTTAGTGCATACTTTCTTGTCATCTAAATTTAGGAACTTACTATGTTATTTTTTAGATCCAAGTACTTATTTATAGCAGCATTACTTACGTAGAAACTCATTCTTTTAGGGGATGAATGCTTTTAATTGTCTTACAAAGCTGCTCATAATCACCTTACACCCATGTATTAAGGAATGAACTTTATATTTAAATGCAAAGTACGTCTCCCTATGGACTGTTACTATAGATGCTATAATACTACAGTAGACCCAATTGTGCAATATAGCTGTAAAACTAGTTAGTGTATATTGTCACTAGGATTTCTGGAGACACTCTATAAAATAATAACGAGAAAAATTGTATCTTTGGAGTTCACTAGGATGGTTCAGATATATAAAGGAGGAGACTATTCTCTGCTGAATACCTGTCTGATTTATCGATTCTGAAGGAACAAAGTATCCATAAACTCAAGTTGAATGATAATTTAAGCCTTTAATAAATTTGTGTTTACTGAATTGACAGAAAGCAAGTAAAGCATATTGGTAATTATGTTCATGAAGGCTTTAAAATAAATTTGTTTACCATCCCATCCTGTAACAATTCTGCAGAATTATAGTGAATTCGTATGTCTAAAAATCTACAGGAATTTTCAGTTGGAGCTCAACACCCTTAATAACCTTTCTTTTACAGTTCTGTTTAGCATGATTATTTCAAAATACGCTGAAACCTGAATGGGTTTTCTATAAGGATTCAGGTAATACATATTATATTTCAAAAGCCCTGTATGTTGACTATTATGTTAAATTTCTTTGTGAAAATAAATTATTATTAATTCAAGAGTGTATGTTGTATCAGTAGAGTAGATCAGAAAAGTTAGCTTCAATGTTTACACAGTTGTGTTACTTTACATGTTGCCTTTCCTGAGAATGAAGAAAAGCCAAATAGAAGTGATTCTATTATTTAAATCAGGGTAGGCTTTAGCTGTGTTCTTAGTAGCTAGTTCAGTGAAAATGTCATTTCAATGCTCAATAGAGGTGAAGACAACAGATTCACTATTAGAAAATAACAACCGTATAACCGTGCCACTACTTACATCTTGAATACCTTCTACAGTTCTGATCTCCCAAAAGGTATTCTCCCCAAGAACTGGGAGAAGAGAAGGTGTCAAATGCACAACCAAACAAATGAGGACCATTTAGCCTGAAAAGTAAACAGCTGGGGATGAATAAGAAAAAAGGTGTAAAATCACAAATAACATGGAAGAAACAAAAGGGGAATGATTGTTCATGATTTCTTCCAGTGATATTAAAATGAATATTTCATGTTTTGTTAAGTAAAAAAGCTGTATTTTGTTTCTCTTACATATTGTCTTCCACCATTTCTTCAGCCTCCCGAACAAAAGAAAGTATTCAAAGATGTTCATATATACCTATTAATATCTACTGTGACTTCGTAACTGTAAAGAGAAATGAAATAAGAACTGTTCAGTTTTCTGCTAGAAGTCTATCTTGGATCGTAAGTACTAGTAGAAAGATGGAATGGGGAAAAAAAAGAAATATAAACTTTTCTTATCAGGATCCAAAATGTTTCCATGCAGTGCCTCCAAAACAGGAAATCTACTGGCCATTAGTTTCCAAATCATTTCTTTTATTCTGCGACCACATCTATGGCAAACACAAAATGTGGGCAGCATCATGGATGAGAAAATGCTGTTTGCTGAGTTAATTGTTTTAAAAATATTAAAAAAATAAAAATAATAATAAAAAAGGAGGGGGAAAAAAAAGAAAGAAAAAAGGAAAAAGTTTGAATATCCACCAGAAAATCCGGCCTAGTGGTTTTACCTCTTCTGACCTGTTCTGTAATCTAGACATCTGTTCTTACTGTTAGAGGATGTATTGGTGGTATCTCTCTAATGATATCTTCACTATATTCACTAAACCATCAAATAAGTCTTGCTCAGAACTGTGTCATAGCCAATAGTGGGTGCTGGAGGATGGGATGCTTTTGTCTCATACTATTCTGATCCTCATGCTCACACTTACCTGAACACTATGGTGTTATTAACACATGAGATAGGCAACAACTCACTGATTGACTGCATGGGCTAAGCTGAGCAGAAATTTGAAGATGCCTCAGGGAACTAGGATACTAAATATCAAAACAATATTTGCAGACAGGTTTTGACATGGCAGAAGAGAGTGATAAAAAGAGTGCTGAAAAGGAGAAGAAAAAAGAATCAAGGAATAAAAATGAAATTATTTAGTAAACATGTTAGATAACATGAAGAATATTTTTTGTGGCTTCATACTCTGCAAATTAAGTGATTATAAGAATGTGTTTTTCTTTAAACCCTCAGAAGATTATATTGGCACAGCTTTAATGCATACATTTGAAGGCTTTCCATTATGGATTACAGGGAGAGCTGGGTAACATGGCAAACCTGAAAAATGGACATGATGAAAAAAGTTTTTCTTAACTGTGATAAAATCAGTCGTCTTTACATGAAAGTAACTGTGACACTGCCAATTACATGGTGTTCAGCCTGTGAGCAGCTACTGCTATATAAGCTCAACAAATTTACATTTTTTAAAGTTGTGGCAAGTCACAATGTAATTTAATTAATAAAAATAAAGAAATAATTAAACATTATTGTAGTAGGATTTAACATGTGATTTTAAGAAGTAAATAAAGTATTTTCTGTACCTCATTTAGATGTATTTTAAATATTAGTAACACTTTTTTAAATGATGCTGGTGTACATACAGCACTATGTTAGATCTTCATCATTATTCTCCTGTGTATAGATCATAAGGCAACATACAAGATTAAGATAAGTGTGCAGTGCAGTTTGCCTAATTGGTTGCTGCAAGATCCATTGTATCTGGCATACAATTACCAAAAAATGCATTCCATTTCACAGCCCCCTGTCTCTACACAGATCATTCTGAAGCTTTAAATTAAAAAAGTAGTGAAACCTCTTATTAAATCTTACCAAAATCCAGTTAAGCTAATTAAACAGATGCCAAAATGTTTTGGTGGGTAAGAAGTTATTGGTGAGTTGGAAGTTTATATCAATGGCAGAACAATTTCTAGATACTTAATATCTGGTTGTCTCCTGGGCACACACAGCAGATTTACACAGAAATGTGAGTTCTGTTGTGTAAAAATCCTATCTTCTCTAATAATTCTTCATTTATGGCATTATTTCCACAAGTAGAATAAAGATCAGAAAACATCAAGCAATATATGATTAAATGGTGTAAAGAGCATCACAAAGAAAGATTGATTTCTGTCTTTATGGTAAAAATAAACTTTTGATCTCAGAAAGAATGAGATATTACAATAGCTCCGTTTCAAAAAGGCAGGATATCTCTCTACCTACAGACTTCATTCCTACAAAGTAGGAATATCTATATGTCATATTGGTGGATAAGAGCTATATTTAAGTTTATATGGGGAAAAAAAATCTTACTACTTCAAAGGCATGCTTCAGCTCATAAATTCATAACTATTACTAGTATAACCCTGGAAAGAAAGATTAATGCAGTAAAGAAATAGTGTCCTTTTCTCTGCCACCAACATTTTTTTAATCCACAAAGGTATAGTAAAATATTATTTTATTGGCAGATTTTGAAGACTTCTATTATCCAATTAACTTTTCCTTTCTATGATAGATAATCATTAATTGGTACAAGTTTCAAGCTCTTGTTTCCTCATCAAAAATGCCCTTAAGTGCTGTCATAGTTAAGTAGAATCCTGTGATTTCAGATGTCACTAGAAGTCAACCCATTACCCTGGAAAAGGAAAACTTGAAAAGCATATTCTTAAGTCCTTTCTCAAGGTAAACCTGCACATTCTAGCTGAATTTGAGTATTTGACAGGACAAATATATAATGTGGTATATTAATGTAAATAATTTCTGGAATTCCATTCCTTTGCACACAAATCACATAGGGCAAACTCCTAAATATTGTTGTTTGAAGACTTAGAATGATAGATGTTTGCACTGATTGAAAGATTTAATCATTGCTAGCTGTCATATCTTAAAAGCTATGGAATTATACATTACTGGTTTTTGCTTTTATGACTTTCCTTTTTAAAGAAAAAAACAGAGTATATTAAATGCAAAGGAAATTTCCCAAGGCAGCAGAACTGTTTCCAGGGTTTGCATACTAAAGGACAACAATTAGTCTTCAGATGAATGCTTGTGAGGCTTATAATAAAGCATAAGGGCAAGTTCTGATTCTTCATTATAAATGTTGAAGGGATACATTTCTATACATTTATAGAGAATATAAATATAGATGTTTTTATATATATAGAAACAGCCATAGATTTGTCTAGAGACACTCATCCATCTGGGTTTAATTGTACTAATATGCTTCTCTTGTCTCTCTCCTTTCCCTTTCCATCTTATTTTTCAGTCTATGTAAATCCTTCTGTTCTGCTGGCCCACTTCCACTTCCACAGTAACTGAAAATAGAGAAAATAGGAAGTCAGTCTGCTTTACGTGTGTTGAAATGAAAAGGTGAAATTTCTTTCCTTAAGGTGTCCCAGGCCTTGTGAGATTTTAGGATTCTGATCAAGAATATAAAGGTATTGAGGCACGGGTAATTGCATCAACTAAAACTGTTAAGTATGCTAAAGTACAGAATGAAAAAGTCAGATGCATGTTCATAAGAATATAACTGAAAAACGTATTTTAATGAAAAAAGGCATCTAGAGTTAGATTTTTTCTCCATTTGTATCAAATAGTGAAAATTATATTATAGTTATATTCTAGTATGGAACCACCACGTGCCATGGAGTTGGGGTAGGGTGGCTGCAAGAACAGAATCACAGCATTCAGTGACATATGTATAATATAAACCTTGGTGCAACACACACACTGTATACACCACACATCAGTCAAGGTCCCTGCCCTTCCAGTCCGGTTTATATCGGCACCATTGACTCAGTCTAGCAGGATACTCACTCTGCCAGGTGGGTATGTTCTTGACCTGACTGGCACACTGCTTTCTACTTGTAGCAGTTTCACCTCATCTCAGCCTTCTATGCTGTCTGACAACCATATATGTATGCAGCTCACAAAGTAGCTATTGTTTTAAACACATACTGTTTCCTAAATTAGTCAGTTTAAACCTTGAAGGCTTTACTAAACATGTAGCTGTGGGTCTACCTCTTTGGCCAGTCAGTGGTTACTAAAGCATTTTCTATTGTGTTCTGATTTCCTGCCCCAAATATGAGATATTAGTGTGACTTTAGAAAGAATTATATAACAAAATTAATGTATAGCTCTGTTTTCCAGCCAGGAAGATGTTCTCACTTTGAGCAGTCTTTTTTGGACAGGCTTCGTGCTGTGACCTTTTGCCAGTCATCTTCCTCATGCTTCCAATAGGTCCACTTAAGCGCTCACTTTCAGAATATCTTATTTGCATGTCTCTCTAGAAAGAAGGGGGAAATGGAATGCAGTGACATTAAATAGCATTAACATACGTCATACACTCTTTCTGTAGCTGGACTTCGGTTTAGCGGGCTCCCTAATGATAGCTGCAGGAAAGATTTGTCTTACTTTCCTACTAAGGGCATAATGGTGTGTATGCTCTGGCGTTCTGAGTTCCAGCATTCAAGTGAGGCATTTATCAGAGTATGTGTAGGTTATGTTCAGTTATTTTCTGTGAAAACCGTAACGGGAGGAAAGCAAAGAAGGGAGTTACCATATTTGCAGTTCTGTGCTTGTGTGGATGACGCTTCTAGGTACCACACCCAGACACAGACAGAAAGAAACCCTGAAGGGAAGTGTGTGAAAAATTTTGCAGAACACTGTATGAAGAAAAACAGTCTTAGGTTTGTGAGAAAGGATGCTGCCTGCTCTTATTTTAAACACTTTATATTCACTTGTATTAAATAAACAATTAACTTAAAGGAATAAAGAAAAAAGAACCTTAAAAAAGTCTCTTATATAAACTTTTTATCCTCAAAAATAAATTACCAAACTTTTCACTAAGATTGATGTACCTCCATTTTAAAAATAACAATCAACAATGAATGAAGAACTTACACTGGCATCTTGGAAAAATACTTGTCAAGTCCCAGAATTTAAAAAAGTCATTTTATATTATCCAAGAGGAGATTGTTTCTCTCAAGGTTTAAACCAGAAAAAGTTGTATAAACAAGTTATATAACACCAGGCATGAACTTAAGCAATTGTATACCATCGAGTCCTTGGTATGCTTCATTTGTAACAGCATCATTATATAATATTACAAATTTTTAGCATATGTTTTCTCACATTTTACTGACCTACAAAACCTGTAATATAGCGTAATTGTCAAGATAAAACTGACAGAATTTGAAGCTACATGAAATAGCAGTGCAGTAGCATCCATGCACATGAATATTTATGTGTGTAATTAGAAGTATTACTTACTTTTTAAGGACTGAAAATTGTGTTAAGCCTTCTCAAAACAGTCACACAGGATTTGACAATGGTGGTGATTTTCTAGAATAAGGAAGACATGATCTGAAATGCGTTTTAATTCAGGTAGTGTATTTCTGGCATGGAGATGGGTTGTTGGTGTTTACACAATCAATGGCTACCACTGCTGGTATATTCACAAGAGCAACAGGAAATACAGGTCAAGCTGTTATCCTTTCACTGCAGTTCTCTAGTCAGGATGAGTAACATTGCAACTTCGGTTGTCATGCTTTAGACCATAATAGCAAATAACTTTTCTGGCCTTAATAAACTTGTAACATGCCATGGATACCTCACTCTGTATTATTCATTGTCTTCATTAGAAACATCACACTGATGCCATTGTTATATTCTTTACAAAACATGGCCTAAGATCTACCTTGAAAAACCTTAAAGTCAGATAAACTGTTATTAAAAAACCCCTTACAACCCAACATTAAAAATGCAAGGTTTGTTGTTATCCTGAATGAGTCAAACACCATATTTATTTTTAATTTTTGTAACAGTGTTTAGCTTAAGAAAACACTATTCCATAGGGTTTGGATGGTTTTTTTTTAGGTGAAATACAGTATGCTTTTATTATATTCTTCAACAATTGGCATCTTTTTGATCTAACAGAAATGTATTAAATGCATCATGAACTCCTGGTATTTCAGAAACAGGGCTTCAAGCTTTGGTAACTGAAGAGTCAAATCTCTTCCAATAGAGTCCATAGCTGCAGCTGCATCTTTGTTAAAGTTGTCTTAAATTAGATATAAGGAAGAATTTTTTTAGAATGAGAGTGGTGAAAACACTGGAACAGGTTGCCCAGAGCCATGGTAGATGCCTCATCCCTGGAAATATTCAAGGTCAGGTTGGATGGGGCTCTGAGCAACCTGATCTAGTGGAAGGTGTCCCTGCCCATGGCAGGGGGGTTGGACTAGATCCCTTCCAACCCAAACCATTCTATGATTTTATAGTTATCTAGTATTTCTGTGTACTTTATTTATTTTACTTGATTCCATTTTCATTTACATTTGTCCCATCAATAGCGCTCATTTCCCCTCAGCAATAAGCCTAGACCCAAGAAATACTTATCCAATGATCAGTCCAAGTACTTAGCAGAACACAGAGTTCTGTGTTTCCTCCTACTTTCCTGTTTCTAAGCACAGGCCATATAAAATACAGCTCTCATCATCCAATTGGTCACATTCCTCTAGTGGATCTCTTTTACTCCACTACTTTGCTCTGCAGGTTTCTTCTGTGTGATGTCACTTGTCACCAAGACCAGTAAAACAGTGCATAAGTTATTTTTCCTAGGGACTGATAACTAAAATGTTTTAATTGATTGGCTAGTGTTCGGTACAGTACATACCTCTGGTGGATTATGTTCTGTAAAAGAGTGGGATCTGTGTGTATCAGTAAGCTCACAATATGTGGAAAAGCAGAATGGGATCCAAACTTCAGAGGTCAAAAAAATGAGGAAATTTTCATAAGGACCCAGAAGAGACTTCAGTGTTCATTCGAAACTGGGAAACCTTTGAAAGCTTTTGAACAAGGAAAAAAATAATGGCCTATAGCCCTGCAAGGACCCTGTAGGAAGAAAATAATCCTTTAATGTTTTACTGAGTGATACAGAATGTGTGCGGGCAGATCTAAGTCTTCTGTTTTTGAACAATCTTATTTTAGTTTCTGTTCTAATGGAGACCAAAAAAAAGGTTTTATGTCTACCTGAAAGAAGAGTGGGGAAATTCATTGGTCAAAACATATTTTTTTTATTATTTTTTTTTGTTTTGTTTAAGCAAACAGGTTTCTATGAGTCAAAACTCATTACTGGAAGACTTCTAGTTGGTAAGTGTGTATTATGATGCTTAAAGCTATATGCTGAAGCCAGTTTAAGTTTTTGCCAGCCAAATGATCTCTGCACTGTGCTACTTACTCTGGTGTAAAGTTAGAAATAGCTGTATTTTCAGTGATTGGTCAGAAAGACACTCAAGTAAGGATAAGATAACCTTATTAATGAGCTAAAAAAACAACTATTCCAGGTGCAGGGGAAATAATAAAAATCCCTTGTTACATCTGTGTTTCTGGAACAGTTGTTTTCAGAGTAGTGGATCAGGAGAAATAGTCACTATATACATTAAACAGTATTTTTTTTCTGAGCATCCTTTTTTTTTCTATTTCAAGCTCTATACCAATTAAAAAATCTGGAGGTGTAGCCAGGGATGCAGTTACATCTTTGCAGCAAAATGAAATAAAAGTTAAACAGTAAGCAATAGGTGCTGTCATCCACCTCTCAGCAGAAATCTGGAAAAATACACAAACAAATTATTTGTCACTGCCATTTTTCAAGCTGTTTTGCAGTGGATAATACACAGTGAAAATGAAAAGAAATTATTCCCTTCTGTGATCCCCATAGCAGATATTTTGTCGATCCTAGTACCAGTCAGACAAAAAAGATGTTTGATCTTACATGAGCATGTGCCCAAAGGCCTTCTAATCTGTCGTAGTCATTAATGGCAGTGGCATTTTCACTGATCTGCTAGAATCCTTTAACTGTTTCTAGACAATGCTTTGTGACATATCCTTCCTTCCAATTAAATCTGGTGACCAATTTGTTGAGTGAATATTGTCAGTAACAAAGCGAGAAAGTGTTACCTGTTTTACAGGTCATAATGATGGCCACATGACAATTAGCAAAATATTGGGTAGAATATTTTGTAATTTAGCTTCTGACTGAACTTTTTATTCTAAGACCCAGTGATGGTAGTTTATTATGGCATGAAATATATCAGCAGACCTAGAGACTATATATTGCATTTGATACTTGCAAAGACTTACAAAAATGAATACATAACAGAAATATAATTTTGTACTTCTGACTCTTCTAAATGTTTTAATGGCAGGCATGTTCATTTAGCAGTCAGTGATTTTTTTCCTGCACCCTGTGTACAAAGCTAGAAAGAAATCGTGTATCATGTAGGATGTTTATATTGACAGAAAATCTCTAGAATATGGAAACTAGGCATTGTTACTGTTTGTTAAATGGCCAAAATTCACTAAAACTAAACACTGAGGAAGAGGTATTTGCCTATCTTTATTGTACAAGCTCTGAGGCTTTCAGGAAGAAAAACCTCAGGTGTATTCTATCTTCTTGTAGATTTGTGTGACAATCTCTACAGTGTAAACAGACTAAGCACAGAATGACACACTTCGACCACTATCGTCAGCAACTTCACATGCTGTGCAGGCAAGGCTTTTCAAAAGTTCTGTGTTAGTCATTATGGAGACAGATGGGATTCACAGGCAGCCTGCACTCAGATAACCTTACAACAATGGCTCTGAGAGTCATGAACTTACTGAGTTTGTACAGCAATTGAACTGGACATACAGCCATCATCTAGTATCATTCTAAGCCAAACTGTACAGAAATTTAAGCTATTTTTATTTGCAAAGCTACCTATAACTTCTTGATGATTCTGGAGATTGCAGTTCTCCATGTTTTAAGTTTTTGTACCAGAATGCTATACTAGAACAGAGAGAGACAAATAAACCATTGCCTTCCACCACTACATAGTAAGCAGGGAAATGAGCCATACATAAGCTTTTATAGGTTTGTTTCCCCTTACATTTTCATTACCATTGCAGGTATGTAGAGACAGGTACTATGAGGGGAGTAAAGGTCCTTTCTATCTAATCACCATTTTCACAGCTATGGATGAGCTTTCTGTTTTTATCAGTTAGTATTTTCAGATCACCTTGCCCCACAATGTCAAAGTCAGAACTGAAACTGAAAAAATAAGATCCCCAAAGCCAGACTGTAAATCTAAGCAGAAGAATACCTGTTTTATTGAAAGCCAGCATTGTAAGCTCTGTTCTCTCCTCATGTGTGCCAAATTCAACAGAATGAGAGCCAGATAGTAGACAATAATGAGTGGCAGACCTGTACAGAAAAACCAAGGAAGTTTATTGAGAAAAGTAAGGAAAGCATAAAAGTTGTAAATGTGAGAAGAAAACAGAGACTTGTTTTCAAGTGTCAGTGTATCGTACTAAGCTTCTGTATTATCCTGTGTGCTCAGGAGAGTGGGAAGATTATGGCCTAGGTAAACATCTACTTCTAGCCAGTCATTTGTTGGTGTCCCATAGAAATCTCCTCTAATGAATCCTCCTTTCTTCCTGATGGCTCTGCACAAGTGCAAGTGTCTACAAGGTGCAGTGCAGTAGAAGGTGAAACTTGTAGTACAGGCATTTTTATCTGCATTTCTCTTCCTCCAATTAATAATGATTTAGGGAAAGCTGTGATAAAGCTCTTTACTTACTAATTCCTCATTAAAGACTGTGTCATGGTATTCTATCTCATATTAAGGGTCTGCTTCATGTTGAGTACTATGAAGGCTGTCAGATTTAAAATTTGAAAATAAATTTGAAAACGTACCATGTGAAAATCATGGTACAACTGCCATCATTTCTGAGGCCTCTGTTTCCCTGCTAGCTTTAGGCATTTGACACATCAGGATCACAGACAGAAAGCAATTTGAAAGAAAATAACCAAAGAAAGAAAAAACCACAAACAAACAAACAAAAGCCCCAAAGCAAACAAGCAAACAAATAATAATAATAAAAAAAGTAGGCAAAGCCAGGCCTGGGCATGTGGCTTGCTAAGTAATCAGTAGAAAAAACAGTCTAGCCAATCTTATCACAATGACAAGGAAGAAGGCAAAAGGGATTTTGTTGTCCCAGTTATATTGAAATTAGACTATCAATTCTAGTGATGGGAGGTCTACCCAGCCTACACTGTTTAAGTGTCTGTCAAGCATAGTATGAAATACATACATGCACCACTCAATGATCCTGCTGGAGCTTCTGAACATCTTCTCAGCATGACATGAAACTGCTGCTATGCTCTGTTAATCTAAATCTGTGTAAAGTATGAGAAAAGTAATGCTCCATATCCTGCAGTAATAGACATGATCTGAATGTTGCATTCAACTCATTGTATAAAATATTTAAATATTATCTTGGGCATTTCCCAAGTCATAGGAAAGATGATGAAAAAGAGGATCTGCATGGGGTTTTTTATATCCACTTAATGTAGAAATGGAAAAGAGCAGTCTGACAGCTATCCTTCGTAAAATTACTAGAATAGTGTTCTAGATTGTTTATATTAGTTAGCAAACTTCTCTGAATTGAGTCTTTCACTTAATCAGTATGCAGAAGCAACATAGCACATTGGTGTGTCTATGCCAGGAGTGACTTCTAGCAGCCATTGCATTATAAATCATTAATAAGCACTAAATTTATAATGACCCTTACATTAAACTCACTGAATAGATTATAGTACATTTAATGGCTCATGCCCATTTTTTCCCCCTTTTTTATCGATTAATGATGCTTATAGTTGGAGATTTGTTATATCCACAATTTTCTTTGGAAGTGGATTGTGTTGCTTTTCACCTTGTTGTATATTCATAGCTTTGAGTAGTAGCTTTCTTAGGTTTTCTTTTTAAAGGATAAAAGCTCACCCTCCCCGTCATTATTTCTCCTTTGATTTCTGTTGAAAAAAATGCTTTCACTCTCCTGCCCTTGTCTGAACATAAAGACAACAAAGAACAAGACGAAAATACAGCAGCTCCCTTCCCCCAATATTAGCCTTCCTTTCCTTCAGTAAACCTTAGTCCTTTGAACTATCATTAAAAGGAATTTGTTTTTCTTTCTCTTAAAGTCTTCCTTATTAAGGGAGAGTTCTGCAGATCACACAGCTATGTCAGTTGCAGAATATATGTTGCAGTAAGTAGAATTAACCTCTTGACCTTCAGCTCTCCCCTCCTGTGATGTGCAAGATATTTCTCTAACCATGAAGCAGTTTTTGCAGACAAAGGATGGCTTTTTGACATTATTTCTCATTGAAAATCTAGCAAGAATTCTACAGATTTCAAGTTAATACACTTTTCAGTCCTAAGGTATTTTTGCTGTACTTAGTAAAATTACAGATGTGCATTTCTACTAAATATCTATCTTTTTCAATGGCAAAAATGCATCTGTACTTACTTGACTTGGGAAAATGAAATGGAGTATTTATATTAAAAACAGCTTTATCATACTTTTTCACTAGTTCTTACAAAAGTGTATTTGCAAGAGGCTGCATATTTTTCTGTTGTTTTTTTTTTTTTTAAAAAAAAAAAAGCATACCCGAAAAATTGCAGAGGATAGTTGGAAATGACGCTGTGACTGTCAACAAGAAAAAACCACAATCTGTTTTAAAAAAGAGTAACAGAGAAAAAATTATTTGACTAGCTCTATTAGGAATGGTACTGCAACATTCTGATATCCAGCTGAATGCAATAAAGCTTGGCAGTACTCTGAACCTGACATAATTCAACCAAAATACTTAAGGAGAAGGATTGATTACATTTTCTAGAAATGGAAGCATCAGTGTAGTGAATAACAGAGTCAAAGAAAATATATTTTCCTATTGATAGCATTAGAACCAAGAACGAACATCTTGACATTGTAATTTAAGACCTATACCTACCTTTTACAGCAAAGACAACAGGGGATTAAGGTATGCATGTAATTTGAAAAGTATTTCTCAGCTAAGTGAGAGAGAAAGCAGTAAAAACTGAATAAGCTGAATGACATTTTTCAGGATAAGTTTCTGGCCAATTTAGGGAACAATTAATTTTCTTGAATAATTAAAAAACTATATATAAAATATTAGAAATATTAGGTGCTCTGTAACCACAGGACTGAAAAAATAAAAACTCAGAGACATGGAACTGTGAAGAATTGATTGTTCTGAATTTTAAATCCTCAGTGTGAATGGGATGGTAGCTATTTTAGGGATTTCTCAAATACAGAACCGAAAAGGGACATTTAACTAAAAAAAAATGGGCCTCATCCATCAAAAAGACTTAAGCATCTAAGTGGGATTTGAATACCATGTGAACACCGTGGTCTAAAATTATGATCCTGCAAACACTCTCAGCTGCTTCCTAAACATAAATACTCATAAATGTCGAACTTCTTTAATTGCAAAGTTTCATAAAGACCTGAAATCCTACAGCTATATATTCCAAGAGCTCACCTTTTGGAGAGGACTGACCAATCCTTTGTTCATACCCATCTGTGGATACCACATATCCTTATGCTTAAAGACTCTGAGAATGTTGTTCTATCAAATCTGTTAACAGAAAATTTGTTACTTACTGAGAAGACTGTAGGCCTTACGTAATGGATTTGTGCCTGGCATTTAAAAAAAAAAAATGGAACAAAAGTATAACTGAAAGTGTTCTTTGTGTTCCTTTACTAGTCTGAAGGTGGTTACTTGATGTGTGCTGCCAATTTCAGTGGTAACCTGACCTAGCTTGGGTGCTGCATGGGATGCAGAAAGACCTAATAGGAAGTTCTGTATTCATCACTAGGAGTCTTGCATTTTGTCACTCAGGTTTTATGTTGGATACAGTTTACAGACACAGAAGGAGGAAACAAGAAATTTGCAAAGGTGATAAGATGACATAATGAGATTCATTGTAGGATCTAGGGTCTGTTTTTCATTAAGTTTCAAGTCATACAGTTGCACTCATGTCACAGGAAAGGCAATGGATTATCATATCCATTATATGGATCTAAGTAGTGCACCTAACACATACCTGATTTGCTTTAGTCCAAAAAAAGAGAAGGATCCATAAACTAGGACAATCTCTTGATCTTCAGTATCTTGAAAATATGCCAGGTATGGTTTCTATTCCACATATAACCCAAAGGAATTATGTAGCTTTCTCTGTAGGTTCTGATGTCCTTTCTCTGGAGTGGAGAAGCAAAATGACTTCATTTATTATTCAGATTATTTACATTTTGAATAACTTTTGTGAAGTTAGTTTAGAGGTATTTAAGGCAGTAAAAGCTATAGATTTCAATAAATAGAATTAGTCTTCACTGTCTTTGTTCTTTTCCTAGCACAGAATTTTTCAAGAGAAGATTTTGTTCTAGAACCTAAAATTATATGACTGACTATAAAAAAGGTAGATCTTTGACTTTGAAGTTTACTAGAAGGTGATGGAGGCTTTTGCAGGTAGAGGGTATTGGAACTGGTTTAAATTCTTTAATCAACCTAACTCAGATAGATCTCCCAGAGACTTTTCTGTGTGTTACCCTTTATTCCACTGTCTCATCTGAAGGTGTATGAAGAGATTTATTCAGAACATAACCTGTAGTTTGTTTATAAGAAACTTTTTCAATTTTTCTTATTTTTTAAAGAATACATGTTATTTGATTTACTTAGAAAAGTATTATTGTGTGAAAAACTCTCTCTGACGTTGTTTTGCCCAGGCAGATGGACATATGAATCTCTGGGTGGTTTATATGTTTTATATGTTAGAGTAACACTTACCCTACTTGTGAATGTAACTATACATACAAAAACCCTCAGACTGTGCTGGTACAACAGGACACAATTTGTAAGTCTCTAAAACTATGGCACATGACTTCATTTTGCTTTCTGGCTGTGTAATGACAAACTTTTCTGAAGTGGCATATTTGTGCGTCTTCTAGGATGATACATGTAGTTTAACAATCAAGTTTTCTGGTGCAGTCAAATCCTGGAGGTTCTTTGGGCTCTTCATTGTGTGACATGTTTGTACTTTCTAAGTCCTTAAATACTGTACAGAAAGAGTAAAATACTCTCCTTGTAGAACTGATGTAACTAGTGGAATATCATCCTAATCCAGTTGACAGGTCTTGACAATACTGTGTTAATTCTGATGTGTTATTTCTTCAAGTACACGGTCTTAGCTCATGAGAATCAGAGGTAATGTAACTCCAGCTTCTGATTAATGACCTGAACTGACTTATTGTCGTTGCCATGTTCTCTAACAATGTTTTCAAATAATTTCTATTATTCTTGGTAATGTATTATAACTAGTAAACTTCTGCAACTTGATTGTGAAAAGGATATTTTAAGTTTTTATTTTAAAGTGATGTCCCCATAGGTCAAGAGATGTTTTTCACGTGAGGTTGGTTTATATGAAATTGCTTAATATAGGAGAATCCCCTATTAAGATATGGATGAATATATTTGACCAATCAAACATTATACATTTGTCCTCGTTTCAGCTTGGATAGAGTTAATTTCCTTCCCAGTAGCTGGTGCAGTGCTGTGGTTGGATTTGGTGTGAGAACAGTGCTGACAGCACACTGATGGGTTTGGTTGTTGCTGGGTCATGTTTATACTAAGTCAAGGACTCTTCAGTTTTTCAGGCCTTGCCAGCCAGAGGGCTGGAGGGGCATGGGAAACTGGGAGGGGACACAGCTAGGTCAGCCGAAGAGGTATTCCATAACATGGGGCATCATGCTCGGTATACGCTTTGCTGGGGCTGCCGATCAGTGGAGGCTGAGCAGCTGTATTGAGCATCACTTGTTTTCTTTCCTCCCTTCCCTTTGGATTTCATTCCTCTGCCTTTCTCTCCCCTTTTCATTATAACTGTTATTATTATTGTTATTAATTTTTATTTTATTTTGACTATTAAGTTGTTCTTATCTCAACCCCAGAGTTTTACATTCCTTTCCAATTCTCCTCCCCATCTGTCTGGGTGAGAGCAGAGTGAGCGAGCTGCTGCGTGGTTCTTAATTAGTGGCCAGGGTTAAACTGTGACAACAGTTAATTAAATAAAAGTAAAGGGATATTTTTCTTAGGTCAAACTAGCCAGTTTTATGTTATTTATGCAACAGTTGCAAGACAGTGCATTGCCTGCAAGTTGCAGGCATTGTAGTGCTTGGGGTAAAGAATTTTACTGAAAAGTGTTAACGATATTTTCAGTAGGCTCACTTTGTTTCTCTCAGGGAAAGCTGCTGGTTGTTTCTTCTGCTAAGACCACTGAAAGCACAGCGGAATGAAGCTTGCCTGGGGAGATTTCTGCCATGAACACAAAGGTGCATGTGTGCAGGTATATATACTATAAGAAATTGTACCACTTGGTGTTCTTTTGGTAGCACAGCAGATGTACAACTGAATGAGAGATCTGAAGGGGAAGAAGCAATTGTTTTTACTAGTTCTGTTAGGATTCTTACTTTCCTGTCAGGGCAAGAACAGAAAAAAGCACAAGGTCTCGTACTGGAACATGTATTTCTATTCCCAGGAGGCTGAAAGGGAAAATCAGCTGAATCAGTAAGACTGAGTAACTTGAAGAACTAATGGGTATGTTTTTCTTAAATGACAAATAAGGAGAGCTTTTTGAACTTAAAACTATGGCAAGCCTTTAATAAGAAAAAAACACAGTAACTTTTAAACATGTCAGTCATTGTAGTAAGTAGTTGTTAAGGAAGAGCAGTCTGTATTTCCCTGTCAGGCTGCTTGTTTACTAAAAGTAATGACAAAAAGCAGTCTCCATCAGAACTGCCTAAAGTTCCAAGAATTGTATTTTTTCAACCTGAAACAGTTAGAGCATCAGTAACTTATTTATTTTCTCTAAAGTGAGGAAAAAAATATAGTTGTTTAATTAATGCAACATATACATCCCCAGTTCTAAATTGGTTATTGAATGGATGTCCTTTTTACTGAGCTCTCAGGGTAGTCTCATGGGGGTTTATTCTACATTTCTCATTCAGTCACTTTCTACCCTGCTCAGTCTTTCAGATTCTGTCTGGCCTACAGTCTCCTGTGTGATACAAGCTGCTTTGAAATTTGAGAGAGAATCCACTTTTTTCAATCCTTTCCTAAAGAAACGCTGAAGCATCTGAAAACATGAGGGCATTGGACCCAGGTCTCACCACCAGTTTGTAGTAATTTGAAGCAGGATAGATAAGACAGGCTGTTCGCATATGACAAATTCAAAGTGTCAGACTTGCTGTTAATGTATGGAATGACTGTTACGGTGTAGAATACTTGTTGTAGACATAGCAGCTGCAAAGTATGACAAAAAGATGGCACACTAGCGATGCCTTAAGCTGGAGGTGTTACCTCTCCTTTCCCATACATCTGTTTTTGTTTAAGTATCATAGGAACAGAGAAAATTGTTCCAAGACATTATGTGCCCAAGAATAAACTGTCCTGTGGCAGCAGTCTTTCTTTCATATCACCTTCTATCATGGTATTGTTGCTGCTTGAATATTATGTAGCATTTATAAGTTCTTACAATATTACGTTTTTATTTTACTTATTTTTTAACAGTTCTAACTGTACAGTTGGGTAATCTGGATTTTAATATTTTGTCAAACATTTCAGCAGTTGGCAAACCCTGTTTCAAAGGATGCTTTCACATGTGTTTCAGTGCCAGAAATCTGAATTAGACTTTCCATTATTTTTAAACTTTCTTTTCACTTAAAGTTACTTGTAACATGTTCTGTGATTGTAGGTAACTGTAAATAACGTTATCAATTCTGCTTTGAAAAAATAATAATAAAAAAAATCCTTCTGATACTTGTTAGATTCCTTGGATTTTTTTTCCTCTGATTTGTATATCTAAACTTGATTTTATTTCCTTTTATCTTAATTTTTCTGTAAAGCTTATCTTTTCAAGAATTTTTTTTGCTGCTCATATATACTTGCCATGGGAACAGTTTCATCACTAAATGGTCTACATATTTCTAAGCATTACATGGCAGTGTACAACAGGACTGCATTTTCTTCATAACATTAAGTTTAGACACATCACTCTGGCCTGTGTGTCAGCATCTGGTTTTTGAGTAGTAGGCTTTTCTTTTTTCTAAAGACTATGTTGATTCCAGAGAGTGTAAGATACTTGCAGAATGAAGTTGTGGTAATGTTGTATTTCTAAGTTCAGTGCTGTTGAGATAATGTGAAGGTAATACTGAAGCAAAATCATGTATTACAGTTATATTACAGGATATATAGCTATAGCTTGCACTGGATATAGAACGTTGATAATTTCAGGAGGTGAAAAAGTTATGCCTAGTTGTTTTCACAAGATGAAGCATTTAACATCGGTAATTCATCTTCCTGCCAAGACAAACAAATTATGAATATGAGAGCAAATAGCTATAGATTTTGCTTTGTGAAAATGCTTTCATGATTTTTGTCAAAAAAGAATGCTAAATGCATATCATGTTTTGGTCTTGGCTATACAGTATTTTTAGTGTAGTTAATAATCTCTTTGGTCTGCTTAGAAAGACAGGCTCTGTAAAGGAGTAATATCTAGCTGACCCATCTTTAGTAGTTACAGCTGTCCACCTCGTTCTCTGTAACGTGAAAAATTTTATTTGATTCTTTTAAGTTTGAATCAGAGTTTCAAAATAATGAGTCCCTGACTTTGAAATTACAGCCTGTCTCACTGTCTTATGTTATTATAGAAGCTTCCAAAATTGCTTTCTCGTTTTGAGTTTACTTGAAAACACTATCTTCCCAAACCTTCACTTCTGTTAGAAGTGCACTATTTCTCAAAAATTAGTAATGCAGTTTGACAACTCACTTGTTTTTTAAACTAACTCCAGACTACTATAGCTAATGCCTTTTCATGCATTTAAATCTTCCTTTACAATCATTTCCACATACCCTCATGAAGAGACAAAATGTATGTTTTAATATGCTTTAGTCATCCTCTTATGCATATAGGTGTTAAATTTCATTGGATTCCTTAGTTAGAGTTCGTAACATTTGGCACCTGCTCTTCATATTTCCCTCTACCCTTCTCGTTTTGACTTCACTTCTCGTGTTATGCAGTATTTTGACTGAATGAAAAAGGAGAGCTCTATGTCAGGGAGTGTACTATGCTGGAAGTTTAGTATAAAAGAATATAAAATTGCAAATATTAAAGAAAAGCATTCATGAGGAAAGGCATAGAAGCAAAGAAATACCTGTATTTCTCTGTCTGGGTCTATATGTTCTAATTCTAAGCAGGGAAACTAACTGGTCCTAAGCAAAATGTTTCACTGGACCTAAACCTTTAAAATATTTAAAATGTGTCCTTTTCAATCACACAATATGACAACACAGTATGCCAGCAAAAATGTTCTCTGCCACTTCAGCTAGGATGCTTTTCTGTGTTTAGTAAATTCCAGTATAGCTGTGTTGCACTGTACTATATAGTATATCCATAGTCTAGACAAGCCAGATTAGGTATCTTCATATATTATATTGAGCTAAAATCAAGAACAATAACAGAATAATAGACAAGACTAGAAACACAGAAGAAATTCTGGCTTAACTGAATTAAATGAGAAATACACATTGAATTCAACTTCCTTGCTGTTTTGCTAAGAAAAACTATATTGGAATTCAAACACAGGCCTGCAAATTATGTGTTTTCTATATGTAATTCCATATCTGGCTTTTAAAAATACATATTACCTTGCAGAATTTATCATCCCTTTAAAAATACTCTTTACTGAGCACTGGAGCCTGCAAAATAATTATTTTTGTCTCAATGTCTTAAACCTGTAACATTTTTTAAGTTTAGCATTGTGCAAATCTTACCAAAGCTTTACTATCTGTCATGAAGTCTGGCATTTTATTTTTGTTTCAATTAAATTATCCTAACAAGAGTCTGAAAGAATGTTTCAGATTTGCAGTCAGGTGTACACAACTGCAAATCTCTTGTCAAAAAGGCTAGAAGGGATAATCCAAACATATTGCAGTTTTGTTTTGAGTTTAAAGGGTTTAAAATGAAAACTAAAACAGTATTTACCTCTGTGTGTGCAGAACAGGTTATACAGATGCTACTGTATGTAACTTATACATTCTTACCATAATATTTTTTCATCCTTTCAATACATTAATAATTACATTACATTTTCAACAGTATGATTATTCAGTAGGTATTCATGCCACACCACCTGCATACGTAATTAGAATAAAGGAAGAAATAAGTGTGTGAAGAAAACAAGAACAAGAATTGGTCTTGCAGTCTTTCATATTTTATATTTTAAGGTATAATAATGAAACAAAAATACACTAAGGAAGTGTAGCATTTTTATTTTCAGTCTACAAAAGATATTGTAAAAGAATTATCTTTTAATTACTTTTTCTTGCCTTCTTCATATTATACTAGGTGCCCAGGAAAATTATTTCAAATAAACCAGCCTTTTTACCCACATTACACAAGAAGAAACACAACTTATGCTACTCTAACACAACCACAAACTGATAAAAATTCCTGTAGCACAAATTTTAATTCCATTTTACTATTTATATTCTATTTATGTCAGGTAACTTTGCATGCATTTAAAATCAAGTGCAACTTGCACTTGTAAATGAAAGCCCTTGCCAAGTCCAAACAAAAGTATCAGCACTCCAAAATGGCTGTTCACCTTTCAGAATCAGTTCACAAGACTCAGTCCTAAGGATAATAACAGGCACTAAAAGAAAAGAAAGAATGAAATGCTAAGCATTTCTGGAGGTATATTATGATAATTTTTTTAATAATTGTTCGTATAAAACAGATGCTTTATTATCATATTATTAAACTAACACACTTTTTATGTGCATGTATGTTACTTTGTGTAATAGCATAATAAAATTGCAACTGGATAGATAGCTGTGATGAAATGAGTATTGCTTCAGTGGTGCATGTCAACTTATAGAATGCTAATGCCAGCTGAAGTAACATTTTTTGGTTCAATGATTTAGGCTATCAGCATCCTGGAAGCCATCTCGATAAGGATGTTTTTGTCTGTTTCAGCATTTAAAATATCATGGATTAAGGAAATATTTACACATATGCTAAGTATTGCATATAAGAAATACGGCAACTTTTTTTCCGTTTTGTTTTTTGTATCCTGTATTGCAGAAAGAGTTCTAAAATTTTAATTGTGGAATTCTAATCCAAATTATTGAATGAATTATTGCAAGTATAATGTAGAGAACTTAGGTTAAGGGTTTTGTTTGTCCATTTGTTTTGGTTTGCGGTGGATTTGAAGGATTTGTCATTGAATTTGGTGTGGGGTGTTTTTTTGCTTTTTTCTTTTATTTTTTTTTAAACATGTATACTAAGCTGCTCCTCATTTCCGTGTTTGTTTTGCATTTTTAAGGGGATAGAGGTATCTTCTACCCACTATTTGTAACAAGGTTTTGAGGAATGTCGATTGAAAAATATGGTATGATGACTGGCAAGCTAAGCTGCGCAGTTACCCAGTAGGTCCAGTTCAGAAACCCGTTGCCTGTACCAGTGGATTCTTACTAGCACAAGTGTAGTTCTGTATTGTTTGGACTACATTGCACCTGAACAGCTTGAATCCTCAATAGAGAAACTAGAGTTTCATGCATCTTATTTTGCAGATACAGCATTGGCTTCGGCAGTGTTGTTTGTGTAATGGCTTTAAATTAAGCATTTGAGCTCCTCAAACATTTAGAAAATTGATCACCAAGATTCAGCGAAGGAACCAAAGAAGAAACATCAAAGCAGGGAACAAGTGAATAGTCCACCCTTCCACAAAGATAAGAATTCTGATGTCTTTTGCATATAATATTTGGTTATTATAGTTCTACATGATTTTCCCCTGCCCCAAATAAAAGCTGTGCAAGCCTGTTACAAAATGCACCTAGATTAATGCTGAGGGCATGAGACGAGAGTTCAGGGTCTTCTGCAGAAACCAGAGGTAAATTGGTTATCTCTGGGCCGCTACTCTTGAAGTGGTACTGCTACCTCTTACTGTGCCTTGTGTGTGGCCTGATTTTTCTAGGTGTATTTTGAGAATACAGGTTTAGTTTTAAGACATATGTTTACTCTGTGTGTTAACCAAAGCTGAAGATTCCCACCACCTCCAACTGCAGCTGGCCTGTGTGGACAATACTGTTGTTACTTTTGCAGGGCAAAGGCACACATTAATTAGCCTCCTTCCACTCCACACCCAACCATGTGAGGTACTACTTCATTTATCTGCATCAAATTAAGTTGTGCAAATGCAAATGTGAATAATAATAAAAAAATCTCAACAAAAGCATTCAAAAAAATTTTAAATTCCAAGTTGTTCCACGAGCTTTACAAACTTCGATGCTTAAAAAAAAATAATTAATGCCAGAAATATCTGTGTTTCTAGGAAAGCTCTGTAAAGTTAGGGACTCTTGGCATGAATAATACAGCAATTCTGGGTTCCACTGTGAACACAAGTAGAATAGGGGAGAGTTAGACACTTGTTTTTTTCATGTAAGGTGAAGCTTTCAATAGCATGTGCAGGTAGAAGGATGATGTTAATATCTGTCACAGTTTTAAAAAGAAAAACAATTTTTTTCTGGCATTGAAATTCAGCAGCTGTACACAACATTATGGTATAAAACAGCTGAACTTTAATACTGTTACTTAGGTGAAAGTAGGAAAGTAATTGAAATTAATTCCAAACTCTAAATGTCTGCATAGCTATGTTAATCTCTCTTTGTAAAATTTCTTAACAGTTAGTAATTTCACCCAAATCCTTGAAGGCCATAAAAGTTGAATAGTAATTTTAAAAGAACTTAGTTACTGTGTATTTCAGTCAATGCCTTTATCTTCTTTGTTTCTGCTTTATTCACCTATAAAATGTGGAAAATATATGTTTGCCATTTCACAGGAATATCATGAAAGTAATCGTGGTGTGATAGTTGAAGTCTTTTGAAAGGGTGTGGGTCAGACTCAAAGGAATTCTGGTAGTAATGGAGCAAATCTACTTTGGGCTGGGATTATTTCTGATTTCAGCTAGAAACCTACTCCTAAATTATTCTGGGCTGTTTGAAAATAATAATTCACAGTTCAAATGGGTGGCATTTACCGTCTGTTTTCTTATACAGCAATTCATGTGTTTTAAAGTATAACTAAGATTCATAAAATGTTGCATGTTTAGCTTTTTTTAATAGTCAGTTATTTTAAGATGTTATCATTTTCTGTCTTTTTTTTTCCTTTTCCTTTTCCTTTTCCTTTTCCTTTTCCTTTTCCTTTTCCTTTTCCTTTCCCTTTCCCTTTCCCTTTCCCTTTCCCTTTCCCTTTTTCTTTTCCTCATTTTCCTCTGTATACCTACAGACATTATGTTCCCTGAGTATGATCAAAGGCAGCCTGGGGAAACATGGGAAAATAGTCCATTTGAGACAAACTGTAATGTTAGGAAGGTAAGCGTCTTTGACGACACATCCTTACTTTGCCGTTACAAATTGTCAATCCTTGCAACACATGCTCAGCTTAATAGAAAGATGAATGACAATCACAACTTAGGAAATATTCAGCAATGGTTATGCCGTTGTATGTCCTCTGGTTTTTAACCATAACATGAGTGTATGTACATGGAATGTTCAGACTAGCATATTTTTGTCATGATGATATACTTGTGTAACTGTCGCAGATGGGGTGATGCACTTCACTTGTAAGAAAGAAGCAACAATATGTTTATTGGAATAAGACAGCAATTTAATAAAGTTTGATAGTAAACACAACTGTAGTTTAATAAGATTCAATGGCAAGGTACACTTGATTATTTACTGCACAGAGAGCAGGGTCAGGCAAAACTGTCTGGGAGACCCTCCTGTTGAGTCATGAAGTTTAGAAAGGGGAAACTTGCTCTCTGAACTTCTCAGAGGGGAGTTCAGGTGTGACTAGATGCAGACAGTTTCAGATTTGGTCAGCAGTTTATATCTAAAGGATTGTATGTGCACAATCAGTCCTTTATACCACTTAGCTAAGATTTCCAGGTTTAGCATGCTGTTAATCACTTGCTGAGAATCTGTTGGCAGCAAGGAATCTCTCAGCCTCAAGGAGTAACCTTGAGAGGTGTCCCTGCTCGAAGGGAGATCCTGTCATGCAGCCAGCTGCTGTGCAGGAATGCTCAACAGGCCCTGGGCTGTCCACTATTCATGAAGTAAGACAGTTGGCTCACAGTCATATTTGCATACCAAGTACAGAAGTTAGTTTCTTTCAAACTTGGCTTGAGGACCTTGACCAGCACTGTTAGGTGGGTGTATTGTTCAAATTAGCCCTTGGCTATTGTGCTACCTCTCTGTGTTATCTGTCTCTCCTAATCCACTTCCAGCCAGTACAGCCATCAGGAGGAGATACATCCCTTAGGACCACCACCACTAGTGGTTATCACTTGAGCATTGTTACAGAAATAAAGGTCAGGATAGAGGCAGGGAGCACACCACCACAGTAATGTAGTTAGTTTCAAAATCTTTCTCCAAATTATTTTATGCAGACATATTTTTGAGTGCTTTTACAAAGAACAGCAATGATTTTCAATCAGTGGCCCCCAAACCCTTTAACAGCTTTTCAAACTACTTCAGTATCTATAAACATTAAATAAAACATAAATGAAACACAGTCACTGCTGAAAAGAAATACAGCAGTTCACACACCTTTGTCCGGTAGGAACCAGATATGTTAAGCTGGCTGAAATCATGCAACTGTGTCAAAAAGGAATTTTAATTTTTAAATAGCTAACAACTTTAAAATATAAACATACTCATATCTTATTGTGTTCTTTATTTTGCATGTGTATGTGTGTTTGTATCTAGATAGAATATAATCAGCATTTTCACTGGTCACCTATATGGATCACTATTGAATCTCTTTTTGCAGCCACAACCCTGGTTTTAAGTGCAGAGGCGGCAGTTGCATTTAATATGACCTTCAATAGAACTTCTAGAACTGATTGTAGCTGAGAATCTGTTCCACTGTTTTCTCATTTTGGTATTGTCTTCACATTTAAGAGACTTTAAAAATAAGATCGCTACAAATATAAGCACAAAACACCCAGAATCTTAGTTTTAAAACCATTAAGTAGTAACATTTTATGACTTCTGGGGCCTTTTTTGTTTGTTTGGTTTTTATAACAATAATGGATTCTTGGCAGTTTTCAGGGTATTTCTTGTCTAGTTATCTACCTATGCTCCCCTCTTCATTCTTTATTTTAAAATACGCCCTTGTTGTATCCATTAGACTGATGTATACATATCTCCAAAGAAAATTGTCCCTTGGAATGAGATGTGTTAAGCTTTTAATCCCCTCTTGCTATATAAAGGAAATTTGGAAGTCAATAGAACAATTCAACACGCTATATACTACTGTTGTCTTCAGGGATTATGCATGACTCCAGAGCAGAAGTATAAGAAATCATAGAAATTAATATTTATTGCAGACCACGTGTTTTGCACATATTGTTGATATTATACTTGAATCATGACCATAACCTGAAATTACTTGATTTAAAAATATAGACCTGATAAACAGCAGATTTGAACACAAGTCAAAAATATGGACAAAGTGACATTTATTGACAATAAACATTTTCATACATTTTAGATTAAAAGGACCTGAAAGAAGCTAATTGATTAATTTGACCTTGGTATCACAGCTTACTAAGGGCAATGACACTATTTAATTACAGTTTTATCTAGGCTATTCTACTTCTTAACATCTGAAATTTTGTGATGACTGTAAAAAAGATGGAAGTGTTCATCACTGTCAAATCTTGATTGTTACAGTAGCAGGGAACCAAGTAACCAGTGGACAGGCAATTGAGTAACTTTCCTCCATAAAAAAATCACATTTTCTTCATATTTAAGTACCGATTCATAGTGATCGAGTCCCCTTTTTTACCTTTTCAATAAGCTGAAAATACTGATTTTTTTAAGACTGCCATTATAAAGCTTATTTTAAAGCTTTTGAATGACTTCTGTACACATCCTTTCAACTTCCTTTAGTATGTCAGAATTTTTTTTAGAAGTTAACACCAGAAAGGAAGAAAATATTCAAGTAGCAGTTTTATGTAGTCTGGACTATTTCCTTCCTCTTTAGTCAAATGTCTACGTTTTTAAAAGCAAACCACTTTGCCTTGAAATTGTACTAATCTAGGATGATCTGCAAACCCATAAATTGCTGTTTTCCAAATCCATTCTTAAATTATCAATATCACCTACATTCACTTCATGTTTCAGTTCATATTATTTTAGTTGCTTTAAAGCACATTAGAAGATAATGTTTGTAAACTCTATAGTAGTTTAGCTGTGAATGTTGAGCAGCTAGTCACTGTTAAGTTTCAGATATTTCTTCATGTACCTACAAGCAGACATGTAGGCTAGGATCCATTAAATAGCATTCTAGAGGTTAAAAAAATATATTCATAGAAGCTGTTAATTTTCGGCTACTTTTTACAGTGAAGAAGAAGTGTTGTCTCTAGAAGGTGCTTCATTTAACACCTAAGCCCAGATACAAGAAGAATTGTCCTCTGGAGGTCCCTGATCCTCTCCAGTGACTAGAAAAGGTCACTTGGATAACTAGGGCAGTCATAGACATCCAGTTTTTAGGTGGTCAGACAAGGAATTTGACTCTTGACTTGAGATCTTACTCCTAAAATCTTCACAGGTTTGGAGCTAGGCAAATATTTTAATTGGTTTGTGGGACAAAAGGGCAATTAGCTGAGTCTCTTACTTGATCCTTAAATTTCACGTAAAAATACCTGAGTAGGTATTTATGGAAACATGTATGGATTTCATACACAAGTTTCCATTACATTCATACTGTCTGTCTATGGGAGAATACACTGATATTGATGCAATGTCGAATAGATACTATCTGACTTGAAAATAACAATACAAATATTAGAAACACCCAACATAAACATGCTTGAATTTATACAGTTGCATTCACACATAATTTTAGCTACAGCTGTCATGCACTTACAGCTTCCTGTATTAATTAATTATGTGTATTTTACATGTTTGGTGTTTAAGCTCTGTCTTCATCATGATAGACCTAGATATTACAGTTGACATTTAAAGCAAACTCTCTAACTGCTTCCGTAGTGCATCTTTATTAATAGAACCATTTCAAACATTTTGCTTCTTTTTACCTAGTGCCCAAATAAATGTTTGGGGTTTTTCATTCTCCAATCTTTTATTTAATAAAACCAAGTCCCTTTCATAATATTTCTTAGAGGCAAATGTTTAGTTTTTAAGAAATTTTCTACCTGCTCTTTGATCACTTCATATAAATTATAAATTCACATACATGAGCTATCACTAGAAGTAAAAGCCAGCCAGATGTTGAGTTGAATGACACATCTGTTGGCTTAAGAAGAAGTTATACGTATGCCAAATTGGATTTGCCCTTTATTTTTCTCAGGAGACTGAATCTCATAACTGAAGCAGGCACAACATAACAATTAAAATAATTGCTTTTAAGTCATCAGTTGAATAGCAAATACACATTTTAATGATATTATTTCTCATAATTTTAAAAATTGCATTTGAAAAAACATCTAATATGAAGAGGAAGTGCACTTTGAGATACACAACTGGGCTTACAAAATTATCATTTAATGTAATCAATATGGCATATTAACATTCGGTATAAAAATACAGAACTGCTTAATGTCATCAAGCAAATATATTTTTGTGAGCAATAAAGTAATTAAAATCAGTTTATAATTGCATACCTAAACATTTTACTGTTACAAAATAAATGGCTTGATCTATTTCTAAACAGCAAAGAGTACTAAACCCACTATAATTTATAAACAACAGAGACAAGATATTACACTGGAAAGAACTGAGCAGGCAGTAAGAGAAAAAACCCCGTACATTCACATCATAAAAGGGTTTGGTCTTCCTGAGGGACAACTAAGAATAATATTTATTCAGATGTAATGAAAAAGATCTTGTTACAGAGATAATACGTTTTAAACACATAATAATGAAATATCTTGCACTTAAAATAACACTGATTAGTGAAAGGAGATGCACAGAAATTCATAATACAGGAGCAAAGAGACATTGAATGTAATTGAAAAGCAACAAATTTGAAATTGATGAAAGAGAATACATCTTTACACAATACATAATTAACTTGTAGTTTTCAGTGCCACAAGATATCCCTGAGACAAGAGCTTAGTTGGATTGATAAAAGGATTAGACACACTTATGTAGATAATGAAAACTCTCACAGCCACATTAGAGAAGAGGGGGGAAAAAATGGATTTCAGCACATAATCTAATCAGTAGCTGAAAGAGCTGATAAAACTTCTGCATTGTGCAAGTTATTTCATAACAGTTCGTTGCTGAGGTTTTTGTAACTTTAATCAGAAACATCCATTCTTCCAAGACAGGTGTCCACTAATCTGCTCTTACATTCTCCTTTTTCCTGGGAGACTCAAAATGTTGGTGTTAATGGTTCCTTCCTCTTCCCCAGTCTTGGATATGTTTAGGTTTATTTTTATATATTTTCTTAATAGAGTCTGCTTATATTTTTCTTGGTTCTCTCTTACTCAGTTTTCTTGTTCTCTTTATTATCTTTCTAACTGCTTTTACTGAACAAATATAAGACCACACTCCTTTAATGATGATTGACCACCACAATTCCTATTTACAGTCTGGCACCTCCGGTATCATTTCACATTTGCATTATTCCAGTCCACAATTTATTCTAAAGTCACAGGCAATTCAATTAACCAAACATAGCTGCTCCCTACCGGTTTAATTAAAGTTCAACTTAAAACTAATTTAAGTAATGGTTTCATGTTACTAGACCATTGTTATACCAGTTAAAAAAACAAATGAAAAATCTCAATTCAAGTCAACTCCCAAGACGTTACATTGTTGGGCAATAGAAAGTCTACTATCTTTCATTAGTAAATTTGTGTTTACTGGGAAACTCATGGTAGCGTCAGGCTTTTAAATAGCTCTTCTTCCCATTTAGGGTTAAATGAACTTTTTTTTTTTTTTTGCATCCTTCTTATTTAAGGAGTCACTAAAGTTAACTCGATATATTGGTGCTGAGGGAGCAGCAAGAATTAAATCATAAATGTAGAAACATATCAATTTGGTTTGCTAGGGATCTCCGGATGTAAACTGGTCCAACCCACTGCTGAAAGGTCAGGTAGCAAAGGGTCTTGTCCAGCTGAACTCTGGAAATCTCTAAATATAGTGATTTCAGTCCTTCTGGGCAACCTGCTTCTTCATTTAGGTACCATCATTGTGAAGAGTTTTTTCCCCTGGTTGTTGTAAGAATTCTTGCTGCTGCAGTTTGTGTACAGTAACTTGTCCTTTTTCTTTGCATTTCAGAAGCACACATCTGCTCTGTAACTGCCTTCCAGGTCACTGAAGAAAGCCATTATATCCTCCCTCAACTGTACTGTCCAGCCTGAACCAAACCAACTTACTTCACCTCTTGTCATTCATGTTTTTTCATGCAGCTTAGTGGGGTACTGAATAATAAATAGCTAAGTTGTTTCAAACGTTTGCATCACTTGTTTCAAAATGTGACAGTACTTTTTGACAGGAAAAAATAGTTTTATTTCCTGTTTTATCCAGATGACACAAGAAATGGACATACTGAACTGTTGAAGAAACTGGCTAAGTATGCACAGCAAAATCATACAGAAATGCTAGTACTAGTATTAAATGAGTGTAGGAAAATCACTTGGAGGGGGAAATGAGAGAAAACTGGGGTCCAACAGAAGTTGTGGTAGTATATAAACCTTTTAAGGGTAAAATGCAGTTGCCACCTCTAGGACAGTTGGCATGCATGGAATCTACTCCACCATAGTTCCCTAGGCAGTGGGGATAGCACCTGCTATCCTAGAGGAGCAGAGGGTGGAGCAGAGTGGAGGCACCATAACCAGGCTCTGCTCTGCTGTACTTCCTGCAGGATTGGGAACCTGATGGTACCATACAGCTGATAAGCCGCATAGCAGCTGTCAGATGGGAGATACAAAAGATATCTGTTGCTCAGCCAAAACTGCAGCAAAATCCATTTCCTTAGGTGAACCTTGTTCATTATAATCTCATTATAATGCTAACACACATCTCCATCCCAAAATTACCCACCTCCAATTACCTCATTCAGTAATAAAAGAATGTATGACTCGAGTCACTCAAACTTGAACTGAGAGTAAAGAAAAGTATAAAAAGTAGACAAATGAGAGGATAAGTTAAGGAAGACTCAATTGTAACTTCTGGGATCAGTTGATGGGCTTAACCTGTCTTCTCCTCTGAAGGCATGCCTGTTGGGTAACAACTTTGTCTTATGTGCGCTGCATAACTAGCTCGTGCCAGCTGTTATTAGTGATGGTAGTTTTGGTTGTATATAGTTTGGTTGTATCTCACTTCAAGCTTGTTTTTGCAGACATTCCCTATCACAGGCAGTCATGAACCTTAATTAGTTGTGATTTTATATTAATAAAGAGTGTTATTTCATAAACTGTTAGTGTTAGTCCTTCATGGGCACTAGCAGTCGCTGGCTGTGGGTAACATAAATAAAGTGGGAAGACCCTCTGAGGAGTCCTCCGATGCTGTTGTTGTGTTTCCCTGAACAAGTCAGTAAAATCATCCCCCAATCCAGCAGGACTGTTCAGTGAAGGGTCCCTGTAACGGGACACTGACAGACTGGTTGGACACAAGGGTCTTGGTTTTCCTGGGTTGCTGATAAACAGATGAAACACTAGGGGTTGAGATAATCTCCCCTGACTTTATCCTGTGCTGAAACTTGCAGTATAGTTGTAGCTTAAGTAATTTCTGGAAGTATTCGAGCCAACATTATACATCAGTTGACCTTAAAATTTCATGTCATCCCTTCTGTTCAGAGCCATAAGATGAACTTTACAAGGTCCAGAACACAGAGCTCTACAACGGAAGAAATAATATAACTTCCCTCTAATACTACAGCTGCTCAGAATCACAGCAACGTAAAGCAAGCAGATCAAAAGAAGTATAAAAGATCAGAGTTGCAAACATCATTAAGGCTTGTGTCTTTTAAGAAAAGAATTTGAAAGTGACCTTGTTTCATTATCAGAGACTAAAGTTCACTTTCTGTGAATAACATCAATCTTGGATGTAAACCCAAGCAAAGTAAATAAACTGAGCTACACCCCCCCCACAAAACAAAAAAAAAAAAAAAAAAAAAGAGAGAAACAGTTATATAGAATGCAGTAGAGGCATCTTAGAGGCCTTCCTGGTTTAGATTTTTTAAAAAATCACTAATCAATATGGAGTGAAAAGCCAGACTCTTTAATTTCCTTTAGTGATAGTGTTTGAAAGTCCCAAACATAACATTAAAATAATAATAAAAAAACTTGATATACAAAATATTTGTACAAGAGAAAATAACATGTTAAAATCTACAGTAAAAGGTGAATTTTAATGCTTTTAAAGATCTCTTTTAAAAGAAAAATTGTTGAATTGTTTTAAACAGATTTATGATGGAAAACACTAAACAGATTATCAACTATGTCAGTTGCTTTTTTTCCACTATGAGTATAATAGAAAAAAATATCTCATCCTTTTCTCTGTTAACGATTCTATTCTGTTTTACAGTTCCAGGATCAGATGGCAAATAGTTGTCTATGGAGACCCATGCATAATGAAAGATCCTGCTGAATTTTTATCCCATAATATGAGGTACTCCATCAGTGGCATCAAACGCTTCATGAAAATATCTCATGAAAATACCATATTAAGCCATAAGGGAAAATTTTCCATAAAATTGTCATTTTATTCTTGACATAACAATCCTGAACTTGAGGGGGGATATACAAAATATTTCAAAAGCTAAGCCTGGAAACTGAAATAATTAATTCTGTTACATACTAAAAATCACAGACTTGACGGAAGCAGTCTTCTTATGGATTACTGTATTTTTTCATGTTGTCTCTTCCATGATATCCTAGTGTTAATGACTCTTTTTCTCTGTTCCTCAGGGACTAACTAGCCCTTCTCTTTAAGTACTCTACCTCAGAAACATAATCACATTACATATCGAATAACTGTTTAAAGCATTTTAGGTTAATTTTTTCATTTCATTTCTTACCCGCTTGAAAGAAAAGTTTGTTCTTTTACTTCTCTCCTAAGTGGTGTAAAAACCTTACGCAATGAACCTTGCCTCTCATTTCTCTTTAGTTAGAAGCTGATCAAATCTAGAACCTCTCTATGATCAGAGATCTAGAAGGTAGCCGATGGAATGACACATTGGCAGTGACTTTCTCTTTCCAGTGACTACATTTCTAGAAGTTACTCTTTAATTCAAAGTTATGTGAAAAGGGTGAGGCCCAAGTTAGTTGGCTATGTTTTTGTAGTTGTAATGATTCCCCTCCTTTTCAATTAAAACCTGTTCTTCCTCAAAGCACAGAACTGAAATTGTGCCATTGAGGTCAGCATCAAGAGTCAATCCACTCTGTAAACACAGGTCAACACTCTGTAAAAAGAATAGCAGATAGGATCCATCACACAGACATTTCATGTGAAGGGAGAGAAAGAAACATGCAAGAGAATGTTTTTGCTTCTCCCACCTAGCAACTTACAAAACCTGACTGTGATTAGGATGTCAGATCTGGTAAGATCATAGCCTGAGTGGGCAGTATACTGGGGAAAAAAGCAGCACTGCCAAATTTTGTGCCTGAAAGTTAGATGTCAGGTCTAATTTATGAAGGGAATTGAAGATAAGCATAATTCACTGAAACTGGAAAATAGAATTCCCGATCTGTTTCCAAGTTGCTATGCAGATTTAGGCAAGCCATACACTCTTTCTGCATAGAGCTGTACTTCCCCATACTAATACAGGGTTTAGCCTTAATAGGAAGGATTTGTTTTAGTCTGGTCTTTAAAAATGTAATGCCTTAAAGAAGTGCTGTAGCTATTCTCCTCTCTTCCTATCATTTAAATGACTTCTTAGCTCGCTTCTTTGTTTTAAGGCCATTCCAAAAAAAAAACCAAAACCAAAAACAAAAACCAAACAAACCAACCCCCAAAAAACCCAAACCAAAAACCAAAAACCAAACAAACAAAAAAACCCCAAACCCACAAAAAACCAAGAAATAAGGTTAAATAAAGGTCTTGAACTGTGGTGTATGTCTGAGATAAGTACGGTGCCTCCAGTAATAGCTAATACACTGTAGACAAATATATCAGACTTATTAGGAAGATGGGGGGTGGACCGAGCAAAGACATAAATACCAAAACACCCCTGGGACGTATTTTGAAGCATTGGAAAGAATTCAGTGGAATTCCCGGTGGAAATTTTAATGAAAAGACATTTTTAAAATATTGCCAGAATTGGTGGCCTATGTATACATTAGGTGATGGTGAAAGATGACCACTCGAAGGAAGTCTTAATTACAACACAATTTTTACAGCTTATGCTGTTTCTCCATAGAGAACAAAAGTGGGATGAAGTAATGTGTGCAGGTATGTTTGTGTGGCAGAAGAAGTGCGGGATTAACACCACCTGATCCTTTGATTATGGCTCTAGAAAAGGATAGGGAAAAACTGAGACCTAAACTAGAAAGATGTTCTTGTTGTGGTTCCTCCTGTGGAGCAACCAGAATGAAGCACATTGTAAAAGAAAAATATGCACTAATGTAGGACCTGAAGTGGGGGTGGGGGGAGTCAAGGACCCTGTGAAAGTGTGGAAGTATTGGGGTGAGTTTGTACAAACCCCCATACCCACTCAAAGGTGCGACTGAGTCATGCTGGACACATGGCAGGCTGCTTGCTGTTTGCCTGCAAGGCATGATAAGTAAGAACACAGACTTAAAGCAACAAGTAGCAGATTTGCGTTCAGGGTAAGAAAGAGTTAAAGCAGAAGTGCTGTTGCAGAGGCAGGCATGTGTAACCTGCATAGCAGGAAGAGCATCTCCTGCCCCAGTCCTTCTGATGGTGAGAAGGAGGGGGTTGCTGTTGCTGACAATGGAACAGAAGGACCTGAAAATGTTACCCCAATTGCTACAGCATTTGCAGCACAACAGGACCAGTAACGGGCCCTTTAGGGCAGGCAACGGGGCCAGAGGGTCTGAGGGGAATAAAGGTGAATCTTTGATGGGGAACTTTAGATGCTTGGAAGTTGGTTGTGAAAGACTATCAGGGTGAACCTATTAGGACTAGATAAAGGTTTGAGTTGATTGTTACTAGGTAATCGTGGCGTAGAAAAGTTGATAGAAGGAACAGGGAACCTTGATAGAGAAGAGCTGGGTCATGCTAAACTGACAGAGGAGGAATTTCAGGCAGAAGTGAAAGAGTGAATCCCTCTCCTGTGAGCCCGGATCAGTGTGCATATTGTAGGGAAAGTGGACACTGGAAGGGAGATTGTCCTAAACTGAAGAACCATCAAGGGGTTCTGGTGACTGGATTAGAACTAGACTGACTGGACTTGGGGAATCTACCCTGGGGGATCTACTCCAGTGGGCCCACTAATTAAATTAATGCTAGGGACTAGAAAAAAATAAAGTGGAATTTTTTTTTAGTCGATACAGAAACAACTTATTTGGTATTAAACTTCAGTAAGAAAAGTATTTGTTACAGTTGTGGAAGCTGCTGGCCACCAGAAAAAAAAACCAAAAAAACAAAACAACAAAAAAACAACCAAAAATCCTGAAACCTTTAAAGTACAAATTAAGAAAATGAATAGGAATGCCAAATTCACCAAAATCTTTTTTGGGATGAGATTTATTAGAACATCTAGATGTTTAAAGAAGGAGAAATGAAACTAAAAGTTAAAGATGATCAGTTAACTGAAATCTTGAGCTTCTCTTTAATTCAACAGAAAAGTGGAAAAGAGGACCTCCCTGAAGTAAAAGAAAACTTTAACCAGGTATATCTAGGAATAAATTCCAGGTAAGGCGACAAATGCTTTGCCTCTTACAGTAAAAATGATAAGGGGGAGGCCTGCCTAGTCCGGATGAAACAATAACCCTTGGTCAGCAGGGCTGTGGGGGTTACTGCCATAAAAACTGAAATAAAATACACTCTGTAGTAGTTCTACTAATGTAAATCTGTGTGTTTTGCCATGACAGTGACTTGTTATGGGATGTGGAGATGAAACTCTGCATTGACAACGAAGTACAAGGAATAACGTTGGTCAAAGTGCGTCCTACCATAGTCAAGGGCAAGACTGGGTTGGCCTCTGTGTTTGCCACCAAGAAGAATCTTGAGCTCCGCTGTTGGCTGCAACCCAGTAGGCGTTGAGCAGTGGGAACATATGCCATGCCACACCTTGATGTGAGGAATGGTCCCTTCTGTTATAAGAGGGTCATCCAGGAAGGAAGAACATAAGACAAACCATTGAGGCACTGACTCATAGAATAAGTATTTACACTGACAAAATTTTAGGGAGAACATGAATCAAACTGGGACAATTGGAAAAGGAAATTGTCCAGGGCAACAGTGACAAAATGATTTCTCAGAACTCCCAAGAAAAGGGGGGTTTCAATACATGCTGGTCATGACAGATGTCTTTTCAGCGTGGCCTGAAGCACTCCCTTGCCAAACAAATAAAGCTAATGAAGTAACCAAAGTACTATTATAAGAAATAATACCGAAATTTGGGGTTCCAGCAGTAATCTCTTCAGACAGGGGCTTACACTTTTGTGCATAAGTCATACAAGCAATAAGTAAACCACTAAAAATCAATTGACAACTGCATACACCCCACAGACCCCAAGCAAGTGGGCAAGTAGAAAAAATGAACCATCTTATTAGACAATAAATTGCCAAAGTATGCCAAGAAACAAATTTATATTGTTATCAAGCTTTACCTATTGCTCTAATCAGGCTGAGGGTCAAACCATGATCAAAAGAGAAGCTGAGCCCATTTGAAATCTTGTATGGCAGACCCTATGTGATACAAGTTATAAATAGTGAAGCTCTAGATCAAATAGGTAACCAGTATGTGTATGATTTATGTTGTAATTGTAGGGAAACAATTAAATAAAAATGCTACAATAGTATTAGAACACCAGCCTAAGTAACCTGACTATAAACTACATCCATTTAGTCCTGATGACTGAGTTTATGTTAAGAATTTTTCAGGAAACCCTCTGCAAGAAAAGTGGGACAGACCCTTCCAGGTGTTACTAATTTCACAGCAGAATGGATAAAGGATCAACCCACTTGGAATCACTACTCCCGAGTCAAGAAAACTCCTGAGAAAACTCCTGAGAAACCATGGACTTCCGAATGAGGAGGAGCACCTGCTTTCAAGCCTTCCCAATGCTGATTCTTGGACTTTTGGTAAGTATAACTTCATCTCAAGCTCCCACTTTAGAATGGCCATGGTCTGATGCGCAAATTGTCTAATCACTTCCATGGGTTAGGCACACCGCTTTTGATGAACCTAGAGCCTAACCCAGGTCTAGCCATTTAAGTTTTATCTAACAACAAATCATATACATAAGACTGGAAAAAGACTCAGAATTCATTAAAGGCGTTAATATAATAGGGCAAGAGACAAAACAAGTCAAGCTAATAACACCTATGAAAAACCAATCACTTACATTTAGTCATATGGAAAATATAGACAATAACGTTTGGCAAAAAAAAAAAAAAAAAGCCCAGTGGAAGCTTAAACTATTGTTAGATCAGTCAGCTTCAATTATGTATTTATGGGCTAGCAAAGACAGTAAGCCACCTATTAAAGTTCACCAGGCTTGGTGGCAGCTAGTAAACTTCACCTACAACCCACAACATGAACAAATTGAAGCATATGTGCTCACAATTAGTGCAGCAAAAGAACAGACAATCTTTCCTGTATTGACGTTAGAAACCATACACCAAGAAGTCATTGTCAGACCCATGGACCATAATGTTTGGGCAAGTTATGATCAGACCAAAGGCAAATGGCAATCAATTAGCATTGAGGCATGTATCCCCAGAGAACAACTGGGATACATCTGTGAAAATGCAGTAATAGAGAATGAAGATCTATGTTTAGATATTAAAAAGGGTACATGTACTTTTGAAATGTTTCCACATATTGAAGCGCAATCACAAGTGTTTTATATAGGAAATGGATGTGCGTGTGTTAGAACTTCTTGTGTTAACATTACTATTGATAATTGTCATGAAAAACCCAATGGTACTAATGTTTGAGTATGTAATTTACTAGAATTGTAGGCTGTGACTTTGATTATGTTGTTCCTGTAACTACTAGACAGTTAATTGAAGCTGATTATACCTTGTATCCCTATGTACCTAAATTACAGACAGGCATGAACACTAGTCTCTTTAAAGCAATGCTCAGACACCCCGACATAGAAAAACTGGTCCAAGAAGTAAACAGAACTGCCCAACGCATGCTTTGGCAGGTAAAACATGACTCTGAAAATCTTAGCCAATGAAGAACAAGTAGAACATTATTGGTGGGACATCTCAGCAGGACATTCCCCTAAAGCAACACAAAGTATTCCACTATTTAATACATCCCATACTAATCACGTTGGGAGGAATGATCCTATTATCCCTCTTGAACCTCTGTCTGTGGTATGAACCAAATGCCATAGTTAAAAGAACACAAATAATATGGACAATGATACATGTCTACCAAAGCCCTTTGTCTTTTAAACTTGAGGAAAGAATTTGTAAGTCTTAAGAAAAGGGGGGAATGAAACAGAACAAGGTCTTAAAATAAAAAGATTAGTCAGGATGAGTTTGGTACAATGCTCTGGGTGATGCTCTGTTTGTGTTGAGAAAGGAATGTACTCTGAATAATTAGATAAGATAAGGTGGGTACCCAAAGGAGATAAGGAGACCATCAAGTCAGGAAATCGTTGAACAAAGAAAATTGAAAGGTCTACTCCACCTAGATCCCACCTATTGTGAATGGAATGATTGGGTGTCAAAATCGAATGAATATGTATGTAAGGTGTTGTGTAACCTCTCAGGAAAACTGTATAAAATACCTAACTTTTCACTGAAAACTGGAGCTAGTTTGTCCGGTGCGAACCAGCTAGCTCCCCAACGTTGCACAAAATAAATACCTTTGCTGCTTAAAGACAAAATTCGTCTCTGAGCAGTTACTCTGTGCCGTTTTGGCATCAGTACATCCATATGTAACTTCCACATTCCTTCCAATTAGTACTCCTGCCTTTGTCCCAGACTGGATGTCTTCTCAATACCTTTTTTTTTTTTTTCTTTTTTTTTTTTTTTTTTAATAGTTCAGTGTGCTATTAAACTACTTTATTCCACTGGTTTTAAATCTGTCTTTCCTGAACTGTTGAAACTATGATAGCTCCATTGTATTGTATTTAGTTGTGACTGTAATATCTTTTTTTTTTTTTTTTTTTTTTAATTGCAGAACAGCGTCTAATTTTAGTCTCAAGACTACATCATGTAACCTTGCCTCTGAAAGGAACTGCCACTTTCTGTTCTTTGTATGCTTTAGAAACATGTCTGGGTTTTCTTATTAGTACAAAGCCTATGTTGACAGAGACCTGCCTGTTCTTAGTATTTGCTATGTATGTCAAGTTTATTTTACTTTCAAGTTAGAAGATGTGTCTGTCTTGTGTTCACTTTCAGTTACCTGTATATCATCCCTGTTTGTCTTAGAGCTCTGGTCCTTCTTTACTTTTTTTCTTCACAGGTTTTCCATCACTGGCTTTCTATATTAGGAATTCCTATAGAATATATCAACAACCACTTCTTCAATGCATTGTGTTGATTTCAGTTAGATCTATTGTGTCATTATTTGCTCCTTACAGTGCACATTATGTCACTATTTGCTCTTCACAGTGCAGAAGATATAGTAGTGTCTTATCAGCATGCCTTGCAACAAGACTATATCTGCTCATGGAATAGAGATGCCCCAAAGTGCCACGGCATTTCTCAGTTTTCAAAAGGTTTCACATCTGTTGAAGGCCTTCCCTTCCTTTGGACAATTTGAAGGTAAAATATCAATTCTTCGTTTAAATGTGTGTCTTTATTTTGTGTTAAATCTTAGTGACTTAGACTTGTGGTAATTCTTACATATCAGAACGGGTCATATATATAACACTAGTCACAAATGGTGTTCCTCAGGGCTTAGTATTGGGGCCAGTCCAGTTTAGTATCTTTATTGATGATCTGCATGAGGGGATTGTGTGCACCCTCAGTAAGTTTGCAGATGACAGCCAAGTTGAGTGGGGGAGTGTTAATCTGCTTGAGGGCAGAAAGGCTCTGCAGAGGGACCTGGGCCAATGGGCCAAGGCCAATTGTAAGAAGTTCAAGGAGAAGTGTTAGGTCATGCATTTGGGTCATAACAACCCCATGCAATGCTACAGGTTTGGGGAAGAGTGGATGGAAAGCTGCCTGGCAGAAAAGGACCTGGGGGTGCCGGCTGACAGCCAGCTGAACATGAGCCAGCAGTGTGCCCAGGTGGCCAAGGCAGTCAATAGCATCCTGGCTTGTGTCAGAAACAGTGTGGCCAGCAGGACAGGGGAAGTGATTATCCCCCTGGACTTGGCACTGGTGAGGCTGCACCTTGAATACTGTGTTCAGTTTCAGGCCCCTCACTTCCAGAGGGACATAAATGTGCTGCAGAGTGTCCAGAGAAGGGCAACAAAGCTGGTGAGGGGTCTGGAGCACAAGTCTTATATGGAGTGACTGAGGGAACTGGGGTTGTTTAGCCTGGAGAGGACAAAGCTCTGGAGGACCTCATTGCTCTCTACAACTACCTGAAAGGAAGTTGTAGGCAGGTGGGGCTAGGTCTCTTCTCTCAGATAACAAGCAATAGGACAAGAGGAAACAGCCTTAGTTGCGCCAGGGGAGGTTTAGATTAGATTAAGAAAAAAAATTCACTGAAAGGGCGGTCAAGCATTAGAACAGGCTGCCCAGGGAGGTGATGGAATCACCATCCCTGGAGGTGTTTAAAACACATGTAGATGTGATGCTTAGGGACATGGTTTAGTGGTGGACTTGGCAGTCCTGCCGTAATGATTGGACCTCATGATCTTAAATGTCTTTTGCAATCTAAATGGTTCTGTGATTATGTAATAGCTTGTATGCCAGAAGCTGAGTTCACTTCTCAAGGAAAAAACTTAATTTTTGTAACAAGGATCTTATCCACAGCTTCCATCTTTCAAGGCTTTTATATTAGAGAATTAACATAAAGATGATGAAAAAGGAATTCGCTGATATACTGCAGTATACAAATAATGTATTTAGTCAAAGCTATAGTTCAACAGAAATGCATGAGAAATTACCAGTAAACATTTATGGTTGAGATCTCTATCTTAATAAGTTTATTTTGTGACATTATTGAAAACTGGAACAATTTGTTCTGAAACACTTTGAACCATTTTTTCTACCTCAGCAGTGTGATACCTGTGTATTCATAATAAATGGAAGGTATGTCTTTTGTATCATTATGAAACAGTATGAGGAGGATGTTTGATGTAATTATGTCAGATTGTTTGCATCCTGTGGGAATGGAGTGAGAAACAAAGGTAAGGAGCATCTGCCATTTAACATGTCAAATTTATAGGGGCCAGTGGAGTTGACAAACATTGAAGAAAGCATGCTTTGCAATTTATAAGGATCTGAATACTCATTTCCCCTGCATTTGTAACTCACACAAGACACGCAAACTAAGCTGCAGTCTTACTGAATATTTCTGAGGTTGCTAGCGTGGACAGTAAAGTAGCTAACCTAAAAATTACTTTTTTGTGGATTTAGTGTTTGAGGTGAAATCAATGACAGTGCTTCCCTTAATTGTCATGACAAATATACCATAGTCCAGCATTTGACAGAATAAAAAAACATGTGTAGTGTAATTTTCTCTCTCAAAATAGTCGTAAGGGAATGAACGGGGACTTAAAAGTCAGGAATGTAGCCCTGAATAGCTAAATGTTAATGTAGAGAGCAGATGTCTTGCTATGATAATGATAATTTATATTAAAAAACCAGCATTGTAGAATTCAAATATGGAATGCAATAAAAGTATTTCCAAACCTAAAAATACTGTGCTTCAAGAAATTGGTACATGCTAAGACAAGTGTAAAGCAAAAAACCCCAACCAAAACCAAAAAAGGAGGAACATACCTGGCAAGAAAACACCTTTAACAAAGAAATCACTATCCTTCATGTCTGCCGGTCTATGGCTGTTATTTTACAAACAAAACTAAACCAAGACTGAACTGTCGACAAAGTTAAGAACAAGATTGCCAAAGGAATGAAAGTGAATTTTAAAAATAGTTCTTAGTTTTTAATTAAAGATCTCTATAACAAATATAATTCTTTCAGTTCATTTCATATCACATTACTCTTAAAAGGTGATGTAATTTCTATGGACCTAATGATTTTATAGTGTTTCTTTTTAGTGCAGAGGAAATATATCTAATGAAACAAGACTCCTCACTTAAAATTTAACATGATGCATGTACAAAACTTCAATGTACATAGAGATTACATCTTAGGCTATATGGTAATTATCAACAGTACTACTACTATTTACAATGAGGTATTGAGCTCAATTTATATGGTTTTCACAGGCCATCTGCACCCTATCAGTTGGTACAAAAGGCTTAACAGACTTTCCTGTCACTCTCATCTTCAAACCTCTGTAATAATGGAGAAATTCTTACTTACTTTTTATTAAATTAATTGAACATGAAGTTATTACAGTTTAATCCCTGTCAAGATTAAAAGGATAAATTTTAACTGCCTCTTATTAGCTTCAAGTCTATCAGTCTATCAAATGTACATAAAGTAAGTTTGCTGATGATGTCAAACTAGCAGGAGCCATGGACTCCCTCAAGGGTACAGAAGCCTTACAGAGAGATCTGGATAGACTAGAGAGCTGGGCAATCACCAGCCATATGAAATTTAACAAGAGCAAGCACCTGATTTTGCAGCTGGGATGGGGTAATTCTGGTTATATGTACAAACTGAGCAATGAGAGGCTGAAGAACAGCCCTGCAGAAGGAGGTCTGGGGGTTTGGTTTGATGGCAAGTTGAATATGAGTCAATAGTGTGCCCTTGCAGCCAAAAGGGCCAACCACGTCCTGCAGTGCATCAAGCACAGCATAGCTCACCAGTTGAGGGAGGTGATTGTCCCACTCTACACTGTACTGGTGCAGCCCTGCCTCCAGCACTGTGTGCAGTTTTGGGTGCCTCAATATAGGAAGGACATAAAACTATTAGAGTGTGTCCAGAGAAGGACAACCAAGATGGTGAAATGTCCTGAGGGCAAGACGTATGAAGAGCAAGGAGCAGCTGAGGTCGCTTTGTTTGTTCAGCTTGGAGAAGAGATGGCTGAGGGATAACCTCATCACAGTCTACAGCTTCATCAGGGCGGGCAGCAGAGGGGGAGGTGTTGATCTCCTCTCTGGTGACAATCAATTGGACATGAGGAAATGGAATGAAGCTGCATCAGGGGAAGTTCAGATTAGACATCAGGAAAAGGTTCTTCACTGAGAGGGCAGTTGGTCACTGGAACAGGCTCCCCAAGGAAGTGGTCACAGTACCAAGCGTGTCAAGAGTTCAAGGAGTGTCTGGACAATGCTCATAGTCATATGGTTTAGTTTTAGGTAGTCCTCTGACGATCAGGGAATTGGACTTGATGATCCTTATGGGTCCCTTCCAACTTGAGATGTTCTATGATTCTGTGATATGTTAGGTAGAATGTTAAGGAAGATTAACAAATACTGTATTCTTTAGGTACCTCAAAAAATAACAAGTTATATGGGACCTATAGGTTCACTTGTCTTCCTTTTTCATGGAGAAAGGTACTAAATAAATGTAAATAAATGTTATGAACTTGCCATTTGATTACCAGGTAACCCTTGTTTACCTATTTGTTTACTTAAATAAGAGAAACGCATTATTATATTAAGTGTAGCAGGCAACCAGATTAAAGGTCAAAAGGCTAGAATTACTAGGCAGAAGAATGAAGCAGTTTTAGGATGATTTGTGGAATAAAACCAGTCAGACAATGAGTGACACCTGGAAGAACTTACCTAAGAAACAACCTTTATAGTATTGTATAAAGGAAAATTATGGCAATTATTTGTGCTGAGAGAATTTAATGCTTTTTTTGGAGAAAAATTTCACCCAACTTTCAAAATTCTGAATTCAATTTTAGTAACTAAGGTAACTAAAATCTGTTTCAAAATCATGCCTGTTTTTTCCTACTTCATCTCCATTTAGAGTTAAGCACTTAAATCAGAAAAGTATGCTCAATACAGGAAATAAAAAGACACTTGATAAGTAATGCATGCTGAAGAGAAATAATTCTGGAATTAAGTTCCACAAAAAGTTCTAATTTTCAAAGTAGCTATAATCAAACTTCACAGAACTGTAAAAGTTAATATACAGTACATTCTGGAAGAAACTGAAGCTTCTTCCACAAGGAACTCCCTTTCTGTAGCTTAAAAACATTTAGGGCTAGCTCTGCAAAGGGTCTTCAGCTCCTGCTGCTAACAGACATTCCTTTTTGAATGCCTCTGAGGATAAATCTACCCAACGTCAGTGCTTTAACATAGGTAGAATCTCACTCTGAAAGCTTTCTATGATAATTACCTTTTTCCAGGTAAAGCCATCAAGGTCCTTACCTTCTGACCACTGTGATTTTAAAAATCAGATTCAAGTTCAGTGCCTAGATTAAGTGGCCTAGCTCTCACTTCATAAAATTTAATGAATTCTACAGGCCTTAGCTACCTGGCTTCACAAACACATACTCAAAGTGGCTAAGCTCTGTGGTTTTTTCTCTCGGCTTCATCAACTCACTGTTTACCTGTGGTCCCCTCTTTTGCTCTCAGGGCATTACTTGTGCTGCTCATACCAATTAGGCCAGTTTCCTTTACTTTGTGACCCACGGTCCCATTCCCTTACTCAATTTTAACCTCTCCTTGCTAGTATTTTGTCTATACTTTAGCTTTCATTTTTGTTTCATCCTTACTTGGCCACCTTCTCAAACCTTTGTTTTATGTCAGGTTGTATGCTGGGGACACCATGATGTCCAACCAAGTAGTAACCTGAGGTGTTTATAGACCCAAAAAGTAATTTTACCAAGTTTCTGGCCAATATCCAAATATAACAACATGAATCTTAAGTATGTACTAATTGTATACCTTGGAATAACAGGAATTATACAAATATTAAATCTTATCTTTGGTTTCATAACTAGAGAACAAATATAAATGCCACAGAATGTGTAATGAGTATGCTGCTTAGAAAAATGTAGGAATCATATACATTTATAAAGCAAAGCATATGCTTTAATGCTTAGTTTCTACAGAGGCTGCTATAGAAATATTGAGAGGAGATGAAAATGGAAGATTTGAATAAAACATCAAAACAATGGTGACAGGATAGATGTGTCATGTTATGTACTGAATGCGATGTCTTGTAGAATCAAATGTCTTTTTATAAAATGAAAAAGATTTAATGTGATTAATTTAAATTATTTTCCCAGCTAAGTATCTTTCAGCACTATATGGTGTGCTATCTTTTTTTTCTCAGAGGGGAGAACATATTTCTTTTTGTAGGGAGACCTAGAATTTTCTCAATATTGCTCATTACTCCATTCCCTTTAGAATTCAGATTTCAATTGCACCAGTTTTCACTGGGTTCATACTAACTTTTTCTTCCCTGTTGATTCTTCTTCCCACTCCCCTCTGTGGTTTTCTTGGAGACAAACTTGTCAGATTTCACTTGATTCTGATTTTTTAGGCTGATAACCTGCTCTGTCTGCCACAATTAAGACTATGGGAACTTTTACCATAGTGTGGAAAATCTCTAGAGGCGTTATCATTGTAAAAGCCCTCAGGGACTACAGAATAAATATAGGATGATTGTATCAAGTAAGAATCACTGGAAGAAACTTCAGTCCTGAAATCTTTAAAACAAAAATGAAAGTGTGTGTGTGTATGTGTGTGTGCATGTACATATGTATGTTTGTATATTGGTTATAAAGGACTGAAGGCAGTATTTAGCCCTGCCCTAACAGCTCTCTTTGTGCACCTCAGTTTTAAAACTTGCCTTTAACCTTCTATCTGGAAGCAGCTGTGGAACAAATTCCAAATAATTTAAATATGTAACACCTCATTTTAGAGGCATTCAGGGATGCATCAAATGATAACATGTAGCTCTGTCAGTGGCCTGATGAATGATCTATAGTTAATTGCTTTGCTGTTCTGTCTCTACATTTCTTTATTTTTAAAACAGAACTCATGATTCCTCTGTCCTTCACAATGTTCTCTGAGCTCTGTGGAGTAACTATGATGCTGAACAGCTTTTATTAACTGCAAAAGAAGAAAACATTATAATGGCAAGCAAGTTGAGGACTGTCAGATATGATTTCCATGCACTTTTTTTTTTTTTTTTTTTAAATTTTTAATTTTTACAAGTTAGGAACAGACAATAATTTGGTAAACATGAGTTGTAGCATAGTCATGAAAGGAACTGCGGTATGTTCGTGTTCATTCATTTCATTACTAGTATTATGTTTATTTGACAAAATTTAATTGATTTGTGGTATTCATGATCACAATTCAAAGTGAAGATACAAATTAGATTTAACATAAAGCAAGTGGCTAAGAAAGTAAACAATTTGGAACCCAAGACTGAAAAACCTACCATCTACTAATGAAGCTACGACTTACTACTGCATAACTTCATAAAGAAAATTTACATTTCTCTCTGAAGTGGAGGATAGAGGTGGAGTTAGTGTCAGAGATGTATTTCTAGACTAATATAGCACTGATGTAATCTATGTTCTTTTCATTATTAATAGTTATCTTTGCAGTAAAAATATTTTTAAATGGAACAATGTAGTGCCTTGAACAAAGAGAATTGATTACATTATTGGGTGGTTGATGGAACTGAATATGTTATTGATGTTTTGACTTTGAGACAGTTGGAGCCAATGAGTGGTGCTAAGCGCTTCATTAAACACCGGCAAATCCTTTTGTTCAGAAAAGGAACTTGGCAAGGGAAGCACCTCCATGGGATGGATGGGCTGCTAGGATGCTCATCACAAGCAATGAGCTCAGCAAAACGAGGGGAAAGGTAGTTTTGGCAAGGGGAGATCACAACCACCGACTCAAGAAATCCCCCAAACCCCAAAGAAGTTGAGACTGAGCATGCAAACTAATTAACATGAGAAATGAGAGAATTATTTGACAAATGGGACACTAAATGCCAAGTAATGAAGAAGTTGGGTAACTTGTAACCAATGAGGATGATGTCTTTTTACACTAAATTGTATAAATAGTGTAAGATTTTGACAACTGGGGAGCTAGGCATTTGTGGGTTACCACGTAGCTCCCTGCTTTGTGCAAACTAGAATAAAGAAATAAGGAGTATGTCGACTCGGTGTGTGAATTGGTGCTGCACAGCAGTAACAAACCTGCTTATGGGACAACATTTAGTATTTTCTGTGTATAGTGCAATGTATTCATTTATTTGCAGACTGTATATTTGAGTACAGTACTTATTCAGCATACAATATTTGAAATGTGGCGTATCTGCACTGCCTGTAAAATACTTGTTTCAAGTATTTTTTAAATTGCCTATGAAATTTGGCAATTTGATCAAACTATGCAAGTACTGTAGCCAGAAAAAGCTAAATAGTAAAATCATTCTCCACTGTTGCTACTTTCAGTGACTGCTGTTACCTCTGTCACAGGGTGAATAGCAACAGGCAGTTAAGTGAGACCTTGGCTACATCTGCCCAGCACTTAACGTACTAGATGATTCCAGTACGTACTGCAAAAACAAGAAACACAGATGAATGGAAGGCTTACTGATGAGCTTTGGACTCTAATGGTTTAGGTGTGCCTAGAAAAGAAGGAAACACAGAGGGAATATCAACTTTACACCCTTTCAACACATTTTGGGCAGGAAGCCAGAATGTGGTACTAACCACTAGATGGCTTTGGGTATGTGGAAAATCGAAGAGATTGCCCTGAGTGAGGCTGTTGGTGGTTCATGCTGACCATGCAAATTAGACAGCACTATATGGGAAAACTACCCCTTGGAGGAACGTTTCCATGGAAGTCTGACACCAAACAGAGGCCTGAGCCCAAGGCAGAACCACTATGTCTAACAACCAGGCTGCCAGTCAAGGCTCAGGCAGGATTATAATGCTGTAAGGGCCAGCAACAGTGATGGCCCCTCCAGGGTCCATAATAGGAGGGCCTGGCAGCCAGGTCCTGTCCCACCAAGCCAGCCAGGAGCAGGGCAGCCAGGGCAGGCCCCAGCCCCAGGCATCAGGTACCTCCCTCAGGTCAGGGACAGCCCAAGGCTGGACTGGAAGGTGGGATGCATGGCCAGGCAGGGCAGGGCTGTGACAAGCTAGATACTGGCCTTGCTTCAGTATCATTACTGGGGCAGGGGCTGATGGCCCTCAGGGGCTAAAATGAGGTCCTGTGTCATTGGCAGGGAAAGGGAAGGCATCAGGAGATGGGGTCAGTGCCAGCAAGTCTGGTAGTGCCCTGTTGTGCTTTAATCCTGGTTGGCAACTAAGTATCATGCAGCTGCTTGCTCACTTCCCCTCACCCAGACAGATGGGGAGGAGAATTGGAAAGAAATGTAAAACTCAAGGGCTGAGATAAGGACAACTTAAGTAAAGCAAAAGTCACACAAGCAAACAAGGCAAAACAAATTCATTCACCACTCCCCATCAGCAGGCAGGTGTTCAGCCATCTCCAGGAAAGCAGGGCTCCATCACATATGTAATGGTTAATCGGGAAGACAAATGCCATAAAGCTGCATGTCCCCTGCTCCTTCTTCTTCCCCCAGCTTATATACTCAGCATGACATCCCATAGTATGGAATGTCCCTTTGGCTAGTTCTGGTCACCAGTCCTGGCTGTGAACCCTTCCAGTTTCGCGTGCCCCTCCAGCCCTCTCGCTGGCAGGGCCCAAGGAACTGAAAAGACCTTGACTTGTTATAAACATGACCCAGCAACAACCAAACCCATCAGTGTGCTGTCAGCATTGTTCTCACACCAGAGCCAAAACACAGCACTGGACCAGCTACTGAGAAAGAAAGATAACTACTCCAGCTGGAACCAGGACATGCCCCGAAAGGCAGCTCACTGAGCTAACATGACTCTTGCATTTCCCCAGGGTCATGGTGCTGGTCATAACTGGGCCAGGTGCCTTTATTGGTGTGCAGCTGCTCTTTACAGAGCATGTGTGTGTGTTTGTTAGAAATTAAATGATTATCCATTCACTATTCTACCCATTTTACTTAGTCATTAAATCTTTGCTGTTATGTAACTGAGTGGTATAATTCTGTTCTTCCAACTGCCTCATTAAAAATTCCCTCTGTGAAAGTCTCATCTTAAGGCTGATACTTGGTCCTGTCAGAATAGGGACCATGGTTTCCACAGTAATGCAACAGCAGCTTTATAGGTGGACTATGGCATCTGCTCCAGCCTATAGACTTCTAACCTGTGACATCTATAAAACTATTTTGTTGGCTGGGAAAGAGATATATGTGTGTATGACTTCCCCACTGAACTCAAAGAAAAGCCAAACACATAAGGTTCATAAGCTTTAATAAATTAAGTATCTGAGGGTAAGCGATTTACTATTGCCTTTTGCTTAAGTCAGCGGAGAATAAGAGTCATATAATTAGGAGATCAAATTATTTTTCATTGCTCAGATCAGCTCCTAGAAATTACTACCACTACTCTTTCAGAGGCCTTACAGTACCCTGCATGCCCTCTCTCTGCCACTCCAGAAACGTCCAGGTCTGTAGTAAGCCTTATATGTCAGTCCTGGCAGACATCTGAGATACACCAGAGAGTCTCAAATAGGTTTAGACAGCTATGTTCACATAACTGAATAGCTCCCAGTGGTGTCTGGAAAGCTACTTAGTTGACCAAATGTTGATGTCTATTTTAGGATGAGCTGAACAGTTCTCTGTGCCTGGATTTAGTTGCTCACAGTTAGATGCTTAGTGCCATTTTTAGATGTCCTAGTATATCTATGTGAAACTGGCAGATAGGACATAAGATATGACTTGAGCTCTCCTGGAGTGACAGCTGGAGGTCAGATTAGATACTTTAAGGCATCTCAAATGGCACTAGAAGCCTACATTTAGAGAACCAAATCAATCTGCTAGTTCCTACAGTGCACCAAAATTATCACTGTATTTGATTCTTCTGGATCACTGTTTTCCTAAGCAAAGCAATGTTCTTGGGTATCTGATCTTGGCAAGAGGTCAAATAAAAAAAAAAGCAACAACACTCTGTGAAAGGAAAATTCCCCACCAGTAGGCTAGATGGGGAAAGAAACTGCACAATAGTTTGTGCTGAAAATTACGGGGCTTTTTAAAACAAAGAGAGAAAATACAGCAACAAATAAAAACCTAAATAAGTAAAACTAACTAGCAAAAATAAATATCCAATGGAAGAGCTTACTTAAAAATGTGGTAAATTCTCCAGCACGTGACACCTTTACAGAAGACCATTCTTCCCTCTGAAAGACAGATTTGTATCTAATCAGATTTAGCTGAAATAAAAGATGGAAGTACTGTAAACTGCTTCATGACCTTTGATTTTGACAAAGCCAGACTGGGTAATCAGAAGTGATTCCTTCTGCCCGTAAAAGCTCTCTGTTAATCTACTCTACGGAAAGTTGTACTGTAGAAGCCTGTATCTTTAATAGAAATTCTAATCACTGTAAAATTGGATTGTTCCTCTGGGGAAAGAATAGTCTTTTTCCTTGGGGAAATCTTGCAATAGGAAGTGTTTAATTTCACTACCTACTGAAAATGCGGGTTTTTTTAGAGAATGGAATCAGTCTGGATCTCACTGTGATGATATTTCTCCTTAAAGGGCCAGCAGCACTTCAATTTTAAAATTTCTAAAGCTCCTGTAGGTTGTCTATTCAACAGGCTTAAATTGGCGTAACTGTTCACACAAACTGGTGTATAGCAAATGATCAAACAGAAATTACTCCTTTTTTTTCATCTAAAATATTTAATGGTTGGAATGTTTATAATTTCTTTTAAAAATGGACAACTTTCTGCAGCTTAATCTGAGAACCTGATTAATTGACAGAGATTTCTGGGTGACTTGAAACTTGCCTTGGATAGGAACATAATAGGGCAGACTCTGAGTTGATAGGACTATATAAATACCTAGGCTGAATAATCCATTTTGAGTTTTAAGCACTTAAAAATGTCTTTCTCTTCAATTACTGTGTGTGCAAGGAAAGAAATGAAAGAAAAAAAAAGTTACCTTCTTCAACCCAAACAGAAGATATGTCTGTCTGTTTATACAGTCACTTAAAATGTTGATAGAATTCTGAAGTGCCTGTGATGCTGAAAGAAGCTGCACTCCTGAAAGTGAAATACCTCGTTGATCAGTCTAAATGTAGCACTTAGTTGAGGTGCACTTTCTACTTTTAATGCAGATCTCTAAATTTAACGTACATCCTTAAATTAAGAGTGCCAACAGAAACATGACGTGCCTTTCATTCACTAATAGGCCAAAATCAAAATCTCTCACAATATTTTCCAAGCACCTCAAACAAGTGAGTCATTTTAGTCACCAGCTGAGAAGGTAAACATTAGTGTTTATTACTCAGATGAATTTCTTGAACAGAGATTATCAGACTTGGGCCAAGTATTTTCATTATCACCCAGCATTACACCACAGTCACACGTTAAAGCATGCCGTGGCGCTAGATTGTTGTACATTGAAACACACTATGTAGCCAAGGCTAGCTGTGAATTTGGAATGATGTCACATGGCAGTACTAAATTTCAGGTCTATTGAGCAGTTGTGCTAACAGCATTCCTGTACAGCTGCAAGATGTGGATCACCTTCTGTTACCATATCAGGAGATTCGATTGTTTGTATCTACTAGGGTTTTTTCAGCTTGGAGGATTGAGTATCATAACCAGATTCAGCTGCTAGACCCTATAAATTCTGTTAACGTTTATCATTCTGCTGGACTTGCTCAAGTTTATCTATATCTTTTTGTACTGTGTGACTAATCCTGGGTGAAGCAGTCTTGATTTAAGCTAATGAGTGCTGAGCAAAGGAGAATAATCACTACCCTCTATCTACCGATTACATTTATGTTGATGCAGTGCAATAAGCTATTAAGATTAATTTCTGCCAGGGCATGAGGAACCCCAAAAATACCTCTAAGCCTTTTCCAGTAGAGTACTATCCAACCTGAACCAATATGGGGCTGGCACATGCAGGTATAGGATGTTGTGTTTGCTTATCATGTAATCCCTGTTGTTTCATTCCAGTGACTGGCTTAGGTCCCTCTGGATGGCAGCTGAGCCCTCCTGTGTATTGACTGCACACACACATACACACACACATAAACCCACAGAGTTTAGAGTTGTCCACAAACTGGTTAGGGTGTACTTTGCCTCCTCTTCCTCCGGGTTGTGGGAAAAGGTGTTAAACATGATAGGACCACGATACACCACTGAGGAACTCTACTTATAAATGGCTTCTAAGTACAGTACAATTGACCTTTGTTGTATCAAAGATCTGAATCACTTATTTTCACAGACTTTGGAAAGATCCTAGAGGTAGCAAGGTTCAGTTAGTAAGCACTGCAACTAAAAAATTAATTTTGTATAAGATGAATTCTGGAAAATGTGAACTTTTTTTTTTTTTTTTTTTTAAATACCCTTTGGCAGGAAAAATATGCAGGATGTGTATTCTTTTTGTTACTGTTTCCAAATATTTCCTTGGGTAAAAAGAAGATAAAATAATTCCCAAATCAATCAGAAGTTGACTATCTGTCTTTCTTGTGGATTTGGTATCCTCGATTCAATGTTCATAAGAAAGCAGTGCTCAGTAATGGAGCTATCACAAATTCTTTCATATTGTACATTTATTTGCATTTGCTGCCAAAATGATTGCATTTATACCAAACTGTCTTTGCCAAAATGCTGAACACATGCATACTGACTTCTACACTTCCCACGCTGACAGCTGAGGTAGCAGCTTGTTACAAGTTTTTAGTGACCATCTTTATATTAATTGATGTTTTCAGATGTTTTATCTCATAATTAGTTACCTATTGCCTTTGCAGAATAACATACTGAATCATCTGAGGTAAGTTTTCTCATAAATAAGTAATTAGTAAATCACTGTCAAACATAGGAACTGAGGGCCAGTTTTGATGGTGGATATGGAAAGAACATAAGAATGAGTTAGAAACTTAGCTGATAAAATTATTTACAGAGTTAAGCTGGTAGCATCTGCAATGAATTGCAGAAGGACCTCATTATACACTGTAATTTATCAACAAAGAAATAAGGGAGGAAACACTACTGAATCAATATAAATGTGCGACACACCCACACAGACAAAACTGCAATTAGCGTTGGGGTCTTAATTTCAAAAAAGTAGAACTAAACTAGTTAAAGAGATGAGTGAAAAAGTTGCTGTTGAAAGGAATAGTTAGGGGGATAATTAAGGAGATGACTTTTCAACCAGGAAAGAGATGAGGGATTTACTGGAAAGTCCATGAAGTTATTAGTGGCATTAAAAATGAAATAATGATGAATGAATAGTTACAGCTTCTTATAGGAGAAAAAATAAGACATAAATATAAAACCTTATGTTCAAAGAAGACAAGAGAGTATTTTAGATAAAGCAACATATATATATATATATATATATATATGTAAAGCAAAGTTAATCTATGGAACTCACTGACAAAAATATTTTGGAAACCAAAAGCTTATATGGATTCCAAAAGCAATTACAAAAGATAGTGTTGGGAGGAAAAACATGAATTGCTATTAAGAATAAACAAATCATCTTTGTCTGGGAATGTCTTTGAGCTGCTGGTATTTGGAGGAAAACCAAGGACATAGGTAACTAGTTTCTTATACTTTTTCCACAGGAAACATCTGGCCACTGAATAAGAGAGGATAGTGAATGAAGTGGACCACTGATATGACTATTCTCATAATAGTTTCTTGAAAATCCATCATACTTTTACACTATTCCTGTTCTTCTGCTTTACTGAATTGTGTGGATTACATTACATTCATTGACAAAATTCTGTTATGTCTTCCCATTGTTGTGCTTACACTAGATAGCCCAGTCGGGGAACCTGATAAGCTGCAAAAATGATAGCTCCTAGTTTCACTTGTATAGCAAATATTTGTATTTCCTCACGGCCTTTGTACTTTTGTGTAACAGAAAGATATTTCATAGTTTCATTCTTTTTCTGAGTATACATTAAGCTAGGTTCTGTAAAAATCAGGACTGCTCAGTGGTGGCAGAAAGTTGCTATTGAGAGATTTAAAATGTGCTAGGATTAAAACTAATGCCATAGACATAAATGTTATATGTTGGATGTTTGGGGTTTGCTTTTTTGGGGGGTTGGTGTTGTTTGGTTTTGAAGGATTTTTTTTCCCTAAGGAAAAAGATAATGCGCACCTAGAATTCTGTTAGATTTTTAGACTGTCTGTCTTTTCTAGGTCTACATACTCTGCTAAGGTGTTTGGAAATATTATGAAAATTCATCCTTGTTCTTAAAATCTGTCTACTAATGACACTGAGCATTAACCTTTTAGTAAGGCAAGGACAGCTTGTACTGAATAATTAAATTATTTCTATTAAGATGTTACATTGTAATGAGAATCTGCTGTAAGCTGCAGTCTGTGTCATCCTGTTCTGTTCTTGAAGATCAGAACTCCACATTCCAAAGTAAAACACCATGTTTTTTCTCTGCAGATATTTGCCACAGTCTTGCTAATGGACAGATGTTTTCGGTGCCCTTGATGATAGTGATGAGACCTAATTTTTTTCAGTTGGTTGCAGAAGTTTAATCACGATGTAGGAAAGCAATACACGATGATATACAAGAAATATATGATGATATACAGTGTTGTAATGGCGTGAGTCACAGAAGTGTTAGTGAGAGACCTTTTTATTTCCTGTCTGTTACTGTATGCTATGGATCGAGATTATCAAAAGCCCCTCTAACATTGAGTGTTTCAATATACTTTGGGTACTGGTGCACATACACACACAGTACTTCAGCTACATTATACTTTGATAGGTTTGCTGACTCTGCTTATAAGGAAGTCAAGCAGTTAAAAAATTCTGAAGAAAGTTGTTCGAATTCTGCATATATACTGTGAATGAGGGATGTAAGTACTGACAGGTGAGGGGGAAGTTGCCAACACTGGAAGCTAAAAGAAACATTAACTTCCTCTGGCCCCATTACCATTGTGTGATATGTATTCTGTGTCATATCACAGGCAATCTACTATGCTTCTCCACAGTGTTCACAACTCCTTCCTAATCAGTACCGCACCTGAGCTGAACCCTGCAGTGAACAAGCCTCTGAAGTAAAAATCTGTAGTATTCAGAGTGAGTTATAAAATAGAACATTTGTTGCACTAAAAATTCCAATATTTTGTGATTTTTCCGGTATACATAATTTAAAAAATTAAAAATCAATGGGATTTTGTTATAACATTAAATAATAATACTAAGTGTTGTCTTTAGGTATTTCTTGTATATATGTACATATACATTTGAGAACCTATCAAAATTATATTTATCATTGTGCAAATGTTTTACTAATTCAAATGGAAGGTTTTTAACTTGGTCAAAATGAAATTATATTGAAATTAGAATAGTAAAATAAAAAATATACTTTTTCATTTTGAAAAAAATTAGAAAATTTAGCATCATATTCCTATGAAATATTTTGAATTTAGCAAAATTCTTGTTAATAGGAAACTGTTCCATCCATATTGTTTGAAAGAGCACTACTTCCTTCCACAGGGCCAGTAATCAGACTCAAACCACACTTTAGTACCTCCATTTATTGGCCTGACCAAGAAGATATAGTCCAAGTAGCCAAGCAGCAGTAAAGCTGCAGCAATATATTAATATGCTCTAGCTCCATCTAGCTTTACTTTCAGGATATCTCATACCAGAAAGACGTTCTTTGCAAATGGGGTGGAAGTTGTTCTTTCTGAACTGATCGTAGCAGTTTCAGAAGTAAATGAGGTGGTCACCATGAAACTTGAGAAGGAAGGTGCAATTTTCCTGCTGTCCTCTAAAAGTTTGGCTCAGCGTCTCTGAACTGCTATTCAGTAGCAGACAAATATGCAAAATGTAGATTCTTGTGCATCTTATATCACTATTATTTCTTATTTTGATAGTGACACAAAAGCTCTAGCACTATTGTGCTGAAACTCAGATATAAATAACTAAAAGTTGTTTTACTCTTTCTTGCATTTTATAATCCCAAGGACAGAAGTCCTTATCTTGATTTCTGTAACCAATATAATTGACTTCAATGGGACTAGTCGTGGGAGTTTGCTAATAGTTGACAAGAATATGTATTTTCTAAAGTGAAAATATTATGGCATCCCTAAATGGCCAAGGGCAAGGAAGGAACCAAATTGAGATCACATGGGATTAAGATTTGCCATACTTGAAGCTGTCCTCAGCACCGCAGCCCCCTCCTGTAAAATGTAGCACCTTCTTGCCATTGTGTTGATACAATGGCAGTTGGGACAGTGCTCAAACAATGACTCCATTAAAGAGAGATAGTGAACTTCTTGCTGGGAGGAGGAGCTAGAGTGATCAACTAGGACCAGAGCGGGTGAGAATTCCTGGTGCTGGTATTGTCAGATAAAAGCCTTTTAATATCAGACCATAGTCTATTTTTCTTCTGCTTTTCTTAATTATTTAGGAGTACCATAATATTATAACTTCACAAACCAGAATTTATCAGCAATCAAATATAAGAACATACAGAATTCTGTAGGTAACTGTGATTCAAACAGTGAAGATTCTTCCACCTGAATTTGTGTTTTCTGGATCAATCCTTAGCATTGTTAATAGTAATCTATTTCCCAGAAATAAATATTGCTGTATTATTCCCATAGGAAATAAAAAATGGAGGGACAGGCAAATATTTTGTCTGCTGCACTTAATGCAATAGAATCTGCAGAGCCTTTGGTTATAAGAATCCAGGTCACCCAGACCAGCCTTCTCTTTCATGAGTTTTCCTTTTTCATTATGTTTGGACATTCTGAACTGACCTTTGCTTTTGCTTGAATTTAGTTTTCCGTGGTTGAAGGCTAAAAGTGACTTTAATTCAAAACATGTTGGAAGTGTACTGATGAAGAATGCTTGGCAAGTTGTTATTCTTATTTTTCAGGGTGCTCTGAGAATGAAACAAAACCACTGAAATAAGTGTAAAATTATTTTCTGAATCCTTCCACTAACTTGATAGTGGGAGTACTCAGCATGTTAGTATGTTTACAATTACATTTCAGGAAGCCTTATAGCCCTCAACTCTTTGATGGAAAAACGTAGGTTTAACTTGGTTATACTGTCATTCTTCTGGAAGTTCAAAGAAAATAAAAGTCAGTGATAACACTAACATATCCTCCAGGGCTAAATTAGAAATGTGTTTTCAGTCTCTGCTCTGAGACCGAGATGTCTCTGCATTTAGCTCAATTTTATTTAACATAATTATTTATAATACAAATGTATTGATTTACTTGTAGGTTCTAATCAGAAATAAACCAAAAAAATACCACTATAAAATATTCCTTTATGCCATCAAAATAAAAATCTGCTCTATAACAGATCTATACCAAATAACAAGCCTAGGGATATGTGATATTTTTCTTAAGGCTCTGAATTCCAGAGTCCTATTGTAAAGCATATTTCCAAGACAAACATACTAAGACTCAATATAGTAGCAATAAAATTGTTTCTAAGAAAAGAACACACACATACACACATATATATATGTATACATATGTTTATGTATTTATCATTTAAGTTGCCAGTGTTGTAACTGATCCTGTGACTCCAGGGGTTTCCCAGTAACTTCAGAAAATTAACAGTTGGCAATACAGTAATTTCCGCATGCATAAGCACTGCCTTATGATAGAATTCAAAATGTGTTGTAAAAGGATTTAGTCTAAAAAAACCCCAAGCTGTGAACTGACATATTCCTGCACACTTACTGCAATCAAAAAAAAAGTGATCAGGTTTGCAGCAGTATTTAGAAACGTTGTGGTTTTTTTTTTTTTTTTTTTTTTTTGTTTATGTAATCCAAATTTCAGTTCCATAGTTTTAGTTTTTAAAAGGAAAAAAATAGAACAGCTAAATAATTGATTCTTAAAAATTATAATAACTATGATAACCAATAGATTTCTAACACATTCAAAACTAGTTCAGTCAGGATATATATCAAAATAATTGACATCAAATGCTGGCTTAGTATTGTTGAGCTATTTCTTCAAAGAAAGAAAACTCAAACTGAAACTCTAATTCAAATTAATCTGAAAAATCTTACTATAAAGTAATTTAAATCTTGTGTGATATAATGGACAATTTTCTTTCTGTACCTTCATATTCCATATATTCCTCACTACAATCTAGGAAAAAACGATACATTTGTAACTACTTTTTTCCCCTCTGCTGATGACTTTTACATTTGAAAAAAATTATGTCCCTTTTTATAATTTTGCCTATACAATCACTTCTTTCACATAAGTGGACTACTACACTTCTGCCTCCTGAACACCAGCTGTGCTTCACTGGTAGTTATTGTTGTAAGTCCAAAGCAGAACAACTCAAAAACTGTTCAGCTGACAAAACTCTGCTGTGCTGAAGCAGTAGGCTACCATCTGCATTTCGCTCCTGAACTCATTTTTATCTAATATATTGTATAACTGAACAATTCTACCTTATACTTGGGGAGCTTATTCTCTTTTCCTTCATCATTTCCAAATAGCTCATTTTTTTCCTTGCTATTATACCTACAAGGCTGCAAATTCTACAGAGCTGCAGGTGACTTTTAACAGAAGAGAGGAATGGATACAATGGATAATTTAAAGCAAGACAGACCTCAGCAGAACAGAAAAGTTGCCTGCAGAGTGAATGTATCCAAATTCTAATGATGCTTTCTCTATTGGAGTTTCTGTCCTGTTCTGTTTTGAAAGATATAGTTGTTCTGTACCTAATTTAATTTACCATTTCTGAACTCACTGACAGATTTCCAGATCACAAAAATTATCATCTGCCTTTTTCTTCCTTTATATAATTGCAGATAGGATTAAAGATTTTATCTGGTACAGATCTTTGTTTATTCTCTGTCCCTAACAGCTTGGTAAGCAGCTTCACACCATCATGTTTCACATTTGCATTTGATGCCAAGTCCCTTTCTACTGATTATCTCAGCTGGAATACCAGAGGGCTAGGGAGAAGCGAAAGGGTTTAGCAGTTATGTCCTGTAAAGGAAATAATCTGTTATTCAAAAGCGGTGTGTGGTGGTCAGTTCTCAGAATTGCATACAGAACTGTGTTTTCTCTTACCCTCTGACCCTGGCAATACCAAGGAAATGGAAAGCTGAAAAGTTAGTATATGTGAAAGACGGGTATAGAGATTTAAATGTAACTATTTTGAGCATGCGTTTATTTTGGATCCACATTTTTAATTTTAAAAAGTAAACTCCCTTCAACTACTCACAATCCTTGAGTTGGCTCAGATTTGAAGATTGCAAAAATGTAAATACTGGTACTCCACAAAATGTCATGAATAAGATTAATGTGGTAGCTTTTTGCAGCCATAAACTTTCATCTAATAGAAAATATCACCCTCTAAAAAGAGATCCATTAGGAATCCTTAAAGCTAATATAAATTAAGAAGTTAAGGAAGGGTTTGTCTCTCCTTATTTTTCGGGTATGGCTAAGAAAGCAACTCTTCTTTTGGTCATGTTACATAAGTTTCTAAATAAAGACAGTTTAACCTCCAATACTGGTGTGGGGGTGGAGGATAGTGACACTAAATGCTCCAGGAAAAAGGCCTGTTATCATTTTGACACTGATCAGTCAGGTACATGGTGACTGCCATGTTCTGTTCCACAACATGAAGTTACACATTTTATCCTGGAAGATCATGTATTTACAATCCATCAATTGTCTTCTAGATACTTCTGGATGTGGTACAGAAAGCTGTGAAACAACGGAGCAGTTGAGGTGCTGACATCTTTTTACTACTAGTACCGTGCAGGTGGAACAGGTTTTAGAAGGACCACTTGGGTCAGGGTCGATTTTGAAATCAGCCCCAAGACAGGAAATCTGAAGTATGAAGTAATGTCTTCATCATCATTAAAGATTGAAATAATGCTCTGAACTCTTGAGGGAAAAAACTGTGCCAAGTGCCCCTTGAAATCCTTCTCCTGTGAAAGTCCAGGCTGGTGGATTTGTTCCAGTGTACTGATGCTTCTTCCCTGCCAATGTGGATAAGCTTCTGTATGAAAAAGAAGGGAAAGAAGAAGCCTTTGGAAAGGAGCTGGGATTAATGTGTGCTTAGGTGACAATGTGCATAAAATGTGGCTAGTGAAGAACCTAACTGTGGGACTCTCAAAGTGTTTCTGGGTGCTGGTAGTTACTTGCATTGTTATAGAGGTGTGTTAAATTCAGAACTGACAGGCTAAAAAAACAAAGTGTAGTAGAAGAACTGTGATAGCATTTGGAAGAAGATTTATGTTCTAGAGAAGATGAATGGTTGAAATTAATATATATTTAAATATTTAAAGGTTTAAATGCAGGATAACCACATTGGATAAAGAAACGTGTTTCACTGGAGCCTCTGTGGATTTGTACATGCAGCCCCATTCTTTTAGATACTGAACTGCTTGTTTTAACATGAGGCTGATGGGGCTACAGAAATGTGTGGGTAATCAACCAGCTACACAGATATATGAAAGCAATGAAGCATCATCCATAAACTGTATTTTGTATCATTATCTTTTCTATCTGCTTTCTTGGGGGGGGGGGCGGGGGGGAAGGATCAACACTGCACCATAAATGCAGAAATCAGGATTAATTAAATTTTAAGGGAAGGTTTTCTTCACTGAAATGTAAAGCTGGTATTATCAGGTGGATGGAGGTGTTTTGACTGTCAGAGAGCAATTCGGTTTTCTGCTCATACATGTCGAGTTCGATTTGCTGTATCTTAGGAGTCTGAGTCATTTACTTTGTAGAGAAACAGTAGGATATTTACATAGGATAATGTAGTGTGGCAGTTGGAGAGCAGTGAGGATACTCAGGGGTGTCTAAAATGTGTCCTGATACCAATGCTCAGACACCTGCATCCCCCTTTCAGGTCCAGAGAGAGCCAAAGGACTGTTGTGTTAAACATCACACACTAAAATATTTTTCAAAAGTCTATAATGAGTAGTAAATTATCTCCATAGTAGTATTCAAAAAGATGTGAAATAGACAACAGCATGTAAAAAGGCGGGCAATTTTTTGTCTCTTCATGACTATGCAGGCTTTACAAATATGTATTTTTGGGATGCACATTGACACACAATCTCCAACAAGAAGAAACAAAAATAATGTTGTAGAGGTGGAAAGAAATGAACTCCCAGGCTGCATCTATATTTCAGACTAGAAGTTCAGCATCAGTTGTTTATGTAAGAGAATGATATCTTTTAATGCAATTACATTTGATTATTCTGGTGGTTAGCTATACAGATTTTCCTGTGGCTTCCATTGGACTTGTCCACTTAATGGGATTAACTTGCTCATTTAATTCATGATCCTATATTTTGCATTGCATAGCCATCCAGGACAGAGGACGTAAAGCTTTTTTGAAAAGCATGAGCATCAAGACTGTGGAAAGGTTAAACCTCTTGAAAGAAAATATCTGCCTCAACAATATAAGGAAACCAACATTTGTGAGAGAGTTTATAGCATAAAATGTATGACATGTATGAGTTTTAAGTGCTGATGAATGGTATCTGAATGGGCATTAAATTCTCCTCTTGTGACTATCAGCTCAAGGCATTGGTGTCTACATTTTACTCTGATAAAGCATCAAATTCTTATTGGGAGTCATCACATCATTTATTTATTTTTAAAAAGAGCTTTATGCAAATATGTTTTATACAAACTGGCAATCTTAAGTATTTTAAGGTAGTGCTGGATTTCCATTGCTGGACAAATTGGAATATTCAAGTTTTGTTACAAAATGGAAATAAAATAAATCTATATTCTTACAGGAAGCTGTTCTGTTCTATCTTAGTGCTCCAGACTCTGTAAGTAATCATAAAGAAAAAACCTGAATATGAGATATAATGTTCTATATTGTAGAAAATATGTAACTTATTCAGTGATCAAAACTGAGATTGTTAATTCCCAAGAAAAATTCCCAGAAAAGTATGACCTTTGAAGAAAAGGATGGAATTTCAGAAAAGCTTCATAGTTCATGAAAACATAACAGTGTAGCCAAAAATGACAGCAAGAGGAAACTTTGAATTCTGTTTACTCATCACCAGTCTTAAGCATAACTCACACAAAAACTGTTCCTCCATTCTGACAATATTTGGGCATCTACTTACGCCAACATTATCACTGAAATTAAATTGATAAGCATTACTTGTATCAGAATGCAGTGTTTAAAACTTGGAAAATGCTATTACAAGTATTTACCTAAATTAAATTGAAAGTTAAATAAATCCTATCTAAAGATTTTATTCTTACTATTCATCTCCAAGAACATTTCAATGAACTAATCTGTAACTACAATATACACTAAAAGGGAAATCAAGCCATAGTTATCTGTAACTATAATATTCATAATGAAAAAGCAAAGCAGCAATTCTGAAAACTGGGCAGGTTTAGGACTCAGCAAAGTCATCAAATATAAAACTACCTGACAATACTCAGCATTTGCATGTTGCACTGAAAAAATCAACTATTTCTACAACTGATAATCATTAAAGGTATGACAAAGGTATGACAGAGTACATAATAATAGCAGATTCAAGTGTATAAAGGTGTTCTGAGGTCTTAATTTCCTTCTTTAATTCTTTAATCAGCCTTAGCTAGAAAAATGCTAATTCCAGTGACACAACCACAAAACATCTAATATAAAAAATAGGCTAGCTTTTTGCTTAAAGTGCACATATTTTCTCACACCTCCAGCAGAACACTGGACATCAAGATGTATTTCTGACTAGTCTGTTTATACTTACTCCCTTTCAAGTGTTTATTGTTCATCTTGAATCCATATCTCTTGTGCTATTCGAATTCACCTTTGTTTCGCTAGTCATCCAAAGGCTTTTTATATCTCTACATATCTTTCTTATGTACCAGGAGATCAATGTGTATAGATGCATACATACTTAATGAAACAACACATTCTATACTGTTTATATTATTGCACAAAGGCTCATGGGAAGAGTGCTTGTTAAAAAAGAAGGGGAAAAAACAAAAAGGGATACAAGGGATACCTTACATAGGGTAATGTTCTCGCTGGAAATCAAACATCTTGAACAGGACAACCAGTAGCTGTCTGGATGCTTACCAGAGTCTCTGTTGCATGATTTGTGTGGCAGAACCTGAACTTGTCCTAAATCCTTATAATACAGCTGCTCATGATTTTACATGGCCACTTCAGGGTATGCATGACCAATTTCTTTAGCCTACACTGTGTGCAAAACACCTGCTATCTCATCTACATACAAACCCCAGTCCTACATGGCCACTCCTGCATCTTCAGAAACAATTTCTACTGGCTATTTAGAATTATCTGCAAATAGTTTAATAAATTCTGCATCAGGAACTGATTTGGGGAGTTCTTGGGATGACCAGATTATCCACCCAGCGTGTTAGTTAACACACTTACATATAGAAATGGTGTCACCATTTGGCTTGAGCACTGTAGGAGGGCCTGGGGGAATCTCCAGGGCTGCGTGAAATTCCCACCTGGAGAGGCAGTTACATTAATCAAGTGCTTTGTTGTAAAGGTGGTAGGTATAGTGGTATGAGTCAATCCCCTTGTATGAAGCTGGTCTATTGATCTACTGAAATCTATCCATTGCCTCATCTATGAAGAGACTGGTTGCATAGCTGCTTGGGACCACCTAAGGATTTGGACTGAGTGCATTTAATTTCACACAGACACACAGGTACACAGTTGTTATAATGTTAGGACGAACACTAATTTCATATTCATAACAGTTATAACTTAAATTTCATAGTTCTCGGCATAATGTATTCCATGTAATTTTAGATGTATGAAGAAACATACTAGGGAGAACTGTTAAAATGAACAGAAATCTTGCACTGTTATCAATAGCAAAGTAGAAGCCAGTATTTAATACAATTAGAATCATTGTGAAGTGAATAAAAGGGATCCTGCTGGGACTGAATCTGTGTCATTCCTATATTCCCGATTGTAATTCTGACAGGATTTAAGAGATGTCTTACCTCTTGACTTCTCTAATACTAGTATACTTCAAATGTCTCTGGAAACCAGTCATTCATTATTTAGAATACAGGAGTATCTTAAATATTATTTAAAGTAGCTGCATAATGTGGTGATAGTAACAAATGCTATTCTTCTTTTAGAGTCAGAAGAAAAAGAAGTCATGCATGTATGTGAAGATATTATAAATCTAAACTTCTCAAAAGATGTTTATTTTCCAGTGAGGGTCTTTTTCCATGGGCTTAATAGAGATTTAAAAACATGTTTAATTGAGTTGTTAGAATGTCATTTGCATACCAGTAGAATGCAAACTATATGGACTGCTCTGCTGTAAATGTTTTAAGGTTCTCTGACAAGCCAAGTCAATTTCATTATCACATTAATAGGTAGGTGATAAGTTGGGAAACAAAGAAGAGGCTTTATTCAGCTCTCTGTTAGTTTTGTAAGAAACAAATTCTCAAACCACATAGAAATATGGTGTAGCTTTTTATATATGTATGAAATATTTTGAATGTTGCTGAGTTGCATAATACATATCCTATTATCTGCAAGGTAGGTGTTACAGATTCTTTTGCATCTAAAAGTTGCTTTGTTGTGGAAATGTTTAAGAAAATTATTAAATGTATTCGTAGGACAGTGCAACAATTTGAGTGTTACAAAAAAACCCATAGGTGAGGACAAAATTTCTGGTAATCATGTCAGTTCCCTGCAGCAGCAAGCATCACTTTGCATACTTCATATTGAAACAGTAATATTTTTTTCCATCTTGCCTTTACTGAATTTTCCAGAACCTTACATCTCTAAAGGTCTTAATCTCAAATCTTAATTTATGCATTTTATACCAGCTTCTCCTTGTGCCACTACGGTTCTTAAGAACAAATAGCTTTCCCCTCCCATGTGTGTCACCACATGAATGTTTATGAGCAATAATCATACTCATCTCAGTCTTTGTTCTATTCAGCTAAGTCAAAGGATTATTATCTTCCTTCATAAAATAGACCCATTTACTAGTCCTCTTCACTCCCATTTTCAGTTTATTTTCATTATATACAGATGATCATAGAGTGTAACTTATTCTGCATTAGTCTCATTAATAAATTGTGAAATGGCTTGAGTATTCTCTATTGCTACTTGAACTATCTCTTGGAGTTGTCTTAGGGTTTTCTTTTTCAATGGTTGCATCGTGTGGAGGGCTCCCCATCACAGTGTGACAGCTTAAGGTGACTGCCTTTATTTACTTTCTGGTTGTCTCCAGCTGATTATTTTCTGGCTTACAACTGAGATACCTGGGGCCTTGCATTTTGTACTACTTTCATTACATTTCTATTATACAAGTGTTCAAGGTCGCAAAGTTCTTTCTATATGAAATCCCAGATGTTGCCTCACAAATTTGAACAGCAAATATTCAAGTGCAGGGTACCTGATCACATGAAATTTAGGTGAGATGAAGAAATACACCTTATATTCAAACCCAAAAATTTAGTATTAGTCTAATTAAAACCTTAGCAGTGCAATCAAAGAATTATTAGTCCAGTTACAAGTATGCTAATACTTCTACTGCAAATTAGCCAGTTACTACATCTAATTTCCAATAATGATATACAGAGAGTTTCTAGCATTTACATGTTTCTTTGGTGTTATTCTGACTTCTACAGTGCCCCTGTGTGTCCTAATCCTTTAGAGAGAAAATGGGGGAGGTTGCAGTATCTTCAGTATCCCAAGTTTTTTCTGGGAGTAATGTGTCATTAACACTGATGGTTTCTTCCTCCTCATGCAAGGTCTGCTTAATGTTATTTCTATGTTTGTTAACACAGTCTGCTTACTTGTTCTTTCTACATGGTTTTGAAATTCCCTATTATATCCAGACTTACTATATTTTATATACGTTGAAGACTCATTCTCTGTTTTCTTTGTTATTACTAAAACCAGTTTTACCCAGCTCCAAAGGCTGTGTTACTTCATTGTCCAGTAACCGACCATCTGTGATTTGTGCTTATCCACTCGCTCCCTTTGTTCTTTTCTTGTGCTTATACTTTTGGGGGACCTTTGTGTTTCACAGGTTACCTTTGCATCACACCATCCTTTATAACCTGTCACAGTATAAGAAGGCATTCAATAAATTTGGTTGAACAGAATGTGGGTTTTTTTATCATGAAGCAGCAGCCTGCTGGGTAGTGTTAAAGAGTGAGACAGGAGCTCAGAAAAGGAAAAGACTGATTGGAAAAAATAATTTTGTCATTCAGGATGTCTCCTCTTGTTCTTAGTTAAGAAGGAAAAAAAGGGAAATACATTTTTTTCTGTCAAAGCTAGAATACTCATACTAAAGAAATATGTTAATATTGTGGGTCTAAGCTGATTAATTTTCAACATTTTTTATTCATTTACATCCCTTTTGACCTTTTGCCTCAAAGCATATGTCACCAGTGACTGTCAGCTCTCTTTTTTGCATTGTTTGTCTGACTCTCATATATGGTCATAGAATAAACAATGGAAAAATTATGTTGTGCTGAAGAAAAGCTGTCTCTGATGTATTCTGTTACTGATCTTGGGGGTTAAAAATGTATACATTTTGCTACTTAGCAAATTTTCTATGTAGCTATCAAGTATATGATATTTTTTACTTGTATTTTCATCTTTTTGATTCCTCTGTATCACTTGTATAATGGGATTTCATGGTCTTTGTGCTCTTTGCACTGAGTATCTAAGAAACATTCTGTATCTTGACTTTATTGCTTGCTCACTACTCCTCTTGAGTAGTGCATCAGAAATGAAGTCAGTAAATGGCCATAAAGTAATTGTTCTCAGTAGTACCAGATTACATTAAAGCAGATTAGATTAAAATAGACATTCCATACATTTCTTGTCACTAAAAGTTTTTTTTATCGGAATTAGATGAGTCTGTAGTTTACATGGAAGAGTCCTATAGCAATCTTAAAAATATATGGCACTACATTAGTCAGTAATTGTCCAAAATTACCTGGATTGATTATAAGAATGACAATTAAATTTTATTTATTAGACTGGGGAGTAGTACAGGGCAAAAATACAACCACCACTTAGAGCTTTTATAAGACACAAAGACCAGCCAGGTACCCAACTATTATTGAAAGTAAATGGGAACAGGTAGCATAAAATTGTTTATATCTTTGAAAATCTTTTTCATAAAATAGTTTGCTGCCAGTGATCAATCTTCACAAGTTTTAGTGTAAAGGAACTATTTTTATCTTAATGAAATATGGATATAATATCTTGCCTTGGTGATTCCTTGCATGTTGACAATCTTGACTAATGTTCCTCGACTCTTCTCATCCATTATCACAAGATCTAATACAAATTCTTGTGAGATATTACAGAATGAGATAGAGGGAATGTAATCCTCTGTTGTCTCCTGTAGTTTTTTATTCCTGAGCGAAGTAACTGTACACACTAGCAGATGAAGATAGTAAATTATTTTTTCCACTTTACCTATTTTCTGTAGATGCAAATAATCACTAAGTTAGACACTGAAGAATTAGGAACCTTAGGTTACAAGATTATATGTAATGTATGAAAAAGGATTTAAAAGGCTTAACATGTTGTTTCACAGATCAGTTTGAATTTTGCCAGTGTCTTCAAATGAAGTAACACGCTGAATAAATTTCTGATAATAAGTCTGGAGACTCACAAAGGAAATTGCATATGAAAAGCCTTTTTCCCCTTTGTCCAGTCCATCCCTACAAACCTTCTTATTTTGTATTTATTATATTGTTGTTTTATTAATAGCAAACTCACTGTGGGGAGTGAAACACACTCACACAACCTAGTAATGCATAGGACAGGTTCAACTGCATAGCACGAGTCAAATATTGAACCTGTTCCTTATTTTTCTGAAAAAAAAACCCACCCAAACATGATGGTACTCTTAACACCTTTTCATCTGATAGGATCATGATGACAGCTATCACGAAGAGCGTGACAGACATAGGCTCACTTTGTTCTTGAATTCAAGAACCTGAAACTACATTTCCATTGAAATTCACTAATTATTAGTCTAAAGGTTATTCAGGAGAGAAGCATCCTCTCAATTCCTTCTGCCAAAGCTGCTCCAGTATGCATAATCAAATATTAACTTGGCTTGTGAGCATATGTAAGTCTGATTTTATAACTTGGTGGTTAGAGTACTCTTCTAAAATGGAAGAGATGTATAAACTTTTTTAATTCTAATGAGCTTTTTTTATTAGACTTAAGTATTTGGGAGGAAGGGGAAGAAAAAGCCACCTACAGTACTTAGCTGTTTCAGGACTAGCCTCCACTCTTGGTTATCAGAGACGTTGGTTATGTAGATCCTCTATCATGTCTGCAAACCTGATGTGGCATCTTTTGTTTCCCCAGAAATGGTACTAGCCTCCAAAGTTAAGGCAAGTGAACCAAGCCTTTAATCAATACAACCAACTAAGCTTCCTGAGCTATTTGACTCACCATAAAATAAGCTTGGTCATCTGCAGTTTTCATTAACCATGTTGCCTATGGCCTCTGTTTGATTGCCCTACTAGAAGTGTGAAGCCCTAATTAAAATGACCTAGTGTACCTGAAATATCTTGGCAGTGGCAGATATGGTGCAGGCTGTATGGAAACGTTTGCTCCCTGTATTTGGTTTACTTGGCAAGGTTTTGGTAGTGGGAGGGCTGCAGGGCTGACTTCAATGAGAAGCTCTTCCGCATGTCTGACAGAGCCAGTTCCAGCTGGCTCCAAGAGACACCTGCCACAGGCCAAAACAGCCTATCAGTGATGTCAGTATCTGTGATAACATATTTAAAATATATAAATAAATATATTTCAGAAGGGGTAAAACCACTGCACAACAGCAGCTGGAAGGGAGGAGTGAGAAAACGTGAGAGAGCAAGCCCTGCACACACCAGGTCAGCAAGGAAGGAGGGGCAGGAGGTGCTACCTGCACCAGAGCAGATTCCCCTGCAGCCTGTAGTGAAGCCCATGGTGATGCAGGTTGTTCCCCTGCAGCCATGTGGAGGTCCATGGCGGAGCAGATCTCTACCTGCAGCCTGTGGAGGACTCCACGCCAGAGAAGGTGAATGTGCCTTGGAGGAAGCAGTAATCTGTGGAGACCCTATGCTGGGGCAGACTTCTAGCAGAAGCTGTGGCCCATAGAGAGGAATCCATGCAGGAACAGATCTAGCAGGACCTGTGAACCCTGGGACACCCACACTGGAGTGGTTCATGAAGGTCTGTATCCTGCAGGTGGAACACCATGCTGGAGCAGGGGAAGATCACAAGGAGGAAGAAGCAGCAGAGACGTGATGAACTGACTGTAATCCCCATTCCTCATATTCCTGTACTGCTCAAGGGGAAGGAGGCAGAAGAATCCAGAGTGAAGTTAAGCCTGAAAAGAAGGGAGGGGTGGGGAAAAGCTGTTTTTTTAGATTTGTTATTTTATCATTATCTTACTCTGTTATTAATTGTCAATAAATTAATCTTCACCAAGTCACAGCTGTTTTGCCTGTGATGGTAATTGCTGAGTGATCACCCTGTCCTTATCTTGAGACCCATAAGCCTTTTGTTGTATTTTCTCCTGTCCCATTGAGGAGGGTGAGTGATGGAGTGACTTGGTAGGCACCTGCTGGCCAGCCCACATTAACCCACTACACTCCTATACACTGGCAGGTAAATAACAAGATTTTAAATCCAGGATATCACAAATGACACTAAACTCCTATTTGAGACAGTTGAACTAAGCCCTGCATATCTACCACGAAGTGTATTAAAACCTGCCCGGTTCTTGAAGTAATGAGGAGATAGTTAAGTAGCTGAAACCAGGTATTCCCCTGTGCATGGGCATGTTATAGTAGCCAGACACTGAGAACACCACTGAACCCCCCTGAGAACACCTAAATGGAGGAGAAGTCATTTAAGACTGTGGAGCCATGCAGTCAAATAATACAACATTGCCATTGTTAGTAACAGGCTACAGTCTTTGTACTGCTGTTGCAAGGCCTCAGAAATGAGGCTTGTCAGACTTTCTTTGCCTGAACTTTTTTTTTTTTTTAATACCTAGAACTTAATTTTATATGGTTCATCTATAAGAGAGTGCTTAGCTATAGGTCATTTGTTTCATTTTTGCTTATGTTTGTGTGGCAGAACCATAGTTTTGTATTTAAAAGGAGAAACAAGCAACTAATTTGTTCAGAATGACACACTTACAACTCCAATATGGTAATGTAATACAAAGAAATAAACATTAGCTGTGATAGCAGAAGCCTTGGAAAAAGAGGAACACAGACCACTGTAAAGAGGACTAGAGGCAAGAGAACAACGCCAGAGGCACAGACTAGCATTAGAGGCACCATGCCTTTAAATAGTTAAATAATCTCATACCTAGAAACGGGCAAAACACATTTCAGGGATAATCAAGAGAACAAAGAACTGTTCTCTATTATTGAAACTTTTCTGTATGTTAGTATTAATTTCTTCTTTTCTGTTCTTGTCCTTGTTCAGTAACAATTGAATCTGAAGTAATAATGACTATTTGGATGAACTATCAAGATTTCAATCATACCAAAAAAAAAAAAAAAAGTTCTTGGATTTTTTTCCTGTTTGCCTACAAGATTTTCAGTGTAAGCAGTTGATAGGTAAACCAAAACCAATGGTGACGCATGGACTATTAACTGGCAGGAAAAAGCCATTAAAACATCCTAGGATATCACAAATAGCTTTAAATATATTTGTGAGCAAATGAGTCAAGACAATTTTGACTGTATTATAAACTTACTTCTAGACAGATAACTAAGGCATATACTTTTTTCAGATACTTGCAATGACTCATGCTATATTATTAATGTCAAGAAGAAGAGCTATATTAATGCTAGTTTTAAATAGTGTTAGTGCTAATTTATTTTGAGTTTTTTCTTTTATACAAAGTAGTTCATACTACTAAAGCCACTAGTAACATAAATCTCATTTGCATGATTTGAAGCAAACATGTCAGTTATGGAAATCAATGGACAATTTGCAATAAATTGATCCCCACAGTATCCCTGTAAAGTGACTAACACTAAATATATGATCTAATTGATTAGATCTTAAGATGCAGGCACTTGGTGGTGGTAGAAAACTGCATACATCAGGGAGGGTGTTTGTAGAAGTAACATTCATAAATTAATACATACAAAAACATATGTGTACACATGCATAAAAGTTTCATTTCTGCATTCTCACCTCCTTCCACCATCTCCTAGACATAATCTCCTCTGCAAGTCAGTACCTGTGTCAAACAACAAAGAAATATGGATTCAATGGAATTGCTAGACTACCAGGTTTTTAAACATTACACCTTTGACTGCAGGCTGTGTGTTCATTATGATGGTGGCAGAAGATTTCAAAGCAGATACAACATATTGCCCTGATATAACTGACTGAAAAAATAATAATCGTACCTGTTCTGCAGAAGCTAATGTTGTATTCCCTTTTTAGAGGTGGAAATGATTATGTGAGTCATAAGACCTTATAAAATCAGGGTTTATGTTTTTCAGAACTGCTTAATTCCCAGGGTCTGCAAATAAAAGACTGAATGCTTTAAGAAATTCTCACAGCTTTTTAGCTTTAAATGTGAAAATTATGTGAAAATAAATCAAACAATAAATAAATAAATAAAGCTCACTCAAATATTTTTCCTCAAGGAGGTTGCATGCATTCATTTTCTTTTAAAATTAGTAAGATTTTTCTTAAAAAAAAACAACCCCAAATCCCCAAAACCCCCTCTCCAAAGAGTCTGAAATTCAAAGGACTTGGAAACCAACGAGGAAAAGCAGTACTCTGTATGTAAATAACCCACTCAAACATTTCTGTGAATATTTCCCAGTCTACATGTAAAATAGTAGATTTTGGTTTTAGCAATCCTCTTTTTGAAGAAGATTGCTAAAAACCACCTCTCCCATCTCAACATTTTCACATGTCATGAAGAATCTAAGTACTTCTATTAATCTTGGCAGGAGAATCTAGCAAGACTGTGTACAGTATCTGTTTTCTATTCAGCCTGAAGAGACACGCTTACTTGTAGTACTTTGTGCACTTTTTATGGGATCATAAAACCCAACACCATAATAATGATTAGCTTTTAACTGGCAGAATAGAACTGTTCAATACAACTAATTTGATGCTAATTTAGATACAAAAGTCCCACAATCTAATGTGGAACATATTAACAATAATTTTGTTTGATTTGAAAGTTTCTTTATCATAAAGCTAACCCTGGAAATCTTTCTGGAGTATTTTCATGCAGGAAATTCGTTGTCTCTTTCAAAATGGAAATGAAGCAACAATTGAAGAACATCAATACATTTTGAGAGGACCAAAATGCAATGAGAAGGAAAACTGAGATCATTATAAAATTGCCATGGTGCATAAATGTGTGAAGTATTTCTTGTTTTGTGTTCAGAGCATTAGATTGACCTGCAAAGTCATATTATGTGTTTTTTTCTGTCCTGCTTTCCTCTTTCTATTTTTTAAATTATATGGCTCTGGACTACTTTTACATGATTATGGCAGTTGTTATTAGTATTGATAAATAACCAATATTACAACATAATTTGCCTTTGAAAATGAATACATTAATTTTGAAGTGCTTTCTGATATTATATTTTGAGGGCATAGTAATATTGGAAATTTCAGCATATTTGCTCCACTAAGGGGTTATTTCCCTCATCAATAACCTTTTTGGTTGCCACAACTCCACTATTTCAAAGGACTTCTAATAATGGAAAACTAGAGTGTAACAGCAGTGCTCAGTTAGCTCTCACATGGAGAAAGCAAAAGTTTATTTTTAAAAAACACAAATTGTATTGTGGTTCTATTAAAACTTCGAGAGGTTTTTACATAGAGGTTATCATGGTTTAACATAAAAGCATCCTCTTTTCTCATGTAAAATCAGTTTAATTATGATTAATAAAGTCAACACAGTTAGAGTCTGAAGGCAAATATGAAACATACCTACTTATTCCCACTGAGGAGCCCCACTTGCTCCTTGCCTTGTGAATATCTGCCACTTAACCATCTTATGAGTCATTACACTCGTGCATCCCTAACTGTCACCACTTCAGACTGCCAGGTTGTTTATGAACCTGCACAAAGTTTAAAGCATATTATATGTATTTGTTCTTATTTGTATGTAAAAACTAATTCTAGAAATGTTTTAGAAAAGAAATTTTTCATTGTCCAAGTGGGACACAAACAGAATTTAATTCTGTCCCAGGAAGATTTTGAGGTGAAAGTATGACATTTTTATGCCTAGAAAAGCTATGTAAGGTTATTTTTAGTTCCTTTTATGGCTCCCTGTGAGTCTTACATGGCTTGACTGAAGATGACTTAGGGAGCCTGGATTTTCAAGTGGAAGGATACAAAATTAGTCCCAATACTGTTTTTTAATTCTCTAACATAATTATTATGATTCAATATTTGAATTGTAGTAATGTGTAGAGTCCCTGGTCAGGGATTAGGCTAGGCATGCTGAACACATTTGAAGAAAAGTGTCTTTCTTCCCCTAATGGGTAAAAAATGTTTTACTCTCATTTAAGATGTCCAACATAAATAATTTTTAATTTAGCAGTGTTTTAATAATGTTATCACTCAGATTCATATAGATTATTTTATGGCATCTAATTGAGGAACCCAGCTTGCAGCTAAAGATGGGTAGCTGCAATTGCTTACTTTTCATTTTCCTTGTCATGTCTTCTTTGCTGTGGTACATTTCTTTGCATTATGAACAAAGCAGTATAGAATCAGGCTTAAGAGTTCATGTTTTCTCCAAATCTGTCATTATGTGCTAGATTGTGCAGCCAGCTTCAAACCTTATTCTTAAATCAGGGTTAAATTTACCTTCAGGTATGGGAGACGAGTAGGTGTCAAGTCAAGGAATAAATTTTTTTTGTACCACATAAATGTAAACAAAAGTTTGACTTACTGTGTATAATATAAAGCAGAGGAGAAATATATTTAAATGCTGTCTGAATCTCTAGAACGTGCATTGATCTGCCCAGAATGATATGAAGCAGGCACGCACACATAAGAAGGGTGGAAATACACAGGTAGTCATTGTGGCACTGTGTAAATATATGGTGCTGTCCTGCATTGATCTTGGCCAGCTGCCAAACACCAAAGCAGCTTCTCTCTCACTTCTCAGCAGGGCAGGGTGAGAAAATAAGATAAAAAAGCTTGTGGGTTGAGACAAAGACAGGGAGATCACTTACCAATTGGCATCACAGGTAAACCAAATTTGACGTGGAGAAGATTAAATTAATTTATTACCAATTAAAGTAGGTTTGAAACAAAACCTAAACTTATTACTCTTCTTTTCCCCTTACTCTTCTGTGTGGCATTTTACCATTTCTTAAATATGTTTTCCCAGAAGTGCTGCTAGCATTGTTGATGGGCTCAGCTGTGCCCTGCGGCGAGTCTGTTGGAGATGACTGGAACTGGTTCTGTTCTGTACAGGACAGACCTGGCCTTTCCTCACAGCAGCCAAAACCTTGCCATCTATACTCATTGTAGGTTCATGCAACACACTGTCAACTTCTTCCTGTTAATTATCAATAACAATAACCACCAATATACCAATGCCTTCTTGAAATATTATTCTGCCAGTCCTAACAGATTTTTTACTCACCCAGTCATGCTGTCTGCTCATTCATCTGTCTACTTGGGTTTTGCCTCTGACTTTCTCCATCCTACTTCCCTTTCTCATGGAGGGATCTTCAGTGTCTCTTTGTTTCAGAAGGAAGAGGAAAAGGAATGGAGGTTGTGAACAAGAATGAAGAAACTATGCTCTATATTAAGAAATGGAACATGTAGGGAACTTTCTTGAACACTGAATTTTGATTGTTTGTTTTATTAGGTGTAGCAGCAAGCTGTTGATGCCTATGGGAAAAATATATTTAAGAAGGGGGGAAATGCTGCACAGCAGTGTGAGCTGTGAGGGAAAAAAAAAATTAAAAAGTATGAGAAACAACTCTGTAAACACCAAGGTAGTAAAGAAGAAGAGGAGGAGGTCTTCCAGGCACAGGAGAACAGATTCCCCTTCAGCCCCTGTAAGAGACCATAGTGGAAAATATGCTTTTGTTGGTTTTTTTTTTTTTTTTTTTTTTTTTCTTCTTTTAAACTAGTATTGCATTTGTATTGAATAAAGGCACACTGATTTTAACTGAAAGAGAAATCCTACATGATTTTTAAGTTACAAATGGAATTCTGATAACTTAAAGTAGCTGATGATCTGCCCCATGGATTGTACCTCAGCAGCTTTGTAATCCAAGTATCTAATCCAAAGCTGAAATCAGTACAAAGGTTCTAACTCTTAGAAATGGCTTTGGACCAGATCCTTCTAATTAGGAATGTATTCAGAGCTTCCTATTAGACATTGTTCTTGAAACAGAGCACCGTAAGCATCATCTGTCTTTTTCACAAGGTAGTAATCTAGTATTGTGGCAATATGCTTACTGCTATGAACTACTACCGATTGTATCAGTCATTTTCATTATGTTTTTACCTTTCCTTCCTTTTCGCTTTTTTTCATTTAAATACTATTATTTTCCTTATAATACTTTTTACATGATGGCTTACTTGACTTTTGTTTTTTTAAGATATCTCTGTCTACTCTTCTCTCCCCTGTACTTTCGTTCTGGCATAACTTGCAACACTAAAGGTTGTATTTCTTCATTCAACTATTGGTCCTTTTTTTCTGCTTTTTTTCCCAAAACCCACCAGCATTTCTCACCTTCACAACACTTTATCCTTATCCTTTGATCCTTTTACTACAAATATCTTGACTGTTTTTCTAGTTTTCTATTTTTTTGGTACTTTCTCGCCTCTGTTTGCAGTTGTATCACACCTCTTTTCACTTGGCCCATCTCATATGTCTTTTTTCTTATGTTCTTTTTTTTTTTTTTTTTTTTAAATCATTCATTTGGTGCACCAAGAACTGATGACAGGAAAGGATTAAAGCTGAAGTGCACTGGATTTTAGGGGGCTTTTTGCAGCCATCTGTTTTTCTGATAATTAATATGAAACTCTTTCCATCAACTTTCTCAGTTTTATTTCACCTCTGAATTTAGTCTTTGTGTGGACTAGTTGAAAAGCAATTTAGACTTCTATATTCTTTTTTCGTAACAAAAAAGGAGGGAGGGAAGGATAATGGTAAATCTCTCTGAGATCTTCATACTCACTTTCAGTGGAAGGATGTAGATTATTAAATCTGCAGACCTAGGGATCCATAATGAAAGCAAAGCAAAACTCACTCCTCCCAGTATAAAACCCCTTCTTATAGTGCTTTTCAGGGAGAATACACTCAATAAAGTACCATATGAATTCATCTGTTATGTTCTTTTGTTCACCTTCAGCAGGTGCTAATTCTTTTTCTGTGGGTGTAGAATAAAGAGGAGTCATTAACATTGCCAAGGGAGCAGTTCTAGGGGGTTAACATTCTTTTCTCTATGCATGCATGTCTTTAAGAGGGTCAAACGGAGAGAAATGCATAGGGGAGAGCAGGAAGAAAGCCAAGGGTAAGCCTTATATGAAGACAGTTCACTAATACATAGATTGCAACATACTCCCTACGCTAATTTACCACCTTTGATTGTCTGTAATGTGCTCCAAGACCCTCATACCAACTGTAATCAAGTATATACTGTCCAAACTGAAGATAGGAATGGAGTTTTATAACAAAGTTGTTGAAGTCTTATGGATTGTGCTTCAGCAGCTATATAAAGTTGTGGAAGATACTAAGGAAAATGTAGGACTAGACCTTCAAAATATAAATACTTCAATCAATATTTAAAACAGACTTTTGATTGAAACTTTCTTATGATTATTTGAAACTTCTTTGTTTGCTTGTTACTGCTTTCATTTCTTGCTGAAAATGTCTGATTTCCAGTTAAAATAGCAATTATTAATAACTGTACAAAAGAACTAGGTGTTCTGTGATATCAAGACAGACTGAAGGGAAATGGCATGTCAGACGTGGCCTGGGGAAACATCTCAGGATCTGGATATTCATCCATTCCTGAGAAACAGAGGGCATTTTCTCTGTTGCCTTGATGCTTCTGTAGTTGTTTGCTTCCGAAGAATGCAGAAGTTATAAAATACATAAAATTTTATGGCTTTCTGGGCATGGCTTTTATGGGAATGCATACAAATTGCATATAAGAAAGAAAGAAAAAAATCCCAGGTACACTGATAAAGACAATCATTAAAAGTAATTATATAGCACCTAACTAATCCCTCAAAATTAACCTAAAACCTCCAAAGGGTGATAAGCTGCATTCTTTTCTGCTTTTTCGCCTGAACATTTCCATGTCACAGTGCTAAGTAGGAGGAAAAACCTATTAAATCAAAAAAGCAGTATCATGAATGAACTTTACATCCTCTTTGCTGAAATTAAAATGAACTAAGCTGTACATAGTGATAGAAAAGACTTTATTACTTGAAACCTTTTCATATTTTTGATATAGAAGAAACAATGAAATCATGTTACATAACCACTTACAGAAACTACAAGTGACCAAATTAGCTGGTTGTTAAGTAAATGTGGTAGATCCCCCATGTCACCTCTTCATAAACATCATAGTAATAACAATAATGTTATAATATGGTATTCAAATGCAGTGGGTGTTAGCTCTTATAGATTTTACTTGACTCTTAATCTTCTTGCTCTTTACTGCAGGATTATTTAGCATTGAAAGCATTCCCTCTGAATATAATGGAAGCTTAAGTCCTTATGTAGTCAACATCAGACTTGAAAATTTTTCAAGAGGAGTGTTGTTTGCGGCATACTTGAGAACAAATTTCCTTGCTAGCAGTGCTGTTTTGCCTCTGGTACATTCTTGGGAGTGTTGTGGAAGAAAACTAGTTTATAGACCACACAGGAAAATTAAAACCTAGAAGTCCTTACAGAGTCCTCTACTACACCTGAATGACTGGATTCGAGAATACCTTAATTTAGAATTGTCCTAAAAAATACTCCCTGCCTTACCACCATGATTTAGTTCCCAGATACTGTCATTCGCAGCATATGTCTTAAAAGTCTCTGACATAGGCAAGATACTCTGCTTCTTACTCATTCAGTTTTGATATTGCCTAATGAGAAGTGAGTACTGACTACAGAGTTGCAAAGTGACTCAGGTCTACCTAACAGTCACCTGTACCATAATCCAGTTTAGCACAATTACTCTTTCTGGCTATACCTCATTCATTACTCACTCAGGTAACGTGCTTGTACCTCCCAGTATCTGAGGCCAGAATGCCAAGCAGAATTTGTGAATAGGCAGTGGTGCTGCTCAGAACTGAAGTGTTAGTGTTAGTTTATGCACAGAGATACACATCTGGGCAGAAGCTTAACAGCAGTAGTTTTACAAACCTGGGAAACATTCTTTTGGTTGCAAATTCCATGCCATTGTGGGATTAATTTTTAAGCCCTGGACTGCAGTGCTACTACATCACATGGGGAAGATGAAATATTTCAGATTCATGTGGCTCATTCAGAAGTCCATTGCTTCCAATCTGTGCATGACAAATCTCTTCTCTGAGCATGCCATAAAAGATATTTCAGAGCATTCAAGGTATTTCCAGTGTTGGGATTTCACAGTGTCAGCATGCAGAATTCTATTCAACCCCTTCTACTATGTCTGACCCATTTCTCATTGCCATCCTTGTGCCAGGTCTGTCTGCCCACTAGCAATAAACATGTGTATGGAGTAGACCTACAGATATTTTGTAACAATGGATGTATTGCTAATTTTCCTTCTGTACAGCTTTTTATTTATAAACCAGAACTGCTTCTTTTCAGGCACCTGTAATTTGCAATTAGCAAACCAGCTTTTACCTGGAGGTTGCAAGGGGGAAAAAAGTAGGCAAAAACTGCCTGACTGCTACCTGTAGCACTGCCTAGTCTTTTGCCCACATGTCCCCTCCTAACAGACAGTTAAACTCTCTCCAGGGAGAAAACATAAAGGACTGATTGCCCAGAAATCCAGTTCCTTGCTTGTAAATGTCATGCTTAACCCCAGCCAGTAACCAAGCACCACACAGCCTGTCACTCACTTCCCCCACCCCCCCCCACCCCCCCGCACCCCCCCCACCCCCACCCCCCCGCCCCAGCGGGACTGGGGAGAGAATTGGAACGGTAAAAGTAAGAAAACTCATGGGTTGAGATAAGAACAGTTTAACGGTGGAAATAAAATATAATAATAACAATATGTCCTGGTTTCAGCTGGGATAGTTAAATTTCTTCCTAGTACCTGGTGCAGTGCTGTGTTTTGGATTTGGTGTGAGAACAATGCTGACAGCACATGGATGAATTTAGTTGTTCCTGGGTCATGTTTATACTCAGTCAAGGACTTTCCAGTTTCTCAGCCCCTGACAGCGAGAGGGCTGGAGAGGCACGGGAAACTGGGAGAGGACACAGCCAGGACCGGTGACCTGAACTAGCCAAAGGGGTGTTCCATACCATGGGACATCATGCTGAGTATATATATGCTGGAGGAAGAAGGAGCAGGGGGACGTGGAATGTTATGGTGTTTGTCTTCCCAAGTAACCGTTACGCGTGACGGAGCCCTGCTTTTCTGGGGATGGCTGAGCACGTGCCTGCTGATGGGCTGTGGTGAATGAATTCCTTTGCTTGCATGCACAGCTTTTGCTTTACCTATTGAACTGTCTTTATCTCAACCCATGAGTTTTCTCTTTTACTCTTCTGATCCTCTTCCCCCATCCCCCTGTGGGGGGACTGAGTGAGTGGCTGTGTGGGGCTTGGCTGCTGACCAGGGTTAAACCACCACACAATAACAACAACAGCGATAATGAAAATAACAAGAGAGAGAAATAAACCAAAAACAAACAACTGATGCAAACAATTGCTCACCACCACCTGATCTATGTCTAGCCTGTTCGACCTGTTCCTCCCAGTTAGCTTTCCCCCCAGTTTAAATGCTCCACATGGCACAATATGGTATGGGATATCCCTTTGCCCATTTTGGTTCAGCTGTCCCTGCTGTGTTCCCTCCCAGTTTCTTGTGCACCCCCAGCCTCCCCACTGGCAGGGTGGTGGGAGAGGCTGAAAAGTCCTTGGCTTAGTGTAAGCCCTGCTCAACAACAACTGAAAACATCAGTGTGTTATCAACATTATTCTCATCCTAAACACAGCACTGGGCCAGCTACCAGGAAAAAAATTAACTCTATCCCAGCCAAACCCAGGACAGTAATATAGGTGGTGTGCCTGAGGATGGTTCATAAATTCTGGGCGAATTTCCTCTTGGTGTTTGCCTCACTGAGGCAGTCCTCCAGAGTAATATGACAGATCAGAATAAATAGGAACAATGACAGAAGCTGTTTTGGGAATAAATAATATTTTTTAGGTAGAGAACTTCCAATTTCAGTAACTTTTTTTAGATCTATTTCTGGAAATAACTCTTAAACATTCTCTTTTCATATTTAGAATTACTTGCTTTCATCCTGCTTATTTAAAAAAAAAAGATCGGAATGGTCAAATAAATTTATATTTCCTATAAAAAAGTACTGGGGTCTTGAATTGATTTAATTCAGTAACTTCAAGTGTGAAATTTTTTTTCATTGAAAATTAATTCAAAAGCTTATATGATGTGCCTGCAGAATACTGTTCTTAAATGTACTGCTAATTTATCCCTAATTTAGTACATAACTACCTTTAATGGCTTGACATGCCTCCCTAGACATTTTAAAATTGCTGTAGATTTTAGTGTTTTATTTTGAATATTTTCAAATGCTACTTTCTGTATTGCTCCAGAAATGCATAGCGTCACTTTTTTCATAGCCGTACAACCACAGCACTTGCCTTTTGCTCTGTGAGGTTCCATAATATCATACATTTCCTAGGTATTTTGAAGAGAAAAATAAGCTGACTGAATCCTGGTCTTACTGATTGTGGAAAAAACCTAAATGGTATTCTTGCCACAGCCAGTTTCTCAACACCAGACAACACCTTTCTAAAAGTTAATTGGGAGACAAAGCTATACTCAGAAACTTTCTACAGGCCAAAGGGAACATGCAACTTAGATGGAGCCATGAACTTTTGTTAGCCTGCTTACTATTTAAGCAGTATAATGTTCCAAATTATTTAATAAATACAGAAAGAAAATTATTCATACATTGTTCAACAAAATAATTGTCACAGTGATTACCCTTTTTTCTGCATTATGCTTACCTTTTCAGTGTCACTCTGGATTCTACAGCTGGCCCTCCAGTCTACCTCAAGCAGGATGAGGGTATGGGTAATGACAAGTTTACAACACGTTGAGGTTTTCCTTGAGAAGAGTATGAAGTTCCCAGGGTTGGGGAGGGGTTTCTTTCTTCCTCCTGAGTGGTGGGATTGGCTTGAATATATTTTCACAGTTTTTTCTTATCTCATTCTTTCTTAGACACTCCTAGCTGAAGTTTAGAAGCTGTTAAACAGCCTTTCTGAGCCTCAGTTGATACAAGAGTAATTTGGGGGTTGCATAGTGACCACTTTTATGTGTGAGACTTTTACCAGGTGTTCCCAGGGTTTCAGCTGCAAAAAATCAAGCAAAATTCACTTGATCACCAGGAAATCTTTACAATAAGCTAAAATTGACTCAAATCAAACCAAAGCCAGACAAGTCATGACACCCTGTAATGCCACATTCATATAAAGCCTACATCCTTGTACTAGTAAAGGCAAAGATCATATTTACTGGACTGCACTGATAGTCCTGAGACTTCACTGCAATTAAAGTCCTCTTCATAAGGTACAATTTATCCAAACAGCATGTAGCACCAGTTATATATAAGCAGGATATTACTCATCACTTTCATTTCTTTGTGAGTGTGTTGCAACTTTATGAAGGAATTAGTGGATATGGACTGCTTTTTGAAGTAGAGGTATTGCTTTGATAGAGCTTCACTGACCATTTTGAAAATGCACACAAACTTGGAGAACAGATTTATTTTGTCAATGGAAAACAATCTTTGCACCTTTCTAATACTCGCATGTCAGCAGACATACAGCATGCACTTCTAGGTGTCATACTGCATAAGGAAAACATTCTTTTGGAAATATTTTTTTTTCTGTAATGGGTTTTATTTCCTTTCTTTTTCCTGCTAATCTGAGAATCTAACCAAATAAATAAATATTTCTTTTTTTTTTTTTTTTTTTTTAATTATTACATAGAAAATATGGTTTTCTGGAACAATATCTTAGGAATAACTTTTGAGCTCAGTCAAACGATTTTAGTTTTTTAGTTCAAACTGGTATTTGCCCAGGATCAGGAGGTAATGATGGTTATAATAAATTTCTTCCCTGCAGAAAAGCCAGTCCTTTCCCCACCGTCCATGTTAAATTATTCCATGGTTTGCAAGAGCTCTTTCCCAGCTTCTAGGAACAGCCAGGATGCTTCAAGTCTTTTTCACAATGGTTGCTCTTTATATGGGGTAGAATAAGAATGGGTGGTGACAGCAGGAAGACCGAGAGCCTCTCCTGAGTATGCGTGCTCATTTTTAAAGAAGTTTTTCCAGCATTTCAGATGCATGAGAAGTCAAACAAAAAATTCTAGACATCAGATTTTTTCTCTTAAAATTCAAAGAATAATGCAAATGGACGAAGGGTTGTCATGGAGGAAACAAGTAATAAAATGAGTAGGTTCTACAGAAAGGTGGCTTTCCCCTCAGATAATCTGTAACAGTGGTCCAAGTTAAATTACCCATCTCATTCACTCTGAGGCAATAGTATGATGATTGTAGACTGTCTGACTTTGTTTATGGATTGTCTTCAGCCATTATCCAGAGTTTTGAGACATTGACGTAATGCCTGGGAATTCTTTATGTTGTGAATATTAGTATTTAGCTAAAGAAGTCTTTGCTGATCACACCTGCAGATACCCTACAAACTTTGGTAATAAAATGATCTTGCCTGTTAGGCTTTCCCAGTACATGTCCTGGCTGCTCCAGCTTGGTTGCAAGGACTAGCTTTAGCCAAGAAGTAATAGTCTCTTAAGTTGTTTGATGAACTCCGTAACACATTGTTTGGCATCTGTTACCTTCCCACATTATTAAAGTAGGTTACTGTATGTTACCCTAGCTTAAATAAATATGCCACATTACAAAGAAAAATCTACACTTAGATTAACACAGTAAAGCTTTTTTTTGCTATAGAATTACAAAATATAGTCCTAAAGTGTTGTGGGGAAAAAAGCATCTACACAGTGGGATTACCTCAGGGATAAATGGAAGTCTTTCCTTACGTAATCATCATCATGTGAATGTAATGAAGGCACTGTTGAGGGACCTCATTAAGGGTGGTATTTTTTCTTTCAGCATTACTGTGTGAAACTTGAAAACTACATTATAAAATGGAGACTCAACTCTTTCATACACTTTGAGGGTTAAAGCAATCCAATAAGCAGGAACAGCTGTGACTTTAATCACATAAGAAATAAACCCTTCCATTATGCCCTGCTGAATGCAGAGACAGAATGCAATAACTAAACACCAAAAGGCAGGAGGCAATCAGTGGGGTATTTATTTCCTTTTATTGTTACATGATATACTAATTCCTGTTGAAGTAATGTTCATTTTTAAAAAAATATTATTGACTTAGATGCAAATAAGATTCATAAGTAAAATTCTAGTGAGTGGTTTTAAGGCATGTAAAGGTTAATGTCATCTTCCTCAACAGACTTTTAAAACCTACCTTGCCTTTTAACACTTTATATATTAATTTAACAATTCTCCATATGCAAATTTGCATTTTGTTAGTTACAATACATGAGCAGAAAAATCAATTGGAACTGTAATATGTTCCAGAGATTTCTTAATCTCTAAGCCTTGAGTAAGAAAATAAATCTTTCCTTCATAAAGTTATCAAAAAGGAGAGGAAATACTTACCTGTGCAAAGCCCAAGTACAGAAGTATTTTATTTTTTACAGATATTAAAGACCATCCTTGCTGCATTTGGTGAGTCTTTTTACATAAGCAAAGATTGTAAATTAAGGCCCATAGCTATAAAAGATAGAATTACTCTGTATAATAGGGAAAAAAATAAAGATAACTTTATTTCAAAGCTAGAAAAAACATGACATAATGGAAGCTGAGTTTATGGGGGTGATAGAAAATGGAAGGAGAAAGTAGTATGTGCTAGGAGGAAACTATATATTTTATAATTAACCACAATGCATATTAATTTGTATTGCATTTGTTTCCTAGTGCAGGTCTCTAAGATATTTTGTTTCTGTAATTGTGTGTATGATGTCTTAAAAATGAGGAAAGGACAGCACAGGGATGCAGGCAGTGGTGTTCATCACAACTAACCTTAGACTGCTGTATCCGAGATAGTTATCTTCTGGTTCTGATACAGATAGGTTCTCTTTATGATTTGTCTTTAGTGCAGCACTAATGTTAAAGTTAGGTACCTTAGGCTTAATTTTATTCTAAAATATTTCAAGATGTCTTAATTAGCGTAATGTTTAACCCTGACTGGCAAGTACCACTCAGCTGTTTGCTCACTCCCCCATCACCCAGAGGGGTGGGAAGGAATGAAAAACTCCAGGGATGAGGTAAGAACAATTTAGTAATTGAGATAAAATAAAAACAAAAGAACAATAGTAATGATAACAGTAACAGTTATAATCAAAAAGAAGGAGAAGGGGAGAGAAATGAAATCCAAAGGGAAGGGACAAAAGGAAACCAACGATGCACAGTACAGCTGCTCACTGCCTGCTGACTGATGCCCAGCCAGTCTTGGAGCAATGATCAGCAGCCTCAGCCAACACCCGCCCCCCCTCCTCAGTTTATATCCTCAGCATGACATTCCACAGTATGGAATACCTCTTTGGCTAGTTCAGGTCAGCTGTCCTGGCTGTGTCCCCTCCCAGTCTCTTGTGCCCCTCCAGCCGTCCCACTGGCAAGGCCTGAGAAACCAAAAAGTCCCCAACCCAGAGCAAACACTATCCAGCAACAACGAAAAACGTCAGTGTGCCATCAACACTGTTTTTACACCAAATCCAAAACACATCACTGTACTAGCTGCCAAGAAGAAAATTATCTCAGCCGAAACAAGGATAGGGCAGGCAATTTGACTTCTAAAGCAGTTATCTCTCTCCATTTAGGGGAAGTGAACCCATGGAATCTAACTCGGGTAAATCCCATCCCCTGTGATTTTTCTCAGCATCAAAAAGTAAGTCTCTGGCAACGGTAGGAAGACACTTTCTAACCAGCCAAAACAGCCAAAACAAGCACAGTCATTTAAGTCCCAGTGCAAAATTTAAAGTAAGACATTGTACCAGAGAGTGAGATTAGGACAATGGGAAATTACATGAATATATCAAATATATTTGGCTTTGAAATGCAATCAAGCACTGTCTCAGAGTTTTTACATGAATTAAACCTGTTCTGTTACTTGACAGAATTTAAATGTTAAAGTAAGATGATAGACAAAACAATTCCATGAAGTCCCTTCTGCCTGAAAAAGACCATTACATGTTTTTAATGAGTTTTACACCTAGGAAATTACATTACAGTGCCTAATTTAAACATGTGAATTAGCAATAAAATCTTGAAATGACTTAACTACATACGAATAGCAATGGCCAGAAAAAATAGAAAGAAAACATCCTTCAGCTAAAAAAGGGTTCATGACATTTTCTTAAGCTTGACAGACTTTAGGCAAAATGGATAAGGTTTCTGATCAATGATGGGTCTGCAAGACAAACTCTGGGCAGCTGTGCCGGTAGAAGCAGGTCTACAGAGATGAGGTGAAAGATCTGGGAGGACTGGTTCTGACAAGGGTGGGCTGAATAATAGGTGTTTCAAGGAACAAAATCTACTAAAGTCTGAAAAAATATGGAGAGACTATAGCAGAGCACAGAATGGGAACATACACAATTGGGTGACATTCATGTAGGTTTGTACACTTGCATTATACATGCCTGCTACCAAGCAAGATTTCCTTCATGTGTGCTGAGGAGCTACAGATACTTTTAGGGAGAATTTTACCTGACCTATCCTAGAATGAAATTAATTGTTCCCTAGAGTACCATTCACTGAAAAGGGAGCCTGGCTTGAGTAATTTGAGTATGGATGCCTTTGTTATACATGTTTAATTTTGTCAACATGGTTCCAAGCCATCAGTTTCCTCATTTGATAAAGTGTGAGTAAAGAATTTACATCACTGTAACAAGGCCAAGAAGACATCTCTAAAGTAAATTTTACCCATCATGATTTAAGAAGTCTTGCACATTAAAGGACATGTCATCCTTAGATGTCCTTTAAAAATCTTTACAGAGAAAGTACATAAAATTTACATATCAGCCTGAATGATGTTGGGATAGTTTTCTTCTCCTGTTTCCAAAGCTGAGGTATATGAGGTGTACAGACCTCATTTTCCTTTGGAACTCATTTCCTCCTTTCAATAACTTTTACCTATTCAAGTAATATAAATAGTTGTCCTTCTTCCAAATCCTTGGGTATTTGGCCTGCTTGAAGATTTGTATCTTCTTACTTCACATTCATTTTTCCATGTCCTTCTGGGTTTCTGCATGAATTACTTGTTCAGTATCTAATGAAAATGTGAACTCTATCAATCAAAGTGTATAGCTCCCTTGTGTATTTACTTACAGCTTTAGGTCAATCATGTACAGTAGCTATTTAGTTGTCAATTTTCCATTCCAGCTAGCCCATTGCCATAGTATTTTCATGTTTTTATGGAGAGGAGTGAGTTGGACACTAAGTATATTAGTGACAAGCTCTAAGATTTTCTAAACTCTTTTAACAAATATTTTCAATAAGACTGATTACTTTTAATGACTTTGTTGTTGTTGAAGAGGAAATTATTTGTTAAATATATGGAAGTAAGGAATCCATTAAGGATTTCTAAAGTAAATTTTTTTTCTACAATTTATCAGTTGATTATTTTTTTCTTTCTGAGTTAAATGACATAATATTTTAGCTGCATGCTAGGTATCTACACGGCTTTCAAATAATTTGCAGTTTACTAATGAAATTTCTCTGAGCAGTTAGTAGAAGTAGTCTTTTTTTAAAGTTTTGTAGTAAATAAAATACAGGTTCTGTAAATGCCTGTTGTTTTCTCCCTGTATTTCTTTTCTACAACAGAAATTTATAATGGAAGACAGTTATCCATTTCTGTTTTCCAATTTATACGAGCACAAACTTGCAGTAGCAGCTTATACCTCATTCTATGTATGAGCATAAGGAGAAATGGTACCTGGTTTCCAGAGAGCCATGTCTTTCCTCCAGCTTCTTAGAACTAGCATGTAGGATCATGGCAAAGCAATGCTGCGGTTCCAGGAACATGAGTGATGACTAGTGGAGGGGAGCAGGAGACAACAGCAATGCAACCTAGGTAGTATGTCCTCTTTCTTGTAAATTTCTTCAGTAAATTTGAAAAGACACAAACCCTTGAGTAAACACTGCAGCTCTGAAGTAAATTGAGTTAGACATCTAGAAAAAAAAAAAGAAAAAATAATGAAGGTACTGACTGCCTTTTTACTGAAGAAGATATTTGAAATGGAAAAAGCTCTGATCTTTCTGCTTTCCAGTCACTAAATACCTATGTTATAGCACCACAGAACTCTCACACTAGAAACAACTGTCTTCCAAATGACATGTGACCCCTAGCATTTTAAAGTCAGCATGTCTCCACTGACTCCAAGGGAAATACATGGATTTTCTAAAGATGAGATTTTTCAGATACTAAGTTTCACCTTGGAAATGGTTAGAATGTACCTATCCCAAGGAAGGGTATAAACTGTCAGGTGGTAGACAGTTTTATCTTTACTATGAACATCAATGTGGAAGTTCAGTCAAAAAGTCTGTTGTCCAAAGAGTTTTCTCCTTCATTGCCAAAAAGCCTGTGTATGAAAAGCATGAAAGAAACTGTTAATGGCACAACTATGACAGGATCTTAAGGCTCTTGGCCAGATGCCACATTCAGCTGAGAAAACTGTCTCTGATCTTCCTTCTGTGTAGACAGTATTGTGAACTATGAAGGATCAGATGAGAGTTTGCTGTATATTGTCTATCAGACATATTTTTTTGTGATACAAAAAGGATGTATCAAGTTCAAAAAAATATACTTTGAGTATACAGACTGATGCTGTTAAGGAATAAAGAATTAATGAATCTGTAGATGTTTCCAAGCCAGTTTCCTTGATGCAAGAAGAGAAACAGCTATTTGGAGGTTATTATTCTCCATTCTGGCTCACAGAAGTAGTGCGATACTTTAGATGTAAATAATCTTGCCAAATTTAGTATTTGCAACATAGATATTTAGTGCTAGACTAGACACTTTAAGGCTACCTTTAAGTTTAAAGCAAAGAAATAGGTACCCTTAGAGGGCAGTTCATCTGTTCTAATTTAGAACACTACTCAGGCTGTCCTTAAAAAATGCCTTCTCTCCACTAATCAGTGGAAATAATAAAAGGAAATAATACTTAAAAATATGTACTAAGATGTGTTCCAACAGCCTAGCTACATTGCATCATTATCCTTAGTCATGAACTCGAATAAATACGTAATTTAAATTTATTTTAACAAAATTATACAAAGAAGTTGGAGATTACAAAAACTGTCAAGTGTAAGCAAGAGTAATGACAAAGAAGAATGATTTACTTTTAAATTATGCTGTCCTTTATCTTGCATCAGTGAACTTCTTTTGAGTTAAAAGAATTACACTAGTTTAATTCAAAAGCTACAGATAATAAAATCAAATAACAAAAAAAAATCTTAAAATACTTATTTGTTTGGGAATTTGTGACTGGTTTTGGTTTGTGGGGTTTTTTGTTAGTTTATTTGTTTGTGGGTTTTTTTGTTTTTTGTTTTTTTTTTTTTCCCCCCATATATTTTTTTTTAAAGGACAGAACGTTCCCAATCTTGAGTTACAGAATTTCCTTCAGGATAAAGAAATCCATAGTCCATAAATGAAGTTCTGCTTTACTGCTGCTAACTAAGTAGTGAAAGAAAAAATGCAAGTCATCATTAGAACTCATTGGCTAGAACCCAATCCAATACATTCAATTTTAGGTAACAATTAAAGAAGTAACTATTGTTAATTAAGGTATACATAAAAGAAATCACATACTGCACTTCAAAGTAACCAAACAGCTTACATTTAAATAATTTAATCATAAACAGTAGAATTTTTCAAAATAATTGAAACACAGCATAAGACCTGCTCTTCAGCCAGCGTAAGTTTTATTATCTCTGTGGCAGTCTAGGAAGCTAGCTGAGGGTCTAGACTAATCTTATTAATATTCATAATTTATATCCTTGCTTTCTCTTATTATTTATAATCTTTTAAAATTTCTGATTCCTCTGACACTCTTAAAATAGTCAGCAAGTAATCTTTTGGTAGCTTACCAAGCAAATACTTCTCAGTTTCAGCTGATGGATTTCTTCACTTTTCTTATGACTGGATCAGAATTCTTACATATATGTCATCTCATTGAAGCAAGGCAGTGCTATTTTGTCTTTTTTTTTTTTTTTTTGGTTTTGGTATTTGACATAATGTCAGAGATTTCCAATAAATATAGAAAATACCTACCTATTAACTCTTTTTTGGAAATACTTACTCTAGGTTTCAATTAATGACAATCCTGCCACAGTAATGCTGTCCTAGTTACTGTTCAGATGCTGGCTATGTAAACAAACAGTTTTTCTTTGACTTTACAATTCTTATGGAGCAAAGCTGCAAAACTTCCGTGGAAAGAAAGTGATAGGCTTGCCTCTGAAGAATAACATGCATCTAGCAGCACCTCTGTCTGTTAGCTTCTTTAACTGTGTATGATTAACTGTGTATGTCTGAAAGATCCTTCTGGGTGAATATGTTCATTTTTGTAAACAACCTGTCCTTTCCCATGGCCAGATTTGACTTATCCTAGGTATCATAATCTCAATGGACTTACATAACAGAAGATGCCATCCAAAGTGAATAATAGTCTCAGAAGTTGTCCCTGAATATTCAGTTTGAACACAATTCCAAGTACTTTGTTCATGCTAACAAGGCTTCTTTTCTAGTGGACTACTGCTTTATTTAAGTACAGTATCAGAATCCATATCATCTGAATCATTGTGATTTTAGATTGAATTTTAGATTGATGGTGATTCTTGGTATTGCATGAATAAAAATCTTTGCTTTAGAAATTAAGATCCCAAATGTCTGATGTTTTAGAGAAAGGTCAGGGTTCTTTCTTTTGTAAAATATTCTTTGTTGTAGCAGAAATTAAAGAAAATGTTCATTAAGCTCCAGACATATGGCACAGATTAGAAAACTTCTAGGACAGAGTTCCAATTGGTAGGTTAATATTCTAATGTGATAGATTAATCAATGTAAACCACATATCTCAGTTGAAACTGCTGTTCCAAATTGCCAATTTCATCTTCATCCAGCAGAGAAAATGCCAACCTTTTCTCTCTGCAGTAAAATCTTCTTGTTATAACAATGAAGCAACTCCAGAGTTACTGTTATTGTGAAACATCTGGTAACTAGAAGATGTAGCTCCTGTGAGATAAACACGTCCCTGTAAAATTAGAAGAACTTACTGAACTTTGTTGTATTTCATGTTTTGTAATACCCCTGAGTGTGGTTGGGTCATAATTCCGTAATCACTTTGCCTCTGCACCAGAAATGAAACCACAGATGCTACACTTTACTATAATGGCTACCGCTTCACATAAATAAATGATCAAAATAACAGTATTGTTCATATATAAAGTATATACACCATAATAAATGCTGTGGGATTGAAAATTGCTGGGAACACACTAAAATAGGTGTAGAAGGCCTCATTATGGACATCATTAAAAATACATCAGGAGACAGAAAAGTTAAAAAAACCCCACCACTCTTCATTTCTACAGCACTATTTGAATTGTCTCCTCTTTTTTTTCTTTCTTTTTTTTTTTTTTTTTCCTGTTAGAATATTTTCTTCCCAAAAAAGTAACATGGTCTGAAACAATTTTGGTAGAGTCTTCTCCTTCAGCGACTTAGAAAAGAAAAAGGAGAGCAAATATTTGAAATTTTGTATTTTGATAACACAGCTAAAAGAAACATGAGTTTCTAAGTAAGTAAAGCATAGATAATCTAAAAAGACAGAGAAGGAGAAATAGAACTTTGTACCTTTAACTTTTCTTAAAGTTTTTTTCTTTTTTTTTAAACTACCTGAAAATGAAAAGGAAGTTTTTGGCAGAGCCAGCTCCTCAAAGTGAAACAGTGCCTGAAATAATTATAATAGCTACCATTGCTCTCTAGGCACCACTTACCCTCTCATCTGATCTAAACAACTCACAGAAAAATTAATGTTAGGGTATATAGGGGAAAGTAATGGTATTATAAGCACATATAATCAGTAACTTACTAGAAAAAATGTATTTCTAGATACTTAACACTTTGTGTGAAAAATAAAGAATTTGGAATCAGGTTGTTTGTTTGTTTTTTTTTTAAATGACTGCAAATGAAGCATAAATGGCATTTTTAGATATTATTATACAGGAAAAAAATGGCAATCCTAAGGTACAGCAGAGTTGTTCTTGGCAGGTAACGTCAAATGTTTTAAGGACAGTTTCCCCAGGGATAGTTCTGCACCATCACTTACTGCTTCTAATGCATATTTCAGGAAACACAGTATATATCAAAAGGAATTACTTTTTAGTTTTACAAAAAACATCATACTGAATCACATGAGAATAGAATCAAGTATTATTTAAGCAATGTTGGCAGAAATGGCACATTCTCACGTTAAAAAACAGAGGTCTCTTTTTGATACCACCTGACTTGCCTGTGCTACTTTTCTGTGTCCTACAACTTGCAGAGACATTTCCACCTCTTCTAATGCTACAATTTTGATTTTATATCATTTAACAACAATTTCACGTTCACTAACAAAAAGGTAGCCTGTGGTGACTCAGGCCTTCTAACAAAATTATATTCTTTCTCTGATGTACAGCCAATCAAATATTAGCAATAGTGATTTATTTGTATTATAATAACAAAAATGGTTTGTTTTTTAGTTTTTTGGGTTTGTTTTGGTTTTTTTAAAGTTTTATTTATTTAAGTTTTATTTAGTTATTTAGTTATTTATTTATGACACTTTTCTGTATCATTGTTCCTCCAAACATAGTTTGCATAGGTCTAAGTACTAAATGCCATGGTTACAGTGGACTGAATCAGCTCTTACCCTGGGGGTATTTGGGTCCATCTCCCCCATAACTTTTCCAAGCATTGTTTTGGTAAAATCTTTCTGAGTTATTTTCTTCTTACATTAAGCAGAGACAGCAGTGCACAGGGCAGCAAGAAGCCTGGCACCACAGTACACATGGAGAGGAAATAAACTTTGGGAATGAAATAAACTGTGCCTCTGCAGTAGTCCTCAGTGAGGGAAGATTCCCACCAGCTTTGGAGCTGCAATTCCAATCTGTGATTTGAACCTCCAGGAAACAAACAAACAAACAAACAAATAAGAGAAAACCAAAACACCCCCTCACCACCACCCCAACCACCCCTGCCATCCCCTCAAATTTTCTGTGCTGGCTTGGTGGGGCCATTTCTAAGGCCCATTGCATATGTAGTGCTCAATAGCAGCACATATGGCACACAGGAAAATAACCTGCATTGTCTCTACCTGCCTTTCTTTCCTTTCGTACAGTCTTTGTAAATAGGTATCTATTTGCACTGGTGTGAAGGGAGGGCTGCCATCAGCATGGATTTTAGAAGGTCAAAACTTCTGTGACTGTAAAGCCTGTTATTGCCCAGTAGTGAATCCAGCAGAAGGTAATGTCATAAATTAAGAACGTTGTCATTCCTTCAGCAATATACTGGGTTTTGGTTTTTCATTTGCTTGGCACAGTATGAGAATGATGCATATATGGAAGCAATGGAGATTTGTCTGGTGAGCTTTAATAGGCAATATGTTACTTTTTGCAATAGCAATTCTATACCATATGGCACACTCAAGTGCTGGAGTCTCTTCAGGTAAAGGTTTTTGATAGTTTGAAGTATCAGTAGTGTCATAAACTCACAGGTGTTTGCTGATCTGGAGTAAATATAACCAATGACATTGTTCTACTATTTTTTACTCAAATGTTATGATGTTAATGGGATATACACTTACTCTGCATAAATCTGGACTAAACACCTTCAGAAATTGCAATGGTCAAGCATATATATTCCCAGCTGGCAGGCATGTGGCAGCACGGTGGCCACACAGCAAAAAGCAGTGTCCTTTGATTCTCCTGAACTTCTAGAACCTGGTAGAACCAATACAGCCACACAGACAGAGCTCCTTTTCAAGCATGAAACCACCTAGGTTTCCAGCTGTGGATTGTGTGAAGGACTTATTCCTACAGGTGGAAAGTGATTGTAACCAAACCTGTGGGAGGTGCCACTGTATTCGCAAACTGCTGTGCTTGGTGGCTGTGTTGCTGGAGGAGGTGGGCAGACAGACAAGTATCTGTATCTGAGAGTCTGCAAGGGAGGTTGCTCAGTGATGCACAGAAGGCAACTAAGTGTGACCACTACAGGGGCAGGTGCTGGATCTGTTTTGTGCCAGGAGGAAGGCAGTGTCACAAGGGATAAGGTTACAAGTTACTGTGCAGGTACTCAGTAAGCCAACTAGGAAAGATGCTTTCCTGGAGTTGCTGTTTGTGAATAGAGAAGGACTCGTGGGAGATGTGATGGTAGGTGGCTATCTTGGCCACAGTGATCATGAAATGGTGAGTTTAAAATTTTCAGTGTAATAAGAAAAAATGACAGCAGAGTTTCTATCTTGAACTTCAGAAGAGTATACTTTAAGCTATTCAAGGAGCTATTTGGCAGAGTACTGTGGGAATATGCTTTTGAGGGCTTATGAGTGCTGGTCAGTTTTTAAGAACCACCTTTTAGAAGCACAGGAGCAGGCAATTCCACTGTTGTAAGTCAAGCAAGCAGGGCAGAAGACCAGCTTGGTTGAACAGGGAATTCCTTGTGGAGCTCAGGAGGAAAAAGAAATTATAGGATTTCTGGAAATGAGGTCAAACTTCGCAGGAAGATTACAGAGCTGTAGTTTGTATATGCAGGGAGAAGACATGAAAGGCTAAAGCTCAAGTAGAGTTGAAACTGGCCAGTGTTGTGTCAGATAACAAGGGCTTTTTTAAGTGCATTAATAGCAAGAGGAGAGGTCTAAAGAAAACATTGGGCAGATACTTGTTGGAGAGGGTCATTTGACTAATAGGGATGTGTGGTGGGTTGATGCTGTCTGGATGCTAGCTGGCCATCAAGCTGCTCTATCACTGCTCTCCTCATCAGAACAGGGCGGGGAGAAAAGAAGATGGAAAAAATCTTGTGGGTCAAGATAAAGGTAGTTTAATGAAGCAGTAGCAAGTGTTACGTGCATGGAAGCAAAGGAAAACAGATGTTATTCTCTGCTTCTCATCAGCAGATGTTGTTTGGCCACTTCCCTAGGAAGCAGGGCTTCGATACATGTAGGAGTTGCTCCAGAAAACAACTGTCATAGATAATGAATGCCCCCCCACTCCTTTCTCTTAGCTCAGATGTCATACAGTATGTAATATCCCTTTGGTTGGTTTGGGTCAGCTGTCCTGGCTATGTCCCCTCCCAAGATCTTGCCCACCCCCAGCCTACTGGTGGTGGTAAGACTGGAGAGACAGCCTTGATTCTGTGTGAGCACTGCTCAGCAGAAGTCAGACACTGGTGTGTTATCACTACCTTTCCAACAACCAATGCAAGCGCAGCACTATGAGGGCTGCTATCAGGCTCAGCCAGACCCAATAAAGGATGAAGAAAAGGTGGAGGAATTCAGTGCTGGTTTAGCCTCAGTTTTTAATAATACTGATACACCTTGAGCTGCCCGGTACCCTGAGTCAGAGGACCACAGGCATGGGAACAGTGACTTTCCATTTGTGGACACTGAAATTGTAACGGACCAGCTGTAGCAGTTGAATGTTCACAAGTTCATGGGGCCTGTTGGGATCCATCCCAGACTAATGAAGGACCTAGCAGATGTTATGGAAGAACCCCTCGCAATCATCTACCAAAGGTCTCGGGAGGCTGGGGAGGTTACTGGTGACTGGAAGCTAGCCAATGTTATTCTGATTTACAAGAAGGTTATGAAGGAAGACAAGGGAACTACAGACCTGTTAGCCTAACCTCAGTTCCTGGAAAAGTTATGGAGAAGATTATACTGGGTACTATTGAAAGGTATTTATAGAATAATACAATCACTATGCACAGTCAACATGAGTTTGCAAGGGGAAAGTCCTGTCCAGTTAATGTGATATTCTTGTGTGATAAGGTCACTCACATAGTAGATGATGATAAGGCAGTGAATGTAGTTGTTCTGAATTTTAGTAAGGCTTTTGATACTGTCCCTCACTGTAGCCTTCGGAAAATGTTTTCCAACTGTGGAATAAGCAGGTATATGGTGCACTGGGTGAAGAACTGGCTGAATAGCAGGTCTTAAAGAGTTATAGTGAATAGGACTACATCTGGCTGGTGACCGGTCACCAGCGGTGTTCCTCCAAACTTGGTGTTCTGTTCAATATTTCTATCAGTGATCTGGAATGCAGGAGTTGAATGTGCTGTTAGCAAGTTTGCTGATGATACCAAACTGGGAGGTGCTGTTGACAGTCTTGAGGGACAAGGTGCCTTGAAGAGGGAGCTAATAGGTTGGATAATTTGGCTATGATTAAGGGGATAAAATTTAACAAATCCAAATGCTGGATTCTGCATCCAGGACAGAGTAATGCCAGGCACAAGTATAAATTGGGAGAGAGGTAGCTGGAGAACAGCCCTGCAGAAAAAGATCTGGGGGTGCTGGTCAACAGCAGGCTCAACATGAGTCAGCAGTGTGCCCTGGCAACCAAGAGGGCTAAATGCGTTTTACGGTGCATCAAACACAGCACAACCAGCTGGTCAAAAGAGGTGATTACCCTGCTGTATTCAACATTGATTTGGTCTCACCTTGAATGTTGTTTGCAGTTCTGGGCCCAACAATTTCAGAAGAATATGAAGGCCCTTGAATGCATCCAAAGGTGGGCAGCAAAGCTGGTGAAATGGCTGGAAGAAATGTCCTATGATGAGTGGCTGGGGAGTTTTGTTTTTTCTAGTTTGGAGAAAAAGAGGCTGAGGGGTGACCTCACTGATATCTGCAGCTTCCTGAGGAGGGGAAGTGGAGATGGAGGTGCTGATCTCTTCTCCCTGGTACTCAGTAATAGGATACGTGGGAAAGGCTCAAAGCTGTGCCAGGGAAGGTTTAGACTGGACATTAGAATCATAGAGTGGTTTGGGTTGGAGGAATCTTTAAAGGTCATCTATTACAACACCCCTGAAATGATCAGGGATGCCTTCCACTACATCAGGTTGCTCTAGAGCCCCATCCAACCATCCCTTGAATACTTCCAGGGATGAGGCATCCACCACCTCTCTGGGCAACCTGTTCCATCGTTTCTCAAAAAAAATTTCTTCCTAATATCTAGTTGAAATCTACCCTCTTTTAGTTTAAAACCATTAGTCCTTGTCCTATCACAACAGACCCTACGAAAAAGGTCTCTCCCCATCTTCTTTATAAGCTCCCTCTAAGTACTGAAAGGCCACAATAAAGGTCTCCCTGGAACCTTCTCTTCCCCAGGCTGAATAGCCCCAAGTATCTCAGCCTTTCCTCACAGGAAAGGTGTTCCATACTTCTGATCACTTTTGTGGCCCTCTTCTGCACTCACTCCAACAAGTCCATGTCTTTCTTGTACTGGTGGCTCCAGAGCTGGGTGCAGTACTCCATGTAGGGTACACTAGAGTGGGTAAAGGGGCAGAATCATCCATGCTTCTTTTGATGCAGCCCAGGATGTGCTATCTGGGCTGTGAGTGCACATTGTTGACTTATGTCCAGTTTTTCATCCACCAGTATCCTCAAGTCCTTCTTGGCAGGGCTGCTCTTAATCCCTTTATCCCGCAGCCTGGTTTTATACCAGGGGTTGCCTTGACCCAGATGCAGGACCTTGCACTTGGCCTTGTTGAACCTCATGAAGTTCAAAAGGGCCCACTTCTCAAGCTTGTCCAGGTCCCTCTGGATGGCATCCTGTCCCTCAGGCATGTCAACTGCACCACTCGACTGGGTGTTGTCTACAAACTTGCTGAGGGTGCACTTGATCCCACTGTCTATATCATTGATGAAGATATTAAACAGTACTGGTCCCAATACCATCCCTGAGGGACACCATTTGATCTCCATCTGGACTGGACATCACTACCCTCTGGATGCAACCATCCAACCAATTCCTTATCCACCAAACAGTCCATGCATCAAATCCGTATGCCTCCAATTTAGAGAGAGGGATGTTGTGGGGGACCATGCCAAAGGCCTTAGAAAAGTCTTGATGCTTAGGAAGCATTTCTTTACTGAGAAGGTGGTCAAACACTAGAACAAGCTGCCTAGAGAAGTGGCCAATGCCCTGAGCCTGTCAGTGTTTAAGAAGCATTTGGACAATGGCTGTAATTACATGCTTTAACTTCTGGTCAGCCCTGAACTAGTCAGGCAGCTGGACCTGAGGATCGTTCTAAGTTCTTTCCTACTGTGGTTCTGTTCTGTTCTGCTCTATACTGTATTTGAAGTAGGTCCAGACCCCTCAGACTTAGAGGAAATGGTGAATTTTCATTTTTATTCACTATTTCTACTTTCAGTTACTTTGGGAATAGCTAAACTTCTGGAGACAATCCGTGCTCTTGTGCCTCAGTTTCCTATAAGAAAATGATAATGCTTTCATTTATGCATTTTGAAGTGTATGAAAAACATAGACAAGTGTTATATATCACAAAACAGCGTACTTACCAAAACAGTCTGTTGCTACCTTCTTGAAGTCAGAACAACATTACGTAGTGCTAGGTTTTTTGGTTAGTATTGATTTTCTCATTTTTCATTTGCACTTCATATTTCCTAATATACTTTCCTAGCATAGCTATAAATATACTTTTTCTGGCTACTATGATTTACAGTGGCTTTAAGAGTAAAGATAGTTGGGAGGAAATAATGATATATTTTTCCTTTTGCCTTTTTTTAGTTTTGTAACTAAAACCAACCAACCAAAGACAAAAACAACAAAAAAAGAATAAAAACCACACCAACCATAAAAACTTGCAAGGTTCAATACTGCTAGGTACATTTCATAACATAAAAGCCACATCATCATGCTTCTGATTTTCCGTCACTGTTAGTGTTTTTGTTTTGATGACACAATTTGATAACTTATTTTAACATGACTTATTAAAGACTCTATTAAAGAATAAAATAGCCATATAAATCAAACAGAAGTTTTCCTAACTTCAGCGTACTATATCTGAACCCATTATCTGGCTTTTTAAATTCTGAGCATTTCCTGGTTATAGCATTATTTTTTATTGTACCAAATAATATCTTTCATTAAACATACAAGAATAATGGTTAAAAATTTCTTCACTCTTTCTTTAACTTGCACAGTAACTCTCTGTGTGGTCCTGGGCAAACTAGTGGAAGTTCCCATTTCAGCTATTCGCAAGATTGCAATGAAGACTCGAGCAATGAATATAGGCATGTAAATGCTAATAATGCCCAAAGGTCTTGTAGCTATTGTATGTGAACAGGCCTTTACTTCACTTATTGACTTCATGAAGGCATTAGGACAGGCTCATGGAACACCAACTTTCAGAGCAGTCAGAGCTTGATTTCAATAGCAAATTCCAGCAAGGCAGAATTTTACAGGCAAGGCTAGGAGCTTCTGCTTCACAGAATTGTTATCAGACCTGTCCAATCTGGTGTTCACGTGCTGCACTGTTTGATCTGTTGATTTGCTCATGCAGAAAATGAGAGTAAAGCTATGTCTTGGTTACTTTAAATCTGATGTGTTAGATTTGTTACTGATAAGTGACCTTTTACTTATGGAAATAAAGAGGTCACGATTTCCTAGTATCTTGTAGTGATGCAGATTTCTCAATCTGGAAATTAATGGCAAAGTAAAACCCGATAATATTCTGTAAGCAAGTAATGACTTGCTGTCTATAGAAAGGCAGCTAAGCAGGTTACACTGAAACATAAATATGAAGGTCCAAAAGATCAGTAAAAACATATTCTGGTGTGAAGAATGAAATTACTGAATTTCTCAGTGCTAATTTATTTTTCTTTTAAATCCTTATGAACAGAGAGAGTATGGACTCCATATTGAATATAGATAAAAGGCTGCACAAATAAATTTAAGGTACCTGTATGTAAGCTTTTGTGAGATCTTTTGCTCATGTTAGCATTTTTCTATCAGAGTAACCAAATTTCCTCATATTCCACAAGTCTTAATTTTATCTAATACTTAAAAAAATAATTATATTAGTGACTCTCATAACATATTAATGGAGAGAAGCATTATGATACAGTACTAATTCAATTTGTTAGAAAGTGCAAACGTTAAGACTCACATAAAGCTTTTTCTGAAAAATATTGAGCAAGCCTAAAATTACCACCAATACTTTCAATGGACAGATGCTTCTCCAGTGAAGATAGATTGGGAATGTCTAGTTATTTCAGAAATGAAGAAAAACATAGCATTTTTTTTAATGCAGTGAGTTATTTAAAAACATCTAAGAGGTCCAAAGTACGATTTCCCACAATACATATGTGTTTGCAGCCTTGATTTTAATTAAATGCATCAGTGATGCACAAGTGTAACTGTAAGACTGGCACATCTATATGTATATGTAATATGTATATAGGTTTTGTAATATACACCTATATATATACATGTATATGTAATGAAAAATAAACTCAGCTTTATAGACTACACTCATGTTTGAGTATCTTTACTAGGACTTGTGTCTGCTATAAAACAGCTCAATCTTGCTTTTCTGAGTCACAGCTTTCAACATGGCTGTATAATACTTGTTAAAGCTGGGGGGAAGAAATAGTCATAGTACGGTTATGTGTATGCTTCCCAGAATCAGGAAATTAAATCTGTGGGTCCATTCCTCTGCTAGAAAGGGTTTAATTTTTTTATCCTGCAGTGATATCAACAGCACCCATTACTTTTAGATGCCTCTGCAGAAAAGCACAATTCTCCTCCTGTTCCACAACAGATGCATTGGGTACCCACAGGAAACCTAGGAGGTACTAGACCTTTAGGCAACGCTGTCCAGATCACACTTTTTTCCTCCTGCTTTTGACCTTTTTCCTGGCTGAAAGAAGTAAATAGCATAAAAATTGTTACAACACATCATCAACAAGCCAGTAACTCCTTGTAAAAGGTGAGGCGTGACACAAATGTAAATAATCTGGGGTTTGCTGGTTTTAGGACTGCTGCTCTGTATCAGTGGGTAGACTGTGTGAAGAATCCACATACCACTAGCTCTGATACAGCCCCCTAATGGTGCAGATAACTTCCTTTGTTCCAAGACCTTTCTTAATGTTTGTGGGGTTTTTTATTTATTTTGCATGGTCAGTGCAGCAAGTTGCTTTTTAGCGATTTTTTTTTTCTACTTAGGTACCTTTTTCCTGCTATTTCTGCCTTGCTGTATGAGAGGACTGACCATGTTATTACAGTGTTTTCGATCTCGTTGTGAATGTAGGAGCTGTTGGGACAAAAAAAAGTTGCATGACACACACTTACTTCTTTAGTGGTGTTAGCTACTGAAGGAAAGGGAAAGAGTCAATAGGGTAGGAAGGGGAATTTGGGAGATGTCAGTTAAGATAAAGAAGCCAAAATATCATTAGTTTCTATTGTATCCTCCTCTGACAAATTCTGAGTATCTTCTGGTTTCCCTACTTGGCATACAAGTCCCTTCTTCAAAAAAGCAGAAGGTACCGAAAGGATCTAGTAGGGCTGCACCATCATTGGCAACATTTTCCTACATAAGGTACCTCAGTTATATGTAAAAACAAAATAAGTTTAGGGGAAGATGATTAATAAAATGAAGGAGAAAATAGAAAAAATGACAGGAAATAAGGATGACAGAAAAATGGAAATTAATGGCATCTGAGAAGAGACACGCAACCCCCCCCCAAAAAAAAAAACCCACAAAACAAACCCAAACCACAAAGCCAACAAACAAACAAAAAAAAACCCCACTACAGAATCAGTGATATAGGAAAGAGGAAAGAAATTGGAAAGCAGAAAAAAACGCTTAGGAAGATCAACTTCACACATAGTGGCTGATGTTAGAAATGATTAAATATGTTCTATGAATGAAGTGAGATGGCTGGAATTTTAAAGGTTTTGGCGTAATACTTTAAAAAAGTCTGTTCCTTCATTACATTTGTACTTCATTAAGTGAAAACTCAGGTCTTTCAAATACTTTTATCTTATTTTATCTTAATATGAGGGCTGGACATGAAAACTGGTTCTGTTTTCTTTTTCAGATTTTTACAAAGTGGAATACAATTTATACTAGTTTTTTCTCGTACTTCTCTTTGTTATACTTACTACAATATTATTTTTTTCTTCTCCATTTCCTCTTGCTCTTCTATTTGATTTAAAAATGGCTGAACAGGAAAATCTCAGAACTTTTCCTTGTTTCTCTCTATTTTAAGCTTACAAAATTGGTTCAGAACTTCTTTAGGCACATTCTTAATTTCCTTATTCAGTCTTACACTGAAATTTTAGCCATATGTTAGCAACAACTGGAGTTTAAAATTAGAATCTTTCACAGATTTGGGACAGAGTGGGCTACAACATTTTTTGTTGTAAACAGAAGAGTGGGAAAAAAAACCATGTAGTGCTATTGACTGGATAGAGGTTGACAAAAACGCAAATGGCAGACTTTATTGTCAATAGGTATGGTTATAAAGTGGTGGAGGTGAGTGGGATACTGGTATTCTGGCCACAGTTCATAAGCTCTGACAAAATACTGTATTCTAATGATACTTCATGTAAGCTAGGAGGTATGCGGCCAGGGTGCAGAGAAAAGCATTCATACAGATGTTGTTATAAAAGAGACTACTGATTGCTGAAATTTACATGAAGAGATTAGGATCTCACTTGACTGGTTTGCACTGCAGCATACAGAATGCAAAATGTATAAGAATACTTTTTTTTAACTTTAATTTTCTAATATTTTTGTCCACAGCTCCTATATATGTTAACTGTCTGGTTTCCCCTGCAGTCTACTTTACAGATTGCTAATCTATAAGGGAACAATAAACCACTGTGCAATAGGATGTTCTGAAAGATAACAGTTAACTCACCAATTGGTAATTTTTCTCCTGTGCTTTTCACAATCTTCAACTATTTCTATGGTTGTTGCCAAACCAAATTTATAAAATAAATGAAAATGCTTTTGCAAGAAATTGAAGTGATTCAGGTATTTTTAGAATGTCATATTCTAAGTTTAAGCATGAGGAGCAATAAAATATATTTCCTACCTGAAAATATATGTAGGAAAAAAGTCACTTTGGTTTATCTTTTGACTTATTCCAGTGGGTAGATATTGAAAAATTATTTATCTCTGGTCTTGTATGTGCTGTTACTACCGAGGGGAAGACTGAAAAAAAGTACACAGATTTGAAGTAGGAATATTGAGATGTGAGGTGGTTTTGGGGATCTTATGTGAGTTTGTGTGCTGAATTGACCCCATGCAAAGTTTTGACTCATGTACAGCTAGTGCACAGTTCAAATAATTTGATTTCCTATAAACTGTTCTTCTTGGCTGGAGAAAATATTTCAAAATCTTCTAAATGTAGCATTTTAACATTTAAATGTATTTGGAGCTATAATTCTTCTAAATTTCCAGATTTAAAATGCTCTACTAACAAAGCTTCAAATAAATATGTTATGTTGTAAAATAATACTACAATCTTTCTAATATTTACTTTTTTCTTGTATATGGATAAATAACCATTTAACTAGTTAGTATTTCTAATGAAATGGGAACACTACTTAGACCTGAATGTAAAACCTTGCCTCAGTCTGCTTCTGAAAAGGAATTGAGGAGTCACTTGAACTTGTTCATTAATACAGGAGAAAAATTTACAAAATTCTGCTTTTAAAGAACAAAGTATGGTAAACAGTTTCACATTCCACAAGAGATTCTTGCACTTCTTTGTGAAATGTGGAGAATGGAGGGGGAAAAAAAGAGGAAAGAAGCTGTGGCCAGAAAAGCAAAGTAAAATAGATGCTTTAAGCATAGTCACACCGCTCTCTCTCTCTCCGCCTTTACCCCAACCCCCCACCCACACCCCCAACCCCCACCCCCCACCAAGTCATACAAATCCTACTCAGAAACTGAAAATACTTTTCAGATAGCGACTCAGATAATGACTATGATTTATTTTACCAAAGTTCAGTTCTCACAATCTGTTAGTCACGTAACTTCTATGGGTAACAGGGAGAGACAGTAATTTCTGAGAAGTAATTAAGTCTGTTTTAAAGTAGATACTCCAGGTAGGTATGAAAAATTGCTTTCTGGAGGTTTCTGTATCCAGTATTTGCATAGGGGTCTCAAATCTAATAAAACCAAACCAAATCAAATCAAATCAAAGTCCAGGTATAAAAATCCAGTGGCATTTATGATGTCCCACAATATCTCAGACATCTTCACAGAACTGACAAATATGAAACAGGGTTTATGGGAATCACATACTTCTGAAGGAATAACTGGGTGGTAGATGGGATACCCTAAAGCACCTCAGCTATCACTAGACACCTGTCTGTGGGAAACTAAGAGAGTCCAAGGAGATTAGATAACTACTTCAGATTGGATGCTTAACTCTCCAGAGGTGGGATTAAACAGATCAGATTAATTCATGTTCATTTAAGTGTCTACAGTGATACTTTGATATGTAAACTGAATGTCTAAGTTACCATTATAATAAAAAAAGACTGGAGATCCAGCTCACTAATGCCATTTAGATCTTTAGAATATCTCACTTCCAGTTGCTACATCAGAAAGATTTAAATCTCTCGTAGGTTTTGTGTCATCTTCCTCAGTTCCATATAGATACATCCAGTATCCTAGCATGCCTTAATGACATTTCACATTGATTTGAGGGCAACCTAGTTGAGTTCTAGCTCTCCATTAGCTACAATGGAAGTTTGTGACCCCTGCTTATATATACTGGATCTAGATATCATGATCTGGAGCTGAATACTGTTCTAAATGTATAAATTTAAACATGATTTATTACATTCTATGTTTCAGATTATATGTCATAGCCCATATTAGGCTACAAAGTTTGTTATCACCCTAAATTATGTCACGACCTTTGTCAAAGCACTTTTCAGTATAATTTCTGAGGCAACTTGACAGCCTTTGATCTGATGTTTTTCAGATAGATTTCATTACACTATTTTTTTTGGCCTCATTTTCCATTAGATGACAGTGGCCTAGTTATTTGCCTGTAGCCCAACGATATACATCATCATAAAATCACGCCTGCGGAGATTGTAATGATTTATTATAAACACTACAGTGTGAATTACATGCATTCTAATAAGTCTCCAATTATTTACGTAGCGTATTTAAAGCCTTACCTTATCAGTAAGTAACATGAAGTTTAAAGAATGCTGAAGGTTCTTATCCTGCACATACCCATACTGTTTTCAGCCATTTAATGAATACAGCCCCTTACTGACGTGTTAGGCAAGGAAAAGTGAGCCAAGAGTGACAGCAAGGAGGGCAGGGCAGTGCCCTCATGGACTGACCTGCAGCATCCAAGCAAGAAGAGCGGTGACTGGGGTCAGCCAAGAGTCCCACCATCACTAGACGGGGTGATGGTCATGAGATAGGTCAGGACTAGCAAGGCACAAGGACTAGCAGAGCATATCTACAGCACAGGACAGCCCAGGCCAGGAGCCACGGCAAGGGCCTGAGATGACAGACGCAGTGGGGGAAAGCTGTAGGTGTAGCTTCTCATGGCTCTTCTCCCAACAGTGTGATTCAGCTGCCCCATATCAGAGCTGATCTTGAACATAAGTAAGCAAATCCCTGGCAAGGGAAAGTCCTTGCAGAGCAAGATTACTCATAAAGACTGTTCCAGCCTTACCAGGGCAATCACAGCCTAGTTGATGCAACCAGGTCTCTGATATTGTTGCCATATACTTTGTCATAGCAGAGTGGAGGACTTTGTAGGACAAATATAATGATTTCAAATCTGATTAAATTGAATTAATAAATATTTTAAATATTCATAAATACATATTTAAATATATACTGGTTTTATGTAATCAAAATGAGCTTAGATTTTTTTTATTCTAATATTGACAGAAAAAAAATACAATTGAACAAATTATCATATCTGAACAGTCAGTTTAACTTTTACATTTCATCCTTTTTACCCCTGATTCCTTCAATGGTACAAGCAGATAACATTTTTCTCTAAGACTACAATGGATGGTTCAAATTAAAGCCACATCAGCTACAGGGAAGAGTGAAAGGACTATAGATTCTCTTGTTTTTTTGGTTATACAAATCAGCAACCAGGCCAGGGTGTGCTGCAATACCTCCCTGTCTTGGGGACTAAATTTTTTTTTTTTCAGAAACAGGATGGAAGGAAGAGGAAAAGAAATGATAGGAGGACTGGCATGTGCACAGTTTAAGAATAGTTTTAGTTTATATGCACATAAAAGTAAAGGTCTTGCATCACTGATTAATAACTAGATTCAACCCAGGTTTATATTCAGTAGTGATTGATGGTTTTGACTGTAGTTTTTCACCATCTGCTTTTGTTTCTCTGTCTCTCAATTTCTTCCTGCTTCTTTATTGCTCTTTGTTTCTTTCATCCATTCCAGATGTTCCTCCATTTTCAGGGGTTTATTCATTCTCCTCCTCTGTTTGAAACACTCCTTTTGAAGATGATGGAAACTTAGTCTGCCTCCTTTGTTTCAAATATGCTCTTTAAAAGTCATTTCAGACAGTACACTATGTAAGATGGACAAGAAATAAAATATACCTAATATGAATGCAGAAAATTATGCAAGATTGTCCATGGAATAGCCAGACTACCATCTTTACATAGTCTCTTCCTTAAGAGAAGCAGCACTGTGCCTTACTCTGGCATTGAACATCCTATTTTTTGATAGAGAATTAACTCTAAAATTCAAAACTTCTGTCTTCAGAGTACAGATAAACCTCTTGTGGAGAAGGCATTACTGTAATTATTGTGAGGTACATAGCCCATATCACTGCAGTAATAACAATAATTCTTTGATGAGTTTTTAGCTTTCACTGTACATATGCAAGAAATAATAGGTTATGTCTTAATAAGCTCCAAGTATAACATATACCTAGAAATACATATAACATACCTATATAATGCTTAGCCTTGGAATGGTGTAAACCACAATACTCCCAGATTAAACTCCTGTTGAACACAGATAAATATAAGTACTTATGTTTAATTTATACCCTTAATTTCTGAGAATGACATCTCAATATTTTAACATCAGTTCCCACTTATTATTATGTTAGTTTCAGAAAAAGTGTGTCAGAAAAGATAACACTCCAGACAAGCTAGTTAAAATGGCAAAATTAAAAAAAAATATTCCTTCAGGTTAATCAAATATATATATATATAGGTAATTACTATTCAAAGATGCAGTCTAAATGTTAATCTGACTTCTCTACTATGAATCTTAAGGGCCTATTATGATATGATAAAGTTTTTCTTGTAGGAGGTATCCTAGATATTTAAAGAAATGTCACAAATTGTAGAAGCGCTCTATATTGAAAACCAGTACAAGTTATGTCACATGGGAGCTCTCTAATATAAAGTGCTCCAATTCTCTCCTTCACAATGTCAATGTTCTTCTAATTTTTAGAAGTATCTATGTTTTCTAGGATTGTAGTTCTGTCTTAACTGAAGGAAATTTTGTTTACCTCTGTTCTGACATGGATGTAAGATAACTGAGATCATGTTCCTTTCTGGAGACATTTACCTTGAGGGCTACAAAGTACCTTGGCCCACGTGGCCATGACAGTAACATAGTCTTTTACCACATTCAGAAATAAAATGAGAGAAAATTCATTTGAGTGTTGAATTGTTGGTAGGTAGGGGGTTTGGTTTTTTCCTTTTTTTTTTTTTTTTTTTTTTTTGTTTGTTTGTTTGTTTGGTTAGTTTTGGTTTTAGTAAAACATACCAACAAAGCTACATTACAATAAAGTAGTAAATAATCACATGAAATACAGCTGTTTGTTTTTAACCAAAATAAACCAACCCCCCAGCATTAGACCATATGTACCAATTAGCTGTCATATCATAAAATCATAATATCACCATGGTATTCATTGTTTTCTGCTCACAGGCTGTTATCCTACTTCAGTATTACATAAGGCCAAATTATCTACTGACTTGGACAGAAACATTGTCAGGTCTCCTCTCATGCCTTGTGTGGCTAAGAAGCAAAACACTGTGATGGAATCTTCTGTGTGTAATAATTTATATAGAGATGATCCTTTTGATATTGCAGAGTCCTTCAAACATCAGTGTCAAATAAGTTGAGCAGCGTTCTCATTTCACCAAGGCACAGCAAAAGATTAATATTATAAAGAAAGTGACTGGTAACAATTTACTGTACATCATTCCTAACACATTTCACAGTTTTAACCTTGAGACATGACACTTGATGCAATGTCAGATGCCATAGTGAGAAAAGTATTCTTCACAGCAAGCCTCAGGCTACTTGTTGGTAATTGGTTTCATGAACATTTAGAAAGTGATGAAATCATTTTGCCCATTTATATTTGAAATGACTGTCTCAAAAAGAATATTGGTCTACTAGGCAGTATGCCATCATGTCAAGTGTTCCATTTATTTTTTGAAAATCATCATAATCTAAACCACTACACTCAAAATCTTATTTATGGGCAAAGAGGAAGCACATTTTATATATACCTAAAACCGAAAATTTATTGTTAATGTAAGGAAACTCTTAAGAATCTCATGATAATTAGTCCAGGTCTGATTATTACAGAAAAAGAAAGAACAATGCAGTTAAAATTGTTACATACACACATTATTTTCTACTGCTCTTTTCCAATGTTATGTTCACCATTCCTCTCTCATGTGGTTACAAGATTGTTTATTAGCTTGGTGGTAGTGGGATGTTATGAAGAGTCACCAGCACCTGGAGTCTTTCCAAGAGAGATATGATAGTTGTGTTAATGGTTTCTGCTTCTTCATTCCAGGGTCCATTTGTGGTCATTTAAAATGTTTGCTAACATATTTTTACACCTTGCTCTTTCTTCACTGGTGTGCATCTCCACATCACATATGAATTTACTATATATGGTGCTTTTTGTATATTTTAGACACTGTGTCTTTGTTCTATTTGTTACCCCTAAGATCAGTTTTTTCCAGCTCCAGGTTTGCATTTCTTTTACTGACCATGGATGAGTTTACAGCTTTGTGCTTTCTGGTGTCAGCCATGTGCCAGCCTCATGCCTTACCCTTGTGTGCATGTATGAAGACATCCCCCCATTCTCCTTCAGACTGCTTCCTGCACTCTTGCTTTTCCAGACCTCTGCCGTTATACCAGGCCTGTACTTCTCTACATCATTATGTTGGAATCATAAATGTCTCATTCTTCTCAGAACAATTGCTTGTTACTATATAAAACTACGGTTGCACCAAAGATTGCAACAATTTTTTGTCTAAAGTACATTATTATGGATTTATATTGATTTTTCCTTAATATTATAATGACAAATACATTGATGAGCTGTTTTCTTCAGTTTGTCAGTCCTTTGAATCATACTCTTCACTTTGAGTATAGCAATCTTTTAGTGCATTTTTTGTTATTACTGTTTTAACTTCTGTATACTTGTTTACTTTTGACAGATTAATACGATTTCATCTTACTGAGAATCATAGAATCATGGAATCATTTAGGTTGCAAAAGACCTTTAAGATCATCAAGTTCAACTGTTAACCTAGTTCTTCTTTCTAAGAAATACAAACATAAAATACAAATAAATTGTAGTCCAAACAAATTTCCTTATTTATAATCATCAAACTCCTTTGTTTATCATGAAGTACCTATATATATTACTCTTATACCTGGTTGAGACACTCTCATCATTGTAGTTTGAACTGTGGTCCAATGGACATTATTCAGGTTCATTAATCAGTCTTGTTCAGGCAGCTGAAGAAATTACCTGCCCAAAAGCCTTTCTTGGCTACCACTTTACCCTTCCAGATTTTCATTTTATAAAATTGGTTACTGAATAGAACAACTATACATGTATTTAAATAATATTTGGTATACTAAACTTTAGCTGAAATTGGAAGCAAAGTACAATAATAATTTAAATTTGATGCAAACTAGGAGCAGACATAATTTTGTTAATATTTTCTTGATAAATAGAAAGCAGTGCCATAGAAGAACTTGGATATAATGGTGGACATATTAACTTTTTCAGCCTTTTTAACAAAATTTACATAATATGTCACACCTCTTAGTCTACTTCATCTATAAAAATAGCCATGATTTCCTTTAACGTGTTAAGTTGAATATATCCTTAGCTGTATAATCTTTTCCCACAGAAAGAAAAGCCTGACTGTGCTACTACTTACAAACACACTGATCAATTTGTTTGCTTTCTAAATAATTCATGGTACTGTGTGCATGGTACAGTTGAAGGCTCTTTTATTTCCCATTACCAGGCTGTCCTGGTTTCAGCTGGGATAGAGTTAATTTTCTTCTTAGTACCTGGTGCAGTGCTGTGTTTTGGATTTGGTGTGAGAACAATGCTGACAGTACACTGATGGGTTTGGTTGTTGCTGGGTCATGTTTGTACTATGTCAAGGACTTTTCAGTTTCTCAGGCCCTGCCAGCGAGAGGGCTGGAGGGGCACAGGAAATTGGGAGGGGACACAGCCAGGACAAGGTGACCCAAACTAGTCAAAGGGGTATTCCATACCATATGATGTCATGTTGAGTATATGAACTGGGGGAAGAAGAAGGAGGGGGGGACATGCAGTGTTACGGCATTTGTCTTCCCGAGTAACTGTTACACATGATGGAGCCCGGCTTTCTTGGGGATGGCTGAACACCTGCCTGCCCATGGGAAGTGGTGAATGAATTCCTTGTTTTGCTTTGCTTGTGTGTGCAGCTTTTGCTTTACCTATTGAAATGTCTTTATCTCAACTCATGATTTTTCTCACTTTTACTCTTCTGATCCTCTCTCCCATCCCCCTGGGGGGGGACTGAGTGAGCAGCTGTGTGGCTGCCAAATGGTGTTAAACCACAACAGACAAAATATAAATTCAAACAGAGCAGAATATTCGACATTATCATTCTATTGCCTTCCTTATAATGTGCTCACTTTTCATGTTAAGAAACTGCACTTTAAACTCAAAAATTAAACAAAATTATTGCCACCTGTTCTTTATATAATCCAGACCATTGTTTAGATGCTGATGGTTTAGCTACACGGATGTTCTTCCTCAGAAATTCATGAGACCCAGTTGGCTGTATTACTCTACAGGTGATGACAGTACAAGTTTTCTTTTTTCACCTTGTTGATGTTTTATAGAATAAGAGTAGGTAGAATATTAACCACTCCCCACCCCCACCCCACCCCCCCACCCCCCCATTTATATGTTTTTCTATTTGGATCCAAAATAAATGTCTAAAACATGCTAATGTTGTAAGTATATCAGAAATTTATCTAATGCTACATTAGAGGCTATAAGAAGCTGAAATTAACCCCCATATTTCTGCATATATATATAACTACCAAATTTTAAGCAAAAACCTGATGGAATTAGTCTGTTGTATTCTCCTACATAGGCAATGGAGAAGAATTAGCAACTCTAAATGTGATGCAGATCTCAGGTGAGCAGAACTTTTCAGTTTTTCTCTTGCTTTCCATTGGCATCATACTAAATCTCTTATAGCAGCTTTTCTGATACAGATACATTGGCGAGACCAGTTTGGAGCAAAGATGGCAAGTAATGTATTAAAAAGTAGTTTTGTTACTTTTAAGGTTATTGTGAAGCATACTTATGTCACATCAACAGATGACACAACAAAGACAGATGGTCAGAACATGTAGTAGTAAGTATTCTTTGGCTATTTTTTTTCTATTTATTCCTATAGTTTAATGAAGATAGACAGTAGTACTATCAATACACTAACTCTAGAGAACTTAAGACATCAAAAATTTTTTGTACTACAATGAAAATAGACACATAATGCAAAATTTAAAGTTACTTTCAGAATGAAGTTCCAAATTATTGAATTATGCAGTAGACTGTTCTTGTAAAAAACTTATTACTCCCTTTTATATTAAATATTTGTATCTGTTGAATATATCATCTATACCCTAACTATGAATAGTCTCATAACATGTAGTAACTTACTCAAGCTTTTCTGCTAAAAATCCAAAGATGTCAAAAGTTATAAGGTAAATAAAAACACATAACAGAAAATAAGATACTGTTTTTTTCTGACCTGAGTCTCATGATCTGGCTGAAAAGACCAAATCAAGCACATGTGGTGCAAACTGAATGACAAGGAAATGTAGTACTGTTACCCACAAAAGCTTCAAGACATATGAATTTGGGAACACCTAATACAAAGTAAGTTGTCTTCATAGGAGTTTTAGAATTGTATTGTGCTCTAAAACCTCTTTAATCAAAACTAAAAATTCTGTGATGGAGTTACGCTATTTTTTAAACCTTTAATCTATAATAGTACTGTTTTGTTGCCTTAGGCTATCTTGAATTGTTCTTAAACCATTCCTTTTTAATCAGTTAGTGTTTTCTAAATGGCAGGATCTAGGAATAAGTACTGCTCATTTCACTGTTTATCTTCATGATAATGGACAGACATTAATAAAATGACTTTTAGTTGTATTCAGCGTCTGCTTTTTTTTTTTTTTTTTTTTTTAATTCCTTGCAGGAAGATAAATCCAGTATTTAGACTGTTTTACTCTTACGGTTTCTATTTGCTCTGGGGACCAGAAGAGTAGATTGTCATTTCAATTCTGGTTAGTGTTCACAGGTCCTTCTGTTACAATATTTGCAGAATAAAATCTGTCAGATGATTTTTTTTTCTTTTTTCCTTGCAGCTTGGTACTTTACAAAAAAATTGTAAAGGTTCCTGTGGTTTTCATCTGCTCATATGACCTGCAAAAGTCAATAAAATTCTCTACAGGAAATAAAATCACAACTAATTCCTTTACAATAATTATTGCATTTGAGAGGAAATTCTGAACAAGTCTGACTGTCTGCTTGCTCATGCAAACCATAACTTCGGTGAGAAAAACTCCACGAACTAGCTCCAGACATCTAAAAGTTAAATATATAGATTTGACCCAGTCACTCTAGAGCTCTTTGTAGTCAATGAGAAGAAGGAACCTCCACAGAACCACCTCTCATTTAAGTAATATGAGTCCATTGGTTATAAAACTTTCAGGGACTATAAAGCTAAGTTAGACCTAAAAATTTAAGGCATCTAAAATTGGGTCAAATTTTGTTTTGTTCATGTTCTTAAATTATTTTTACATCTATAAGCAGTGACTATGAAACATGAATCATGATTCCATGATCAGAATGTGCAATTTGAGAGCTGGAATCCAAGATAAGGTCTGTATTTTATTTCACATGGATTTCTTCAGCGTAAATTGGAAGGGAAACTTCTTGAGCATAAAAGAATATGTGTCCAGGATGACTAGATGCAGCATTTCTTGAAACCTAGATATTTAAAATTACTTTGCCTTCCAAAATGAGAAGCCTAATGATGTGTGCTATTCAGTTTTCAAAGTTCAACCACTTTATTCCTTTAGCAAGACCTGTGTTTCTTCAGCAAGCAGAAGCATGGTAAATCAGATCACTGATAGGAAATAGACTTGAGACCTTAGAATAAGAACATTTAGGACATAGGCACCCATGCTAGCTTTTTCCACTTATTCAATAGAATATGCAAGTCATTAATACAGGTGTATATATTATAACAAGATAGTATATTTGACATGCTTTACAAATGGGAATGAACTTGGGAGTGTTCTTGTGAGCAGAGGTAAAGATAAATACTAAGTTTAAAATCTGAATTTTTTTCCTTAAAGCATGTTGTTGTGTCATAGATCACATCCTTTGCACTATCATGTATTTGATCACATTTAGCTGAACCCCTATGAGCACAAGGAAGAAATGAAAATAATGTAAAAATCATGTGAGTGTGAAAACTGGAAAGTGTTGTATGTCGGTGGCTATAAATATTTAATGAATGTAAGATAAACAGATACCGCTTTCTTCTTCCTCAGATACTGTATTTTTAATTAAATGCTACATAAATTGGAGGTTTTGCCTTACTGTAGATACTATTTTCTTAATAGGAAACAGGTGTACTATGGCCTTACTTGCAGAAAGACCAATACTAGACTCCAGTTCTAAATTGAAGACTTTTTCTTAAAAGTACAAGATTTATCCCTCCTAACCTTTGATATCTGCTGTCTACAGAGCTCAGGAAATTGGGCATGATCAAGTTGACTTGTGCCAAAATGTGATTTCTGAGCAAAAAATGTTGCAAAGAAGTTCAATAGAGTATTCCTTGCCCATTCCAGTTTTTAGTATTTATTATATACTTTTGTTATTATTATCTTTTGAAGTCCCCTTCATCAACCTTTCCCAGTTTTCCAGATTAACCATGAAGGAAAGACAAAACAAGCATTTGTACGATGCAATGATTTTAGTGAAAGACGACCCTGTCATAGTACTCTGGAAATAAAAGTATAAGTATGTTCCAAATTCTCTGCCTCAAAATTAACTTAATAACAAAGCAATAAAGATTAATCCTGTTTGATCTGTTGCACTCAGATTGGAATCACTTCCATTATCCTAATAAATATACATAAAATTACATATTGGCTTGTAGTTGGTTTTGGTTTTTTTTTCATCATTGACTACAAAAACATTAATACTTTTTACATTTGTAAATAAAATCTGTAAATATTTTTTTTAGTATATTATGGCAATACATGTGTTCTACCCACAGTGAATTTGACCCCACAGTGAATAAGATGCAGAGTAAATCTATCATCAATGGTGTTCTCTGTCTTCAGTTATGAATTTATGAATATTAGTGGAGCTGCAACTAATAAGGGATTGTTTTCTAGATCAATAAAATATCTTGAGAAGGTATCAATGAGTAATCAATAGTATTATGTCTATTTCAAATAGACACAAATATTTAGAGAGAAGTCTTGCTAAATGTCTTCCAACACATCTATTCAATTAACAAAATGTTTACATGGCTGCCATAGGTACAAAACTCAATGACTTTGGAACCTGACATTTTTTCAGACTCCATGTTTCAGCCTCTGCTTCAAAAAATTGAAATAAAAGGTTTATTTTCAACAGTATTATTCCAGGATTTTTTTCTGGAAGAGAAGTTAATTTTTAGCTTTTGTAATTTGAAAGGAAACCTTCTGAGTCAAAGATAAATAGAAACCATGCTGTTTGAAATGGCTAACAACTTTAAAGTAGTATTGATTAAAAGGCAGTACTTTAACAAAGAGTTAGCTTCATTATTTTTCAAGATTTATTTTACACCATGGACACGTAGAATTTGTGTTCCAGTTTCACACATGGGACATAAAAGTAGTGCTAAGGATTTTTCTCCCCCCTTTTTTTTTATTTTTCTTAAATGCACTTGTTTTAACTCCAGACTATGAGACACTTTGACATCTGTGCTTTTTAAATTCAAGGCTAAGAAACCATAATACCTTTTGCTGAGAACCAGATTCACCACATCTGTTTGCAGTTGCATTTGTGGTTCTGATTGAATTGGTTGGTCAACCAACCACAGTCTTTACTTGAATTCCTCATGCCCCATATTGGGCACCAAAAAAAAGGAACTGTGGTGAGTTAACCCGGGCTGGGTGCCAGGTGCCCACCAAAAGCACTCTATCACTCCCCTCCTTCAGCTGGACAGCAGAGATAAAATATAATGGAAGGCTCATGAATCAAGCTAAGAACAGGAAGAGATCACTCACCAGTTACCCTCATGGGCAAACCAAACTCGACTTGGGGGAATTAGTTTAATTTATTACCAATCAAATCAGTAGGATAATAAGAAGTAAAACTAAATCTTAAAAAACACCTTCCCACCACCCCTCTCTTCTTCCTGGGTTCAACTTCATTCCTGATTTTCTCTACCTCCTCCCCCTCTAGGCAGTGCAGGAAGATGAGGAATAGGGGTTCTGTCAGTTCATCACACGTTATCTCTGCTCCTCCTTCCTCCTCAGAAAGAGGACTCCTCCACTTTGCTCCTGCTCCAATGTTGGGTCCCCTGGGAGACAGTCCTCCATTAACCTCACCAATGTGAGTCCTTCTCGTGGGCTGCAGTTCTTCAAGAACTCCATGGAGTCACAAGTTCTGCCAGCAAACCTGCTCCAGCCTGGGCTCCTCTTTCAGTGGGGCCACAAGTACTGCCAGATTCCCTGCTCCAGTGTGGGCTTTCCATGGTCTTCACCACGGGCTGCATGGGAATCTCTGCTCTGGTGCCTGGAGCCCCTCCTGCCCCTCCTTCTGAACTGACCTGGGTGTCTGCAGGGCTGTGCCTCTCACATATTCCTACTCCCCTACCCACTGCTGTTGTTGTGCAGCAGTCGTTTTCCCCTTCTTAAATGTGTTTTGACAGAGGTGCTACCACCGTCGCTGATGGGCTCGGCCTTGGCCAGTGGCAGGGTCTGCCTTGCAGCTGGCTGGCACTGGTTCTATTGAACACAGGGGAAGCTTCTAGCAGCTCCTTACAGAAGGCACCTCTGTAGTCCCCCCACTACCAAAAGCTTGCCACACAAATACAACATAAAATAAGAAATGTTATTAAATTTTTATATTAGTAAAATGAACATTAAATATCTTAATCCTTTTCAGCGTATTTAAGCATGTTTCTCTATAAATGTTTCCCATGATCATTCAGAGAAGAAAAAAATGTCATTTTTACATCATGTTTTATAACGGTAAAGTTACAAATATTGTGTATTATTATCAAAATTTTAAAACCAACTATTATCATAATACACTGTCTGGACCACTCTATTTCTGATGAAATGTTTGCCTGTTGTATCAGTTTTTCTTCCAGCTGTCCTCTGGAATGTTATGAATAGGTTTATGTCTCTCTTTTCTATAGATGAGCAGAAGGTGAGATCTCCAAGATGTCTCCATGTATTTATTATATGTATTAATTTACACAAAAGAACTCAGTGTCCTGGTTCTAAGGTGTAGTAAATAGTGCAGTACAGCTCTTAAATAAACTCTGTGGATAGCAAAACTGTAGGTTTGACCTGCCTCTGGATTCTTTATCCAAGAAGTGAGAACAGTTTACCAAGAATGTAGCAATGCCCCATTGACTGCATTTGGGATTTCTTCGCCATAAGATTTTAAACAAAAATTAAAATACAAAGAGTAAGGACAACAAACTAAAATGCTGGAGACTCCAACACCCACATTGATTATTTTTAATTTCACTTTGGTTTAGACCATCCCAACTAAACCTTTTCACAATGAAGACTGACTACACTTTGCTGGACAGTTCTTTCAAATTAGTCTTCCCAAAAGGAGCTCTTGATGAAACCTCTCTGCCCTAAGCCATATTCCAACACTTTCAGCAAACTGCATTCTCAAATATGCCCTCATGCCTTTATGCTAAATTGTATGCTATTTAACCAGCTCTTAATTTCATGCTGTAAGAACAACAATCCAGTGAGCAGATATAAATCATTCATGCTATTTTGGGCTGTGTCATATGAAACCAAACCAAAGCAAAAAACCTTACACAGACACACAGAGACACATACAGACACACACACAAGTTATGGCTTAGGAGCATCGGGTCACACCAAAGGAATGTATATAAGCTACGTTGTGTGAACATGGACAAGAAAGGGACAGCACTGAGCAGTATGAACATGCAAATTGATGTAGTGTCCAAGATTCAGCTCCTCCCCATCCCCACCCCCTTTTTTAAAAAAAGAAATATAGAAGTCTCTGCACTACACATCTTTGTACTGATCTCATTGGTAACTGTATTACCTGAGTTCTTCTGATATCTAAAATCACTTCCTCCAATACCTGGAATGCTGAATTGACTGTATATCTAAAATCTTTCTCTCGGTCTTGTATTGAATGCAAAGGAGGTGGGGTGGGGGCTGGGGAGGGGAACCACCTTCTCTTTTACAGAACAATCTTTCTACTTTTACCACTACTGCTGTCACAGATGTGGTCTCCCGTGGAGCATGTCCAATTGTTTTTCCAGTTCTTGAACACCTTTGTAAATTTATCTACTGAGTTATGCTGTAGGACTCTAGTAAGATATCTTTTATTGGTCTAGCTCTCAGAATATTCACAAGAAATATTTCATTCCTGGGCATTGGTTTTACTTTTATAAAAAAAAACTATCACAAAATACTGCACCAAATAACACTTTTGAATGCTAGAAAATATTGTCAGATATTAAATATTTAACACAAATTTTCAGTGCAAAAGTATATAACAAAACTTATATAGCCACCAAATCATATTTATTAAATCTTATTTCTGTGTGACTGACTCTGGCCCTCTGGAATTCACTGACAAACTGGCCCCATAGAGTAGTAGGTCATCAGGATTTAGAAAAGACTATCAGTGACTTAGGACACAGAGTTTACTATTAAGAGAGTATTTAATCTACCCTGCATAAAAATATATTGGTTGGAAGGTAACATGTAGAAAATCGAAGGGTGTAGGAGGTTGCAAAATGATCCTAATTTCACAAAGTATTGTAAAGTGTAATCAATTATGTATCCTCCATGGAGTTTGGCCATTCTCCTAGAAATGTATGGATCTCTCATTTCAGCAGATCAGGATGGAAATAGTAGGATATCATGGATGGAAGTAGATGCCATCCAGCCTATTATATGGCATATTTGCCAGTAGGAAGGAAGTGAACATCTGGAATATTAATGGTCTAAAAGAAGATTTCTTGGGTAACATCTTTTTCTGAAATGAACAGCTTTAATTATGACAGTTGTCCTTTTGATCAACAGGTTCTTTCTCTATGATGTCTTTTAAACTGTGCAAAATTATTCCTATCAGAATAGAGAGCTTAATCCACAGCCATTATCACACAGTTTCAGCAACAGTGGCTGCCAGGAACAGGAGATTATATTGTTTGCCATAGGCATTTGATATAACTGTTTATTCAATGTTTTTGCTGCTGATTGAAGTTAGAGAAGTCAGAGCTGAATAACAAAGTATTTCCCCGCTTTGTGTTTGTGTGTATACAAAAACATTATTTTCCTGTAGAATTTCTTCTAAATGTTAAAACCAGATTTCCCCGAGTCTGTCATTGCAGTATCATTACTAAGCTATTACAATTCACTTTATTTCAATGATTGTATCTGCTTAATAACCTCTCTCTCTACATGTGCATAGGTATACCTTAATAAGTTAAATTAAAAATGTTCTTACTGCCTTTAACTACAGTGTATGTTCTGCTTAAAAGCCTGGAAAAGAACTGATAGTTGTGAGTTATTTTGCTTTGAAAACATGTTATGTACTAACTCAACTGAAGAGTAAAATATATTAATCCAATTGTTTAGAAGTAATATCAATAGTTAATTTACACTGAAACGTTGGCTGATTCATAAAGAACAATGAGGAACCAGGCTAAAATATGTGTGTGTGTGTGTGCACACGCACATGTTGTATTTAAACTTGGCTTCTCCCAAAACAGCTGCACATCTGAACAATAATATGTCACTGAACACAATAATCTTTATACATTGGATCTATTTTGTCTAGATCTTACCTTACTTGGTATATCGTGTGTATGATATCACAGTGTCTGCGGACAGTCTGGTTTTAGGGGTTCCCATCTTTCCTCTCTCCTTATGGTGATATGATACTATTTCTCATCACCATAGTTTTACCAAGAGTCCCACTTAAAGTTGAATACAATTATTTATTTTATATGGATAATTTATAAACATTTTATTTCCAGAGTTGAGACGATGATTAAGTAAAGCAGTAAAATTTAGAAAACTCTTTAACCGGGAAAACCTGTTGAAAAGTATTCACTGGCATTCAAAACTAAAATAGTAGTACACACCCTAAGGAGCAATTCATTTTTCTGAATTATAAACACCACCTGGGATAATAGACAGTACTCAAGTCTGCCTAAAATTATCCTTGGTGTTTTTGTCTTTTAAGAAGTGACTGGTGTCTACTCTTTAAGTTTTGATTGCAATTCAGAGTTCTGCAACAGTTTGTTATGGGATCAGTCAAGAACAAGTAAGATAAAGGCTGACTCTAATGAATGGTTAAGATAATTGTTTAAAAGAAAAGACATTTAGGTAGTCCTCTCCATGACAGGGATTTAATTTTGATTGATTTAATCTTGGCTTGTTATCCAGCATGTTCTAATAGGAAATAATAATAATTTTAAAATATATATAAATATTTATTATATGAATTTATAAAAATATGTAATACATATATAAAACAATAATAGAAAAATATAAAAAAAATAAAATACACTAGCATTTCAACAAAATAAGTAGGAAACCAAGTTTTGGTCATCACAATCACAAGTCTAAAGTGTTAGGCTGAAATGATGTTTTGATTTGGGGGTATTTATTTGTTTAAATATATATGTATATATACACATGAATGGGTGTACCATCTCCACCATTTATGCCCACAAATGGCTCACATGAGGATAAGTGAAAATGATCTCACAAACTGGAATTTATGGCCTGACTGTGAAACATTGCTATACCACACTGTGCTGAGATGGAGATTTCACCACTGCAAGGTAAAATAGGCTGAACATTCTTCTGACCGGTAGACTGTTATAGACATACTGTCACCACCACAAGTTAAATAAAAACGCTCAAAAATTTACTAAATAAGCTGGATGGAACAAATGGAAGTGTCTGATATTTCCTTACAAAATTAGATGCCATAGACTTTTAGAAAACAATACAGTTAAGAAAAACCAAGTAGATAAGTATAATACAAATTTACATTAAACATGCTGAACTCTTACAGAGGTGCTCCTAATTCAGAATTAGAATATCTCACATCCACTGTAATTTTAATTTCTGTGATTGTGTAATGAATGCAGTGTAATGAGTAACTTTATTCCCAGAATTGGCTTCTTCCTCATTACTGTTTTGGTTGGTTTTGAAGTGAATCTTCTCATTGTTCCCACTTATAATTTGTTGATTAAATTTAATGAAGAGTTTTGCTCCCCACAAAGTAGATTTCTGTGAGGGGAAGCTAAATCAGAAACTACACTATATGAGTGAACTAACATGCTTTAGCTTCTTATTGGGAAACAAAGCTCTGAACCTTCAGACAGCTTTATATTAAGTGTGTGGTGGGCATGTTCAGTAAATGTGATCAGACTAAATCTAGTTAGGAGTAAAAGCTCTGAACCTCACTTGGTGTACAAGAGGCATCCCCAGCACTGATTACTTTGATCTACTGCTTCTCTCCTTCTGAATGCCTTGATAGTATAAAGCCAGTGAGAACCAGTCGCCTGATGCTGAATGTGGTTTAACTTCTATATGCTTTTGTTAATTTGTTTTAACTGTTTTAAGTAACATTTTTCCTCCAAAGTAAGAAATTAATCATGTAGCTTTTTATTTTTTTTTATTTTTGCACTGTAGCTTTCTGATTAATCTCTGAGCTGAGATTCAGCTGCTTAAGCTAATTTTCTAGTGCTCTTTTATATATGCCTCCCTCTGAGTCTTCTGCATACTCATTCAGAAGATCTCCCATAAAACTTCCTGCAGGGCATGTAACATACTGATTAACCCCATACTGCCTCTGAAAACATCTTGCATCTGGGTGACTGAACTGAGCTCAGCCAGTCCTTTATATGTTATTTCCACATAGACCATTTAAGGAATTTGATAAGAAGTGCCTATCTCTCTGTGACACCTAGATCATAAACAATTCTGTGTCCCAAAGTCAGCTAGTATGTTTTCAAGTGTCAGAGGATGAAATTAGTCTCAAAGAGAAACAATTCACCATGTTATTCTATGAGCCTTTTCTACCTGGCCAAAAAGTTCAATATTCCTGGCATAATACTAGTACCATAATCTGTAGCTTGGTTTTTTTTTTTTGTGGTTTTTTTTTTTTTTTTTTTATCTTGCTTCTATTACTGGATTCTTGAAGATTGCATAGAAGGGTCAGTACATAAGAAATAAGGAAATCTTTCTGATGCCACATGAAATGTTATTAATGTCAAATCTCAGATTTTTCTGATTAGAAGCAGAGATTACAGAACCATAGCCATCAAGACACTGATGGCTTTTCCATGTGACAATTTATGACATAGAAAATAAAATAGGGTATGTAGTCAAATGATTGTGATTTTTTACTTTGATAATAAAATTGCTTTGACAAAGTGTTATGCCCTGGGTTGTGCTTGATAGATCAGCCATTAAGCACTTCAGGTCTTTGTACATTACTGACCAAGAAAATGATAAGCTACAGATAGGCCATGCTTTTTATAGCACTAATGGAACAGTTTATTTGCTTTTGCATACACAGGAAGTTCAATTTCTCAAAAGAAAAGCAATGCATAGTATCATGATCTGTATTTACAAACTTAAAGATGTAGCTGAGCATTTACACAGACATTTAGCAAAGCATTTATCAGTCTAAGAAGCCATGTAATGTGAATTTAATGACTTAAATTCAGAACAGTGTCTAGACAAAATGGTGCCCCATGTTGTCTCATTTGTGCAACAGTGGAAATCATCCTACTACGTCTAGGCAGATTCAGTGGGTTTATCTGCATTTCTCTTTGTCATGTCATGATTTCTTTATGTTGAACAGAGATAAAAAGGTTATATAGGGTGCAAGTCATCTCAACTTTAAAGAAGCATCCACAGGAAAATGAAAGGAATTGTGAACTATGAATATCTTCTTTGCAACAACTATAAAGGGAAATTAAAGTAAAACACTTGTGAATGTCTAAAATTCCAGCATCTAAAGCTGAGTAGAATATGGAGGTCTTGTCACTGATCTGTTTTATTAATAATTTTTATTTAATGGAAGGAAGTATCCAGATATGTTGGTGAGGAACATCCCACTCCCAGCTCACAGTGATAACTGCAAGATGACAAAATCAGCTTCTTTTACTTAGTATATTTTTCCATTTATCTGGAGGTTTATATTCCTTTCTGCATAGGCTTCCTCTTTCAACTGGAGAGCTAAAAAATGTATTCATACCCAAAAATCCACATTCTAGTAGTTAAAGCTTCTTCTTAGCCTGAGCAAGTTGCTTGTTCAAATTGCTTAGCCTGAGACTTGTTTAAACCCTATATATGTGACTCCTGGAGTAAATACTCTGCAGATAAGTAGGTTTAATGAAGAAAATCATGCAGCAGCACAGTGCTTTTGTTTAACTTCTGTGTACTCTAAATGCAAGTACAAACACCATCCACAATAGGTATGTTATTAGATATTGGAATACCTGTTTTCTGCAAACTAGGTGGCCATAAGTGAGAGCTAGCTGTCAATGTAGACTATCTAGAAAGCTTTCAGGGAATTGGCAAAGCTGCATGCTGAGTAACAAAACATATGTCTAGGAAAACTTTATCCGAAAATTTAAGCACCGAGGCAGCAGAATAGTATTGGAGATGTTTTTCTGAATTTCTATCCTGAACATAAATTTCTAACTCTTACTTAATTTGGATCAGATTTTCAAAGGTGTGTCAGATTTTCAATGTACCTTTTTTTCCTGATGTGTTTCAGAACTCAATATTGTAACATAAAATATCTTTCAGTCTATAAACAAGAAAGAATGTTGAGAGTTGATTTCATTGTAGAAAAGTATTTATATCATATATACATTAGAAAAAAGTCATAGGTTCAATTCAGAATAGTCCTATGTGATTTTTCTCTCCTTGCTGAATAATCTTATCAAAACAAGTCAAATGACAATAGCAGAACATTTTAAGGGTTGAAAATGGATGTGAAAAGATCTTCAAAGGAAATACTGAGCTAAACAGGTTTCTGCCTCCTCACAGAGGGGATTCCTGCGATTATTGAGGCAAACACTCTCAGGCCTCGATCAGGGTAAACTTGTTCTGCAATAGAGATGTATGATCAACAGATTCTCATTGCCCCTGAGTAAAAAGAACTTTTGAAGATAACATGTATTTAAAGTCCTTAATTTCAATATTTAACAATTATAGGACTGGAAAACACCTCCAGAAGATGTCTTATCTATTTTTGCATTAAGATCGAATGAACTATACAATGTTTTCTTTATGAAAATGTGGAAGAGTTCTTGAATCAAAACAGAGTTTTGCAGAACTCAGTAAAAACAATTGGGAAATGTGGGAAAGCCTGATAAGAATAACTTTTATGGAAGTTTCGTTCAAAAATCTGATTGAGCTGTTTATGTGATATGAAGGACCTGAGAGAAGCAATGTAGAAATTAGATATTTATTTATTTATTTCCTTTGTGAATGATAGTATTCTGTCAGTGTAGATGTATTCCAAGTTCTGTACAGAAGCTTTAGATTGCTTATGATTTTGGATTGCATTAATTACACGTAAGTCTGGTACCATCAGTTGCGGAAAATTCAGTAACTTATATGTATCAGCAAAGAATTTCAATGGGTAATGTTGAAATTTTTTTTCTGTGCTATTATAAAATTACTTTCTGTCTCCCACCAAATGAGAATGAAAGATTAATTCTGAGTGCTAAAATGATTTAGGTCTACAATACCAGTATAACAGTAGCATGCTAACTTTGATATTTACAAGGAAGTAATCCAATTTTCCCAAATACCTGCTTATATACTTTGATATAATTTCTTAGGTTTTTGCTCTGACCGTGGTAGGCTTTCTAAAAGGTGCCTCTGAGCTTCAGCCAATACAGCGAAAATGGTAGACTTACTGATTAATATTTCTCCACCCCAACTGACTGAGGATGATTCTTTTTTCTCACTTTTTAATAGTTTTCTTGGGTACTGTTCATTAATTATGACCAAAGAATGATGTTCACATGCCATGTAGTAATATAGTTACAGGATAGCTCTGCATGCCAAAATCGAAATAAATGATAACAGCCTGAAGTGGCCTGCATGTGCTGTTACTGTAATTGTCTGCTATTTTCCTTTTACTTGTTGCTTTTCTTAGAGAAATTAAATGTCTTCCCGTGACTCCTTGCTAACAAACCTCATGAAAATCAAGCTTCATGTACTTATTCATATACACAGTAGGTTATTAACTCTCACTAAGGGAGAGGAGGGATGTTCACCATAGTTAAGTCTAAGCGGATAATAAGAAAACCTGCAGGAATCTGTATGTTACGGTAAGAAGCTACAATAAAGGAGTTTTGATCCTGTATTAACCTCTGTGATTGCATCTATGTCTGCTTTGTAAGTGGTTCCTTTGTCTTAGTGAACTGGCTTGAACCTTTTTACCGGTTAATTGGCCAAAACCAAAGTACCAGAAACAAGTTAGAACAGCAGTATGGCACACTCAAACAAAAAGTCATAAAAGTTTAGAATAAATAGCTTTCCATTAACTCAATATTTTTGATAGCAAAAATATACATGGACATATGATTTATACGCATGGAACAATGAATAAGTGTTTTCCATTTTATTTTTATAAAACATCCCACTCCTATCCAGTAGCATATAATTAGAAAGTCTGATACCTTAGACTCCTTAACAATCTTGTAATTAATTTCAATGTAATTTTAAAAATAAAACTATTATATCCTGCATTTCTTTTCTGAGCTTTAGTATTTACTGGTTAATATGAAATTATGACATTGGAAATATAAATCAAAAGGGAGGTGGAGAAAACAAGATTGCATTATACATACATGATAAAAATGAAGAAATTCTGGATAAAGTGTAGATCTCAAAGATGAAATGGTAATATCCGTTTCTTTGTTTTTAAGAACAAGTTCAGAGAAGGAAGGTTAGATTTTTCTTGTGGTGGCAGAGTAATGAGTTTTTGTGAAAACTGGTGTGGAACACACAAAATACAGAAGGTAATAAAAAGTCTGATGAACTCTAGGAAACGAAAGATTTTGTTTGTTTTGCACAGAACTAAACTATCTTATTTAATTTAAACATTTACTTTTTCAGTAAATTTGAGATTGAATTTCAAAGATTCAGAGGATATCTGAGATTGGAAGGCACCTCTTGAGACTGCCTAGTCCAAACCCACTGCTCAGTGTCAGCTAGAGCACATTATCACAATCATCTCCAGTCAGATTTTTAATATCTCCCCAGATAGAGACTCCATAATCTCTCTGGGAAACCTGTTCCAGTGTGCAACCACCCTCACGCTCAAAAGTTGTTTCCTTGTGTTCAGGTGGAAATTCATTTGTTTTCATTCGGGTCCGTTGCCTCTTGTCCTCTTATGGGACATCATGGAGAGGAGTCTGGCTCCATCCTCTTTATGCTCTCCCATCAAATTTTAATGCACATGAACAAGATCCCCCTGAGCCTTCTCTTCTCCAAGATGACCAGTTACATCTCTTTATAGATGAAAGATGCTCCAGAACCTTAACAATCTCCATGGCTCTGTGCTGGATACAGCCATGTCCCAGTGTGGTTATGTCTCTTTTGTACTGTGGAACCTAAAACTGGAGCCAACACTCCATATGTGGCCTCACCAGCACAGAGGAAAGAGCAAGGATAACCTCTCTGTTGGCCCTATTCCTCCTAACGCATCCCAGGACGTTGTTGGTCTTGGCAGTGAGGGCAAGTTGCTGGACCTTGGTCAGCTTGCTGTTTGCCAGGACACACAGGTCCCCTTTGCAAAGCTACTTTCCAACCATTTGGCCCCCATGGTGAACTGATGCAGGGTATGGCATTGCTCTTTATAAGGTTCTTATCTACCCAACTCTCCATCTTGTTGAGGTCTCTCTGAAGGGCAGTATACCCGCCTGGTGTATCAGCGGCTCCTCCCATTTTCTTATCATCTATGAACTTGCTGAGATGCTCTCTTAACTCATTGCCATTAATGAAGGACTGATTATCAACCCCTGGGGTATAGGACTGGTGACTGGGCTCCAGCTAGACTTTGTGCCCAGCCTTTCAGCTAGTTTTCAATCCACTTCACTATCCATTTATATAATCCAATTCATTCATGCAATCTAACCTAACTCACTTATCTAACCCATTTGGACTATTACCATAAGATTTTTAATAAATAAGTATAATGATAAACTACTTGGATATCAGAGGAAGTTATCTGTGGAGACATAATCTGAGAGAACTTGAAATGAATACGGAGTAAATTCTTGAGAGATTAAAATGAGATTTAAGGTAATGAAATAACTCTGGAGTAAGGACAAGTCTTTCTGAATTACAGAAAGACACTTTGGTATAGTTTAGAAAGATAGCAAACTATAGTGGCAAATTACATTGGCAAAAGTCAGTGTTATATAATTGATAAAAGGTAATGTCAGTGGATTAGAGGTAGGCATGTGCAAGGAACATAAGGCCCAAAGACTCACTAAGCACTGCTAAGTTACCAAAATGTGATACTGATTTTTTTTGTCTTATATAGTGAGGTCTCTCTTAGTTTAAGAACTATTTTTCCAGGAGTTCCAAGAAAAGAGCTACTGCACACTAGATTTGTCGCTAGTTATTCTGTAATGCACAGCAAAATTCTTCACTGAATGCACAATGTGTGATTTCATGCATATTTGTTCTTCTCTTGGCTAAAAAAGCCCCTAATTGAAATCAAAACTGAGAGAAATTTTATGATGCTTCATGGATGTTGGGATTCCAAACCTGTGGAAAAAAAAAATAAAAAGAAATTTGAAGTTACAGACATCACTAACCCTGAGCAGCAGAGGAGAGATGAAGTTGTTTAGTTGTGTATTTCTGAAGGAATGCAGCAATATGATGGGGTAAGTGTAATGACTTTGTTTGCCTTTAAATAGTACCCTTGCTGCCTATGATTTTATTGGTCAATGATAGGGAAGGAGAAGCTATGATGTGGTAATAACATGTTTGAAACACAGTTCCAAACTCTAAAGGTTTAATATAGCTGTCAATATGTGACCTAGCAGTGAGCCAAATAGCTCTCAAGACCCTTCTAACTACACAGACTAGGTGTCCACTGATTACACTGACAGCTTAGAATTTTGGGTGTTTCTCCTTCACATATGTTCTATACACACAAATACAACAGAGAAGAAATGTGTCAGCTGAGGTCAGGAGTTAAACAGTAAGCAGAACGGTTGAAAGAGCTTTGAGATCACTGTGGTGTCGTAACAGTGGGGTTGTATGGTTAAAAAAAGAAAAAAGGTTTTGCAGATCTGTCTTGTGAGACTGATCATTTGCTTGATTCCCTCCTATCTAGAGTTGTTTTCTTTTTTAAAGATGTATTTTTTCTTACGCCTTACAGATGCATGGATAGAGTCTACAAATGCAGCTCTGCCCTCAGCAGTTGAACAGTTTCTCAAGCAGTGCACCGTCAGGCTGATGTGAACTGACAGTACTTACAACCAGGTGTCATTGTCTAACAAGCTTGTTGACAAAAAATGTGGCTTGACAGATCTTTTTGTTCTGTTTCACCTCTTCATGCAGCATTCCTTTTCTTAATAGGAAACGTTAAGGATCTATTTGTTTAGTATGCAAAACATTCATGTTCATGGAGGTCTCCTGTGTGCATGTAGGTCTTCATGATTCCTACACATAGACTCATCTGGTCTCCCAAGATTCTCGTCATTACTTCTATATCTTTCTTTACCAGGATCTTGGCTATACTATCACTCTGAAAAAATGGTAAGTTTGGTTTAGTTTGGTTTTTTTTTTTTTTGGGTTTTTTTTTTTTTTTTGTTTGGTTTTTTTTTTTTTTTTGTCTAATACGATTTCTAGATGATGGAACAAGGGGTTCAGGAACATGGTATGTTTTTGAAATAGCTGATTAACTGGTAATTCTTGGAAACTTGAGAATTTACTGTGTGACTAAAAACTCGCAGATATATTGTCAATAAACAGAAATCAGAAGCCTGCCAAAATTTTATTTATAATGAGAGGCAGAAATTATACGTAAGACTTTCAACTTTACCAATTCAAGCTATATGTGCTGTATCAACAGGTGATCAACAGTAGCATGGCCCTGATATTATACAAAGGAACTCATTCTGATTGGTGCCCCTAGGTAAGCAAATTAGGAAGCTACTACAATGAAAATAAGTGCTTCTGTATACTAGCAGTGCAGTGCACCACAGTAAAAAACAGCAGTTATGTACAAAGCAGAGGAAAGGGAAACCATTTAATAGAAGAACAGTTCACTGGATATATCATGAATTTAATGTTTGGATGACCAGTCTTTAAATCTGTACTCTCTTTATCTAATACATTGCATTAAACTCTCCTGCAGAATATCCTAATCGGGCACGGTGGTGGTGGTGAGTGGGTGGTGGTGGTGTATGTGGGGTGGCAGGGATGGGTTCATACTGATACAAAACCAGTAGAAAAACCTACAAACAGCAGCTGAACATAAAGATACGATGTACAGCTACCCACAGAGGCATGAGACAGCACTGACAGAACACTGCAAAGTAATCCAGTAGATGCCTAAGGTTCTGCTATTCTCTGATCATGCAGAGCACAGTAAAAAGAGCAACATACCCTATGTGCACTTCAGACATAAAAGGATCATGAAATACAGGTTGTGGTGCATCAGTAAGGAAGGGCAGAAATGCACTGCCTTCATGCAATTGATAATTTGACAATAATGTCACAAGAACCAGTGGAGAGGTAGAAAACCCTGAACTGTCAGTGACAATAACCATGCAAAGCTGAATTTCCTAAATATTATGTGACAAGTCAACAGCAACATAACAAAATATAGCAGACATAACACACTATCACAGACCATCGGAGACCTAGTGGTTGAGACAGATACAGCATGACTGTTCAGTGATACACATTTTGGTCCTGGCAAATGTAGCCAAAGCAGAGATCTTTGGCACCAAGTACACAGATGTTAGTGATAACTATATGGAATCAATTCCATGTTACTATATACTTACAGATAATTTACAGATTAAATGATACAGATTTTAAAGATGAAGTGGTGTATGTGCAGTGATGATAGAATGGTGTAAAGAAGAGGGAACCAGACATGACAATAGGTCAAGAAGCATAACATAATCAGAAATTCTGATTAAATATAAGGAAAAAAGTTACCATGAAAACAGTCGAAGACTGGAATAAGTTACCCAGGGAGGTTGTAGTATGTCTGTCCTTGGAAGTATTCAAGAATTGATTTGACACAACTTTGGGCCACCTCATCCAGTTAGATCTGTTTTGAGCAGGATTTGGTGTTCTCTGTATGTCCCTCCCAGCCTAAATTGTTTTACGATTCTAATATGGACTATTTTATATTTCTTTGTGGTAGTGCTGTTGTGGCTGTGACGATCAAAGGACTTAGTAAAGCAAGCTTTGTAGAAACAGATAACATCTTTTGGTAGGAGAGGAAGTATACAGGTTTTAGAGAATACAAAATACTCTCTTAGAGATTGTTTTTAATATAAATTTTGGATGATTTGTCAGTATTGTTAGTTTTACTGTTTAGATATTCATGTTGTGTGTCCATCAACTCTTCATTGTCCAATGGTACATTACAAAGGTGGTGGATTAGCGAGGCTCCAGCATGTCTGGAAGCAAAACAAGTGCACAGCACAATTTCAATGTTTCTTTCCTCAGGTCTTGCTCCTTATACTGGACAATGTTTATAAAGATGAATGCACTACATATATAGTTCAGAATTAACATACCCAATTTTTTGCTTTATCAGTGTTGTCTCTTTCCATCCTTGTACCTGCCTTTAATGCACAAAATCAGGAATTTTCTGTAAAAGATAAAATATGGGATATATAAAAATATTCCTAAGATTAATTCATTGATAGCAGCAAGAAATCAGAGAGTCAAACAAAAGAATCTTTACAAGCAATAGTCTTAAGATTTCCTTCCCTTTTAGAGTAGTGGGTACAGAAAGGGAGAAAGCAGAACAGAGCTGCAAGAGTGGTTATTAAAATAAATTCACATGACTGTACTCATATGACTGTAAGATGCAGTGTACTTTGACTACTTTCAGGGAATAATAACTTTACTGCCTTTGTTTTCATCACCTTTGTACTCATGTTAGCTGTCATCTTGCCAGGCTTGGACATCTCTTTGAAATAAACAACATATCTTTCTTACAATTTGTGTTCACTTACTCATTTTGTGGTTTTTTTTTTGTTTTTGTTTTTGTTTTTTTGTTTGTTTTTTTTTTTGTTTTTTTTTTTTGTTTGTTTTGTTTTTTTGTTAAGATTGTTTTCTGCAGATTTAGCTGTTTCAATTAGATTGTCATTCCAAAGGTACTTTGCCATATATATGTTGGACTTTCATATGAACTGAAGTACACAATAACATCTCTTTCCTTTTTAATTTGGTTTTACATTTTTTTCTTTGATGATATATTAAACCTTTTTAGTCATATATGTTTAAACGTATTTCAGTCTTTCCTGTAAGCTGACTAAACACTGATGTCAATCAAATTTATAGGAAGATTTCTGCATACCTAAAAAATAAAGAAGTTTGATTTTGGGTTTGAATTTTAAATCTGAATCTGCACTGATCAAATGTTCAGATTATGATCTGTACTTCCTGTGCATCCATTCAGAGCTGAAGGAGTTGCATATTTTAGGTATATTCATTTGAATAAGAAGAATATTGGCTAAAAGACTATAGAAAACATATTTTATATCAATTGTTTGTCCAAATTTAATATAGAAGATTAAAACAGTAAAATTATTATGGAAGTTCACAGGTCTCATTCCCACCATTGCCATTACCATGGAAATAAGACCATGCTCTAGTTGTGAAATAAATACGCTATTTGGGAAATAGTTGGTTAAAGACTGAGGAATGTGACCTTAAACTGAAAGGTTACCTTTGAATAGTACAGCTGTTTCTCTCCTTGAAGTTTTCTTTGCTTGGATAAGAAACAAACATTACCTGTGAATTTGAAATTAGCAACCCCCCCCCCAAAAAAAAAACCCAACCAAACAGTTAAGATATTATATCTCCTGTGTGTTCATTTACAATAGATCACTTTAAAATAGTACAGCTCTTCTTGCTCTTAAAAAAATTATTTGGATATTCAAACAGAAATATCAGGTCCAATTTTTGGTCTAGCTGTTTATTGCTAAATAAGGCTACCAGGTCTCCTGTCATGTGCAGGGTAACCCACTAGGCTGCAGGTGGATTTCTGCCGTGGGTTGACCTCAGCCAGCAGCTAAATACCCACCCAGCCTTTCACTCACTTATCTGTCCTGAATATAGAGAAGGGAGAAATATAGAAAGAAGGTAAAAAGACTCATGAATTGAGATAATGAGTGTTTAATAAGAAAAGCAAAAGCTGCACGTACGGGCAAAGCAAAAAGAGTCAGTTGCCATCAGCAGACAGATGTCCAGCCAGTTCCTGGGAAGCAGGGCCCCAGCACGCTTGATGGCTGCTTGGGAAAACAGATGCCATAACCATAAATATTTCCCCGTTTCTCCTTCCTTCCCTGAACTTTTATTGCTGAGCACAACATCATGTGGTATGGAATATCCCTTTGGTTAGTTTGGGTCAGCCGTTTTGGCTATGTCCCTTCTAAGTCTTGCCCACCTCCAGCCTATTCACTTTCATGGAAGGCGGGAAGGAGAGGGGGAGATAAAGTCTTGATGCTGAACACTGGTCTTATCAATACCATTTCAGCCACAAATGAAGCACACAGCATCATACAGGCTGATATGAAGAAAGTTAACTTCATAACTTCATGCCAAAAAGACACAGTACAGTTTCCAATAATAACAGTACATCATTTTTATGAAGGATATATATATGCTTTGGAAACTGTGGAAGATTAAGCAAAGAGTGGCCTCAGGCTGGCTGTTCAAGTCTGCTCAGTTTTAAGCTTTAAAAGAGGAGTCCTGTCACAGGTTTTACTCTAAAAGGAAAGATATTTTGAATAACAACTGCTACAGTGCTACTTGACCTTCAATAAGCAAAAACTCCTCTCTCAAACCAATAAATATTATTTAAAAGTCCGTAATACACTATAATTGTGCTACCTGCAATACTTAAAGGTCTTTGTGCACTGTTTACTAGCAAGTACAACTATCTCTTTTTCTCACATAAAAGTGTAAACTCACTCCTTATTCCAGCAAATACTGGTGCTTGTTTGCTGGTATTTGTTTGGTTGGGTTTTTTTCTTTCTTTGTTTTTTTTTTTTTTTTTAATATCTTAAAGTGAATAAAATTAATGAAAATTAGACATGTTCAGCCTGCAAGAAAAGGACAGGAAACCTGAACATCTATTTAAATTAAGCTTTTTTAAGCAACACCAGGAGGAAAGAAGAGAGAGGAATTTGACAAAAATTGCTTTCCTATTCTTGGCCACTACAGGGAAACATACTGTCACTGTCCACCAGGGCACCTCCTCCCTGCCCCTCACAAAAAAAAAAAAAAAAAAAAAAAAAAAAAAAAGCACCAAAACCCTTACTTATTTTATATTGTTTATAAAATTATCTAAAAAGAAAAACATAAAATGCTAGTTTCCAGATGTTTTACACAAAGTAAAAATCCTAGTATCTACCAATAGTTAATATTTTGAAGAAGTTCACTTTTGATTTTGTTCTTAATAATCCACTGTAAAATGAAATATTAGTGAATACTTATTTGATAAATCTTTTGATTTCTCGACACTGAAATTTTAGAAATTAATTAGAAATTAATTTAATTTTCATCTTTTTTTATCTTCCAGTAAGTAAGAATTAATAAACTTCTTGTAATTTTAAAAGTACCTTATGACCACACAGCATGAAGGAGTCTATTTCATTTACAAAGAGGTCTTTGTTCATCAAACCAAGCAAAAAATAGCATCACCATTTGTAACCGCTGGTAAAGATGTTTGTCTATATCTAGATTCTATAAAGCTTTTTCTTGTGCTATTTTTTTCTTCAAGTCTATTAAAGATAACAAAAATCACTATGAAAACACAGTTTGTGGCAGCATTTATCTTTAATAATACAAATTGCTGTCCACTCCCAGCACCACTACAGTCTTTGGCAGTACTACACTGGGAGCTATTAGAACTTCTTTTCATGTCAAAGGTGATTGTGATCCTAACCTATTTACTGTTCTCCATGTTATTACTTTATTCTTTTTACATATTCTTTCTCTTCTTTACATATTGTCTCAGCATCTACACCATTTTTTTTATTTCTGATCATTTTCATATCAATATCTGTATTTCATGAAACCTCCGTGCCTCTGTGCTTTTTGTATTTGACATGGTTAAACCCCAACTAGCAATCAAGCATCACATAGCCACTCACTAACTCCCCCTCACCCAGAGGGATGGGGCGAACTTGAAAGGAATGTAAAACTCGAGTTAAGGTAAGAACAATTTAATAAGTAAAGCAAAAGCTGCACACTCAAGCAAAACAAAACAAGGAATTCATTCACTACTTCCCATGAGCAGGCAGGTGTTCAGCCATCCCCAGTAAAGCCGGGCTCCATCACACATAATGGTTACTTAGGAAGACAAATGCCATAATGCCAGATGCCCCCCACCTTCCTTCTTCTTCCCCCAGTTTATATACTCAGCATGCCGTCATATGGTATGGAATATCCCTTTGCCTAGTTTGGGTCAGCTGTCCTGGCTGTGTCCCCTCCCAATTTCCCTCTCACTGGCAGGGCCCAAGAAACTGAAAAGTCCTTGACTTGTTATAAACATGACCCAGCAACAGCTAAGAACATCAATGCGCTGTCAACATTGTTCTCACACCAAATCCAAAACGTAGCAGCCCCAGCTACTAAGGAGAAAACTTCATCCCAGCTGAAACCAGGACAGTATTACTGCATGAAAAGTTCTAATATTGATTCTTCATCAAAGTAAGTATGTCTTTAATGATATCAATAATATTTATTATTATTCTCATTATAATCTTTTTATTAGCAATGATCAATCTCATTTCTTTTCCTATTACTGTATTCTCTTTTAACTTATTAAGTTTGTGGGTTTTAGTTTGTTTTGTTTCTGTTTTAGATTATAAGGATGCAGAACATTTGTAGCAGTTCTGACAGCTCTTTTAGATGATTCGTACCAGGGTAAAGGTACCCAGTCAAGAGCCTTTTCCCATTATGGGTCTTCAAAAGCTTTGTCTTACTGTTCTCTCTTTCCTTAACAAAACAGTTTTCAGACTTTGCAGGTCACTTACCCTTCATTTCAGTAGAAGTCCTAGCACTTTGCTTCCTCTATTCCATTAATGGTCCCTTTTTCCCTCTGAAAGTCTTCAGCACCACCACTCACTGATCTTCCTCAAGTTCCCTCATTCTGAACTTCACCCTCTTCTTATCTGAATGAGTCCTTTATACAATCTTTGCCTGCAAACTTAATTTTTATAAACTCCAACAAACCTGCTGTAAGCTCAACCCTTTGGGCCATGAATAGTGATGGTGGCAGCCACTCAGCTTCAGTAGAGACTTTCTGCCACCACTTCATTGCATTATTCATTGTTTGTACTTCCCATGCTGACTCAAAAGACCCCAACTGCAGGTTTCACCAAGACTTTCCCTTTGTTAAAAACCTGCTTTCTTTCCCTAGCTGTGCACAAGTCTTACGTGGCAATAACTTCTTGCAGTCTTGGCTACTGACTACTTTGCCACTCTGGAAAACAGCTTGTACAATCCTACACACTTTGCTGCAGTTCATAACCATGTCTTGCCATTTTACAGAAGAAGAAGAAGAAGAAAAGATAGGAAGAGAAAACAGTTCATTCATGGTCAGCTGACCACCACAGAGTCTGCCACAGTTCCAATCTTTTTTCTAGAGTCTGTTTTCTACATCAGGGAAAGTCCTACTGATGCTTCTTTGTAAGGAGCCACTGATAATGTAGGCTTGCATCTTCCTTTTCTGGTACAGAGGTATTTCTTTTCTATCATTTTCTTTTTTTGTTTGCAGATCATTCTTTTTTTTCTGGTTTCTTACACATCATCTTTTTTCTGTCTTAGTTCCCATTCTTTCTCTCTTGTCTCTTTTTTGATTTCAAGATGATTAATCTTCCATGGTCACTTATAAAAAGTCTCACTGCTGTCTCTTGACTCCTTCATTGTACATGGCCTTTGAGTAACAATTTTAAAGTGTTGCAGCCTTGCAAAAATGCATACTCAGATATTACATCCTTGCAAATGACTAACATTATTCACTTTGGTGTAATGAATATTTGTATGTCTCACACTGATTGATGTGTTCACGGCAAGATTTAGTGACAGATTAGACATAACTGGTACAGATGGACTTCTTCAGCATGAATCTTCACTTCACATATGGTCTGAATTCAGATTATGAAAAAAATAATTTATACTGCCATTTATATTGCCATACTAAAAAAAAATATCCTTAAAATAAATTTTTACAAAGAGAAATGGTTTTACTAATTCATAGAATGAAATGTGGATAAGTAATGCAGATTTTTTTCTCCAATGTTTTGTCAGAATACCCTTTCCAATAGAGTTATAGTTGAATACCTAGTTAGCTTTATCTAAGCATGAGTGCTTCTCACTTCTGCTACCTATGCAATACAGAATAATTTTATTATTATATTAAAAAGCAAAATAAAATTATGTTAAGATTGCTAAATTAACTACTAAAATTGAAAATACTTTTTGGTACAGTCTTCAATTAAATGATTGCACATCAGTCAATTATGTATCAGCAAAACGCTGATGCTAGGGAACTTCCTACCAAATGCCAAGCTCCATATCCCAATAATGGAGATTCTAGATTTGCTTAATTAAATAGCTGTATTTAGAGAAATGTAAAAAAAAATTATAATTATTTGTGGAATAATATCAAAAAAGGTACACTCCCCCAAACCCAAACCCATACCCATACCCATACCCATACCCATACCCATACCCATACCCACATATCATTTATGATAACGAGAGAAAGACTTGAAATGTAGTACAACATAAATAATAGGCAACATATCAAATTAGTTATAAGCATTGCTGACTGCAGTGGCTCTAATTCTGTATAACACAAGCATAAGTCTATATGTGGTTTGTTTTGTTTTGGTTTTTTAATTTGACCTAAAAAAAAAAAAAAAAAGACTAATCAACATGTTAAATTGATTTAAGACTTAAATAAAAATAGATTACATAAAGTTAAAAGTTTTTATAGTTAACATGGTAAATCTGCCCCACATCTACAATATAACACCTAAAAACTGATCAGCTCTGCAGGTGCTTGAATTATACAAGGTATAAAAGTAAAATCTTCCAGCAAGATGGACTTTTTATATGCAAATATTACACAGCATAATTCTCATTTTATCTGAGAAAACATAGGTTCTCACTCTTTGTTTAGAATGTCAGGTCAGACAGCTGCCAGGTACCAGAAGCTCATGTGATACATGGATATTTGGTCTTTGACAGGCTCATGGCTAGAAGGCTGAATTCTGTGGCTCAAACAGGTGGATCTAGGTGTTGTTTCAGATGTCTTAGGGCATTTCATCTTACCCTCCACTTATCAGTCCAGAAGGACATGGGTCCCCCAGCTGTGTCCAGTCTTCCAGCATTGATCTTAGATACCCCAGGACATCTTCAAACCCAGTAGAAATCTATATTTAGATAACTAAATCAAGGTCAGTGACTTCTTTCAAGGCCCAACAGCTATACACACTATTCCCCTTATTTACTGGCTACTTCATCTCTTGAGAAACCCTTTCCTTCAAAATGATTGATGCCATTGCCTAAACAGGATGAGATGTGCTGATTTTGGATGGGCTACAGTTAATTTTTCTCATACTAGCTAGCATGGGGTTATGTTTTAGATTTGTGCTGAAAACTTTTGATAATGCAAGGATGTTTTAGTTACTGCTGAGCAGGGCTCACACAGAGCCAAGGACTTTGACTCCAGTTCATACATTTCTGCTTCTCACACTGCCCCACCAGTGAGAAGGTTGGGGGTGCACAAGAAGCTGGGAGGGGACACAGTTGGGACAGCTGACCCCAACTAGCCAAAGGAATATTTCATACCATATGATGTCATGCTCAGCAATAAAACAGCTGGAGGAAGAAGAAGGAAAGAGGAGGACATTTGGAGTGATGGTTTTTGTCTTCCCAAGTAACTGTTATGAATGATGGAGCTCGGCTTTCCTGAAGGTGGCTGAACACCTGCCTGCTCATGAAAAGTAGTGAATTAATTGCTTGTTTTGCTTTGCTTGCGCAGACAGCTTTTGCTTTGCATATTAAACTGTCTTCACCTCAGTCGATGAGTTATCTCACTTTTACTCTTTCAGTTCTCTCCCCTGTCCCACTGCGGGGGGAATGAGCGAATGGCTGTGTTGTGCTTAGCTGCTGGCTGGGGTTAAACCATGATACCAGTGCATCTGAGATGCTATAGGTTATCTGAGAAATCCACATGAAGCTGACAATTATGCCAAGGACCTATAGAAGGCCATATGGAGCAGCAACAGAGGAAACATGGGATATCCTGCACAGACACTGAAGACTGAATTTTGCACAGATTTATTAAATCCTAGTTGTATAGCCTGACTTCTATGGTACGAATGCAGCCTGGGCTTTGATTCAGTTGCCTAAACACAGGATTCTACTGTAATTTGAAATACCTTAGGATAGTCCTTATATATTCAGCTACTCTTCTAGAAGGGCACAGATATCTCAAATATCAAATATTATAGGTCAGCCTTGTAGATTTCTCAGATACTCTAGGGTATTTCAAATAACACTGTGGTGGGAGGGGGGCAAGGCAGAAATTGATTATTAATTGAGCCATTAGGGATTGGGCTTTGAATTCTATTAGAAAACAGCTATGTAAGAGTGAGGTACTAACATCCTAATTCTAAAGCCCCATTGCATCTTGGAGCTATTTTATTTTTTTTTTTTAAATCATATAATGTAATCATAGTAAAATTCATGGTTATTCTACAAACCCCATTCCAACTAAAGCAATATGTGTTTTCTGTTTGTAACTCTAACTATTCACATTAATATCAATATTCATACAGGATATTTATTTTAGGGATAACAGAAATAATTACTGTGTAAAGCCTTTAAATAAAACCAAATAAAATAAACACATAACAATAAAGATATGTCCTGTCAAATATTTGTAGAAGTATAGGAATTTATTTTGAATGTACATGAAAAAAAAAAAAAAAGTAATTTTCTAAGTCTGACAATTTTATTGAGAAACATGTTTTAATGTTCATGTTACAAGATTATGATCAGTCATCTTGTACAATCCTTAAAATAGTTATGATTTCCAGTTGGCAGATTTTACAGCACACATACATTTCTTACACTGTAACCAGGAGGTCAATATCAAAAACGTGATCTGACTTCGAAGCAGAATGAAACAAAGTGTGAAAAGGGCTCTCACAATGACAAGGGAAAAGGTGTGGGGTTTACTGTTGGTACTAAGTACCTTTTTCTTTCATCAGTTTTCTTTTCTGAATTCATGGGTGTGGACTGAGAACCTAGGTATAGTAGTGAAGGATAAAGATGTTATGCACTTAAGCCCCCCTGGTTTCTGCATTTTAGTTGTAGAGTCATGCCACAGAGGAGTCTAGTTTTGATGTGTTCTAATGTGTTTTGAATATGTAAGTTGGTTTTGTTCTTTTTGCTCTTCTCGGTATGAGTGGCATTTGCTCTCCTTCCAGTCCTCAGGAATCTCCCCCACTTGCCATAATCTTTTAAAGATGATAGACAATGCCCTCACAATGGCATCAGAGAGGTTTCACAGCATTCATGGATGCGTTCTGCAAGGTGCCATGGAACTGTGTGTGTCCAGTTTGTTTAAATGTTCTACAAACTTAATCTCTTCCCAAAAGGGTAAGTTTTTCCTCCCCTAGAACTCCTTTCAGGGACCTAGTGTTCCTGAAGGCAAAACTTACCAGTACAGGAAGCATTCACTAACTCACCATTTTCCACGTCCTGCGTGCCCAGACCCTCTGTCCCATTCTTCAACAGGTTCACGTTCTGCATAAGCTTCCTTTTGCTGTTATACTTGGAGAATCCTTCCTGCTGCCCTTGACTATTCTTAAGACGCTTTATGCCTTTCTGTTATTTTAGTGAATGTTCTTGTCTTTCTGCTCCTACTAATTTTCTTCACTTCTTGTATATCTAGACAGCAAAATAAATGTTCTCAAAATGGAGATCACACATTCTGAAAGTTGTGTCCAGTAGCAGTACACAAATACATGATTTCAGGAATTTTTTTCATGTGGACAAAAAGGTCTCAAAACCTTTGCCTTTACTTTCATTCTTTTTCCTTAATCCTTTCTTCTTTTTCAGAGAAATTAGCCTGAGGCAGAGGCTCAGTATGGGAAAAAAATTTCAATCACTGTATTAAAATTCAGGAAAGTTGTGAACAGCTGCCTGGGATGTATTTGTACCTAATACATAGGTTGATAGAAAAGGCAAAGCAGCATCATGTAAGATTTTGAGTCTTAATGTGCCGTTATGAGTCTTATATCATACTATAAAATGTATATGATCACTGTGAGATCAGATGTTATTTTAAGATTGGATTTATCAGTACTACTAAAATATTACTAAAAGTAATTCTAAACAGGATTTATATATATCCAAATAATGCATTAAAAGCTTCAATAAAGGTCTGGTACTCAGATGTTTATTTTTATAGTCTTCTATAAATCTTTATTGTATGCTAGAAACAAAACCCCCAAAAAACAATAGCCAGGCAGCTACTGTCACCTGCTATATGTCTTGTGAAAACAAATAGGACAATGATCCTAACATAGCAAAATAAAGTTTTCATTTTCTTTACTTTTTTATGACAGCTGAGAAAATCCACTGCATTTCTGAGCAGGTGTTTTCTGTTTACCAGTTTGAAAGAAAAAAAACCCCAACTTTTAGTGAGCTTTGCTTTGTCAGAATAAACATAAAACATGTTTGCAAGCTGCTTTCTATCACCATAGTCCTCCTTTGTTTTTTCCATTGGCACTGGTATGTGATGAACTGAAACAAAAGTAACGGTCTTATTTTTGGAAACAACAAAATTACAATTACAGGTAGATAGAAACAGCACATACACCTCTCAGGGTCTGGCTTTGTTTGCTTTATTTTAGTTTAATGTTTGTTGTAGTATAGACGAATATTTGAAGGTCTTTGGCACAGTAAAAAGTTTCAAAACATGAGGAATTTGTTAAAAGGTTTCTATGCTTATTTGTTTCTACCTTCCTATTTATTTATAAATGAAGGTACACAGGACATCATCTTTGCAGCAGCATCCAGTATGCTGTTATTGTAAAAGGCAAATATCAGTTAAGTTGGAAATCCATTTGCTCGTTGTTGACCATGCAGCTGTGCAAAAGAAATAGCAAGGACTGCATTAGAAGAAGTTTCCTCAAATTCATAGCATTATTTTACTGATATGGAAAACCTGACATGATTCCAATTTTTTCTAGGAAGGCTGTGGAAATGTGACTGCATGTTACTACTGTAATGACAGTGTAAAAGATTAATACTGGATAGTTTTTTTATGTGTTACTCTGTTTGAATGATAATTAAAAGTGTTGCATAAGACACTATTCATTAAACTCACACTTTTGTTTCCTTTTAATTCATACGTTTTCTGTCAGGCAAGCTTTCATTCTTTCCTCTATTCTTAACCCTTCAAATTCTACCATCTTGAACCATTTCCCATGAAGTTGATATTCCATAAATACATTATATATCTTTCTCAAGACCATAAACATAAGCAGTGAAAATCCCAAATAGACTAATTCTAACACTGAGGTGGCAATGTCAAGGTATACATATAAAGAAGGTGACAGATGATTACTTGATAATGGTCTTCATAAAATTTGTTCTATTTCTCAAAAAAAAAAATAATAAATTGGGACCTCAGTCATCCTGTATACAAAATAATCACCTTTCAGTTAAACAGGAAAACATGTCTAAACACGATGTAAATTTTGTTAGTATTTTCAGAAGAAAAAAAAAAAAAAAGAAAAAAGAAAAAAAGAGTTATGCTTCCCCTCGTCCGGTAACATGAACTTCAATAATGATGTCTTGGGCTCATTTATGTGTTTTCACACTTACAGTTGTCTATACAGATATTATACTATATGTTGCAGAGTATAATATTTTAAAGTAAAGGAAGGAGATAAGCAGCAGTTCTATTTTGAGAATATATGTTAGCAATTATTATAACCAAAAAGCCAGCAGGAAATTATGCCTTTTACTAAATGACCACGTGAGCCACTGAAGGGCAATACTTCATTAATATGATTCAGCAGGATACGTTGTCTTGAGAAAAGCGAAGTTGAAATTAGCCTGTTGGACCATCAGAACCAGTTCTAGTGATAAAGCCTTGGTTCTGTGAAGGAGTTCACAAAGTTAATCCAGTTTATTTAGACACATCTCCCCTACTTTTGGAGGAGTTTGAGAAAAGATTGGAAGAAAACACTATAATGAATGAAATTTCATTTAAAATTAATCTGGATTCACCAGTACTTTCAACTATAAACTGATTATTTATAAGGGCTTACTCATGCACCATTTATTTCTGAGTGATGAATTATTGTACCCCGAGAGAATAATCAGTGGATAGAGAAAGGTTACAGAAGTAGCGCTGATGCCTGCCTAGGACCATGTTGATTCATTAAAAAAAAAAAAAAAAAAAAAAAAAAAGGAACCACAGGAAGGAAGCTACTAAGCTGTATAACTTGATTAGGTAAAAAGAGCATTAAATGTGAAAATCCTAAACTCTTTAGCTTTGCTCTTCTGCATATAAATTAGAGCTTATGTAAGAGCAATATGAGCAGTCCCTTTGTACTACGTAGGTCTAATTACAATAAATTTAGAAAAGTCTGAGTGTGTAATATGCACAAAGTAGATTAAGAGTGCATGGGAATTATAAAATGTCTAGGCTTCCTTAAAGCTTCTGATATGAAAGATAAAGCTACATTTTACTTTTTTTTTTTTTTTTTTCTTTTCTCTTTTTTTCTCCGCGCCCCCCCCGGGACACATATGAATATGCTTGAAGTTTGTTCTGTCTTAGTTTTGTAGCAAGTGTATGAAGTTTAATTAATAATAACATACTGAAAATGGAAAAAGAAAGGTTGGAAAAGGACAAAGACTAAATAAAACCCATAAAGTAATTTAAACTGAGATGTTTACCTAAGTGGCCAAACAAAATTAAAACACCACCTAAGATCACTGGTTCTACTGCCAGTACTGACTGATCTCAACTTAGTTGAGTACAAACTATAATTCCTTATTCTCCCAGTGAGAAATATGCTTTCATCCTAGACATATTATTCAGCTTTATCAAGCACTTTGTGATGTGATAGTGTAAAGAAAAGTGTGAAGTCCTGTTGTTGCACTCCATAGCACATGGGAAGAAGGAGGCAACTTTTATCATCACGGTCCATTTCCTGGCTTCTCTTTGTACCCAGACTCAGCGGACCCTTCCAGCTTTCTATGCAATCATCACAGTTTACAACTGAATAGGAGCTGGTGGCTTCAAAAGTAGTGACAAGGTCCTTGCTCTGAGTGTGTTAATGAACACTTTGATGATCTCCTTTTTCTTTATATCTGCAGTTTGGCAATATAAATTATTGAACTGGGCAATTCAATACTGTGCAATACTGTATTGTAACAAAATAAGGAAAGTGAAAGTGATCTTCAGCTTTTTCTATAACATTATCAGGACTAAATCTTGAGTTAGATCTTGACTTAATCTTTAACAGCGATATGTAAGAAATGTTGAGTTGAATGAGCTGAATGAACATGAATTCAAGGCTACTAGTAAGCTACTGTGGCTACATTTATAATCAGGGAAACACTTGGAGATGTTAAATTTCAGTCTGTAAAATTGTGAAAGAATAGGGAAGATTGTCACAGGAAAGACAAAATAGAGAAGACCCATGAAATGTGCTTGGTCATGTTTAATCCTTGGAAGTATTGTGGCACTGAGCAATAAATATGAAAAAGTATAAATCTGTTTTTCAAAAATGAATAATACCATTCAAGAAAAATGGTGATGTACAGTAAATAGGACTTGATGTCATAAGCAAAATAATATGTAGGGGAGAAGTTAAATTCCAGTGGTCATTTAAAGTGAAGTGCAAAAAGTATAAGAAACGTTAATGAATCAAGGGGTCAGTAAAGGATATAGTCTTTTTAATATACTATAAAGACAAGTTAGTGACAGAAGGCCTAGACAACAATTTCACAAAGGTATAAGAATGTACTCTGTTCTTATACATATGTGACTTATGGGTGAGTGTGTGTTACAGATCATCAACCTAAGTCAGGCTCCAGAGAGGACTTCCAGTCCATTGCTACAGACTCTTAGCTCTTCCTCTCAGCACAGCAGCTCAGCTTTGTAGCATAGTGTTCCTAGTTCATTTCCTAGCGTGATCCAAGAGCACTCACATATTCACTGGGACAGGTTGGAAGTGATCTCAGGAAGTCTGTAATCCAATCCCTGCCTGAAGCATCATCAGCTGTGAGGTCAGACGAGGTTGCTAGGGCTTTATCCACTTGCATCTTGAAAACCTCTGAGGACAGAAACTGTATATACTCTCAGGAGATTTCTTAAGAAATACGTTTCTTGAGAGGAAGAAACCATGCCACCAGCAATCACCAAATAAAGTAATCAGAAAATGTACATATCTGAAGATGTTCAATGTAGGTGTTGTAAAGATTCATCAGAAGCCAGTGAATCAGAGATCCAGAAAAGATACGAAGATAAACATATTATTTTTTCTAAGATATAGTAATTAATTATACAATGATAGAAAAAAGTCCACTGAATCATCCCAAAAGCTAATAAGCAACAGATCTGTTAAAGTGCCTTTTAATCAACAGCATGTTATTAATATTCAAAAAGAAAAGGAAAGCACTTGGCATCTATAATTGTAAGAGAAAATAACGTCCAGTATTGTTGTGATATTTTGTAACAACTTCATAATAGTTTTAGCTAATTTGTAATTAAAGGACTACCTTTCAAATGACCTGCATTTGTCAAATTATTTATGATATAAATACTAAATACCTGAGATTACATGTGCAGGTAGTAGCTAAAAGAACAATGCATACAAAATAATTTTAAGCTTAAACTTAAGTTGTTTAATTTAGAATTAAATTGTCATTATGTGCTATATAATGTTCAAGGCAGTGATGACAATTTATATAGTAGTATAGCTGCTAATTACTCATGACTAGAATGATTTCCACCTGTCTTTTAAATATCATCAAACTTATTTTAATTTCTGCTAGCATTACTATGGTGCTATTTTAAATAAAGTACCACACTTCAGTCTGCAGACTGCACTCTAATACTAATCATTGCATCTACATTAAAAAGAGGCAAGGCTTACTGGTCTTAAAAAAAGTCAGCATATACAACACAGGTTCAAGAAACACATTAAATGCAGTAAGCTGAGTGTTTTACAGAATTTACAGGTATCAAATGGCTCAGGCCCATCCTTCTTAAACTGAATATAAAGACATAATGCAGCATATTCTTATCTGCAGTTGTTTTGGCTTCAGCTGAGATAGAGTTAATTTTCTTCTCAGTATCTGGTGCAGTGCTGTGTTTTGGATTTGGTGTGAGAGCAATGTTGACAGCACACTGATGTTTTTCGTTGTTGCTGGGTCATGTTTATATTAAGTCAAGGACTTCTCCGTTCCATGGGCCCTGCCAGTGAGAGGGCTGGAGGGGTACTGGAAATTGGGAGGGGACACAGCCAGGACAGCTGACCCCAACTAGCCAAAGGGATATTCCATACCATATGACATCATGTTGAGTATATGAATTTGGAGATGAAGAAGGAAGATGGGGGACATGCAGCTTTATGGCATTTGTTTTCCTGAGTAGCCGTTATGTGTGATGGAGCCCGGCTTTTCTGGGGATGGCTGAACACCTGCCTGCCCATGGGAAGTGGTGAATGAATTACTTGTTTTGCTTTGCTTGCATGTGTGGCTTTTGCTTTACCTATCAAATTGTTCTGATCTCAACCCTTCAGTTTTATACTCCTTTCCAATTCTCCTCCCCATCCCCCTGGGTGAGGACGAGTGAGCAAGTGACTGTGTGGTGCTTGGATAGCAGCCGGGGTTAAACTATAACAGCAATATATTTCATTAGCTATCTATAAATCATCCAGCATTTATGTACAGTACTGCTTTGCTGTCAGGTTGTCATGATTTGGCCCCAGCCAGCAACTAAGTACCATGCAGCTGCTCACTCGCTCCGTCCGCCCCCACCTCCAGATGGGGTATGGAGGAGAATTGGAAAGAAGGTATAATTTATGGGTTGAGATAGAACAGTTTAATAATTAAAATAAAATAAAATATAATAATAACATCAGTAACAATAACAATAATTGTAATGAAAAGGGAGACAACATAAAAAGATAGAGAAATAAATTCCCCCCCCATCCCAAACAAGTGGTGCACAATGCAATTGCTCACCCACTAACTGATGCCCAAGCAGTGATCCCCCCACCCTGGCCAGCTTCCCTCGGTTTACATACTAAACATGGCATTCTAAGGTATGGAATACCTCTTTGGTTAGTTTGGGACAGCTGTCCTGGCTCTGCTTCCTCCCAGCTTCCTTGTGCCCTGCCTCACTGGCAGAGCATGAGAAACTGAAAAGTCCTTTACATAGGGTAAGCACTGCTCAGCAACAACTAAAGCATCAATGTGTCATCAATATTATTCTCATATTAAATCCAAAACACGGCACTGTGCCAGCTACTAGGAAAAAAATTAACTCTATCCCAGCTAAAACCAGGATACAGGTAAAATATAACTGTGGCATCCAAGACAAAACCCCTGAAAGATAAGGAAAAACACTTATGGATTCAGAAAAACTCCCCTCTAAAGCAGTACCACAGTGAGGAGTCTGCTATCCTTTTGAACTGTATCATCACAAGAAAGCTGAACCTTGTTTTCTTCAGCAAGAAAAGTCAGGGGTTTTAGTATTTTTCTGCAAGCTATTTGATAGAGCATTACTGTGACATTAATATGACTTGAGCAAATATAACTTTGAAACCATTGATAAAAAACTAACATCTGAATTTAATGCAAACAGAAGAACAAAGAGATCTGAAAAATTAGGCTAGTTTTTTCATTGAGAAATCAACGTATTTCTAACAAGTTCAAGGAGTAACTGATAATATGAAAAATGAGCAAATATTCATAAGCAGAAGTTATACATGATAATCCATGCAAGCATTTTTATCTCTTAATAGGAAAAACTTATAAGGTAAAAAAGCCTCAAAAATATTCCAAGCATGCCTAATAATGATAACTGGAAAGTAGCTGATTTTGTTAATCTGTTAAAATGACAGTAATGCTCTGTGTCAACAAATGATTAAAGACTAGATCCAGCCAAGTATGTAAATGACTATTTAGGACTTAGATGGAAATGACGCATCTCAGAACAATGAGATTGAAAAATCCTTGTTCATTATCAGCCAGAACTGGAGAAAACTGAACTCAGCAATGATGTGATTCCTAACCATAGATGCCTAGTACCATTTGATGCCCTAGAAACTGTTGCACAGACCCAGAAAGGCATGACCCAGCATTCATAAGAAACTGGCACTGCTCTGGAACAGCAACTCGATAACCAGGTAGGACATCACAGAGCATCTCAAATAACACTGACACCTATGTCTAAACAACGGGATCAAGCCCATATGGCCCAGGCTGTAGATATTTTAACCAGATTAGAGGTTATACCTACATCACTAAATTTAAGCACTGACATGAGTGTTTGTTGTCTAAGCTCCTATTATAGTCACTGGAAATCTAGGATGCAGTTCAGTAGCCCACACATGAGTACCTAATACCATTTGAGATGCCCCAGGATATTTCTCCTGCTATTCACTTGCTACTTCAAAATCATGAGCACCTTCTGACATCCCTTCTTAAATATGCAGATCCTATGAAGATGTCTCAGAAACTATGGGCCACATATCATATAGCAGTACATACCTACCTGTGGACAATTAAATGGATCCCTGAGGAATCTGGAGAGCTATTTGGCTGACCAAAGGCAGATAGCTTTCTTAAGACAAGAAGAAAAGTATCTCTGACTTCAATGCCTGGACTTCTCAATGAAATCCCTTAATGTTGTTGGTTTTATCAGGAATGATCCCATCTAGGTGGTTTAGCAATCAACTATATTTAGGATTCAAAAATTCTTAATTTTTTTTTCCAAATCCTGACATCAGATGTTACTCACATTTCAACCATAGTGATTTATTTAAAATAACAACCTAAATATTTTATTACAGAACAGGTTAAGTAGGAGGTGCTGTCTCCTCCTCTTTGTGCAGATGTGCCTCTGTGTTTCTGTATGCACAGATGAATGTGCTAAACTTAAGAAGGATCATTACTGAATTGTTAATGATCAGGCAACTCACACTGATGTAAAGAGATTTCTATTTCAGGATTCATAGGTGGTTTTTGTTGGTGGTTTGTTTTTTTTTTTTATTTTTTAAGTTATTCACCATGTAAGACAGCATATAAATAATACTAGAAATAGCAGCCAGAAATGCAGTCTAGAATCAAGAAAAGGGTGAGCTTTGGGACTTCAGTTTGAATCTTATTTGGCGTAGGCCCTTCTTAGTACAGTGTTCAGAGTACTGATTCCAATTAGGTTCAAACCTGAAATAATTTTCATAAGAGAAAGAATAAATGACTGAATAAAAAAAAAATAAAGGAATCAAATATTGCTGAATTTTATGTTATTTCTGACACTCATTTACTACTGCACATTTCTTAACACATATTTCCCAACTTCTACCTTTGTTCTGTTTCTCTAGCAGTAGGAAGATGGAGATTAGAGTCCTTTTTAATGAAAGTGTGGTTGCAAGGCTTCTGTTAACTGGAGCATATAGGCCATAGATGTGGACTGCATCTCTCATAATTAATAAATATCAAGAACTTGTTAATTTTTCTAGAAGAGGTTATAATTAGTTCTGAATGCTGAGGTAAATACCTCAGGTCTTGAAGTGCTAGAAATGGCATAAAATAAATTAAAATATCTGCACAGTTTCAAGAACAGCAAACCTGAATGAGTTTAATTTATATGATCATTAAAAATGAATAGATCTATGGGTTAATTAATAGAAAAACAAAGAGACAATTCAAAATGGGGTATAAATATAGTAAAAAAAGGGAAAAGATAGAATGGAATAACACATAGTAAATAGAACATGTGATACAGACCACACATTCAGAGGACTCTGATCTTAACATCCTATGAATAACCAGTCAAGGAAATTATAGTGTGTGCCTAAAGATATTTTTTTTACCTTTAGAATGACAAGGGAAGAAATGCATAAAATAAAATTGTACTATATCTTAAAGAAAATTCAGAGATCAAATTCATTATGATTTGGTGTTGGTTTTTACACAAGTATATCACACTGTGTTTAAATAATCCACATACAAAAGACTAACTTTATATATTACTGAAATATTTTTTTTCTATTTCATTTAAAATATCTTTCTTACATTTGAGGACTGCATTTAACATAGTGAATTTTTATAAAACATAGGAAATTAGAACACATATATTCAAGATTTAAATTGCTCTTATTTTTGTTTGTGTCCGGTATAAATATGAGTCCAGTGTCAGCACTTAAATCATGATGATTACTTTTGTAGGAAGTGCTGTGAGATTTTTAAAGACTATGGCTGATTAGAGCCTGAAATGACAGATCGTGAAAAGAGCAGAGCCTTTAAATTAGGTGGTTATCATTTTGAGTCAGAAAAAAAAAAAGACAGAGGAAAACATGCACATATTTTACTGAATCTAACTTAGCCCAGCTCTGAAGTGAATGCGTTGGAAGAATAAAAATCTGCTGCCTATGGGATTCTGGTACCCTTTCCTACAATGTGCAGTATGTTCTTTTTCACATACACTATTACAGACTGCCTTTTAAATCTAACAAAGTCAAAGTTATATATTCCATCTTAAGATTTGCTTGTAGTGCTAAGATAGGATAAGAAAAAAAAGTACACCAAATTCATACAATAAACATAAGTTTTGTATTTTTTAATATTATGGCTCTGTGGCTAAATATATATACACATATACATACGCAGTGAATATAGCAGTGAATAACATACAATACCAAATACTGTATTTATAGGCTAAAAAAAAATAAAAAAAAAAATAAAAGCAACCTAGTAGTAATTTTGTCCAAGTAAAATTTTAATATCTGGTTAAAATCCCATATCTTTCTCTGTATATGTTTAATTCCTAGAAGGCATTACAAAATATTTTTGAGTAAGAAGTACACAGCATGAATTATATTATTGACCAGGAATACAATCTTCACTGTTCATTTGATCTTGGTTCTCAGTGTAACTATTTGTAAAGCAAGCACTAGGAATCTTTAGTAAGTATTTAAAATGAGATATGCCTAGAGAAAAAAAAAAACCAAAACACAAACCACTAAAACCCAGCAAACCAAACCCCAACAATTTATGAACTTTTCTCTTAAAATAAAAATCCTCTAGTAAAAGAAACCCCAAGACCAACAACACCTGTCCCACCCCCACCCCAGAAAAAAACCCCAACACCAAACCCGAAAAGGTTTGAAAGCAGATGTTTCTTGGAGAAGTTGTTGTAATCATTGACATAAAACAGTCTTGGAATAGGTAAATTGGTAAATTAAGACCACTCCTAAGAAACAAAAAAACCAAACCCCTTTCTTTAACTATTTTGGTTACTGAGGCACTGTATCTACTTGAGGTTGCTGCCACTGCTCATCTAACTGTCTCTGTCCTAAGGTTGTGTAACATTTTGGACAGTGCTATTTTGATGACTGCATTGACAAGGGAATGCAGTTAATAAGGTGTGTTCAGGCTATGCCTACCACTCAAGCTGAACTGAATGTAATTATAAACATTGCCATCAAACAAAGCCAAAAGACTGAATGCGTAAAAGAAAAATGAAGTTTCCAACACAATACTCCTGTTTTGGAAAGGTACATAAATGAAACCTTGAAAAAGTTACCACACAGGAAAATATGTTCCAAACACATATTTCTTTCTGCTGCTTCATATAGTCTGTTTTGGTGATCCAGGGCTTAATATGTTGGCTATATCAGTACTGGCCTGGTAAGGTGTTCATCTCTACTGTATGTCCAGGTTTGCTTTTGGAACTTCATTTTTGTAGCTGAACAACAAACCAGAACTTTGAACTCAACCACTGTTCTCAAAGTAGCCTATTCTCCATTAATACTATAAATGTTGAAACAAATTTGTTCCACAGAATCTAATCTTACCTTAATCTATTTTCACCCGCAGCAGTATTCCTTGTACACTGTCCATTAGTTGAACTTCCTTTCATAACAAATCTAAAAAAAAAAATAATTTAAAAAACCTTAACTCCTCTCATTACAGAATTCCATTGTCTGGATGCTGATAAACAATTATCCTGTGGGGAAACACAGAGATTCAACAAATCTCAGAGAGATTTGACAATTATGCACATTTGGATCTTGTAACTAAAGGAAAAATGTATGGCAACTAGAATGTTCTTTTCCTATTATAGTAAAACATTTGTTCATGTAGCATGACCTAAGGATTAAATAGTCATTTATATGTACACTTAGCGATACTTACACCTTTATAACAAAATATGCAACAGGTGCAAGGTACATACATATCTGGCATAACAAAGGCTTGCCATCTGTTGGTATAGATTTTGGGACACACAGATATTTTCATCTAGTGATTTAAATAAAAGATATGAAAAAGGAACATTTTTATTAGCTGCAACAGAATTTTTATACTTTTAATTATTCCTTCCAAATTGATCATAAATAACATTTTACTTCTCATATAACTACAACATATATTTTGCATCTACAGTGATTGTACTTGAAATACTCAAAGACTCATAACATTTGTTGATTTAAAGGCAGACAATTGAAACAGTATTTAGAACAGTTATTTTAGAAAAATAATAAATGTAGAGTCAGGAATTACTGCTGATGCCTTGTTATGAGATACTACTACATCTATAGATTCTGATACGAACTAACTTTAGAAACGATAGTAATGCCACATTAAATCTATCAAGAAATATTTATGTAACAAAATTAATAAAGCAGAAATTCTGTAACCTTAGTTCCATATTGACTCTTTTAGCTTTGACTGTTGAAAATGTGCATAGTACTGGCTTCTGCAGAATCAGCAGAGTGACAGCTACTTGGGATAAGAAAGGTAAACATTCAGAAGGAGTGGAAACTAGAGGCAAAGAATTCTTTCACCTTTAACATAATTAGCTATTGCTAAGTATTCACTGCATATTCAGTGCACATATACAGTATTGCAGATCTCTTGTCTGGGAAACATCAGTAAATACAGTCCTTTATCAGCCTTTTAGTCCTACCCTCTCATCACCCCAGGGCCTCTTAGGAGAATAGAGGCTTGAAGTTTTCCTAAGAGCATGCCATTGCTCCCTCACAGTCTACCTGCCTGTCTTCTCAGAGAGGAGAAAGGTGAAGCTAGGTTGTCAACATTTTTAGATGCAGCCCTTTTGTCTGTCTTGCCTGCTGGAAATGTGGTTTTGTTTTGTTTTGTTTGGGGTTTTGTTTTGTTTTGTTTTGTTTGTTTGTTTTTTTACATTGTATAAATTGTCTGAATTATTGGTAAGAGAGACCTGCAAAGAAGCGTATTCTGTGACAGACTGTAGGATATGCTCCTGAAAAGCAGATACATCTATACGATATCTGTAAAATCAAATGGAATGAGTTTGCAAGCAGACTGATGACTGAAGATTGGTAATGGTATTAATTGTCAGCATACTGCTAGATGTTTTTTCTGTCTGTTACACTTGGCACTTCCTGGCATTCTGCCAAGCACAGTTTGTGGGATAATGGTACCAGAGACATTCTCAACAGGCATATGTACAAAATTACATTATATTTGGCTCCAGCCATTTGTCATAGTTTCATTGCTATCATGGTGGGAGGGCTCACATGTCTGGGGTGCTACCACAGATGGATACAGGCTCTTTAGGAAAGGCAGGACAGGAGGGCAAGGACAGAGAAGAAAGAAGAAATTCTGAAGAATGGAAAAGTTCAAACACTGTTTTGAAGAGCCAGAGGAAGAGCTATGTACGTTTTAAAATCCTTTGCTCCTGGATGTGGTGAACAAAGAAAAGCCAGGAATTATTAATAGAACAGAGCAGGAAATTATTCTCATGCTATTTTTTTTGTGTGCATTTGTGAAGACAAAATAAAAAAAAAGAGCCCTTGAAATTGGGATTGCCTTCGATGGTAGTCATCTACACTTTTTCTTTCAAAGAACTGAGTAGAGCTTGTTCTTTTTACCTAGTGATGATAGTACTTACTTTTAATATAACATTTAATTGAACAGAATACTCGCTTGGATGAGGGAGACACAGATTCCATAAGAATAGATCATTTAATTAGTTACACACTTGGAAATGTTCTGACTAGAGATAGAGAAGACAGGACACATTAGATACTACAAAGTACTCAACAGTTTAAAGAAATCAGGAAACTGACTAATGAAGAAGCAAATATCTTGCATCTTGAGTGCAAAACTAAGTATCTTCTAACAGAGGAAAAGGAACTCAGGAAAGCTGTTGGTGGGTCATTATGAAAGTTTCTGCTTCTCTTCCACATAATAAATCTGAACACTTGAATAATTTTTTTTTTTATTCGTTTTGAAGTACAAATTTACAAATCATGTTTAATATTCTCACCTACTTAATCAACCAAATCAAATAATGTGCTGGCCAGGTACTACCTCCTTTGGTGAGAGAAATAGGAAGCTGATAGTTAGCTCTCCCTCCCTCCCTCCCTCCCTCCCTCCTTTCTTTCCTACACACAGAGTCTACAGTTCAGTTTTGGTTCCCTCACTTCAAGAGGGATGTAGAGGTGCTGGAGTGTGTCTGGTGAAGGGTAACAAAGCTGGTGAACGTTCTGGAGCACAAGTCTTATGAGAAACTGCTGAGGGAACTGGGGTTGTTTAGCCTGGAGAAAAGAAGGCTCAGGGGGGATCTTACTGCTTTCTACAGCTATCTGAAAGGAGGTTGTAGGCAGGTGGGTGTAGGTCTCTTCTCCCAGATAACTAGCGTCATGAGAAGAGGAATCAGTTACGCCAGACGAGGTTTAATTCAGATATTAGGAAAAAATTCTTAATTGGAAGGTTGTTCAAGTGTTGGAACAGGCTGCCCAGGGAGATGGTGGAGTCACCATCCCTGGAAGTCTTTAAAAAACAGTAGGAGGAAGACAATGTTCTACAGATCTGGAGTTCATAAATTGAGTGACTTGAGGTCAGACGCCCAAAGGCAACTTAAGAACCTGCCTATTGAACACAAAATCTCATGAGGAGGTGGAGCAGCTTATGTCAAGCTTCTACTTCCTGATTTTATTAGGAATACAGTACGTAAAGGTTCAAGAAATCCAGGAAAATTTTTGAACACTATGGAGCCAGTTCTTTGCTAGTGCTGTGGAGACTAAAGGAGACACGTTGGATCTGCTGCTTACAAATAAGGAAGAAGTGGTTGCAGATGGAAAGGCTGATAGAAACTTTGTTATGTCTGTGATATAACAGAATTTAAGACCCTGAGGCAGATGGCAGCAAGCAGAATAATAAAAACTCTGGTGCTAGTGAACACAGACTTCAATTTGCTCAAGCAAACTCCTAGGCTGGACCTTGTGGCATACTGCCCTGCAGGGGTCCAAGAGACCTGGTTGATCTTCCAGGCCAACCTCATCAAAGCACTAGAACACTCCATCCAATGCATGTAAAATTGTGTAGGCCTAGCAGGAAGCCATCCTGACTGGACTGAGTTAAATGCCAAAAGAAATCATATAGAATTTAAAAGTGGAGAAAAGTTACACAAGAAGAATATATAGAAGATGCCCAGTAATGCAGGGATGGAATTTGAAAGGACAAAACTCAGCTGCAGTTACAAGTAGCAAGGGATGTGAAGGGCAACAAGAAAGGTTTCTATAGATGCATGACAACAAAAAAATATCAAGGGAATTGTTGGGCAACCAAGTAATGAAGAACATGGAAAATGCTGAGTAATCAATGTCTTCTTTGCCTCAGTCTTTACTGGTAAAGCCTGCCAACAGGTCTTTCAGGCTTCTGTGACTGATGAGAAAATTCAGACAGAAGTCCTACTTAACTACACAGGACATTCAAGTAGGCACCATTTTGACAAATAGGACATACACAGTTCAATGGTACCAGGTGAGATGCATCTGAGGGTACTGTTGCGTCCAAATTTAACAGTCAGCCTAAAGCAGGGGTCCTCAAACTTTTTAACCAGGGGGCTGGCGCACGGATGAAGTGGCAGGCAGTCATCTGCGGCTGCTTGGTTTCCCTCCCCAACCCCGGGGTGGGTGGGGTGGGGGTGGGGGCCGGGGGCCGGGGGGGTTCTGTAAATACCGGGGGCCAGATTGAGGACCCTGGGGGAACGTATCCGGCCTGCGGGCCATAGTTTGAGGACCCCTGGCCTAAAGCCTAAACCCAACTATGCTTCTGTTGTATTTTAACCCAGCCAGCAACTGAACACCACACAGCTGCTCTTCACTCCCTCCCAGTGGGATGGCGGAGGGAATGAGAAAAGTAAAAGAGAAAACACATGGGTTGAGGTAAAGACAGTTTCATAGGTAAAGAAAAAGTCGTGCATGCAAGAAAAGCAAAATAAGAAATTCCTTCACCAGTTTACATTGGCTGGCATGTGTTCAGTCATCTCCAGGAAAGCAGAGCTCCATCATACGTAATGGTTACTTGGTTACAAAACACCATAATTCTGAATGAATGTCCTTGCCTGCCTTCTTCTTCCCCCAGCTTTCTATTGCTGAGCATGATGTCATATGGCATGGGGTACCTCTTTGGTCAGTTTGGGTCGCTGTCCCAGCTGTGTCCCCTCCCAATTTCTTGTGCACCCCCAGCCTACTTGCTGGTGGGGTGGTGTGAGAAGCAGAAAAAGCCTTGAATCTGTGTAAGTACTCCTCAGCAATAACAAAACCACCCCTCTATTATCAACAATGTTTTCAGCAGAAACCCAAAACATATTCCCATACAAGCTACTGTGGGGGGAGAAAAGTAACTATCCTAGCCAAAACCAGCACATGGTATTAGTATACAGTTACATGCACAGTGTTTGGCAAAGGATTTGACAGAGGGTCCTGTTTTTCCTACCTTCCTTCAAGATATGTAGTTTCGTCTAACAGGAGGTTCCTGCTATACCTTTCTGGCAACATCAGTAATGTCTTCACCTACCTGGCTAAGTCATGCACATTGCTTTTGTTATGTTCTAAAACTGGTTTCTCTTCAGGTTGATTTCAAACTCATCAATATATGGACATTTCTCTTTATAGCTCAAGGATCTCTGTTTTCTGCCTGTGTATTTACTTTCAGCCTCAGCTATCATTCTGTGATTGTTCATTTTACGTCCTTCAGAGGAGATCACCTCTCAATGAAGTTTTCAGAGATGTTGTTTTCTGACAACCTCAGGACATTTTAATTGAGTCTGTCACACATTTTTGCTGTGGTCTTCCCAGGTTTATCAGGGTTCATGGCAACTCATACTGTACATGCCATGTAACATGTGCCACAGCAGTGGTAAAAGAATTTATATAAAGTATCTTTCTATCTGCTTATTATTAACAACTATCTAATTACTGGTGTGCATTTTAATTTGATCTCTTGCATATCTAACACTTCTGGCAAAGCTGTTTGATGTTATTGCAAACCAGTCATAATTTTGAAGGTGGTGACAACCAGGACAATCTCTAATCTCTGTAAAAAGGCAGAAGTCATGCTGAACTTCAAAAAACCAAGGAGAGTCCCAAGAACTACAGAACTAGATACCATGTTCAGGTTTAAAGTAATAGGAAACAACCAGAATGGATTTACTATGGCCAAACTGTGTTTGACCAGCCTGACTTTCTTCTGTAATGAAATTTCTTGCTCTATGTATGAAGTAAGAGCAGTGGATGTCATTTGCTTTGACTTTATCAAGGCCTTACATGGTTCTCTTGTAGCCAAATTGGTGAGATATGGTTTGGGTAGGTAGTCTCTAGATAGGAAGGTGCAAAATTGGCTGGATCACCAGATGTTAAGCATTAGTGTTTCAAAATCTGTCAGCCAGTTGTGAGTTATGTTCTTCAGGTGTCAGTACTAGAGCTGATACTAGTAAATGTCTTTATTAACAACCTGGGTGGTGAGGCAGAACTGACTGGCACCTACTTATGTGAATCACACCCCTTTTATCCTTCCTCCTCTACTCTCCTCCTCTTTTTTCCTCCTTATCCTTGCTTTTCCCTACACTCCTTAATAAGCTTTGCATAGTGCCACAGTCCGCCCTCAAATATTCATACTTGTCATGTTCCTGCAGCTTCCCCCTCTTATCAGTTACAAAGACCAGACTGGCCCTTCTTATGCAGTGCCTGGTATTTCTTAATGGTCCATCAGTTAGTAGCTGTAGAGTTTTGGTCTTCATTATTCTCTCGTTTATGACTTGTCAGATTTGTGTGTCTGTGTGCTTTGCTTATTTCTTTCCCTGTTACTTTACCTTATAAAAGGTCTTTAACCTAATAACCTTAATGAACCAGATGCTCTCAAGTCCCACACACCAGCCACTGCCCCACTGGGGAACAGCTTTTCAGAAAAGGGCTTGGGGATTGTACAGAACACGAGGTTGAATAAGAGTCAGCAGTACAACTTTGTGACATACTAGCCAACCACATACTGGGCCACATAAATAAGAGTGTAGCCTGCAGGTTGAAAGTAGAGATTATTACCCTTTATGCAGCACTTGTGTGACCCAAGCCCACCATACTGCCTCAGGTTCTGGGCTGGCCAGTACGAGATATTCACATGCTAGAAGGAGCCCAGAAGAGTCACCAAGAAGGTCAAGGGGCTCAGGTACATGACATGCAGGAGTCACTGAGAGAACTGAGTTTGTTCAGCCAGGCGGAAACTAAAGGGGGATGTCTTCAAAGGGATGTGAAAACTAAAGAGGGATGTCTATCAAGACTGCTGTCTTTGAGTACTTAATGGGAGGTCATAGAGAAGACAGACCTATCAGGAGTTCACAGTGAAAGGACAAGAGGTCAAAGTTATATCAGTTGCAGCAAGGGAAAATTTATTACTAGTTATCAGAAGAGAATTCTCCCCAGGGAGCATTTAAGCACTGGAACAGATTGTGCGGAGTCAACTGAACAAGGCACTTAACAGTGTGATCTAACTTTGAAGTTAGCCATGCTTTGTGAAGGGAATAAACTAGATGACCTCTAGCTTATCCAACATGCAACCTAAATTATTCTGTTTCTAATTTAAAGGCCAGTATTGGCCTGGAATAAAATGTTTTAGAAAAAGGAGAGGGACATTCTTTTTCATCTGTAAGATCTGAAATGTAAAGTTTGAAACTGGGTGGAAAATATTGCTTTGATTTAATTTACTTTTTGCAAGAGTTTTGCAGAATTTTTATCAGCCCATTACAAGATGTTTGCAAGGAATTCTCCAAGGATCAGTTAGACTTGTTCCTTAACTTGACTGAATCGAAGCCTGATTTCAAATGACTGGACAATAATAAGATATTCCTCATCCACGTATATTTGAACCTGTAAACTAACCCTAGAAACCCTAAGAAGTGCACAAGCTGTCTAACATGTCCTTTACTGAATCCAAAATACGGAAATATTATTTCTGAGTTCTTGTTTTAGCTGCCTAGCCCTGAGGGGTCAAACAGCTGGTATCACAGAGCTCAAGGGAGGTAGAAGGACTTTGCAATAACTATTAGTGACCCTCTGGCATGCAGTGATGGGGTAAAAGCTTCAACACTGTCTTAATTATTACCCACACATTTCAAAATCTGCTTTTGTAAAAATAAGGGTATCATCCATAAATCAGACTTCCAACTTATTTCTTTTTCTTGAACTTTGCCCTACCAAGTGCATTTTGTTTCAAAATGTATTACTCAGATTTTTTCCAAAGCAGCCTGCAGCAGGAGTTCCTGGTCTATGGCCCTTGATGTGCATGCAGCTTCTGGCTGATTCTAATGGGGCTTCTTTTGCTGGGCTGCATAACATGCTTTAAAGTAGAGGAGTACTGGCACAGCAGCTGGTGCAGAATTTCTTCCTGCCTAGGAAGTGGTTCAGCAGAAATCCACCAGAATGAGAATATGGCAGACGATGGCCTTGGTTGGTCTTTCAGGACTTAGCTGCATCTTCAGCCCTTGTCCAAAGTGAAAACTGTTTGGATCGCTTGGGGAGTCACTGTTTACTCCTATATACAAAGCAGTTTTAGAGCTCCTCTTCTTAGTTCTTTGAGGAGTATGAAATAACCTTCCAGAACTAAGTCATTTGAAGGTTTAAAAGACGTTTTAAAAAGTCAAGAAGTCTGGCCACCCATCACCAGGAAGTTTACTGTGGGAAACTATGTCACGAAAGTCATCATGAAACATTATGCAAAATTTCTGTATGAATACACAGACTTGAAAAGTAAGCATCTCTTAATTTCCAGGCATTGGACATTAGCACATATTTGCTCTCTTTTTTCGTGTTTTAATCTATCACTGAGTCGCCTATCTCTGCATCAAAACTTGCATATATATTTAAGTGTAAAGTTTGGAAAAGCTATGCAAGGAAATGCCCTTTCCTGAGAGGGGAAATTCCTCACATTACAGATATTCTCTTTTAAAACTATGTGGATGGTTTTAGACTTCAACATACACAGAACAACCAGTTATAATGCTTTAGTTCTCATGGTATCTAGTCCATCTAAGCACACAGCCTTTGTGACCGAGAACAAGAAGAATCAAATGAGGCTTTTAGTGGGGTGTATAATGGGGGGAAAAAAAGTTACAATTATTACATTCCTGTAATATAAGCTGTAAGATATATAGTATAGGTATACAAAGGTGAGCATAGTGACTGGATCAACTTGAAAATAGTTAATTATTTTTATCCAAAGATATCTAAATTACTCATTTCAATATCACCTTGATTTTTAATCATCTACATAACTTATGAAAAAAAATGTAAAGAAGGAATAAGAAGCTGAAGCAGGATTAAAGTTCAGTTTAGAGTTTCCTGACCTTTTGTACTATACTCACTGTTGCTTTCTCACAGCAGATCTCTTCTAGCTGCCGCAAGGACTTCCAGTGTTACAGTAGGAGCTATCAGTTTCAGCTGCAAAGCCAAACTTCTGTAAGTGCTTTAACACAACTCAGATACCTTCTTCCATTCATGTCTTTCCATTCAATCTTATATTATGTATTTTATTATAAAAACAGTTCCCTTATCTTCAGTAATGTGCACATTTTCACAGTAAATAGATCACATGCTATCCTTTAGCCGCTAATAGTGTAAATTGATCACTTACCTCTTTCTAACCCAGAATATTGAGAATATATAATCAAGAAATCTGATGCAAATGTTAGCTGCATAGTCAGGTATGCTCTTTTCTCTATTGGGCAATTTATTACTTTTTCCATAGTTCTCAGCTAAATGATAAAACTGATATTGTAATTTCAACATTTTACACATTAGCTTCTGAGAAAAAAAAAAATAAATTGCAGCCTACCTGCTTCTAATTAAGTGGAACTAATTCAGAATGAATAGAGAGTAAAAAATCAACCAGTCAACCAAAACAAAACAAACACATTTTAGGAGACGGGATTTAAGAAGGTGTATTGATGATATTAATATATGTTAGTACACAAAAATCTAATGTCTACTTTTGAATCATAATGTTCTAGCAATGTGTGGTGGGATTTTTTTTTTTTTATGATTAGCAAAATAAAAAACTGTTTCATCTCTTATATTTGTTTTACTGCAGTATAGCATGGTTAATACCTGTTTACTTAGTAATAATTTTCTGCATAAACAGGAACAGTCAGAAGCTTACTGTTATCATGTCTTCAATTATTATTGTATTCTATTTTATTTTATTTTAATATTCCTTTGGTTTAAAAACGTCGCACAGAACTCCAGGCTTGAGGCTGAGGCCAGTGCTTCAGATTTTCACAATGGAAGTATCCCAAAATCAAAGAATATGTGTATAATGTACAATTCTTATGGGGATGGTGCTTATAGAATAAGCACTTGTAGACACTAGAAATATACCATCAATTTCTTCTTCAGCTGCAAAGACAAATACAAAGTACTTATCTATAATCTTGCCTTATGTAATGTAAGCCTATAGAAGGATATTTATGAAGCAAGGCACACTCCCTGCATACTCTTCTAGGACAGAAGTCATGAGACAATCAGAACTAGAGATAGCAATTTAGATGCCTGAGATATTTTTGAAAAGCTAACAGTCAAAATGAAGATGAAGTGACAGAAAACTTACATAACATAAATTCACTTAAACAGTTAGGAAGTTTAGAATTCCTTTAGGTTATTCATTAATAGAATACTACCCAGAATGACACTGAATGTCAATTAGATTTATAGGTGATTAATAGAAAATTAATATTTATGTCTTTAATCAGAACAGAGGCAAGAAATTAACCAAATCTTCTGTGGCAGGTGGCAAATGATCACTGAAGTACTAGAAACAATTCTCAGCCCATACAACTGTAATGCTCCCCAGATAATAGTGTCACAATAGGTGTACTTTATTTTTCCTGTATCTTCATGTATTGATTTAATCCTGAAAGTATGATGTATCAGTGGTCTGATCTTGTCCGAAATATCTATATTATTTTTTTTAGTAAATCAGAATATTCCCCCTGAAATAAGTGGTGTGTGTGTGTATGTGTATATATATATACACACACATATATATAAAATCATTATTTTCATGTTAGGAGTGCCACATTTGACTTTAACTTCCTGAACATCTGGCCCAATGATTATATATACTGTATTGAAATGTAGAGATTAATTTCCTTCATCTCTTCCTATCAATTTTGTCATAAACTTCTAACAAACCAAATACATTGGCTTAGGAGTTATTTTAATTCATATTAGCTATATCTGAAAAACTATCATTTTATCATATTGCAATTATTATAGAGACAATAGGAATACTTCAGCTGTGCTACATAAGTGCTTTACTTAGTCTGAATGAAAAAAAGGTTATGTTGCTTTTTCTATCACCATAAACATCTTTCACCTCCATGTCCTTTTGTGAAAAAAACCTCAACAAGTAAAAATGCTTTGAAGGCAGGTTTCCTAATCAGATTTTTATAAAGAGATATCCTTCATAGCTCAACTTAACAGGGCAGTTGAATGCCAACTGGTAATTGAAGTCCCTCTGAAGAAAAATAAAATATCAATCATTTTTGTCATTAAAAAAGAAGTAAAAAGGTATACAAATGAATGTGATTTTGTTTTGAGTCAAGGATTTTTCTAAACAGAAATACTGATTTATGCAACCCTCAGGTTTCAATGCATGCAACACAACTTTCACAGATTGAATGCCATTGATTTTCTATAACAATGTCAAGCATTCAATGCATCACAGCAGTCATGAGACTGAAATAAATAATCCCTTCAGAAAGAAAGTGATTCTTCTCTTTTTAAACACATAGGTGAACATATTTTTCTCCTGCTCCCTTGCTCTGTTGTAGCTTAAGCTGTAAGGCTTTAGAACTTCCTAATTCTGTGTCTTCATTTTCATTTAGGATAACATTCTTTGTTTTTCTTATGACCTTCTTTATGCTCTTGCCTCTGGGACAAGTTGTTAAACTGTATTCCATTCTGTTTATGAAATGTGAAGAGATGTAGAGAACAAAATAAATGCCAGCAAATTCAGCTTTGAATGTAGCAATATGTGATACTGCCAGAACCTGAGCAGCACAAAAATAGCCTTGAAAGCTGCTGTTTCACAGATAAGATTCATGTTCAAAAGTACAGCAGACTTGTAATACATACTGCATACACAAATTAATATTTCCAATGAGATCTGCAGTGTTTCTGATCACACTGTAAGTCATAATCACTTTTCTGATATTGTTAGTTCTGGTTATTTGAGCTTAATATTTATAGCCAGGACTGTCATTTACACATTTGAGTTTGACGGGTTTTGTACTCCAAGCTAAATTTATCACTTGCTTTGTTATTGATTTGTTAGTCATTTACTATTCTTTTTCACACATATGATTTAGAGTTGGTAAATTGCACTAGGACATTCATTTTAGGCACCTTCAGATGTTATTTTGGAATGCTTACCATGAACATAGCACCACGCTACTTCTTACAAGGGATGAGGTACAGTTTTCAACTGTTTCCATGCAAAAGGCTACTACAGTCCTGAAAATAATTAACTGATACGCAACGTGGTTGATTTGAAATACATAATACATGCTTTTCAGGTGACACTAAATAAAAAAAGAATTCCAAGTGTTTTGTAAGAAATATAATGTAGAGGATTAGATTATCTTCTCACCTTGTTATTCAAGAATAAGACAAGAATTAAGTCTTTATTTTTGCTTTGTGTGATTCCCTGTATGTCAAGGAGTTCCAATGTCTATTCTGCAGTTTCCACAACTACAAGTAGGCTTTTTATTTTAATTAGAAATAGCAGGCCAATACCGATACTCATTTGTAATCATAATGGGTCAATATTTGTACCTAATACTGAAATTGTACAAGCATAGAACTGATCGTTTCCCCTGGTTCTGATTTTTTCTGCGATCTTCACAGCCTCAAACAAGAAAGCCCCATTTGAAAAGGATGACCAGTGAAAAAGTAGTGCAAGAGTGATTGCTAATTTATTAACACTATCTACTTTAGACTCTTGCCTCAGAGATTTTAGTTAGCTCAATGTCCCTGGTATTTTTTTTGTTTTGTTTTGTTTTGTTTTTTTGGTTTTTTGTTTTACACAGAGGAAAGGATGACAGACATCTTCAGTGGTATATTTGAGCAGACACATAGGTTGAGTGTTCCGATTCATCTCCTACAACACTTGTCTCCATTGATTATAAAGTAAGCCCATAGCAACCACATTCCTTGATGTCTGAAGCTTGACACTTTGAATCCTGTCCTTTTACCATATTCCTCTGTATTTTAGGGTGGTTTAGAGTAGGAAAGGAAGATGTTTACCAGGCTGCAATGTCTAATGCAACTTAAACCAGCATATGAATGACCGTAAGTTTCACTGAATGTACAAATTAGCTCTGTGGTAATGCATAAAAAATGGAACAGGAATGCAATATAGCACTACGTATGGTGAACAGAAATTGATAGAGGTTTAGAAAAAAAAGTAGTACTTTTATCTGAGAGCCTATTCTTTTTTTCAGAAGTTTTATGAAAGCCTGTTTTCATAATTATGTAATACCCAACTGGGCAATTAGTGACTATACTGTAGGACATCATCTGGAACTGTATACTGCCAGAGGACAGAGAAGGGAATGGAATAGTTTTGTGTATTTCTTTATTTTGCTTCTGCATGTCTTTCTTATTGTGCTATAGATAAGGAAAATCAGTTGTCTCTGAAATCTTCTACTTGTGTATTATGTTTCCCTGTCCTTGATGGTCTTCATCAGCACAATGGTTGATACAAATAGAGCACATTGTGTGTAATTTAATAGATATGTAAGTTAAAAATTACTATGTATTCAGTAGTGGAATAAGGTGATGGAAAGTTATGTTTATTGCTTCATTATTACAATGGAACTTATTTCATCAAATTCATAAAAGAAGTGTGGTATCTTTTAGATACTAAATTTAAGTAAGCTCGTAGCCATCTTCTTTAGCCAACAGTAAGAGATAAGCATCTTTAGACAACATAAATCACAGATTCACGGACTAGAGAATCACAGAACAGTTGAGGTTGGAAGGAACCTCTTGCCATAATCTAGTCAGGCCTGTAATTTAAACACAGTCAGCTAGAGCAAGTTACTTAGAGCCAGGTTGGTCCAGTGGTATTTTCAGTTCAGTGACTGTCTAAAACCCTAGGGCTGGAATGTGACTCACTAAATAAACCCCTACAATAGAAGAAAGCTCAGTGGAAATGGGCAAGGGTGATTTGCCCATGAAGCTCAGAGAATAATGCAAAGCAGCTGATGATATCTCAGCAGAAAGGGGGGTAGAGGGTGGCATTTGTTTTAGATGAACAGCTGTCAACAACTGAGTAGATCACCTGGTAGTGAAAAGGTCTCCCTGATTTAGCCAGAGGATCAAGAGGGGACTGAATACTTGGCTCAGCCCAACAAAGAGTATAAAAACTAGACAACTAGTAAAAGGATTGAGCTGGCTTCAGCCCACATATTTCTTCCTGGTTACAGGGACACCCAGCATCATGACATTGACCATATAATAGAAACTAGTAATCGGAATCATATCAATATTGTGATTGAAATGTATATTGCAACGTATTTGTAATGTGTTTTCAGTATATTTTGTATTTCTCTGTTAAATTGCAACTCCTATATAACTTCAACCATCTTCAAATACATAAATTTGATATTAACATTACACTAGCCACGCATGTGTTATCCCAAATTTGGGTTCTTCACCCAGTGTGCAAGAGCTGATCCACACACAGAGCCTAGATATTTGTTTATTGTATGTCTGCACAGAGATAGCTGCTAGGTGGTATATCAGCAAAGTGAGCACACCTCTTAAAATGTGGTAAAACATTTTATACACTTTGAACAATTGTTTACAATTATGTTTAGTAATACTTAATTCTCATTGGTTCTTATGAGCCTTGCCTCCATTTAAAGGTACAGTATTCTTTCTTTACAGCAGGCATGTTCTCTGGGGAGAAGGTTTTGTTAGTAGGGGATTTTCTTTGTGGGTGGATCTTTTAGTATGCTAATTAGGATAGTTCACACATAGTTCAAGTAATTTTCTGTTTGGTCTCATTAACCATTTGGTTCTCCTTGAGCTTATCTTGTTTCTTAGCTTGATGTATTTATGGTGTCTATTCCTTCTCCCTAGGCCATGTCTTGTTAAATATTCATAAAGATTAAGAACATCTTCTATTTTTCAAATTCTTTCTTGTTTTCTATTATAGGTATTTACATATTTCTTTTTTTTAAAGAGAGTAATTCTTATATCACATGGAATATCTAAAGGAAACTGGTCAGAGAGTATTGGACTCTGACAAGTACTTTGCCAGGTCGAGACCTCTGGCAACCTGTTACAGTGCACAGTCACTTTCATACTAAAGACGTAGTTTCTTATGTTCAGATAGACCTTTGAGTTTTTCAATTTGCGCCCATTGTCCTGTCACTGGGAACCAGAGAGAAGAGTCTGTTTTTACACCCTCCCATGAGACGTTTATAAATGTTTGTGATGAGCTGATGCCAGACAGCAGCTAGGCCCCACCCCGTCTCTCATGCACTCCATTGCAGTAGGGTGGGGGAGAAAATCAGAAGAGCAAAGGCTGAAAACTTATGCATAAAGATAGCAGTTCAGCAGTTGAATATGTGAAGCAAAGTTGCACATGCAAGCAAAGCAAAACAAATAACTCATTCACCACTTCTTGTCAGTTGGCAGATGTCTACCCAATTCCTGGGAAGCAGAGCCTCAGCATGCACAGCGGTTATTTGGGAAGACAAATGGTATAATCATGAATATCCCTCTTTCCTTTTTTCCCTGAGCTTTTATTGCTGAGTACTATGAAATGGAGTATCCCTCTGTTCAATCTGGGTCAAGCTGTCCTGATTTTATTTCCCTCCCAAGCTCTTGCCTAGCTCCAGCCTACTCACTTGCGGGGCAGAGTGTGAAACAAAGAAAGCCTTCACACTGCAAGCACTGATCAGCAATAATCTAAACATTACTGTGTTATCAACATTGTTTTATCCACAAATCCAAAACACAGTACTTTACAGGCTGCTGTGAAGAAAGGTAACTCCATCTCATCCAGGCTTGATTGCCTTTTGCTAGACTTTGCCTAGTATTTCCATGTCTGTCTTGTACTAGGAGGCCAGAACCAGACCCAAGACTCCAGGTGTGGCCTAACCAGGGTTGAGTAGAGAGGAAGGATCATCTTCTTTAATCTATTGGCCACTTTCTTTCTAGTGCAGCCCAGGATGCTGTTGGCCTTGAAAATGACCAGGCCCATCGCTGGCTCAGCTGAGTCCTTCCATTCAAAGCTGCTTGCCAGCTGGTCTGTGCCCTCTCATGAACTAGTGCATGGAGGTCATTTGGCCCAGGTGCGATTTCATGCACCCTTTTCTGAAGTTTCCAGGAAACTTCCATGAGTTTCCTGGCTGTCCAGTTCTCTAGGTTGCTGAGGTTCCTCAGAATGGCAGCACACCCATCTGGTGTATCAGCCACTCCCTGATTTTGTAACATCTGCAAACTTGCTGACAGTGCACTCTGTCCTATCATCTGTGTCATTAACAAAGATGTTGAATAACTGGCCCTGGTCTCTGGGATCAATAAATGAGAAATAAGATAAATTAAACATCCTCTGAAAGCATTTTTATTCTACATTGTTTATATGGAACCTAAAGTAACTAGCTCAAAACTAGAGATGCAACTAGTTTCTAGGCATAACTCCATTTCTGACAGAAAGACAGGAAGACTTTATTTGTAAGCCATGAATACAGCATGGCTGCATCCTGCTGTAGTATTGATCTGGTTTCACTGGAACAGCAGAAGAGGTGGCAGAACATCAAATAAAAATATTAGAAGTGACAGGAGATGCAAAATAACCTCTTGTTTTGCTTTATAATGTCAGTTTTACCTAGCAGCTTACCTACTGTAAGACACCTGAGTGCATCAAAAGATTCTATACCCTTTTCTTCCTCTGCTAGGAATTTAGCTTCCCATGTTCAAGGTAAGCTCTGATAGGGTACAGCTGTGTAATCCTGGGTCAGAACTGTGAAAACAGCTAATTCATGAAGAAAGAGCTGAGAAGCATTGCCTGGAGTCTCCATCCCTCATCCTGGGAGCTGCATTTAAACTCAGGCCTTTGCCCATGGTCTTGCCCAAGCTATGCTGCAGGTATGTTGTGCCTGGTCTTATGCCTTGCTGAGCTTTGTCTTGCCTTACTGACTTGATGCTTGGATTTACCTTAGATATGCCTTATCTCTATGGCATTGTCTGGTTACAACCAGACTGTTGGTTGAATTGGCTGAACCTGCTTTCCAGCACTAGACGTGCTTTTCTCTTTCAGTTGTTGGATCTTTGTCAGTGCCCTTCCTGCTTTTCTGTCACCCTCACATCCTGAATTTCATTGCCTTGTGGAGCAACCCATTCTGCTGCTCCCTGATGCATATAGCATCACCTCTTTCACATTGAGATGTCCTCTTCTCCCTGTAGTTGGATGTGAGGCTGCTTTGGCTCCATGTCCCTGCGTTCAGCCAGTAGTGAGTGTGAGTACATATTCCTGATTCACAAACACACACAGCTGGTCACACAGATCAACACAGCAGTCACATAAACACAAACAGCACACCCACTTCTGTTTCACATTTTCAGCTGATCAGGATTAAAGTCTGCTTGTAGAATATTCACAGGCACAATGCGGTTCTTCCCTGTTGCTTGGCCCCAGAGCCTGGTCTCCTCCATTTACTTGAATCCAGACCTACTGGACACCAGATCTGCGCTCTGTCTCTCTGGATGCAGTCACTCACACACCTTACTCTACTCACTGGCTAGTCCATCTTGAAGTTCACTAGTGACTCATGCACATATGCACATGGAAACTGTTGTGGCTTAATCTGAGGTGGCAACCATGCATCATACAGCCACTCACTTACTCCCCCCACGGTGGGATGGGGAGAGAGTGAGAAAACTCATGGGTTGTGATAAAGACAGTTTAACAGGCAAAGCAAAAGCCATGCAAGCAAAGCAAAGTAAGGATTTCATCTACTGCTTCCCATTGGCAGTTCAGTCATCTCCAGGAAAGCAGGGCTCCATCATGCATAATCTCTGAAAGTCCCCCCTTCCTGCTTCTTCCCCCAGCTTTCTATTGCTGAGAATGATATCATAAGCTATTGAATATCCCTTTGATCAGCTGGGGTCAGTTATCCCAGCTGTGTCCTCTCCCAGTTTCTTGTGCACCCCCAGCCTACTTGCTGGTGCGGTGGTACAAGGAGCAGCAAAGGCCTTGGCTCTGTGTAAGTACTGCTCAACAATAACGAAAACATCTCTGCATTATCAATAGTTTTCAGCACAAATCCAAAACATAGCCCAATACTAGCTCCTATGAGGAAAACTAACTCTATCTCAGCCAAAACACACGAGCAGAGAGCACACATATGAGAAAAAAGTAAGAGAGTATCATAACATGATAGTACAGACTGCAATGATCAAGCAGAAGACTTCTTCAGACAAGTGCGCTGAGCCACAGGTTGCTTACACACAAGCATTAACCTTTAGCCCCTTTCCCCTGCTTCCCCCTGACTTGTTCCTTCCAAACACCTTCATCCCTGCCTTTGATCCTTTTCCTACTCATCCCATAACAAATATCACACATTTCCACAACCTTCTTAAAACACCCCACACTAAGATTTATACAAAACACAGTGTCTTTGTTTTGTGCCAAAATTATCTTCTCCCTGCATCCTAAAAGAAGTCCTATTGTCCTTTAGACAATAACCACATCTAGTTTGTATGGTTTTCTGGGGAATTTATTTAGCCAACTCATTTTTGTAGGCTTCATACCAGGGAAAATGATCTAATAATTGTCTTTTAATACTCTAAGGAGTAGCTGAGCAAGTGTACTCTTCTGCTATGTTGCCTGGCTTCCTTAATTTGTTTTTGCTTTTCTGATCCTTTCCATGTTTTTGTTCAATGTGATCAACATCTAGTGAGATAATCTAACCATAAAGCACACCAGCTTCTTTCCGTCCCCCCCGCTATACTTCATGAGCATTCAGTGGACAAACCATAGAATTTGAAGGTTTTTTAAAAAGTTATGCAACCTTTATGCCAAATTCTTGAGAAATTAAGTTGACATGTCATATAGGAGAAGAGTTAGAAGTCAGTTAAAGTTAATAGACCTGGTAGAAAAATACCCTTGAGGCATATTTCTGTGTGGAAAAAAAACCCAAGAAAACCAACCAAAAAACACCACAAAGGATGTGACTGCAGACTCTTTGTTGTTAATGACAAAGCAATTAACCCAAATGATATTAATATGTTGTAAGTAACCATTTCAAGCAGGTGATTGGCCAAAACCCATTATACACACCTGAATGCAACCATGCATGATTGTTTCCATACAAGTAGATGGGGTTTTACATAGGAAGTAGGTGATTGGGAAAAAAAAAGTCAGACAAATGTAAAAAGTCAAGATACAGAAAAAAAAAAATCTTATTAAAATCCAGATATAAGATATTGTAGTACCTTGTCTGCCTTACACAATTGTGTAAGATTCCTATCAGTGTAATATTTAATGGGCATTACTCTTCTACCACCAGTTTCCCCTAATTTGATTTTTATTCCAAATGATTTTTTTATCAGTATCTACATGTATTTTCAAGAATGTAGTGTATTTTTGTAATTAATTTTCCTGAAATACTTGTTCAGACAGGTTGTCAGTTTTTAGAAAATGCCAGTATTCCAATACAATTACTATATAACAATCATATTCCTTCAAAATCCCTTTTTCTTTCTCTCAGAAAAAAAAAAGAAAACAAGTTCTGCAAAATATTACAACTGGAATAACCTAGGGATGCTGGTAAATATTGGTAGCTTAAATATTTGCTCTAAATTTCATAGTTCCTAACTATCCGTTCTATATTGTCATACGGTTTACACTGATGTTAAAAAATCCCACCCAGACATAGGTTCTTTGATATGCTGCATCAGTTGTAAAGTTTCATTTAAGCTTTTTTAATTCTAACAACAATAACTTTATAAGGTAGCTTCTATACTTTTTTTAACAATATTATTCGTGTATGTTAAACAGGTTAGGAGGAAAGGTCCACATGGAAACGAAGTTTGAAACCATAGGCACCACGTGTTTTTTTTTTTTTTTAATTGCTACTTTCTGTAATAAAAGAATATTCTAAATGAAAAAGAGAAATTAATAAATTCTCCTTATTAGTACAACTCAAAGTTTAGACAACCTCACTTGTGATATCATTTTCTGAACTTTGTCACCATCATAGAAGACTTGAAATTTAAAGTGGAAATATTTCCTTTTCCCTTTTCAGTGCAAGATAGATATTGTCAATGTTAGTGACATTAAGGAAAAAATTTAAGGTTGGTGCTATGTTCAGCGCAGTGGGAGGCAGAGAGAGAGTGAAAGTAAACCTGCTGGATACTATGCCTACATGCTTTCAGCCTGGCATATAAATTGTATTCTGCAAACTGAGATTATGCATAAACTATTTTTTTTCTTGTTTTCTTTTGTTGAAGTCTATAATTTTGTTTCTGTAGGTATCTTCGACTTATTGAAGGTAAGTATAATGACTTTTTGCTAGCTAAAACTTCTACTATTACTTGGCTCATCAAAGACGTCAGAAGCAGTATGGAAAGGAAGATTTGAAAAAGAATAAAGAAAAGCAAAGACAGTTCATATTAAAAACATAGCTACTAATAATGGCCAGATAATGCTTATGAAAAGCAATTTTTTTTATCTTTGCAGGATATTAACAATGACTGTAAGTCTCAAAGAATACACTACAGCTGTGAAATAATTGAAACTAGTGATCTTAATGTAATATTTTGACACATCTTCCAGAACTTAATAGTAACAAAAAACAAAGTTGTATACCTACTCACTCAGAAACTATGGATGCGCGTAGTCTTTCTGATTATTTTCCTATGGGGTTATAATGATTCTTATTAAAGCAGCTGATTTAGATGGGAGAAAAATCCTAAGATCTTCATAACCCTGTAGGAAGACTTAGTCTGAAAGACATGAAATACCGATCTTTATAAAACATCCTATGCTGTAAATGTCATAAAAACTTTTTTGTGCACCCTTCATTATAAAATAGATACATTTTTAACATATATTTCATTTTTATATTTAGATACATACATAACAATCAAGATGCAAAGTCTGGACTTTCACATATTAAATTGGAAAAGCTCTTGAAACTTACTGATGAGGTCTAATGTCAATGAATTTTTGATCTGATGGAAATGAAACAACAGAAGGTAGGTGCTGGAAAAAATGAGCAGTAATCGTCTGAAAAATGAGCAATTAAAAGGTGGTAAAGCCAGGAGAAGTGGAAGAAAGACACAACCAGCAGAGGTCTTGGAAGCAACTGATCATTCTGCATCTTGCTTGACATTGCTGATCCTACCAGAATCTGCAAGCACTCTGCAGTCTCCAGGTTCCAAAGCTGCTTTAGCTACATACTAATTCCATATCAGAGCAAAGTAACTCTATATAAAGCACATGCCAGCTCTCTTTTCCCTGGTTTCCATCCAAAGAAAACCCACCTGCATGTCCCAGTAACAGGTGCTCTAGTCTATACTAGGTGCCAATCTGCAAAGCAGGACACTGTAACAGATTATACAAGTGTGTCTAGACAGAGCCTGAAGTAGCTTTTGCCTTTAGCACAAGTCGCAGTTACTCCTTTTCAGTTTTTATTCAGAATTTGGAAAGTATGGGACCAGCAGTCATGAACAGCTATTTGTACTACATGTAATTCTTTGAGCCACCAAAATTGGGTTGTAATCATATCCCAATATAGATAATATATATACAGACATTTTTTCACCATGAAAATTAACATTTAAATAAACAAAGCTTATTTCCTATGACTGCCAGAATTACTGAAATCTCATTTTCAAAAGATTTGTGCCATTTCTTCCCAATGCATTTTGCTTCATAAATCACCGGCATAATCCCTGTGTTTACCTATGTGCCTAGTTTGAATGTCTGTATGTATGCTGGTGTATGTTCAGTGCATATATGCTGATTGTCCAGTTCTGCCTGCCAGCTTTACAAAGGTGACATTACAATTTAGATTTTTCTCCTCTACTTGGTCACTGATTTTTATGAAATTAATTTTTGACACCTCAATATTTCTCTCATGTTTGGTAAAAACTCAGGTGAAAAGTTACAGAGGTAGATGTATTTAGACAGACTAAAATAAAAAATAGTCATCTGTCTTCCATCAGGAGACCAGTCTGAAAGTAGAAAGTTTGAGAAAGAGAGCTCATCTTTCTCTGTCTATTTATGAACTTCAAAGAATTTAATTGTGAAAGATACTAGAAAGCTATTAAAGACTATTTACTTCCCTTCCATACTTTGTCTATCAAAAGTAGTTGCTCAGGAAGATGGAGACCTTAGAAAGAGTGCTGGTCTTGGCTGTCTGGCTGCTTAGATGAGTGGGTAGTAGATACATTTTGTCCTGGAAATTTGTTCTGACTTCTTTTCAGTACAATAAAACCCCCAGTGTTTAGTATTTGATGACAAAAATACATTTTTCCTGATTGCAGAAAAGCCATTTTTTCTCAAAATCTTCCCTCTGTGCATTGACACAACCACATACAGACTCCTTTCTCTCCCTCTTCTTTATGTGAGCATATTCTTTAGGATCACTCTTATCAGCCTCTGGGCAGATGATCAGTAATTGGTGCAAGAAGCATGGAGGATGCATCAGGAAGCCTTATCATCTGAGGTGGGTAGAGTAATAAAAAGGAACTGAGACTGAAAACTGGAGCAGTGCAAGCAAATTAGATTTGAGATGAAGATACACATAGATCCTGAGAGCCACAGGAAAAAGTCATTTCCATCGGGCTTCACCTCTTCTTCACACACAGACCCCTTTTACCACAAGGAGATAGCTAACTGCCCAAGTCAAGCAGGCTGCTGTTATGTAAGAAGCAGTGATAGGACTGTGAAGTTTGTATGGTTCAGATGGGGTCAGGGTGAATACTAGAAGTTCCAAATGGATGTCTAAGATGGGCACTCTGCCCAAGATACCCAATGCAATTTACAGTGCAATATGGAAGCATGGAAGGTTATCAGAGAATGCCATATGTGTCCAGACCATGAATAGAAACAAAACACTTGCACCTAGGGCATCCTCATTGGAATGACATTCAGTAGCATCTGACAGTTCAGTTTAGCTAGACATACAACCTGTGGAGTCCACTTCTTTTGCCCTTGAAAACTATAACAAAAGAATAAAAGTTTTAAATCATTATTTCTTACTCTTTCACATGCATAGGTTCTCCAAACAGGCTGAGGTAAAACATAAATCAGCTGATATCCTGAGTAGGTCAGTTTTTTTCCACTGTTTCTATATTTTTGCCAAAATTACTATGATCACTGGTACCTAGAGCAGCTTTCTCAGTTTCTAATTAATAAGATACAATCCAAAAGAGTAACAGAGAGAAAAAAATAACACAAAAATGTCATCCTGTTTATGGTTTGGCTAGTTAACTTTGCCATTATTGTGTTGCAGATCATTACTTTTCTATTGATACATAAAGAAATATGGGGAAAATAGCCTTTAAATCATACTACAAAATAAACTTGTTTAAAACTACATAAGAATTGTGATTCTATATGTTTAATGAATTTAATTTCTTTACTAGAAGGAACAGCTCTAGAAATAATTATGTCATTTATTTTCGATAGCTGAAAAACAGGTCTCAGGCAAATCTTTAAGGAAGTGCTGAATTATTTTAGGAGAATTCAGGTGATCTATCCTTGAATTAGGTAGTGAAGATACAGGTTTTAAAAATAGGTCCTTATTTGTACAATGATGGTCAGCTATAGACATGAAACTGTTCCATGGAAGAGTACAAGCATTTGCAAAATCTGAGACTGTTTCATATTAAAGATTCAGAAATGGCTCCCTAAAATGGCTAGTGTCTCTAATGCAATATGGCCAAGATGGAAAGTGACATGATTTCAGGCCTTTATTCCAAAAGATATTTTATCTTAAAGAATCGTTGAATAAAAAAGAAAAATAATTCAAGCACAAGAGACTAGCACTCTCAGCTTCCAGAGTGAGGTAATCACTGGGCTACATAATCACGGTCCCCTTTTGTTTCCTAGTCTGTGCATCTGCAGTGCTCTAGTACTAGAAGATGAAGTAATTTGCAATTCCTGAATTCCCATACTCATACAATTAAGTATTCTCATTGAATGCACACCACGTCATCACTGGAGTTTCTTTTCTTGATTCTGTTTACAAGGAGGAAATAACATAGACATTTATAGAGCAAAATTTTTGACATCTGACTTAGGGTGAGGTGAATAGCACCCAAAGGTAAATGTTAATTTCCACTAACTATAAATATTTCAGGTTAATGGAGACAAATTGGATTAGGACTTCAACATTCCACCAAAATATTGAAAGTAAAATGCTAAAATATTCCTTTTTCTTCAAGCAGAATGTACACTTCAATATATTTCCTGTGGTCAAATCAGTGGAAAATAGTGTCCATGCTAAAAAGTCTTCTGCATCCAGTAGTAATGTTCTAAGAATGATTGTTGGATCCACTGCAAAGAAGAGAATTGGAGGAATGCCTGATTTGCTGTTTGCAATGGGCCTTAGTGATGAGCCCTTGTTTAGTAGTGTCCAAGATTCATATGAGTGTGCCCAGAAGGACAGCTCTAGATAGTGATGGAAACCTGGGATGACTGTAATTGAATGGGGTGAGATATTTTGAATGATGAGGATTGATGACCAGGTAACTTTATAGAGCTTTTCACTGACTATCATACTCCATCCTTCATTCTACTGAGTTGATAAAAATTACTCCTGGCTTTATGTTTCCTTATTCAAACAAACAATGAACACCAAGTAGGAGCATCACAAATCAATTGCTGGCAGGCAAAGACACTCCTGTAATGCTGTTTCTTTTCAGTTATGATCACTACTGCCTAGCAAAAACCAAGGAAGGGATAATGTAAAATTAGAAACCACCTCTTTACCTTCATAAAAAGTCTATACATATGTAACACTTATACAAGTGGGACATCACCCTGGCTTCAAATACTCAATGCTTGACAAGTGGACCTATGTGTCCTGGCCTCTTTTTACTTTTGACTCTGTTGGTAATACAGAACAATTGTGACCCTAAATTTAAACTATGACTTTTATCTCTTGACAAATTTGTTCATGATTCTTTAGACATTTTTGCTGATTCAACATCACTTAAAATTGGCATGTATCCAGATCTCTGCAGAGATTGCAGTTATGCTGAGCTTGTGAAATATCTTTATTTTGTGCAAAGACAGGGATCTGGGTATTAGAGCAAACCTCAATTTAATTTGAAAATTGTCAGGTTTGAACGAAACAGGTGAGGTTGTAACCTTCACTACCATAAATATAGAATAATTCCACAGATTTTATGACAATTTAAGGTAGATATACATCAGAAAAAAAGACCACCTGCCAAATAAAAGGTAGAAGGACCTGATTCTGATTATATATATATATATATGTACATATATAAAAATTTACTATACTACTGATACTTGCAAACTTGCTCTGGTTTAACACTATTAAAAGACTAGAATGAAACCTTTCTTTACTACCTGTTGTATTACTTATAACTCCATAAATACAAGCAAATATTTCACTTCAAAAAAGAAATAAAAGAAGCCAAGATCTGTAGATTTCCTTGGTATAGTTTTAGAAAATATTGACTAAAATAGCTCATGTTATAGATATTGTAGGGTTTTTTAACCTATAAGAAGTGAAATCAAATTTCAGTATGAAGAACAAAAATTAAAAATTCAATGACATAATTTTCCTTTGATTTTCTACTAGCATTTTTGAGATGTTGCTGAAGCTGAAGTAATTAAAAAAAAAAAACAAACACAAAGAAGAAAAAAATTTCTGTTCTCACTTATATCAATATAAATCAGTTTTAATTCTTAAGAAAGATTCCCTGGCAATATAAATGTAGATCCACATGATCAAACAAAATTATGCCTTTCAAATCTACTTGTAGTAATTTTAAAATGTGTTGCTTTTTAAATCACTGGCTATAGGAACAATAAAGTGAGATTCAATTGCAACTTAGCAGCTCAGCAAGTGCTGATATTTTTCTTGGTGCAGCAGGATACCTATGACCATTTGAAAATGTGTTTTGAAATGTGCCAAATAGTTTTATTCAATATGGACACTTCAGAAAAAGAACTGATCAGCATGTGGGCATTATGGGCATTGCGTTGCTCTGACACATTCTAGCAGCATGAGACTTGAAAGAGTTCTTTTATTAAATTTCCGATTAAAAGTCTGAATACTTGTGGAGAATGAAAAATAGGACTGCCATAAATAATAGCAGAGCAAACTGAATACATTTAATTCACAAAAATATTTGGAAATCTCTTCTCAATCAGTGCTAATCATAGTAGGCATTTTTGTTAGAGAACTCAAATGCATTTGCTTGGAAAAAGCATTTATAAAAATTATGAGCAGTGAACATCTTGTTTATCATGTTCTGTGTCAAAAATATACTCTGAGCAGAAAAGGGGGCTAATTTGAACATTTCAAAGAAATACATTGTCCCTAGTATTAATTTTGCACTGCTAAATGTGGAATGCACCATGTTATAAATCCTACATTTCAGTTTGTTTTTGGGCTGATACTAGATAACTATATGCATATAGGCAGTATATAGCTATACTAGATCAATCCCATTTAATTCAGTAGAAGTTTATCTTGAATAAAAGCAGAAAGACAAAGATAACAGGCCAGCCAGTCCCACCAGTTAGGAATTGTAAAAGAACAGTGGTGTGGTTTAAACCACAGCAGGCAGCTCAGCCCCACACAGCCACTTGCTTACCCCCCACCACACCCCCAGAGGGATGGGGGAGAGAATCGGGAGGGTAACCATGAGGAAACATGTGGCTGAGACAAAGACAGTGTCAGAGGCAAAGCAAAAGCCATGCACAGAAGCAACTAAAAAATAGGAATTCATTCACCACTTCCCATGGGCAGGCAGGTGTTCAGCCATCTCCAGGACAGCAGGGCCTCATCATGTATAACAGTTACTTGGGAAGACAAACACTATAATGCCGGATGTCCCACCCTTCCTTCTTCCCCCGGGTTTATACGCTAAGCATGATGTCATATGGTATGGAATATCCCTTTGGTCAGCTGGGGTCAGCTGTCCTGGCTGTGTCCTCTCCCTACACCTTGTGCCCCTCCAGTCTGCTCGCTGGTGGAGTGGTGTGAGGAGCAGAAAAGGCCTTGGCTCTGTGTGAGCCCTGCTCAGCAGTAACCCAAACATCCCTGTGTTATCAACACTGTTTCCAGCACAAATCCAAACCATAGCCCATACTAGCTCTGTCCTGGTTTGAGCTGAGATATAGTTAATTTTCTTAGTAATTGCTGCAGTGCTGTCTTTTTGATTTGGTGTCAGAACATTGATGATAGCACACTGATGGTTTTAGTTTTTGCTAGGCAATGTTTACTTTAAGTCAAGGACTTTTTAGTTTCTCAGGCCTTGCCAGCGAGGAGGCTGGAGGGGCACAAGAAACTGGGAGGCAGTACAGCTGACCTGAACTAGCCAAAGAGGTAATCCATGCCATGGGACAGCATGCTTGGTATATATAAACTTGTGGGGGTTGGCCAGGGCTTGGGGATCATTGCTCAGGGACTGGCTGGGCATCGGTTAGTGAGTGGTGAGCAGCTGTATTGTGCATCACTTGTTTTTGTTTGGGTTTTTTTTTTTTTTTTTCTCCCTTCCCTTTGGATTTCATTCCTCTATCCTCCTTCCCTGTTGTTGTTATGATTATTATTATTATCATTTTTTTTATTTCAATTATTGAATTGTTCTTATCTCAACCCTTGAATTTTACGTTCCTTTCTGATTCTTCTCCCCATCCCTCTGGGTGAGAGTGAGCAAGCAGCTATGTGGTACTTTAATTACCAGCTGGGGTTAAACCATGACAGTGGCTCCTATGAAGAAAAGTAACTCTATCCCAGTGAAAACCAGCACATAGCTGTAGGGGTATGTGGAGGTTGGAGATCTGCTTCATTAAGGTTATGTGATGAAGGACCTTTTCAATGTAAAAGGGGATAATAAGTAAAGAGGGAAGCAAGAACAGAGACAGAAACATGATGGACAAGGGAGATAGGGGCAAAGACCAAAAGCTTTGTGTTACTAATTGAAGGGCCATTAAGAACTCCAGGCACAGCTTTGGAGAGAGAAGACCTGGGCTAAGTGATAAGAAAGTGGAAACAAGAGGACTATGAAGATATGGGATATTCAAAGGTGACCTTTGGGACTACACAACATTTATTAATTTTTTGTTGTTGTTGTTGTTGGGGAGGGAATTCAGGGAGAAAAAAAAGTGGGGAATAGACAGAAAAGGGTATAAAAAGTGGATTCTCTGGCAAACTCCAAGCTGTACCAGATGACAAATAGGAGGCGCTGTGTGTGGGTAGGAGTATCAGGAGGTTGGATGGTCCATGCTGGTAATCTGGGGGACCCATGACAATGCAGTGCCTATGAGACAAGTATGTGAGTGCTGCGTGTGTGCAGTGAGCACCCAGCTGGGCCAGCTGATGAGTTGCAGACCCTGGGGGTGGGTAAGGGGGGGTCAGGATCCCAGCAGGGGTGTTGGGCAGGCAGAGGGGCTGTGCTGGTGTTTGGGGGATCCATGAATGTTCATGTGCTTGTGAACCTGGAGAGTGTGGTGTGTGTGCTGCACTGGTGATCTGCCTCTGTCAGCAGAAGAGGAGGAGAGGACATGACTGCCTGTGCCTGCTGTCGGGTGTGATGCCTTGATGGGAACAACACATGATCTCAATCTTTTTACGTTTGTGATTACAGAGTTTCTAGTGACAAAATAGGAAGTATTTTATCTCTCTTTTACAACTATATTACTGGAAGTCAGTTTTGCTTCTTTTGCAGACACAGCTTTGGTGTGCATTGTGATTTTGTCCTACAGTTTTCCTTTCAATATACTAATCCCTCTCATGGAAACACAGATACACTTTTATGTTGACTAATTACCCAAACTTGAATTAGAAGCTCAGTTGTTGCTGTTACTTGGATTGGACTTTGCAAGTTAGATAATAATAATAATAATAATAACAACAACAACACAAACTAAACTTCCTTTACTGAAAAGGCCTATTTAAGGAAAAAAATATTCAGCAAATTTTGAATTTGGAAACAAAAGAACTGCCAGAAATTGTAGGCCACCAATAAGCGAGCCAATTTAAATTTTCTTTATTCCTGCTTAGGTTCAAGCTAACCAAAGGATCTCTATATTGTTCTTCAGTTTGCCAATGTAATGTTCACATAAGTTAAAAACTCACAAGAATACTTTTGATTTCCTTTAATTATGAGACAAATTCTCTCATAACACATCAGGAAAGAGACCAGAAGATGTTCATTCATTCTGTAGAAAAGACATGTAAAAAATACAGCACAAGAATAAGTAGCAAAAAAGCAAATTATAAACTTGGCTAAACCTTTTCCATGTGCTGTGTGCCCGTTTCAGTAACCTGTCTTTGTTAGACTAACCTGGTGTCTAGTGACTCAGATTAACCTATAGAGTTAACACACACTAAAGGTTAGAGTAATGAAAAATCCCGGATGCATCATATTCCTAACTGTGGTGATATATATCTAAGAATAAACTGTAAATTCTTAAATTAATTCTGAGTAGCTTCTTTGCAGTTCACAAATGCCTTATTCCACAGATGTCAACGGTATAATCTAAGGCCAGTTCAACAATGGCACTGAGGTATTTAATTCTTTGAAAAGCAATGGGGTATGAAGAATTAAACATATCAGGACCTATGTGAATCTGATTCCAGGACAATAAAGTTCTGATCAGAAAGGGCATCTTGTCGTCACCTCACATTTAAGCACCTGCAAACTAGTCTCAAAGTTACTCAGACAGTATTTTCTGAATATGAATTATTCCAACAGAGCTGAAGATAGTATCTCCACTCTTTTCTTACAGTAATTTACTCACTCAAGTTGCAGCAGGCTTAAAGGATTTGAATGAGCATCTTTGACCTCTCAGCTGGATACACAGGGATGGATTAAACTATGATATTGTGATGTGTTAATTTTTCAGGCCATTTATAAGTAATAAAATATAAGAGCCTGGGTAGGGCATCCAACATGTTAGGAAGAAAATAATTTCCTTTCTTAATACCAAATTACTCTAAAAAAATTGGACATGGGTAGACCTACTAAGCCAAAATCATACTCTGTGTGGTGCACCCAAGCAGATAATCAATCTATATAAAGCAAAATAAGTTCAAGAATAGATACTGAGACTCTTTTGACAGTCAAGCACTCTATTACTTGACAAAACTTCCAGACAATTGACTCTAGCTCTTTTGAACCCTGTACTAGTATTCTTCCATTACAGGAATATATGCAAAGTAATAATGTTCAAAAACCTCTATCTCCATTTTCATTTATTGCATTTTCAGTACTTTGCCCTGTAAGTATCCTTTATCTCAAGAACTTTTGTTTGCAAGAATTAACCTTTGAATTCTTTCTCTAAAGTTATGGATAAAAAAAAAAAAACACAACAAACAAACACACATTGTCTTCTTTAAACAATTTTAGAAATTATCATTTCAATTAATAAACTGTTAATTTGTTTTAATTTCAGTCCATAGACATTTTAATCTTTACTAGAAGGGAAGATGTGGCAATAACTGAGAGAAAATGCATTTCCCCTACTGCTAATTTGAGAAAATATAATTTACTCACTCCCCATGTCCCTCATGTATAAGATCACTCTGAATGGGCTTAATTATAAATTTATTTTTTAAGTCTTTTTTTTTTCTGTTTTGTTTATTTTCACGTCAAATACATTCAGACAGATACACTTAATTTTCAGTATAAAGGCAAGGGAATAATAGTACTCCTCAGTACCCTAATATATTTGAAAATTAGCTTTATTCTGTAAGCAGAATAAATCCACACTTAGAACAACCAACATACCTTAGAAATAGGTGTGTTTGACAGGAAAAAAATGCACTACTTGAAAATTCAGTTCCTAGACATTTAGACCTATCAATTGGCAAAAGTGTTACTGCTATTGGATGAATCTGTACTGAGGTAACAGCAGCTGGTCCCTCAGACAGCCAGAAGCAAAACTGTATACAAACCACTGTGGATCGATGTCAGGAGACTGGATTTTCTGTGGAAAGGAACAAGAAGCTGGAATAGGTTTTTGCAGGTCTCGTGTCTTTCTATACGTGTATCAGACATTTGCACCAGCTGAGTGAAAAGCTGTGGGTCTCTGCACTAAAGCCTCCTTCAGCTGTCAGAAGGATTTTACCATCCAATACAGTAATCTCAGTCTATCACTAAAACTCAGGTTGAATCAGGTCACTGGAAGTGGTTGGATTTTCTTCAGGTTCTCCTATAATTGGTTCTGTAAGAAAATTACTCATAAGTGCACCATGTATCTGATATGTTTGTTTCTTTAGTTCTCTTTACTGTGAATATTATGGAAAGAAGAAAGCTGTCTAATTAGATATGGATGACCCATGTATTTTCTTTCTTCTTTCCACACCAGGAACATAACTGTGAACATCTTACTGAGAAGTCTTTGCATATTCACTGTTTCTAAAGATAGTCACTGCCTACCACTTGTAGATGCAGATGATTTAAGATTATCTAGTTGGAATTTTTATAGCTATTAATGGTAGGTGTTGCAGAAGTACCTGGAAGTCTTAAAAATTAAACAAGTTAATAACAAATTGGCTTAATTTCCCTCAACTTTAGATACTGCAATCAACAGCTAAACTAGTGCCTTTAGGCTGCTCTTACTGTTGATGGTGACTTTTTGTGTGATGTGGTGTGATGGCTTATTCAGGATGTGACTCCTATCTATATCTTATTGTAGGAATTTACAATTAAATGAATAGCCTTTGAAAAGAATATATTTCTCTCCACTGACTATGAAGTAGTACTGGGATAACTAGCTTAGATATGGATGTTGACATGATAGATAGCTGCATTTAGTCATGAATATCAATCATGAAAAAGGAAGTTCTTGCCCCAATGAACTTACTGTCTAAATAAGAAAGGAAGAAATGGAGATTCAGACAAATTAAATACCTTGCACAAAATCCAAACATAAAATTACTGTTTCGTGAGTCCTATTAAAATGTTTTGAACAGAAAAATATCTGCTTCACTGTTCACTATGCAGTTTTTCTTTCAAAGCTCTTCTCTTTAGCACTAGTGAAAAGGTCCTCATTCTACACTGCTGTGACAGTTCTTATGTTTGTTTTCTTTTCCAGCTTATTTCCATTGTACTAAAAATGCTGTATGATTCACTTCTACATAGAGACCTCATAAAAAATTGAAAGGCTTCAATAATTTTAAATCATTCTACACTGCACATAGAGATTTAAATTTCAGTGCTAATTTTTTTATTAGCACTTTAATTTGGAAGGTGCTAGGTTTCTACAAGATTTAAAATTATTGGAGCATTTCAAATTTTTATAAGCTTTCCAGTAAAGATGTGACTATGGTTCTGGGCTTGTAAAGTGTAGCACAATTTAAATTTAATCTAAATTATTTAAGTGCTTCAGACTTCAGGGAGATTTTCAATCTTTCAAACTGGGTTCATGTTCAGAGACTAGAGCAATCTTATAATGCAAACTGCTTTCATCATTTTAAAGACCTGCGGGCAGCATTCAGAACAGCCCTTTTTTATTGTCAGTTTGTTAATTTAAATTATTTGTTTTCAACTCCAGTGTATGGAGAGGAAACAAGTAAAATAAGACCATAATGGGAAGACAGTTTCCTCTAGAAAGTTTAAGGTAACAATGAGCTTTTCTGTTTAGATAGATGATGGGGTAATGTGAAGAATGATATTTTGCAATGCACATTTTGAAACTTATTATAAGCTGTTACAAGATCCATAGTTTCACCCATGCCCATATGTATTATCTTAAAAGATCAAAGTCATAACTTGAATTTTCACTCTTGCTGAAGACTTTGTTTCACCTAGAGAGGAACCAAAATGTTTTTAATTGTATTTTGTTTAGTTTTATTCTAATGTGAAAATAACTAACTTCCTGTAAAATCAGACCGTAATATGTCATTTCTATGGCCATCTTTGCCCTACAATTAAAAAATATTATGGCATTTAATACATGGATTTCTGATTCATATGATCTTGTGAATCAAAATTTTAAAGACCATTATTGAGTGCCTGGGGAAGAATTCTGCTAGCACCACCATTAATTTTGGAACTGAAATGTCTCCACCCATCTAAAACATGAACATAACTAATTCTGCTGGTCTTTTCCATCAGTCTGATAGTTATTTTTCTGTTACAGGAACATAATTTGCCATTCAGATTGCTCATTCACAGTAATTTCATTTATTTTTTGTGGTGCTGTAAAATTTCTAAAGGCAATAAGCAGTTCTTGTAAAGTTAATACTGAAAGATTTCAGCATCATTAATTTTGCAGGAATTAGCTTTCAGATTCAGTTTGAGCAAGTGATATCAAATCTTTGGTACACATGTTTATCAAAATGTACCAAGAACTGCTGAGAAGTGGTCAACTGTGATAATGAAGCATGCACTAGAAACTCTTGAACTAGAAGCCGGTGGAAAGAGCTTTAGGGATATATTGTTTGAGCCACTAAAGGATTGGAAGATCTAAGATGGTTCTTTTGAGGTGAAATAATTAAGTGAAAAAGCTAATTTTGTCCTTTTCATAAAAGAGCAGTTGTCTTCTGTTTGGACAGTAGGAGCTTATTCTACAATCCCAGGTAAAGCCTATCTATAACTGACTTGGTTCGGGTTTCTGTAGGACATGTAGAAAATATCCACACCAAAGAAGCCATTGATCATTCAGAGTGGAAGTTGATAATTGGTAACAGGCAATGGATTCCTAATCCCTCCATTAATGGTACAAGGGGGAAAAGGAAAAAAAAAACACCCACAACCAAATACATTGATTTATGGAAGAGTGTGATTGAGTTTTGTCTTTGCAAGCTTTAGGGCCAGATTCACCGATTTGCTGTAAGTACTTTGATTGCTTTTGTGTACCAAGTAGTCAGGAATTCACTTTAATGATGAACATTAAACTGGGTTTACAGCTGTGTTCTGTTCTTAGAGCGGTATAAACCATCTGGAGAATACTACTGAATTTCACCTGTAGAATCAAAGCCAGGTTCTCAGCTGATTTAAACCTAATTTTGTCTGATAATGCCAATTTCTATCATTGTCAGTATCAGAATCTCCATTAAATCATTGTTTTAATTGAAATACATTTAAATGAGGACAAGACAGAAAACTGTGATAATTATTCAATATGAATTGTTGTATGAAATGTACAATAATAATAATAATAATAAAATCTTCCCAACAAATTCACATAATAAGGGACAATCCCCACCCCAGGGTTCCTGCACTGGCTATGCCTAATGGATCATTAATGATATCTGTAGCCAAAGTGAACTAAAGGGGTTTTATGAGGGAGCAAGAATCTATCTGTGGGGTGTCTACCATTGTCTACTGGTTTTGTACAATACTGAGAGTGGATAAAAGTTTTTAAAATGAAAGGCAGATAGGATAAGACAAGCTGAGAATAAAACTTACGGTAATTTATCCATACTCACAAAACCAGCTGGAATTTATGCTACATGTTCACATTAAGAGATGGAACACAGGGGTTTTTTTCAGCATTCTAATAGTATTAAGCTGAAAAAACCCTCCAACAAATAAATAAAAAACCCCAAACCAAATTCTTGTTCACAAACCTGTTGTCCATTCGCAGAAAGGAAATGAGAACTAGGAGATGGGAAAAAATCCTGTTCCATTACTCTGTCAATATTATTGCCAAAAGGGTGCTGTTTGATGTAATATTTTCGCTACTAACAAGAACTTCTTTCCATCTTCCATCTTTGGCTGTTTCATTTTAGCCAGAGATCAAAATGTACAAACTCGTAGCTGTGCTAGGAATTGACAAAATAATGCAGATTACCTATGTATGTATATATGTAGTAAGTGTTTGTATATGTATAAAATATTCCTAATTCCTACCTGTATTAATAAATCTTGTCTATTATAGTTAGAAGGATGAGTTTTTTATTCAAATTTGCATCCACCGTTATTCTTTTTTTTCCTCCTTGATTTCTGTTCATAATCACAGTCGCTGTTTTAGTTATATCTGTAGCACCTTTTTTTTTGGGTGTGTGTGTGTGTGTGGGTAAAAATCTGTTTGATCATGTTTATGAGGAAAAATGCCTCCTTGACTAAACAGAACTTGTAATCAACAAATTAATTCGTTGTATAAAGCTTCCATTGAACAGATTTTTCTCATATTATTATCCAGCAGATTAACTGTTTGGTGATTGTTTCTCACTTTTAAATTAAATGGATATTTGAGAAGACATTGGGTTTTTTGGGGAGGAAAAAAAATAATCCAGGTAGGAAATATATGTAGAATATTTGCTTGATTTTTCACAAAAGCAGAAATAAACCATTTTTACCTGTTGTTGGTTTTTTTTTGTTTGTTTGTTTGGTTGTTTTTTTTTTTGCTTGGGGAAAAAAAACAACAGCCCAAACCCAAAATTTGTACTACAGCAAGGAAAGAAATTAATGGGGAAATATTTACCAGCCATTTTCACGATACAGCCTTGCATTGTTATAAGAAATATTCTTCCTGAAGTCTAGTTATCTATTACTCAATCAAGCAAATTGACAAATGCAATCAAAATTCATTGTAGTAACCAAAAATTTCAAACTATAGTAAATTCAGGGTGGTAATTACAGCACAAACAGACCTATAAAACCTTGAAATACACACTGTAAAAATACTTGTGTACTGTTAGTTTCACTGTTCTATAAATTTAAAATTCTTTATAATTATTAATTCATCTTTACTGATACTTCTGCTCCTTTTTTTCTGAACTGACAGTAGTATTGGAAAGCCTAGAATGTATTATAGTACTGTAACAGCAGATTCTCTCAGAGAGAAGGTTCTGCTGCATAGACTATGACAACATCTTAATCTTTTCCTTCTGGATCTTCTTTAAAGTGTTGGTTTTCCTTTATTTCCATAATTATTTCAGTCACGAGATGCTTTGCTCTTTCACTGCTAAACGTTTCCTGTATTTTCTTTTCATTTTTAATGATAAAATTTTTCAGTATATTAAAATTTGAAAATTTTGTTTTTCTTCCATTTACAGTGTGATTTAAATCTTCTCTAGCATTGGTCCCCTGTATACCACTATGAATACAGCCATAACCCTAGTTTTCTATTTGGTTATTTAATATGAGATTAAAATTACTATAGTTTTCTGGGCCATAGTTCTGCCTTAGGCAATCCACCTAGGTATTGGTCTCCCTGCAATCTGTTTGACAAGGTGGGAGATCTTCAGCATGAAGATCTAAAATTGCAGTCTATCTTGGCTTCAATAAAACCCCCATCCCTCTACAATAATAGTTTTATGATTCTTTTATATCACAGTCTCTTAGACTCAGTAAGTCATTTAGAAGGCACTCCCTCCAAACATCCTGTAGTCCCCAAACGTATTTGCCTGATGTGACGCTTGATATATCAAGAATTATGAAAAACTGTGCTCTCTTTCTGTATAAGCAATAGTTTGCTAGAGGATTTTGTGGTCCACAACTAAAGAGTACCAAGAACACTCCTGAGCACTGTAACTCTACTGCTTGTGCACACATATTGGTAAATGCTTTAAATTGCTTTAATTATTTCCTAGCATGATTTTTGGTTTTTGCTTGCCAGGAATCTCCCAAACAATTTACATTAAATGCTTGCAAGTTAGGATGGGTCATGGGCCATACCCAATAGACAAATTAGGGGGGTTCATACTTTCTCTGGAATGTAAAAAAATTAATAGTATGGATACCAGCTGTTCAGAGTCAGCTGATGTGACTCAGAGAATGAGTCCCAGTGCTTTTAATTTATTAATTTATCTCAAAATCAAAATGTATTTTAATTCTTTGAGAGGTGGTTTTCAACTTATAAAGAATTATGTATAACTGTCTCTACAAAACTGAAGGATTTAATTTGTTGGGAAAACAAATTTTAGTCAGGATTACTGTTAAACCATTTGTCCAGCCATTGTTTCCACCCTTCATAAATGGTATGTTTACTACTTTCTAGGTAACAAGACAGTCTAGTAATATCCTCAAGACATCAGTGTTCCTAATATAGCTTGGCAGGTTAACCATTTTCTGAGAGAAGTGCTAAAAGCTAGTATTGTGATCATGTATCATGTTCATGGATTACAGAAAACCCTTGGAGGAGGGTGTGTGCATGACACTAACCTCAGGAGACAAGTACGTGAGAATACCTGTCCTCTGACCACCATCTACCTCAGAGAAGACAAGCCTGAGGACAGGTCTTGTTTTGGGATTGCATCCTAGCTGAAAGAGCAGTCCCAAAATAAGATGTACTCTGTCTAGTCAACTTGTCAGCTGAGCTACATCAAAAGAGATGACTGGAACTGAACTAAAATACAGGCAGGCAGGCATAGTCTATTTTTTTCTCCCTGTATATTTGTCTTTGAACATAATCACCTCATTAAGATTTGAAAAGCAGTAAATGTTAGTAAGTCTTCACGTGTGTTATGGTGTTGGTCTAATCTTAACAATGGTTTCAAAACTCATGATTCTAAGGAGGAGCATTGCCCAGTTCTGCAGGGTTCAGAATCCCCAGTCAAGATAGGGGATGGGAAGTGCTATAATGCTAAACTTACAGATCTTATCTCAGCAGTACAAAACATTCTGCAGAAGATGTCTGCAACAAGCAACCAGAAGACAAAAAGGAGAGTAACTGAAAAAACAAGTCTCTTCTGAACTGTAGCTTTTCTGCTGTCTCTCTTCTGTGTGAAAAAGAATCAAAATAGGGTAGAAGCTCTCTAAATTTAGACTTTTCTTCATTTTACAGTAGAAATAATGAAATTCATATTTTATTTATTCTAAAGTATTTTTTAAGCAAGAGTTCACTGTATTGTCAAACATTTTACTAGCTTTCATATACATCACATCCATAGCAGTTCTTCATAAACTAATTACATTATAATTCAGAATTACATTGTCATTATTATTATTGTGGCTTGGAAAACTCCATTCCTTAAAGGGGCTTTAAATTCTGTAAATCTAGGCTTACTATTTTTCCCTGTTAACTGCTCTCTGAGTGGCTAGGTCCAAATTGTTACAGGCATTTGTAGGGATGAACTTTGGATATACCATTCTAGTTAAACACTTGGGATTAGTACCTATGTTGTTCTGCTACACAGATGTGTGGGAGGGACACTGAATATGAAGAGGAACTGAGCAGGAAAAGGAACAGTAGGGTGCAGTAGATAAGTGCAACTGTGGACACTGAAAACTGCATAAACTCATGCAGATCAGCTATGGGAGTTTCTTACTTACCTGCCCCAATGACTTAGCATGAAATGTCCCAGGAAGCTTCTCTTACAGTCACTATCCTGGGAACCTGTCCAGAAATTTGCCTGGCTCCTCAGTTATTGTGGATTTAAGCCTAATTTTCTTTAAATCCAGTATACCCTTGTAGCATTGTGTTTTGTGAACTCATTATTTCTCTGGATTTGGCTAGTTCATTGTGGATGGTTCCACATATCACTATCTTTCTCACATTTTCAGTCAATTCCTATTTGCAAGTAGGTCAAGGATGGCTTCTCCTCTATTTGGTGCATGGCTGGCTGTCTTTGGTTTCTAAAAGATAATCCCTCTGTAAATGTCTTGTGATTCTGAGTACCTTGAGATTTGGTCCAGGAAATTTTCAATCCCGCAGGTCTCTAGTCATATACCATCTGTCATTTCTTCTTTTGTTTTTAATTCCTTGCAACTTTACCTAAAAAGTGGACGAGTACACTCATTAATAAGGATTTGTGTAGTTCCCTGATATGTAGGTCTTCAGTTTTCAAATGGCTTAAATGAACCAGGCACCTATTTTTGATTGGTTTTTCTTTTTTCTTTTCTTTTCTTTTCTTTTCTTTTCTTTTCTTTTCTTTTCTTTTCTTTTCTTTTCTTTTCTTTTCTTTTCTTTTCTTTTCTTTTCTTTTCTTTTCTTTTCTTTTCTTTTCTCTTCTCTTCTCTTCTCTTCTCTTCTCTTCTCTTCTCTTCTCTTCTCTTCTCTTCTCTTTTCTTTTCTTTTCTTTTCTTTTTCTTTCTTGTAGTATGGGGTAACTTACATCTACCCAACAATATTAAGCTATTTAAAATCTAAATAAAAATTCTGCCTCCAACTAACTTTTCCTGTACATATACAGTTCTGTCTATAATATATTGGAATTCTTGTTATGAGAATCATCAGACATACATCCAATAAAGCACATTATTATTGCAATACTATCATTTAATATTATTTCTGTGTCTTCCTGTTGTCTCCTCTGCTCTGCTTTTGCAGTCATTAAAGTATATACTTTATTACTTATTCGTTTTTTCCCCAGATTTTTTTTCACCTTCTGCTTTACATAAATACTTAGGCAGATTCAGAATTTTTTTAGCAACAATTTGGTATCTCGGTATGTACCAGATGGAGTTAGAAGAAAGCTGATTTTCCCTCCTCTAACTGCTAACAGTAGTTTAACAATTTTCAAAAGAAATGTATCAATTCTGAACTTAGGCTAACTAGTCATATGTCAAAATAGGGTAAATCTCAGCTCAGGCTATTGCAACATGCAACACTTGCAGCTGTTAGCATTAATAATACAGAACATAGAAACAATTGTAATATCTGTTATGATCCTCAGTATTACAGAGATTATGATAAGCAAATCTTTGACATGATTATTGTACCAGTCTATAGTTTGCAAATATTAATAAGATGTACTTTGACACAGGGAATCATGCTTGAACTGAAAATCCATTACCAAAATTCTAATATAAATAAAATGTGGAGTGAAAGGCTAATAATGAGTGTGCCAGATGTTATGCTCTGAAAGCATAGAATATTTACGTACCTTTCCAGTCAGGTGTAATGGATGCTGTGGACACATGGAACATTTGAGAAATGTAGCATTCAAATATACTGAATAATACAGTATGATGCAGATGTTTTCCAGGGCATGCTAGTTACTGCATTCCTGACTAAGCACTAGAAAACGTTGGATATTCAGTGATGTGGAAAAGAGGACATGATTCAAATTCTACTACTGGTTAAACAGTATGCATCTTTTTACCAATGACTGAAAAAGAGGACTGTTTTCGACTGATTAAAAAATCGAGACAGACAGGAAGAAAACAACCTAAAGAGGTAGCTAAACACTTTCACAGACCATCATTCTAGACCTATTAACTGACTTGTGGACTTAATCTTCCAATTTCCTACATGATAAATAGGTAGTAACTCTTAAATATATGCAGAACCTATATATTCATTTAGTCTTAGTCTATATTTTTTGTTTGTTTGTGATTTATCCCAAACAATGTCTGTGTTATTTGGGAGCTTGGCTGGTCATTGATTAACTCTGAGAAGCAGACAGTATATTTCTGTGTAGATTACAAATATTAGGCCATAAGAATTGACCACTGCAGTTATAAGAGGACTGAAGTTTTGTATCTTGGTCTAGATGGAAAGCATCGATTTCATCAGGAGAAGTGACGACCAAAGGCTTAAACCTAACTATAAGTATTACAGGAGATCATGAAGACATGAGAGGGACAAGTAACTCTGAGCTTTATCAATGCTTCATTATTTTTCCTAAAATCCTGGAATTCATTAGTCTAAATCAAATGCTATTGGCTACTTTGGACTAGTTCTGGGAAGATGAGGAGCATCCAGAAGGAGGGATGTAAACCAAGCCTAAAAAGGCATGCTAATTGGCTCCCATATTAGACAGTATATGCTATTGTCAAGCTTTGTTTTTGTTTGGAAGCTAGAGAATACTACTTCTTGATGTTGTAAGGTAATGCTGTTGGCTGATGATTTCCTGACAGGCGTAAGAAACCTGTATGCACTAGATGGTTAAAAATTAGATTTACATAAAAGTTAGAGCTGTGTTCCCTACTGGAGTGGTGTAGGCTTGGATAAATTATCTTAAATGTGCCTAGCAGAACAACTGCCTTGGACTTCCAGAAGGCCTGATTTGGTCTGTTTAAAAGCCGGGTTGACAGAGTCCCTTGGGAGATAATTCTGAAGGGCCAAGGGGTCCAGGAAGGCTGGACATTCTTCAAGAAGGTAGTCATAAAGGTGCAGAAGTCCCCATGTGCTGAAAGACAAGCCAGTGGGGAATAAGACCACCTTGGCTGAACAGAGAGCTTTGGCTGGAGCTTAAGGGAAAATAATTGAGTTGACCACCTCTGGAAGAAGGGGCAGGCAACTCTGCAGGACTGTCATGAGGTTATGCAGGGCAAAGATTAGAGAAGTAATAACCCAGATAGAACTAAGACTGGCCACTGGCATAAAAGATAACAAAAAATGTTTTTACAAATACATTAGAAACAAAAGGAGGGCCAAGAATAATCTCTATCCTTTCTTGGATGTGGCAGGGGACATTACCACAAATAATGAGGAAAAGGCTGAGGTGCTTAATGCTTTCTTTGCTACATTCTTTAATAGCAAGACCAGTTTCCCTCTGGGTACTCAGTCCTCTGAGCTGGAAGACAGGAGTGCGGAACAGCAGAATGCAGTCCCCACAGTCTAGAAGGGAACATTTAGTGACTTGCTGCTCCACTTATATACATATAAGCCTATGAGTCTGTATGGGATCCATCCAAGGGTACCGAGGAAGCTGGCAGAAGTGCTCACCAAGCCACTTTCCATCATTTATCAGCAGTCTTGGCAAAATGGAGAGGCCCCAGAAGACTGAAGGGTAGCCAATGTGTTGCCCATCTTCAAGAAGGACAGGAAGGAGAATCCAGGGAACTACAGGTCTGTCAGCCTGACCTTGGTGCTAGGGACGGTTATGAAGCAGATCATCCTGCGCACCATCATGTGTCATGTAAAGGAAAACCGGGGGATGAGGCCCAGCCAGCAAGGATTTATGAAAGGCAGGTCCTGCTTGACAAACCAGATCTCCTTCTATGACAAGATGACCTGCCTAGTGGATGAGGGAAAGGCTGTGGATGTTGTCTATCTGGACCTTAGTAAAGGTTTTGGCACTGTCTCCTACAATATTGTCCTGGAGGAACTGGCTGCTCATGGCTTGGATGGGTATACTCTATGCTGGGTTAAAGGCTGGCTGGACAGCCATGTCCAGGGAGTGGTAGTGAATGGAGTTACATCCACCTGGTGACCAATCACAAGTGGTGTTCCCCAGGGCTCAGTATTTGGGCCAGTTCTGTTTAATATCTTTATCCATGATCTACATGAAGGGATTGAGTGCACCCTCAGTAAGTTTGCAGATGATAACCAATTTGGGTGGGGGAGTGTTAATCTGCTTGAGGGCAGGAAGACTCTGCAGAGGGATCAGGACAGATTGGACTGATGGGCTAAGGCCAATTGTATGCGGTTCAACAAGGAGAAGTGCCGGGTCCTGCACTTGGGTCACAACAACCCCATGCAAGGCAACAGGCTTGGGGAAGAGTGGCTGGGAAGCTGCCTGGTAGAAAAGGACCTGGGGGTGCTGGCTAATGGCCAGCTGAACATGAGCCAGCTGTGTGCCCAGGTAGCCAAGAAGGCCAACAGCATCCTGGCTTGTGTCAGAAACATTGTGGCCAGCAGGACAAGATCGTCCCCCTATACTGGGCACTGGTGAGGCTGTACCTTGATAATTGTGTTCGGTTTTGGGACCCTTACTTGAAGAGGGATGTAGAGTTGCTGGAGTGTGTCCAGAGAAGGGCAATGAAGCTGGTGAAGGGTCTGGAGCACAATTCTTGTGAGGAGTGGCTTGAGGGAACTGGGATTGTTTAACCTGAAGAGGAGGAGGCTCAGGGGGGATCTTGTTGCTCTTTACAACTACCTGAGAGGAGGTTGTAGGCAGGTGGGAGTAGGTCTCCCAGATAACTAGCGACAAGAGGAAATAGCCTCAGGTTATGCCAGGGGAGGTTTAGATTCGATATTAGGAAAAAAAAATCACTGAAAGGTTGGTCAAACACTGGAATAAGCTGCCCAGGGAGGTGGTATTATCACCACCCTTGGAGGAATTTTAAAAATGCATAGGTGTTGTGCTTAGGGACATGGTTTAGAGATGGACTTGGCAGTCCTGGGTTAACAGTTGGACTTGATGATTTCAAAGGTCTTTTCCAACCTAAATGATTCTATGATTCCATGATTCTAATTGTAACTGATACAGAAGATCAGTAAGTTACAGAAGTGTTAAGATCTGGGCAGGAGTTTGCTTCCTAATCTCAGGTCCGCCCATACAAGGTAAGGTGTTCAGGGTAAAGGCAAAGAGACCTACTCAGGGCACTAACAGGCCTTATTGGCTCCAACCAGACTCACCTGGACCTCATCCCAACCCTTTCTGAGGCCCAATGCCCCTTTCCAGCTCAGGCTGGGGGCATCAGTAACTGCTGATCTCAACTCTCTAAATGTGACTAAGGTCTCGGGGGCTGCCCTGCTCCTGGGATGGGGCAGTGGTATGCAGCCTGCTCTGCCAAATCCTGTGAGGAGCCCCTGATGCTCCCTGGCCCTTAGGGAGCTGCTGGCTCTGCTGGCAGAAGAGACACATTATTCCGTTTAAAGTATAAGTGAATGCAGAAAAAGTAAGGCTGGATTTTCTAAACTTGTACAGTCACTTTACAGTTCTGCTAGTGGAGATGAGTATTCTGCTCAATAGTATGAGCAAGGGCCCAAGCCTGAGCTAATTTTTGAGCTTTTCCACTTTTCTGGTTTTTTTTTGTTGTTGGGGGTTTTTTTTGGGTTTTTTTGGGTTTGTGTTTTTTTTCAGGCAAGCACTGGATGACTTTCCCTTCTCTATTGACCTATTGCATACTTGCTTCTCTATGTACTTCAGCAGCTTTTCAGTTAACATTAGAAAGTTTTTAATAGCCGTATCAGACCTCATGTTGTTTAAGCTGGAAATGTCCAAATAAAATTAGACCTGAAACACATTTACTACTCCAAGCATCAGTGTCCAGTTTCTGTGTCACTTAGCTTTTGTTAGAGCAAAGCTGAACATCATAGACATTTTCACATCCCCAGGACCAGATGAAAGAAAATCTTTAATATGCATGCACGCTAGGCCACGTGCTTCCCATACTGTACATGTGTTAAAGGTTTAAACCTTTTTTCTAGGATTATCTAAAAAATAAAAATAGCAACACTCATTAAAATCTACATAATGCTTTGAAATTTATTTTCTTAGCTCTTTGTAGAAATTTTTACCTTGATAAAAATTCACATACTATCTTTAGCCAGTTTCATCAGATAAATTGATAGTGTGGATAAATCAATAGTGTCAATAAACTTATAGTGTTGTGAACTTTGGTTCTCCCTCCCTCAATGGCTATTTTATCTGAATATTTCAGATAAGTACATGCAATTCTGATATAAGGAAATCAATTATGAATATATTTGTCATATATATATTTGAGTGCTGCTTCAAGCCTTACTGTCACACATAGAACAGGATGAAGATCCAGCCTGTAGGCATTTGGCTGTTACATGTCTGTATGTAAGTGTCAAAACTCCCATTATAGTTGAAGGAAAAAAGGAGCTTTGTGGTATTGTTCACACATTTGTGTCTCATGCCATTTTACTTCCCTGACAGTATCCAGGACATCAACGTGGACCTGAAAAATGAGGCACAAGAACTACAGGATACTTGCAGACTTCTGGACTAGAAGATGAAGGTCAGTGGGGTTACCTACACTGTGGCAACTGGCACTAGATGTCTGTGCTTCAGCAGCTGATTCCTGTCCTTATTTGTTAAAGTCAGTGGAGTCTAGACAGTAACTTAGCTTAAGTGGATCACCACATGCAGCTTATGTATATAGCTTCTTTGTGAAGACTTAAATACAGGCAAATTGAATCACACTCCTATTATCCCGTCATTTGGTCCTCAAATCAAGTACTGAATTACAAAGGTCATCTGGCCCAGCCCTCCTGATCAAGCAAGGCCACCTACAGCTAGTTGTCCAGGACAATGTCCTGACAGCTTTTGAGTATCTCTAAGGAGGGAGATTGACAACACAACTGGGTGACCTGTGCCAGTGCTTGGTCATCTTCAGAGTAAAAATTGTATTTCCTGATTTTCAGATAGAACTTCCCTTGATACCCATTGCTTCTTGTTCTGTCACTGGGCATCACTGAAAAGAGCCTGGATCTGTCCTCTTTACACTCTCCTTTCAGGTATTTTTATATATTAATAAGAACCCCGCCTCAGACTTCTCCAGGCTTAACAGTCCCAGCTCTCTCAGTCTTTCCTCATAAGAGAGATGCTCCAGTCCCTCAATCATCTTTGCGGCCCTTTTCTGGACTTTCCAGTTTGTCCATGTTTCTCTTGTGCTGAGGAGCCCAGAACTGGACTCAGCACTCTAGATGTGACCTCACCAGGGCTGAGTAGAGGGGAAGGATCACATCCCTCCTGCTGGCAATGCTTTGTCTAATGTAGCCCAGGACACAATTGACCACCTTTGCAACAAGGGCTTATGGCTGGTGCCTGTTCAAATTGGTATCTGCCACAACCCCCAGGTCCTTTCCTGCCAAACTGCTTTCCAGCTTGGTGGCCCTCAGCATATACTGGTGCCTGAGGTTGTTCCTCCCTTGGTGTAGGACTTAGCACTGCTCCTTGTGGAACTTCATGAGGTTCCCATCAGCCCATTTCTCCAGCATGTCAGGAACCTTCTGGGTGGTTGCACAACCCTCTGGCATATCAGTCACTCTGTCCAGTTTGGTGTCATTAGCAGACTTGCTAAGGATGAACTCTGCCCCACCATTCAGATCATTAATGAAGATGTTAAACAGGACTGGACCCAGTATTGAATCTGGGGCTACACTGCTAGTCACCGGCTTCCAACTAGACTTTGCACCACTTATCACCATCCTCTGGGTCTATCCATTCAGCCAGTTTTCAGTTCACCACACTGTCTGCTCATCCAGTCCATACTTCATCATCTTGTCTATGAGGATCTTATGGGACACAGTGTCAAAGGCCTGACTGAAGTCCAGGTAGACAATGTCTACTGCTGTCCCCTTATCTACTAGTACAGTCATTTTGTCATAGAAGTTCATCAAGTTGGTCAAGTGTGAGTTCCCCTTGTGGAATCCTTGCTGGCTACTCCTGACAATTGTATTCTTGTTTATGTGCCTGGAAATGTTTTTTTAGGTTTAGGTGCTTCAACACCTTCCCAGGGATGGAGGGGAAGCTGACCAGCCTGTAGTTCCCTGGGTCCTCCTTGCCCTTTCTGAAAATAGGAGTAGCATCTACTTTCTGCACAATGACGTCAGCCAGCTCTTTTAGTACTTGTCGGTGTATCCCCTCAGGGACCATGGACTTATGTATATGCAGTTGGTTCAAGTGTTCTCTAACCTGATACTCTTTCACCAAGTGTGCGTCTTCTTTGCTCCAGATTATTTCCCTGTTTTCTGGGACTTGGGATTGCTGAAGGCTGGTCTTACTGGTAAATACTGAGGCAAAGGTGGTGTTCAGCACTTCAGCCTTTTCCATATCCCTTGTCTCATTCAGCAGCGGGCCCATTTGCATCCTTACATCTTTATACCATCTCTGTTTTTGTAAAAGCAGATTGAAACAGAATGTAAACTTCAGTGACAAAATATTTAATACTGAAACACACAAAAAGAAGGTGGCGGCAATTGCCAAAGGGAGATAGATTTCTGAAATGCTCTGTGTCAGCCAGTGAAATACAAAAGGTGACTTCTAGTCTACTAAAGAATCTTCAGAAAAGAAGCATGAACATTATCTTAATTAAGAAGGATGGCCAAATGATACCATTGTGTCTGTGATAAGGGTTAAATAGAATGAGTTTGTCGTGAAATATTACATTTTTTGGGGAATCTGTAGGGGATTTGGTGGGGGATGAGGGGATGTCTGGAAGAAATAACATCCTCTACCATTAGGGAGTTTTAGGATGCTCTCAGAGTGTGAAAACTAGCTGACATTTCTCTTGGAATCTCCAAAGGGAAGCTGTTACAGGTAGTTCTCTAATAAAGGTGCAAAACCACTACTCTAGAGGCAGCAGCTATCTGTCATACAATAATATTTTGGACTGAATGCTTAAACCCCAAGAGTCCCAATGTGGTGCATCACAATCATTAAAAGAAAAATGAAGGGAAACTAATCTCAAAGCTGGTCATTAAGTAACAGTCCTGAGAAGTAGACTTGAGTTTCCCAAATTCATTGAGGAACAAAAGTGCCATTTAATTAAACAGAGAAAAAAGAAAAGAAACAAACAAACAAACAAACAAAATCCTGTATGCCTTTGGGAATCTTTGCCTCAGGTGGGACAAAATTGGTTTAAATGACCTCTTTTATTCAGGCTGTGAAAGGTTTTGAAATGTGTAAGGTTGTGTTTTGTATGCTTTTTTTCAAAGAAAAATGTATTATAGGCCTAGGACTTACCAGGAAGGGATAAGAACTGAAGGTCTAGTTCATCTTTAGATATACTTAGTTATTATTTGTATTATATTTAGATTACTCAGTCGAAAACGTGGACAGAAATGTAAGTTTAACATCTTCACTTAAACCACCATGCTAATTTTTAAACATACAGAATTTTCTGGAATGATTAAAACTGTATTTTCCAGCAAATCGCAGCTTGCCAAAATACAAAAGTTTAGCTCTTTTTCATCCATTAAACTGATATACCTAGTGAAGTAAAGTACCAATTTTCCTAAGACAAGAAAGCTACCGCCTCTCTGGTAAGGCTTGCAATTAAGATTTTGTTTGATTCAAGGTTAACGAGTTTGAGGCTCATCAGAATTTTTCTTGAATTGCCAAATCATTTGGCACAAATCATTCCAGAGCCAGCACATGATGTAATACATTTTGGTCAGTATTAATCTGAGCTAGACTTGAAACAGTGACCTAGAGGTAAAAGTGCCTGTAAGCTATTTCCAATCCCCTGAGTGAAATAGCTCCTGTAGGGTTCATACTTAGCAATAACAACAGTTATACTGAGCAGACAAACTGTAGAAGATTTTTATTTGCTTCTCTCTCTTGACTTGTTGCAGCCAAATTTCATATTCACACCTTACAGGCCTTTGGGTATTAGAGCTTGTGTCAGAAAAATCATATTCAGCAAAACTCAGGAGTTTCACTTGTTTGTTTAACTTCATATTAAAGGAGCTTTTGGTGATAAAACCAGATTTTAAGGCATAACACCAAAACTAAAAAAGTATGTATGTCTACAATTACAAAGCAATTGTGAACGAAATGGGGTGCTTGAAATACTGCAGGGCTTGAGACCTGTATAATCTAAATCTCAATGTTTTCCTTCCAGAACAATTTACTCTAGAGGTCATTCTTCTATTCCATTAACATTCTATTTTTTTTTTTACTCTAAAAGTGGGCACAGCAGCTGTAAACATCTGTAAACCAGCTGTATAGTGATACTTTATGGTTATGAATGGATTCCGCTGCATGAAGAGATGATGTGAAGGGTACCCATGTTACCTGCTGTGAGTGTTCTTTTAGGTTACATATGGGTAAATATTAAGAGAAGAAAAGAATGACATCCTTTGTAGCCTGAGCTGCTTGAGTTCTGTGGAACAGTGACAATTTGCATTGACATGACCATTCAGCCTACACATACATAAATACTTTGTAGACCATAAAATCTTCTGGCGTTTAGTAGAATACTTGAGAGTCTACTCCAGGTTTTTAATGCCATACAGGAGCACCCACACTATGGAGAGTTGCTTCGACTCTTATATTTGAATTCAAACTCCATAGAAGTTTAATAATGAAGAATAAATCCAGACTCCCTCTGTAACTGATATTCTTCAGCAAAGGACTAGGTTGGCACGTGCCAGAGCAGAATGAAACTGTAAACAAACTCATAGGTGTTGTATACATCGGGGGCAAAGCAACGAAAGTAGAGTACCAAATTGCATGTGCCTACATTGAGTAATATGCAGCAACACTAGGCCTGTTTCTTCTGCTATTTTTAATACTTCTATAAAAAACATAATAGTTAAGCCAATGACTTTTTATATTAATATTTATGCACATTTTTCAGTTTTATTTTGCCTCTTTCTTTCCTGTAGTTCTTTAAGTATCCTGGTGGGTATTTATTGATAGCACAGGACATAGTTTTTAATAGTTAATATTAATTTCTTCCCCGCCCCCCCCCCCCCCCCCCCCCCCCCATTTCTGATGGAATAAGTGTCCTGGGGATAAAATGCTCTAGAGAAAACTTGGTGGAAAAAACAGTTTTCTAAGTCTCTAAACACAAAGTTTTCCTGCACAGTTTCTATTAGTCTTGGGGTGTTTTTTAATAGACTGAGAAGAGATTAAAATGGGTAATTAAGCACTTTAGTTACAAATCAGAATACAGACAATAAGGACATGATTGCCTAAACATCATTTTGGTACTATTTGGTATGCTTAAGATATTTGAGATATTTACTTGGGACAAACAAGTACTAGACAATATTTATGGAAATTTATGGCTGCCTTACTGCTGCTAAAGAAGCTGCTAGAAGAAAGGCAAGAACCCTAAAAGAAGAAAGGCGAGAACCCTGAAGTATTTGAAATGGTCCTAGTTACTTAAGTTTAAGTGACTTAATAGGCCACTAATACACATCAGAAATTATCTATGTGTGATTTTAACCAATAAAGCTTAATCTTTCTTTTTAGGCTAATATAAGTATTTGGAAATGGAAGCCCCTTTTTGGTTTATATGGAAGTTTGTTTATGATTCATTGGCATTTTCTTGCTGCAAAGCAAATACCCTGAATTTGGGATTTTTCCATATTTTGTCATTAACGCTTTTGACTATTTCAAATTATGTTTTCCTTGCTGTTTGTGTATTTCATTTTGTAAACAAACACAAGAAACCCCATGTATTTTTGCATTCAGCTCACAGAGGTATTAATTTGTTCTTTTTGCTGGAGGAAATCCTCAGTGACGTGTTGCCAATATTTTAGCAAGAGACTCTCATGAACCATTCTCCCCTTAAGCCTATGTTAAATCTGTGCATCAGGAGTATGTGTGCTTCAGAGAGGAAAGGTGACAGACTAATTTTATTTCCAATTTAATGTGAAAATGCATTCTCATAAGCATAACTAATAAAGATGGGATCTTACCTGGGGATAAAAACCTGGTATTAAGCTCCTGCAACTATCTAGGCTATATTCCTTGGCAAAAACAAGCGGATGAAAAAATATCTGTGTGGATAGGTTTACTAGGGTAGCACTATGCTTTGAAATAACATGTGAGCAATACACTTACTTATTATCTATTGAGATGTAATACATTGTGAGATGTTTGTTTTCCTCACTATGAACTCCTAAGAGTTCCCAAATGCAAAATGTTACAGATATTGTACACGCAAAACTAAGCCCCACTAAACAATTGTATTCTGAAAATGCTTCCTCCATCTCAATTACATTATGACACCCTTATAATACCATGTATGTATGTGTGTTTCAGTACTTCCCAGGGCAATTACAAGGTCTTAGGAAAGCACTATTGCATGAGGAATATCCCTAAGAGCTTTAAGAGAATGGGGCTAGCACAGTGTTGTATTCCTAAGGATGTTCACACAGATAAATTATATGGGGAAAATGAGAACACTGCCTAGGTCTTCCTCTGCCAGTGGCTGAGACACTCTCAACAGTGTCATAACCTTTAGGCTACAGTAAATTTTTGGAAAGCAAACTGTCATTTTTTGTTGTTAGTGCTGTTCACATTAGATGGATAAATGAAATATTTATTGGCTGAAAAAAGAGAGATGCAAAAGCACCAAGTATGACATATCCTGTACTAATACTCACATGCACTAGCAGGAATGTTGTGAGATTTAAAATGGTGGCATACAAGCTTTTTTTTTTTTTAAAAAAAAAAAAAGAAGTCCTGAAGTATACTATCTCCTCATTTTTACTTTTAATCTTGAAGTATAGTATTTTTTTTTTTAGTTTAGAATTAAAAAGTACTTAATAAAGCTACCCATATCCTAACCATAAATAGTTCCCAGCAATTCGACTTAAGCATTATACTCACTCCTTCAGACCAACAGGTGCATAATGAATTTAATGCAACGGGAATTACTTGCAAGAATGAAGAAATGTGGGTAATCTATCGATTTATTTATTTATCCCAAAATATTTGAAAAGGTTGATTTTGAGTTTATCTCCTAGAAGATAAAATTTCCTTAAGCAGTGAAAAAAAGAAACATTTTTCTTTTCTTTCTCTATTCACAAGCTGAGAGGCTCTACGAGCTGAATTAACAGCTGAAATAGTTCTTTGCTGTCTTGCTGAGCAGGTCTTCATCACTATGTTAGCTCCTAGTATGACAACTGGCTGCAACAATGAATGCCAAGTTTCTGGATCCCTGAATCCACACAGAGGTAGCCTCTATAGTAACAGATTCCTCTGAAAGTAAACCCAGTTTTGGCCTACTTTATAGCATTCCAAAACATTACTATGAGCCTTAAAAATCATTAAGCTGATCAGTGCCTGAAAATGTACAGAAACAAAAAAGTTTACAGTTTTAATGAAATGGACTGAAATGAAATACTCCCTACCACCCGTCCCATCAAAAAAACCCACCCTGAAAGCCAATATGTAGACACTTACGATATTTATGATTTTGTAGGTGGGACCCTATAATGTTTTTAGACTCTATTTCTTTCCCTTCCTTCTTATGAGAGGAAATAAATTCATCTTACAGAACTATAGGGAATGACATTTAAAGGCACTGTTTTAGATAATAGATTTCTTCAACAGGTAGCCATTGAAGTCTGAGGTAGAACTCACACCTATCTGACTGCTGTGCTGATTTCTATCAAATAAAATTTCTAAAAATTATTACAAATACTCTACTAAGTATATGGTAGATTTGCATAGGACAGTTTTATGAAGGACTCGGAGAGAAATGAAGTATCTTTTTCCTTCTGATCAGATCTTACCTTTCTATAATTTATGTTAAAGGAAAAATTTAAAAGCTTTTTGGATTAAAACACAGACACTAACAAGAACAGATTTTGTTTTACATGGAAAATGTTTTGCATGGATTATAGGCCAAGGTTTCAGAACTGGAACCCCTGTTTCACACTATTTGATTCAGCTGTGTAGTACAGACACATCATATGATTTAAGATGAGGCTGGCAGATATCACACATAGCATTGAAGGACATGAATATAAGTTGCCTTTGTGCCTAACAGCATTATGGGAATCCACCTTCCAGTAACTGAGGCAATGAGGAACAGATACACTTACCCGAAGATAACTGCCTAGAGCTTTTTGAAATGTCCTGTGATAACTGGTGTGAACCCACCACTCCAGCAGTGCTCCAGCCTCATGGACTCTTGGTGTTGTGTCTGCCAGACACACATAGATATCCCGATTACTTATAGCGTACACAGACAGCTCTAGGGCCTTCTGTGCAGGCAACTGGATGAGGACCTTCATGTCAGAACATTAAAGCTATTTATCAATTTTGGGTTTAAGTAGCCATTACTTTATATTTTTTGGAGAGGAACGTAGTTGCTGAGAAGTATCTAAATGCTACAATAGTGATATAATAATTTTAAAAATATAGGTCATTAAACTGAGAAATGAGGTAATATCTGGGCTACCTAAATCTTGGCTAAATTGGGATTTAGGCCCTAGAATTACACTTAAATTCCTGATGGCAAGACAGTATATCCTACTTTCCAGAACTTTCTAACTCTACATGTAAAAATTTCAGCTACCATTATAGAACACATATCTCATAAAAAGGAAAATGGGAAAAATCTTAACAATGATTCATTCCTTTTTAACATAAAAACCTACAATAACTGAGATTCCTTGTCAGCTGTAGATGCCTTTCTCTCTCTCTCTCTCTTTATTTTTCTTTCTTTCCACACACCCCTCCCCACCCAGGCCCAGGCACTGAAAAAAACATCCCCAGATGCAAACAGACACACAAAACAAACATGACCAGCAGCACAGATCAAAACGGAGAGAGAAGAACACTTTACTGGTACCCACATAAACATGAGTAACAGCTCATCAGGCCTGAAATTCACTAGTAGAATATAAACAGGCTTTTGGTTCAGAAGTCAAACTTTCCAACCCCAAACCTGACGTGAGGTTTTTCCAGAATACATGCATTGTCCCTGGGTCCTATTATGTGGTCTCTAACTCCAATCTTGTGTCCTTCCAGTAACCCTACCCACTGAATAACCCAACTTGAAGATCTATAGGAGGTCATCATATACTCACTCACTGCTCACTCAACCACCCACCTAGCTCACACGCATAGAGCATGGGTTGTTACGTGAAAGGATAGAAAGCTCCTGTATAGAACAGAAAATGAGAACAGGGTTTAATAAAAAGACGGGGCAGACTGGTGATGAAGCACAGAACTCAGCCTAACAAGCATACTGACCAGCAGCTTGCTTACACAAAACTAGTAGCAAATTATTATTAAAACTTGCCTTGAAGCAAAAATAACAATACTGAAAGTGTAACCAAGAACAGTATACAATTATTTTGTAACATTATGATGGCATAGCCAGACACAATATATAAGCATTTTACATCAGTATGTGATCAATAGGACCACAAAAGATCAAAACCAGACATGGTGCATGTAGGGGACAGCCAAATGATAAAAAGAAGAGAGGTTCGCTAATAGGCAGTTAATTTTCCTCAATATACAAAAACAGTGAATGGAAAAAAACAAAAATGAGATACAAAGCACTGGCAGCAGACAAGAACACCTTTTGGGAGGGATGCAAATAGCATGAAAATGCCAAGCAAAAAAAGGAAAGTATGGAGAGGAAGGAAGACAGGTCTGCTTCAGTTTTGGCTTTTCATTCCAAAGAGCTCTCAAGCCTAATTACCTTGGCCTCAGAGATCCACCAAGGATCATTGCCTTCAGCTATAACTATGCAGCAACTTTTCTGTGGTAGTATTATAGACTGAAGAGTCATGTATATAGTGATGATGATTAATAATGTGTAAGAACTAAGAGTGAGTACTTGTGTGTTATTAATCAACTGATTTAGTAAGGTTTACCTTTAAAGTTTAAAAGTTGCATGATTTTGTCAGATTTTTAAATGCCCCATCCCAGCCAGCTCTAATTTCCATAAAGAAATATATATATATATATATATACATACAAACACATATAAAAATATATGTACATCTAGTATCAACAATTCCTTCCTATGTGATTCATGATGGCTTGTTTGTTTTCCATATCAGTTCAAAGGTCTGGTTAAATCTCTTCAGTGCTGCACTTGAATGATTAATTTGGTAGCCTCTCACTAAGCTGATAATTCTGCTCTTTGCTATTGTCTCTGTTCTGTGCTATTTATTAGGATGTGCATATCTCTGTGTGTACTTAATTTATTACTGTTCGTGTCTCTTGTATTTGTCTCTTATGCTGAATAGCTCATAACATAGTGACCTGATAGAACAGATCCATATATTTTAGGTATCTTTACAAGGTGGTATATCAGATAAATTTTGGCCTCACTGAAGTTAGTGAATATTTTGACGTGGAAGTCAATTAAACCAGCATTTCATTCATCTCACATCTTCTCTGAGATGTGTAATATTAGTCATGCAGATTATATGTTACAAAACCACAGTGTTGAGTATGTCCTTCTTTAACTTTTATTTTTTCCTGCCCATAGACTACTATGACAGTGGTGCATATTCAGTTTCACTTAATGATCAGCAAATTAATTAGGATGCAAAGAAGGATAAGAAAGTTGATTAAAGCCTTCCCAAAATTATTTTGCAGTGAAAAGCTTTACAAACTAAATGCATCTAGCTTTGTTAAGATATAACAGAAAGATGTTCTAATAATGTGCAGAAATATCTGATGCTTGTCAACATTTCAGATGAAAATGTAACAGACTGTTATAGGAAGAATTGGAAGGAACAGTATGAAAATACCCACATAAAAAAAATATTTTGAACTTCACAGAATAAAATTCAGGCAGTGCATCTGATCAACAACAGACTGAAAATTACAGAAAGCCTCAAATATTATACCTTGCTTCATCTTTTGATAATACTGTTATAAGAAATAACAAAATGGCATTGTTTAGAGAGTGGAGCTAAGAATGGTGAATTCTTAATTTGAGTATGGTTACAAAGTCATCAAAGAAAGTGAAGGGATTATTTACTTAAAGGCAAGAATTTCCTAATTATAATGTAGTAATAACAAAGACAATTTACTTTTATGAATGTGAAGAAGAGAATGTAAAGTAAACTTTTAAAAGTGAAATGGCATATGTATCAAGATTTTCTGACTGTTGCCTAAAGGACTAATTTGATTTCTTAAAGGCATCATAGACTATAGATATTGGAGCAGAACACTGAGGCTAAAAGAGAAGTTTTTGAGTTTTACTCTGGAGCTGATGTCAGTTTAAATGTCAGTTTAAAAAAAACCCAGAATGTGTATAAGAAAGATTAAAACATTGTAATGTCTCTAAAGCAATCTATATGTAGTATAAATTATTTTAATATATACATAAGGTCAGAAATGTAAAACCAAGGGAGTAGAATTATCTCTCTACAGCTGTACAAAAGTTCCTCAGCTCATGTACTCATGGACTAGGTAAACAGGAAGGTACGCAAAACCAAATTCAGAAAACAAATCATTCAGAAATACTGGAGGTGCATTCATATCTGAACAGCTTGTAAAATAATTACTGTAGTCAGTACATTTGGTACAACCAATCATGAAGATCAGACTGTATTTATTTTGTTAGGTTACATGCTCAGCAGCCCCGAAAGCAGAATGGAATTGAAAGAGGGTGTTTAATCTTACAAGCAATGGGCTATTATAGATTTGATTTAATTAAATTAAATTAGAGTAATTTAGGTTATTCTTTTCCCATATAATTTTCTGAATTGTGAAAAAAGCCAATTATTATAAATAATAAAATCTTCAAGGCTCTATGATTATGACAAGCCTTTAAAGTTGATATAAAAAATATCTGTTTATTACAGGTAATAAAATAGGGCCTACCATTCTTCCATTCACATGAAAGAAAACTACTAAAGCATCTATTGGTCAGATTATATTTCAGATTATTCGTTACTGTGACTTCCTTAATACTTTTAAAGGATTAATTACTGTTAAGAAACTTAGTGTCTGTAAATCCTTAGATAATTGCTTTAATTCAAATAACCATTTCAGAAGATAGGACACAAGTTACTTTCTCCAGTGGTCACCAGGAATCAGGTTCAGTAAATCTGGGTGCGTGTTTGCTTGCAATAGTGTCCCATATGAGATAGCATTAGTGAAAGAAAAACATAATAAATAAAACTGAAAATAACAGACAAGAGAGAGAACATGGATAGCAGTGAGTTTCCCCTCCTAAATCTGACTCTTAAGCCAACTATCAATAATAATTCCTTAATTTCTCCCATATCCTATTCTATCCTATTGGCAAATATAGCACAGGGGAACTCGTGTGGCCAGCGCCAGTTTTCTCCTTCCCTTCTTGATGAACTGAGGATCAGAGTTTCAATGGATCTAGTTTTATAAACATCACAGAATCTAAATTCATTTAAATAAGATATGTACTTATGAAATGGCAATCTTAAATAATGACAGATTTAAGGTGTAATATGTTGCAAAGTATGTTGAATGTCATGATGCTAAAATTGGGGAAAACAATTTAGGCTATTTAAAATCAGATCATTAAAATGTTTATAATAGCTGAATTATAAATCCCTCATGAGTGGGGAAATGGATTTTCTAAAGAAAATACTAAAAATTATGTAAGATGTTTCCCACAAGTGTGATTGTGAACATCTTCTGAATACATTTCTGTAAACCCTATGAGAAACTTTATAAGATTCAAAAATAATAAAACTCACATAAAATGAAGTGAAAGCATTCTGTGCTCTGTTAAGAAGTTTTTCATTTTTGCAGTGAATAATGGTCAGATAAAATCAGTTATTAGAGATTACTTAAAGATGAAATCATGGTGTAAAAGCTTAACTAGGACCATCTGATCAACTTCTCTCTCCTTCTGTGTATTACAGATGAAATTTTTTAATTTTATGCAGTTATCTCAAAGTCAAGATTGCATCAAAGTCAATAATAATGTGTATGACTAAGACTTATTTTGTCTAAGTATTGTACTTAGCTAGACTGAAATAACCTTTTTCCAGTTACTGTTTGATATTTGTGTCTTATGCTTAAAGTGAATTTTCCTGGCTTCAGTTTCCATTGATTTTTACTTGATTTTCCTTTCTCTTCTAAGATAAAGAGACCTTTATTAATGAGTGTTTTTCTTCTAAGGAATATATAAGCAGTAATCGAGTAATTTCTCAGTCTTCTTTTCATATGCTGGATAGGCTTATGTTTTAGCTATATTTCTCTGAAAAAGCTTCTTTTCAGTTGTAAAGAGCAAGGTATACTTGTTTTCTTGCCCAGTTCTGTTCCATATGATATATATAGTCATACAAGTCCTGTGGGCAAATTTCAAGAACAGTGCTTGGCTGCACTTCCAGAGTTGTTTTCTGTAAGGACAGTAAGCAGGACACCTTGAAGATACTCACAGTACCATCCAAAAAGTAATACAGATATCCAAAGAATATTTTATTGTCATCTGTTTTCGAACAATTCTGTGAAAGTTATTTTAATTTTTTATATTTTGGCAGCTCTGATAAGGTGGTTATTAAGAATACTGAGCAACATTTCAGTACTAACAATAATACTATATGAAAGAAAAAGTAAAATCTCCTTCCACATTCCCAAGTTCCTACTCTGCACTTGGTCCATTTATAATGTCAAGGATTACAGGTTTGTTGTGGTTTTTGTTTGTTTGTTTGTTTTAATACAACATAGCTGCAGAATGTTATACAGAGATGTACAGGTGTCTGGCCACTATGATCCTTAATGTTTTGTCAGAAATACTAAGCAACAGGACACTCATTCCTGTTTTATCAAGTTATGAAGTGTATAATTATGCCCTAACAGTTCTGTTTCTGTGTTATTTAACAGTATATAGGTTCATGTGGGATCCAAATCCCCAGTATAATTCCCACATTCTAACCACTATTTTCCTGACATTTGTGGCATTTGAAAATGTTACAACCACAGATTTTGTTTTTAGATTCAGGCTAATGATTAGAATTTTGATCACAATATATATTTTTATATAACTGCCCACACATAATACATAGAGATTTGTTCTATTAATATAAATTATTAATATATTATATTAATATAACATTATATATTATGTATTATACTATATAACTTGTATTAATATATAATATTAATCATGGTATCACTCTCAGAAAAATACTATCAGAAACATCACTGGATGGTGATCTACATGGATAATCACTTCTCAACGTCCAAGTGAAGAACAACGATGAGTGTAATTCCTCAGGGGTTGGTACTGGGGCAAGTACTGTTTAACATCCTTGTTGGTGACATGAACAGTGGAATTGAGTGCACCCTCAGCAAATGTGCCAATGACATCAAGCTGAGTGGTGTCAACACACTGGAGGGAAGGGATGCCGTCCAGGGGAACATTAACAGGCTTGAGAAGTGGGCCCATGGTAACCTCATGAAGTTCCACAAGGCCAAGTGCAAGGTCCTGCACATTGGTGAGGGCAATCCCAAGCACAAATTCAGGCTGGGCACAGAATGGATTGAGAGCAGCCCTGAGGAGATTGACCTGGGGGTTGTTGGTAGACTAGAAGCTCAACACTCTGCTGTCATGAGACCCCACCTGGAGGAGTACTGCGTTCAGCTCTGGGGCCTCCAACGTAAAAAGGACATGGACCTGTTGGAGAGAGTCCAGAGGAGGGCCACGAAGATGAGGCCGAAACACCTCTCCCATGAAGACAGGCTGAGGGAGTTGAGTTTGTCCATCCTGGAGAAGGGAAGGCTCTGGGGAAGCCTTATAGCAGCCTTCCAGTACCTCAAGAAGGCTTACAAGAAAGCTGGAGAAGGACTTTTTACAAGGGCATGTAGTGATAGGACAAGGGGTAATGTTTTAAGCTGAAAGAGAGAGGGTAGATTTAGATGAGGTATTAGGAAGAAGTTCTTTACTGTGAGGGTGGCAATCTCTGAAACAGGTTGCCCAGAGCAGCTGTGGATACCCCATCATTGGTAGTATTCAAGGCCAGGCTGGATGGGGCTTTGAGCAACTTTGTCTAGTGGAAGGTGTCCCTGCCCATGGCAGAAGGGTTGGAACTAGATGATCTTTAAGATCCCTTCCAACAAAAGCCATTGTACAATGATGACTTAACCATTTCTCATTTTTTTTAATGTAGACATTATCTTTATTCTACATTTTTATTTTTTTGAAAGAAAGAACTGTTTTTCACTTCTTAAATAAAAAAAAAAGTACCTTTATCATCTAACATTCTAATTCGATTGAACAATTAGTTCAAGTCTTTTGGCAAAGCCTAATTTCTGTTAAACTAAATTGGTGGGGTCTAATTATATTCTTTCAATTCTTCATCAGTTGAGTCACGTATTGGTATTCCATTAATGTGTTTATACTAGATGTCAGACTAAGAGTCCTGAATTTATGCAATTATCACCTTCCATTTTGTTAAAGAATATTTAATGTGCAGTGTTAGTTTCCAAATGCCAAAGATTTAAGGTATCGCCTATTTAACCAATAATTACAATTGAAAGATAAAGAAATAGAGCAAAAAACCTATACTGTGTTACGTCAAATATGCTCTTGACACCTACAGGGAAGTGTACAGCAATAAAAGGCATCAAATACAGGAAGAGATTATATTACCTAATAAAACATTCTCTATCATTAAATGAAGGTATATTCCTTGAGATCTGAGTAATAAAACTGTTTTGTAAGAAAGAAATAGGGTAACATGAAGTCTGTCATCTGAAAACTTTCCTCTATGTATTTTAATGCAAAGTCTCAGGAGCATGTGGAATTCTCATTACATTCCTTCTTTACATATTTCCTTTTTCTAAGCAGACAACTTCACAGAGACTCCATGAGTCTGGCACTACCTCTCATCTTCATTCCCCTTGAATGAGGGTGGGGCAATTACACGTTAAGCTGAAAGAGAGATGAAGAAAGGATGTGTCAGGTCTTTCAGCTATAAAGCTGTTAACTCTAGAAGAGCTTTTGTTGTGCACATCATAAAGTAGCTGCAGAATTTTATTGTGGAATGATTATACTTTCAACTTCAGCAATAATTTAACAAGGCTCCACAGCCCATGTATCTGCATCCAGAAATGCTCTGCAAACCCTGAAAGTGCATGCCTATCTTTAAGACAATGCAGGGAGGAAGGGTATCTGGTGTCTATCTGGCAAGTGAACTCACAAGGGAAATGTATGTCTTTAAGCTTCCCAACCCCTTACTTATTGCTAGTATAGTCTTGAATCTTTTCTGTTAACAATGGGAAAACGGACTGAGAAACAACCAACATTCTATTCTCCTTGTGAACAAGCACACTTGGCTTTGCCATCAGAGTCAGAGGATAGTGTTTGGGAAGCAGTTCTGTTGCTCTACTGAACCTCTGTCGATGGAGCATAAAGCCAAAGACACTGCCGGTACCTCTTTCTCTCCCATTCATGACTATGATTTTCCTGGTTTATCTATCTGCCATACTCAGTGTTTTCTTATTTGTCTATTTGAAAGCAGGCCTTATTGTCCTCTTTCCCCAGTGTAGCAGAGAATCAGATGTATTTAGGAATGAGAAGGATTGGGAAATAATTTTCAGCTACAGCTCAAGTGTATGTGTCAAGATTGCATAACTTTTGCCAAAGAAAGTAAGATGAATCCTTAGCTATAGCAAAAAGACTCATCATTTTTATTTTTTTTTTTTTTATTTGCTGGAGAGGAATTGGAATGGTGCTGTATATATCATTGGGCTAATTCTTACATCCTGTTCACCTGTGTGCTTTCATCCACTTTGACATACCTAGCATGCATGGATGGTTTCTCCATATAAGCCCTTGGGATTATAAGATGCTGTTTATTCATTAACTAGGAATAAATGATTCAACATCAGCAATTGAGATAATGAGCCAAATAGGGGAATGTTAACCTCTATTAACCTCTATTTTACACTTCCTACACCTTGTCCAAATTGCTTTGATCTTTTGGTAATGTTTTATGACAGCCTTTTTGACAATAGGATTTTTCAAATTAGGAAAAGGATAATCATTTGTTTCTTTGTTTCATTATATAATTAAGGAAGTATAGACCGTATTTCACAAGCCAGAACCCAAAAGATATTGCTTGCTAATTCGGTAAGTATGTAATTAACATAAAGCAGTGAACTTTTTACTAGCTGAATATGGTTATTATAAAGCAACCGTAAGAAAACCAAAATTGAAATAGTTTTTAATAATAGTCAATCTGACTTATGATGAAGGATCACAGAATCTATCAAGAAAAAGTTAAATGGAAGCACTTTTTATTCTAAACTTCAGATATAAAAAAAATAATAACCTATGTTACTATATAATTTTAGCCAGATGGCTTTCCATCAGTATGATTTAACAGTGAAACATTGCATACAACTTCACATACATGTTCAAAAAGTTATTTTCGTTTTTACCAGAATATTTAACATATTTTTTGTTTATAATAATAGAAAGAAAAGGACTTCAAGTCTGCAAATAACTCCTCTGGCAAAGATAGAAGGTATGTCAGCCCTTTTCCTTTTTTCCCTTTGTGTCTTATGTTTGCTGTTTCTAATACACTCAGTAATAAGTAATTTATTTCTCTAGATGATAGAGCTCGGTGTACAAGGACAACTTTTTACATGACGTTGAATGAGCATTCTGAATATTTGGGGAAAGAAATTATCATAACACTACTTTATTTCTACCATTGTAGTGCTGGAAGGTATTTATACACTCTGGAGCTGAACAAATTAAGGAAAACATGACATAGGAGATGTCAATACTGCTGAATGAGTACCCTGTTCTACAGTATTGTAATTCCCAGCTAGAGATGCCTCACAAAGGCTTAAACCTGGGTATGCATCATCACTTTATCTCATTTTATAGTTTCAGAGTAAACGAGTTTTGGTGTTCATCTCTGTTGTGGATTTCCACCAGGAGGCAGCCAAGCCCCACAGAGCTGGTCACTCACTCCCCACAGTGGGATGGGGAGAAGACTGGAAGAGCAGAAGCAAGAAAACCCATGGGCTGAGATAAAGACAGTTCAATAAGTAAAAGAAAACAAAAACAGAAAAACAACAAAAATCCAGCAAAACAAAGCAAAGAAAAACAAGTGATGCAAAAACAATAATTCACCAGTCAACGCAGCAATGCAACCCTGGCTGACTCCTTCACCAATTTCATTGATATGCATGATGTTATATGTGGGGCACCTCCTTTTGGTCAGTTTGTATTGGCAGTCCCAGCTGTGTTCCCTTCTAGTCTCTTGGCTTCCCCTAGCCTACTTACTAGGGGAAGAGTGAGAAATGTAGAAAGCTGTATAAGCAATGGAATGCTGTATAAGCGCTGCTTAAAAATAGCTAAAAAATTGGTGTATTATCAACACTCTTTTGATCATAAATGCAAAACATAGCACCGTATGGGCTGCTATGGAAAAATTAACTCCCCCCCAGCCAAAACCAATATGATTTCATATGGGAGCCACATGTGCCTCAGTGAAGTGTTAGATTTAATTCTTAGGAGAGGAGATCAGGACCTAAAACCAAATAAAAATTCACATTAAAATTAAGTCTAGACACAGTTGTCATTCCAGCCTATCTTTCCTGGATGTTAACGATAGCAGCTGCCCTGCTGAATGAAACTGCATGTGTCATTAAATCTTGTTTTAGTCTTCTGTAGAGGGGAGGGGAGTGTTGTTCTCTGTGGAAAACTGAGCTGATTCCTTCAGTCTTTAAGATCTATCAGAATTTTCACTGGAAGGCATTTTACTTTCGAAGTTCAGCATCTTTCTAAACATGTGTGTTCTTGAAAAGAAGTGAATTCTTTATTACTCTGCCTTCTTAGGGCAATTAATGAGCATAGAGGGAATATGCAAAAAGGGAAAATAAATTAAATAAATACGTGTGTAATCCTGACAGTACACTGTAAGTCAACAAAACCACACTGTTGGGACCATGTTGAAGAGAGTCCCAAACTACTTTTTTGATGCACTTAGCAGATGTTTTCCCCAAAATATCTTGTCCCTTCAGTAAATATTATTTGCACATTCCCTAACCTATCTTTTTCTTTGCCAAGTTGAGATTTAATGCACTTGCTTATGTGGTTTTCCTAATGTGAAAAAAAATAGTGTGTGTTCATGTATCCAGATTGTATACAAATATTTGCATTTGTTGTAACCCTCTTACTCATTTGAGAAACAGAAATAAAAAGTAAGCCAACAAACAAAACCCCTAATGTTAACTGTTGTCATGTACACTACATGGCATACCTTTTCAATAACTTTTACAATGAGTCAATCTGCACCCTGATTCATTTTTATCTTTGTATTATTTTAATATTTGTTTTCATGTCTCTCTTCAGTAGAGCATTTTATCAATATTTCACTTAGGTCAGTATTTGTCACCTTACTAGCTTTTTTCTTAACATTTTCTGTAGTTATCAAATCTGTCTCACAACTATTGAAAAGAATAAATTGATTGAATTGTGGATCTGACAGCCACTATTCTTAATAAACCTGTGTGGTTGGTTGGCCTCAGCTAGCAGCCAAGTGTCCACACAGCCACTTGCTCACCTTTCTTTGCCCTGGTGGGACAGAGGAAGAAAAAGGGGAAGGACAAGAGTGTGACAACTTATGGGTTTAAGGAAATACAGGGATACAACTTGTCAAGCACTATTATGGGAAAAACAGACTTGAACTGGGGAATGTGACTTCATTTTTTAGCAATTAGCATAAATATTTAATTTCTGATTTAGGTATTGGGAAACTGACACCATGTCACCTGACCGACATCAGCAGCATAAGCAGGATACTGCCCACATTAGCAATGTAAGATGTGAGTCTCTCAAATCACACCACCACTGGTGGAGCCAAGGGGTGGCATGACTCCTGCCTGCATTCAAGTGTCATTTGCACAGTTGGCTCTTACTGCCAGATGACCTGGGTACCAAGTATTCCCAGCAGTCCACCAGGGCCACAGCATCACTTACAATCCTGTGTTCATTATCAGTGATTGGGTGAGTTGCCATATGGGTGCATTGCTGCTCATCTTTCTTACTGCCTCAATAAATCTTCGTTAATAAGTTATTGTCAGACTCTATTACTATTCAGACCACTGAAACAAAGCTGACAAACATTAAATCACTTCTCCTCCTCCTCCTTTCCCAAACTAAGTTTCACTCCAAACTCCTTTCTCCACCACTGCCCCCTCCTCCACATCTTTTTTTTGCTTTCACTTCAGTATTTCATTTTAGATACTTGTTGTCCTGTCTTGTTATCATTATAGGATACACTCAGTCCCTTCAGTGAAATGACAAATACTGCAGGAGGCTGGAGTCTGTACACTGTGGTTTCTCTGTGCTGTTCCTTATTTCTCATCTTTTTCATACACTTTAACACAGCTCCTCCAGTGCCATAGTCCCTTCATATGTGTAGTTACTCTGCCATGGAGTACCTCTTCTGACCTTATTATTCCCTCATTTCCTCTGTTTTTCTCTCTGTTGTCCCCTCCTCTCTTTTAAATGTTTTTTGCCCTTTCTTAAATATGTTTTCACAAAGGCACAACCATCTTTCTGTATGTTTTGCTTTGCTATGTGTTCAGCTGTGGTCTGTGCTGGGTCCGTTGGAGCCAGCTGGGACTGATTGTGTCCTGTGCAGGGCAGACTCTTGTCTGTTCTCGCAGAGGCCACCCCTGCAGCCCGTCACTACCAAACACTTGGCATTTACACAGAACACAACCTTTCAAATTATATGAGCAGACTACAATGACTATAATTAAAGACAGGATGAAAAATCAAGCTGGACAACTAACAGAACCACCAGTCTGACCTCAGTGGGAGGCCACAGTCAGCAGAACAAATTATGAAGGAAACAATAATTAAATAAGTTTAAGTGAATGGAAAACAGACAGACTGAAGCAGGGGATTAGCAAAGGCAGATTGTGCCAGACTGATATAATATTTTCTTTAACAAAATATCTGCTTTTATAGACAAAAGAGTTGTGGTAGATCTAATCTATCTTGACTTCTTTACAACTCTTGATATGCTACCCCTTAGGAAAATTCACTTACGATGGTGGTTAGTACAAGAATTGTAAGTTGAATAAAGAATTATTGTATGATGGGGAGATTGCTAGTGGAGTACTCAATGGATTCATTTTGTGGCTAGACTTAAAGATCTTGGTTAACGACAGTGATATAGTTGATACTAATTGATTTTTTATGATGATAGTAATGAAATGTACAAAGCAATAGGAGCACCTGAATATCTCCTGGGAAGAATGAGAAGACCTTGGGTGTGTGTGTGGGTGTGTGCATGCAGAAAAGCAAAATAAAAATGATAACATGAAGTGCAATCCACCTTTGCTACCTATGCTAATAGGTAAAGATCTGGATGGCAAAGCAGATAAAGGATTTTATAACATTTATGGATGACAGGGTGATTGTAAGTCATTGATGTGAAATGTTAAAGCATTATCTTAAAGGGTATCAGGCAAAATCAGTATCAAAATTATTGTAAAAGCATTTGTAAAATCATCTCAGGAATTTTGTGTACTCTTCTGGTGACTTATACAGAAGTAATTCAAAGGTAAAGAGTATAACTACTAAGAAGACTGAAGACAAAACCCACCTTATGCAGACCCACATTATACAAAGACATGTAAAACAAAGACACAGTTTAGCTAGCCAAAAAAGCTCATGGATTTTTTTTTTTTTTTTTAATTTACGGAGACATTTAGAGTAGAAATCAAAGACATTGAAGATGGTTATGTAGGTTACAGCACCTTGCTAACTGGAAAGAAAATATCAGCATCTGTAATTTGGTATTTATTTATCCAGAAATCAATTTGTAAACCAGTGGAAATGATAAACACAGATGGACTGGAAGGAGAATATTCAGTTCATCATCTGATTAGACTTAGACTGAGCTTTTTTGTCCACGTTCTTTACTCAAAGTAACTTCCAAAAAAGATTTATATTATTGGAAAGATGTAACTTGAATACTTTCATAATTGGGTTAAATAAGGTGTGTGGGCTGAGGCCAATGATGGTAATTTTTTTCAATTGCCCAGGATTCTTGGGGGCAGCTCTGCAGTTGATTATAACTTCCTCAAACTGAATCTGAAAAGTAAAAGCCAGCAGTGGGTAAAGAAAATGCATTCGTAATACATACTTGTGTTCCCACTCTTAAAATCATTGCTGCTTGGACTGTCTCTGTGGGACAAGGAGGGGAACAGCTTACTGACAAGTTCTGGGTAGTGATAAGCATCTTGATAATACTACAGACAACAACAAATACTTAGTTTGATGAAAAGCTTGAGATTCTATATTGCTTTCAAACATGAAGACAATAGACTCAGTAGTTATGAAGTCAGTATCTTAACTATCTAGTTCCTGTTTTGACAAGTTTACTTCCTAGCAGGAACAATTCTCTTCTACTATCCTTTTTATGTAAAGATAATTAACTTGTTACTGTCTCTCTTAAAGTCACCAGTCTTACAATCTATCAGATTCCTAGTAGGCAGTCAAAGTTTAAAGAATCATTAGATTTTTTTTCAAATTCTTTTTACAAGTATAAATGTTGGAGATGTATGAGCAAGAATGAGCAAGATAACAAAAAAAATCACTTCCTGTTCCTTTAAAGATCAGAGTAGGATGGGAATATTGAATATGCCATCCACTTATTCAAAGATCAGTTTCTGCCAATTAAGGCATAGGTGAAACTGAAAAAAATGTGTACTCAGTATGAAGGCATGAAGAGGAAAAAACTGTCACTTTCCTGAAAGAAATTGAATATGAACAGGATGCTTTATGATGTAATAATAGATGCCACATAAGAGCCAAACACCTTTTCATCACTTAAAAGCTTATGTAAAGATTTTGGAGTTTGAAACAAGTGGATGAAAGCTGTGCATTAATAGAACTTAAGAGTGTGTGAAAGAGAGAAATGCAAAGGGAAACAGCACAAACTTAGAAAAGAAACAGAAGAAGAAAGCTGTAAAATAATGACTCTAAAATAGGATACAGGAAGTGGGAAAGAGCAACTATATGTTTTGATTACTCTTTGTTGAGGTAAATGAAAAGTGTTTATTCCTTGTAGGGAGAATTCATGAAAGAGACCTTGCAACTATGTCAGTTAATCTCTCTCACTGAGAGAGCCAAGCAACAAGGCCATGAATTTTGAGATAAAAAAAATGATATAAATATATAGATAGAGATAAAAATATACTTGAAAATCAGATGGCTGTTGATAGGGGAAGAGACTAGAGTGATAATTACGAATCTTTCTTGTGTTCTGTGAAAGGAGATACTGTTAATAGAAATACTGTAACAGTGTATAGGTATTCCATACATGGGCAATGATTCCTGTTAAACACAGTAGATGACAAATAAAAATGGCTCATATATTCAGAGTTTTGAATCTAAGAGTATTATTTCATGTTGGGAAAATTAAAAGCTACATTTACATGGCTAAATAACACCTACCGCAGTGAATAAACAAAGGTTTTGTAATCTAGTTGAGTGGCCCTTTTGCACAGATTTTTTCTTTTTCCTCAGAAGACTGATCCAGACTTCTTATCTGAAAACATAGAAAGACATATTGATAAAAAAAGATTATTTATTTATCTCTAGACATGAAGACACGTACAAACAGCAGAAGCACTGCAGTTTATTAATTTTCTGTGAGCTGTTGTGCAATCTAATGAAAAAGCTGTACTTCTCCCTGCCTGCCTGAAATGTGGTGAGGACATCTGATCACACTCTTTTCAAAGTAGATGGGAGTGGTAAGAACTGGGAGCAAGGCAGCTGTGGGTGGTAATGCTGCATGCGAACTAAGGGATGCTGGTACTCACCAGCTGGGACAGTGGATTAAGGGAACACTTGATCCACCATTCAACAGGTTCTTCAAGGAGGTGTGTGAGGAAATTCCTTCAATGACAGCAATGAGGTATTTTGACTTACTGTGCTACTTCACAGGATATATAGATTCACACATTGTGCTGTCAGTGACCTAATGTGTATCCTAAAGTGTATGTCAAATTAGCAGACTTAGCATCTACAACAAATACACAGAACCATGGGTCAGTGAGATTTGATCAGACCTTAGGAAGCAGCATAGGACAATGAGAATTCTTGTTTTGTATCTCACTTGTGGTAGTGCTATTGCATGTTACATTTTACTTTTATGTTGTTCTATAGAGAATGTTCTTCTGCTATTTTCTCCTCTCTCTTACATTTTTCGGTTACGTTTTATAGTCATCAGGTACTATACAGAATTAGTTTCTTTCATTCATAGCCTTTCTTATGCCTGCCCTAACCAGTCACCCTTCAGTTAACATTTCTTCTCAATTGCCTGATACAGTTTATGTTATCACTGATTTAGGTTGTAAGCAAGTATTGCATTCTCTGTTGCAAGATCAGCTATTTCATAATTCCTTCCTAGGAAGCTGTCTGGCTGGTTAATTTTGGGATTTACAATACTAATTAAATAGGAATACTTCTCGCTGATTATTAAAAACCCCCACAAAACAACCACAAAACCAAATATTCAACATATGGAGTGCTGAAAAACTCCCTATTTATAATGCTGTTGCATAGTCACATGTTTTTTTTTAAAATTGGTTAAGTGTTTAGTTGACTATCATTTAGGTATGTGAAGAAAAACTATAGTAGCCTCTTAAAGTTTACTATTTGCATGACTTCAGTAAACAACTACTTAAGATTTAAGATTTTTTTTCTCTTTAAAAAAAAGGAAAAAATATGTTTACTGTTACCCTTGCTTAGTTCTGTTTTGTTGTTATTATTCTAATTTACATTTTTTAAAGTCATGGAAGCCTATCGATTATGCACCTCGTTGGATGAAGCTGTTAAACTTTCTCATTTCCTTTTTCTTTAAAGCATGGATAATATAATGTACACCTCATTTATAAAACCATTACAATTAATGTGATGTAGGTGCCAAATAATGTATCTATAAATGTGCCAGATCTTCTGTCAATTAATTTGCTATAATTTATCATTAAATGCAAATCTGGAAAAACTGGATTTTTTATATAGAAAAAGGAATAGATTTTGGCCAAGAATCATGCCTCTTAGTTTTAAACACTGAATAATTTCTCTCAATTTTATTACAAGTTATGGAGCAATAGAGGAAAATTTGAAGGTAGAACAAGCGATACAAAAGACCTGATATCTACATCATACATGTTTCTCAAGTTTTACTCCAGTGTAGGTCATGTCTGTTCTGAAAAGCTAAATGCCTGGTTGTGGTTGAGGAGCACTAGGCAAACTTTTTGCAGTATGTATTGCTTTTGAAAAGATTCCAGGCCATAGCTTTTCAAGAAAGATCTACAACACGAACCATAGCATCTTAAACAGAAATAATCAGATTTGTTTCAGAATAGTAGTCTGGATTTAAATTGAGAAAGTAATTTATGTGCATCTTTATGTGTAAAAATGAGAAATTGTTTGCCTTACATGTTTTCTAGTGTCAAAAGAAAGAAAATTCAAGAGATAATTTTAGCCTTATTAATCACCTTTTTGATGCAACAATTTATCTATGTGCCTGAAGTAAGAGATTAATATAGTGTTGATTATAGAGACTTCAGTTAGCTACAGAGAAATTGGAAAACAACTAAGCTACTATCACAGAATTCTTTCAAAGTAAAAAGATCATATACTATCTTCACATGTGCTTATCGTAAGTATGTAATTGGGCTTTATTGTTTTGGAAGATTCTCAGAAAAGCATCTACTTCAAGGAGGCACAGAAGTTTGTTCTTAGAGACAAGATCATAATTTTTGCCACACATTGGAAAAATATTTTGAGAAAAGCAACGAAGAACTTGAAGAAAAGAAAATGAAGTAATTCTGTAACAAATTATATTAGAGAACTTAGGTACATAGATACCTACCATTTTCTTCTTCTTAAAAAGAAGGATATGTGGAAAACTTCTAACTTGTGCCAAAAGTAGTACATTGATCAAATTAAAGCCAGCAGACTTTAAATTCCCAATGACTTGCCCATACAAGATATTAGATGTCTCAATATTCACTACTGGAAAGTCTGAGTTCTAGATACCATCAATATTGAGTGTAGAGCTTCTCAAGCTGGAACTATTTTAATTTAATGGAGAAGGAGAGGAAAACCTTTTTAACCATATGTTTATTCTGAACATTTGTCTTAGGATGAGACAAATTTCTTTCTAGGAATATCTACTTTTTGTTAATGTTGAGAAAGAGACTGCCAAGATCTTCCTTGAACATAAACGTGTACCTTGAGTATATCTACATTTTTTCAGTTATATTCTACTCCTGTTTCTAATGGAATCTATACTTGCAGTTAGACATTCATGTTCCCAATGAAAATGAGACATATCTTTTGCAGAAAGGTCCAAGAAAGAAAAATAAAAAGAAGCAACTTTACCTACCTACTGCCATCTAAGGAAATATGTGCCTACACTCCTAAAAACAGTTTATTTGAATTTCAGAACTCTCATAAAATAGACACTAGGACTAAGTTTTCTTTATTTTTACTCTTGAAATAAAAGGGGAATACAAACCTAAAGTACACCTTATTTTAGCACACAAAGACAGTGATTTGAATACTTATGTATTTAATGGAACAGTGCATTTAGCAAAATGTGTTGAAGTATTCTGCTTGGGTTTGGATAGATTCAACTCCTTAATGTATCATTTGATATTAGTGGCTTCATGATCTGAACAAACTTAGTTGTTTCTAGAAATGTGAAATCCTTAATAACACACAGTCTCATTATGCCTATGGGTTTTAGGTCAAATCAGCTTTTGAGTGGAAAATGAGAAACTGCACTGTAAGGTTATAAGAAATAATTCTGAGGACAAATTTTCAGTATAGTATATTTCTTGCATTATATATAGAAAATATACATCTGTGTAATAAAATAGAAACTTCATAATAAATACATTTTTTCTAACATTACAGTACAAGTTGGATTCTCTATAAAACAATATGGTGAAATTATTTAAGATAGTAAGCCTTAAGATAGTAGTAATGATCTCATAGAAACATCTTCAGAGGCATAATGGTTAGGCCTCATGACTTTTAAAAAAGTAAATTAGAATAATAACAGCAAAACAGAGCTAAGCAAGGGTAACAATAAACATATTTTTTCCCTTTTTTTTTTTTTTTTTTTTAAGCGAAAAAAACCTCATACATACATCTTCAGAAAGAGATCCCATTCAGACAGGTTGTTTGCATATCAAGTGTAAAACATTTGACTGTAGGAATCTCAAAGATGACAGTGAAAGGCTAGGCACGTCATCCCACAGTCTGTAACAAGCAGGTAAGTTCCTGTTAGTTGAAATAAAGAAGAACAAGACCATTTTTCTAAATTTGAAATTAATTGCCCAGAGAATGTTTTAAATATTTGAAGTAGTGATGAAGATTTATGATATTTCACGTACGTTTTTCACTTAAGAAACAGATTCTAAATTATAGCTTAAATAGATCATCTCAAAAGGTTTTGAAGGACTTACAAATCACCTTGATCTACTAAATGGTTTAACATTACAGGCCTTCAAGACTCAGATAAACATTCAAGTACTCACATCTTAATTTCAGTCTGCATTGTGAATCTATGAGATTCAGTAATGAGAAGGAGAATGAAAGATGAGTTATGAAAAAAAATGAAAAGGTGAAGCACTGGTAGGAGATGAGGGTGAAATGGCTGTAATTAAGAGCCTGGCATTGGTAGGAAATGCAGGTGAAATGTCTATAATTAAGAGTCCGACTGTCAGGCCTTCCCTGATGTATCAGTTAAGCTCTAATAAAATATTAATACAGTCAAGTGAACTACTCAGATGATGTACCTATGAAATGCTCTAAAAAGCTGAGAAAAGACCAAAAATAAAGGGACAAACAAAGACATAAAACATGTCTGAACAGAAGGTGTGAAACATGATGGCGTATGAAATAAACTAAGACATGTAATAACAAAGTGCCATCTCATTTGTTTCGTTTATTTTTCTTTTAGTGAATGAGCTATAAAACAGATATAAATGAGCCCATGTAAGCTCTCCTGTTTTCAAATGAGTAAATCAAATTATTTTAACATCCTTAACTTGCATGGAATTAAGTCAGATGACAAACAATGAGTTTGTAATCTGTATCTCATGTGAGAATCAACCTATTTATAATACATTATTTGAAAAGCTATTGTATAACAGATGATGGAGAATGAAACAGGAAGAAATTTATTAAAGATAATCTAATTAGCCAGTAAGAACTCCCTACAATCAGTTAATCACACTGTAACTAAATAATTTCATAGCATTGAGAAAAGTAACTTAGTAACTATCCAATTATTCACTTTATTTATAATTGGTGAAAAAATCCTCATATTACACTTATTGCCTCTAGGGGTATCATAAACTATATTTTAATAGGTAGTTTGACTTAAGCTTTAATTCCAGAATGTATTTATACAGACATTAAATCTTTAAATCTTTTACTAATAGGATATTTTTTTCTGTTCTTTTCACATCTCCATCCTTAAAACTATCAGAAAAGACAAAGTCATGCTCTTTAAGATAAATGAGAATCTACCACCTTTGTATAGTAGGCTTTAGATATTTTTTATTCAACCACACAGCTTGAAAAAAAATTATTCTAGTAATACATCAACCACATAAACCTAAGAAGGCCTATCAGATAAATATATAATAAATCACTGCAATAACACCAGTTCTGGCATGTAAAGTTTGCATTTAAACTGCCATTCTATAAAGAAAGAGAATTTAATTAAAATTTTGATTTTAGTCTAACTTTTCATCATCATTTTAAGGTGAAACCATGACAGAAAATTTCATGATTAAGTGTGCTTGGTTTGAAGTGTTTTTATAGCTTTGCATATAATGTTTTAACTGGGAGTGGTGTGACTGCTTTTACATATCTGAAAAATGTCTAATGACATTAAATTCCCTAGCATATCTGGCCCAGCCTCCAGCTGGCTTTCCGGAAGATCTCTCTCTCTCGTAGGATTTGTGCCATGTCATCTGGTCCCTTACAGATGTCTCAGATACCCTATGACATCTCAAATGAGAGCAGGTCTTTATTGTTTAGACAGGTAAATGCTATCCATGATGTCTTTCAAGGCTTTTTGTCTGTCTCCGACTAGTTCTGAGAGCCACCACAGATCATGGTACAGAGCAAGGCTACATTACAGTGAATTTAGATGAAATATAATTGGAATAGAGTAAGAATCAGTCTGGTTGTGTATACACTCCCTGTGAGCAGCAAGTCAGAAGATTTTGACTTATGAAAGCATACATTGCATATTAATACCAGTTGTGGAGTCTCTTTCAAGCTGCAGGCCCTAGACATGTATTATAGACTGCCTTGTTCTTTCTAAAGAAAATTCTTTAACTTTAAAAGTAAACACTTCAGATGTCAAAGTCCTGCTGTTGAAAATCCTGCAACTCTGAAATTGAAATTACAAATTCTGCTTGGATGATAATGATTAATTCTGTGTGATTATTCTTTTCACATCTATGCATATGACTGAGGTGAAAATACTGCAACTTAAATTCATAGTATGGATCTGTGTTTTTTTCCTCTATGAAATTCCATATTCAAATATCTTTTAAGTTTTTCAGATATGATTGCTTTATTATTATCTTGCTTGGAGACAAACAAAAAAAATATCAAACCAATTAAGTCATTACGATATTTGTTTTATGAGTGTAGCACTTTGATATGCAGCCTATTATACTGTATTGATTCCATCATGTTCACGAAGTTTCTCTTTTTAATCTGGATTTTGTATTTTGTAACTTCTTTACATTCAAAGGATATCTGTCCGTGGATGCAGATCTTTAATGCAGAGCTTCTATTGGTTTTTGATGTGAATTTGTTCTTTTTGGCAGCCCATCTTTTCATTTGGCCCAAGAAGATCTCACAAAACAGTTTGATTAATGGCATCTTTATAAAATGTTAGGCTTTTATTCATGTGCTAGAAAGAAAAGAAGTAATTATGAAAATTTGTTCCCTAAAAAAGGATAGTGAATGAAAGTACCAAACCCTGTCATGACAGGCAGAGATATGAAACAATAGTAAACAAGAATTTACTGCAAATATGCAGCAACAACAGTTAAGAAGGTAGCTCTACAGCATAAAACTAATGACTATTCATTGACACTTAAAACATTTATTCACAGAAGTTTGATTGGATTAATAAATTATTTTCCAGAGTAATTCTAATTCACCTACCACCCCCCCACCACGAGAAAAAGCATTAAGCAGAGTGCCAATCAGTACTTTGTCTGAGCTTACAAAGCACAAACCCTGCCCTTGAAAGATAGCTATCCTGATATACATTTCACTCACATATCCTTCATATTGCAGAGGGATTATTTTTTTGGTGGTCTGTTTATTGTATATAGAAAATGAAATATTCTTATAAGTAAACATCAAATGTAAATAGTTTCATTTTTCTTCTATTTTTGAAAACCCTTTGTACATATTACTATAGTATTATAGGATATTACTGTAGCATCTAAATGTTACTAAAACATCAAGGAGAAAAATGTTTGGTTTTGAATTCCTCTCCCCCTCCCCCCCAGCTTATGCCCTTGAACAAGTGACAATAGAGTAGAAATGTCATATGAACACTTCTGTAAGCAGATGCCTTGTGACAGAGAACTATCGGGAAATGTCTGATCAGCATAGGTAGATGGCAAAGCTATCTTAGAATTTCCTCTTCAGGTAACAAAAAGAGTGCTGTTGATTAGATGGGTGTATGGAGTGAGAAACTAATTTGACCTTTGATTAAATGATCTCACTTTCCTGGCACCATCACCTATACCTCAATTATATTCTGCTAAGAGAAAAAATAAATTTGGCCATTATTTTAACTGACATGAAAGGGCAGAATAGAAGGGTTTCAGCTTTCACTAGCTCCTGCAGACAGTGAAATGGGAAAATGAGTGGCCCCTAGAATTTACAGCCTCTTACTTATTACAGGCTGTGACTGCTGCAAGCACAGAGGGGATAATCAGCTTGTCAAGAGCCTGCCGCTGAGAATGCCAACATATAATCACTTATATTGCTTCAGAAGACTTCTTAGGAAACTGTGACACTGCATTTGCATTTAAAAAGCTATGTTGTACAATTGTGAAAAAAGTTTATTTCAAAAAAATACTGTAAAATAGTCCTTAAAATGATTAATTCATTCTTTCCCATGAATGCCGTATAAAGAGATATAAAAGTCGATATTGTTGTTTTGAAAAGTCAGGTCAAAATCATTAGACTAGTAGATATTTGCAGGAGATAAAAACTCATTCACTGGTGAGTGTTTCTTGCACAGAGGATGGTTGGTGTCATATCTACAGATTAATAAAACCCAGCTGAATCAAAACCTGTGTATGTCAAGTGTTTCAGAACTTCAGAATGTATGGCATTGTAGCAACTGTTAGTAGCTCAAAGTTGTACTTAGGCTTTCTGGTAGCAATGAAACACCTTAACTCAGAGAGCTCCATTTCACAGAGCCAAGTGCTAAACAATTGCCTACAAAGTAGAAACCTTGTAAGCCACTTGAAAGAAAAATAAAAGGGAAAAGGAATTTTATCAGAACCTAAGGGCTACAAAGAGATAGATGAAAGGCTTTAGTAAAAAAGGTCCAATAGCAACAATTTGTAAGGAAATAAAAGGAGGGACAGCTTTGTAAGTCCCTGAAGCTCCACTGAACTGAAGCCAGGACAATATTGGAATTCCAGACAGGTATAGTCAGTTAAAAATACTGTGAGCAAGTGAAAAACAATGCTAGAGCTCTATTAAGTTGAAGCCATATACAAACTGCAGAAATCTTCTGGAGTCATCTGGAAAGGGTACATATAAACAAAGAACAACATTGAGGGGTTAAAAGATACACAAAAGGGATTAGATTTCTGAAATAGGATGCTGATCTGTTTTAGTTTCAGCTCCTGTATCAAGATTAGAAAAAGGGATAAAGAGACTTAAGAAGGACAAACATTGTGAAAACTAAAGGGTGCAGTCAAATATTAAACCATGCCCATTAACATGCCTGACCAAAACCATTCAAATACAAAACTAGGAGTAAGTGAATTATAAGCAAATTATTAAAGGAAAGGCCAGATGTTGCACTTCTTGAAGAAATCTATTATACCAGAATATAAACTGGCAAGCAATTAGTTTGTGCAGGTATTATTTTTCAGTGATTAAAGAAAAAAAAAAAAAAAAAAAAAACAAAAGGAAAAAGAGGAGTAACTTAATACCAAAAAACCCTGACACTTGTTAAAAGAAGAGATTAAATCAGATACAGAGAAAAGTTTTAAAGTAATAAGGAAAAAACCTATGTCAATCTAGTCTACTCATTTCAGATAGGGATTTTTTTAAGATTTTGATTTAACATCATAAATTTTGCAATAGGGAAAAATAAAAAATGGAAGACATATCAACAACAAATGACATTCCCTACAGGGGATGCACTTCTAAATATATATATATATAAGACTAGACTGAAAATGATACCTTGATTTTGTAGGCTTAAACTCCAAGGCAAAAACAAATAAGTTTTAAGAATACTTGAAGTCATTGTGATCTTGTTAAAGATACATTTCTACAGCTACAAAAGAAAGATAGTATGTGTCACATTCTGTTACATCTTTATTTTTCTTCAGAACTATTTTAAACTTAGGGTAAGTTTCAGCATATCTAAATAGGTATTCTAGAGAAGATGCAGTGCAGAGAAATAGGTAATGCAGCAGAGCCAGGAGACTGAGAAGGTTCAGACAGACCAAGTTCACCAGGATCGGATTTAGTCTGGCATAGAAAGGCAATCAAGGCCAGCAATCAGACATCATCATCATCATCATCTCATCATGGAAGCAAATACAAGAATCAGAAGAGGTATCTGAAGTAAAGGCAACACATTATCTGAGTACTTTGCCATACTTCACTATGCAAAGCTATGTGGCTTTTAGACACACCTACCTTGTCTGTGAAGTTCTGCGTCTGTCCATAGCCATTTGTTGGGTCACAGGAAGAGCATCAGAGGCAAATAAGTTTTGTGTAATTGTTAGCTCCAAAACAATACAGGTCAGTGCCCCATCCTTAGCAGGTGACTTCTGAAGGCAGGCAACACCTAGTACAATGGAATGGCTCATTTTCCACTACTTTAAGGATCTCCAGCACTTGAACATAGGCTTAAGTGGGTTTGTCCTCTCAGGATCCAGGGCAGATCCCCTCTGAGGTTAAGGGTCTGGTTAAGCAGGCTTGAGGATCTTCCAGATAACCTTAGAGGTAATTTTTGCTTATGACAGGCTACTGTTAAAACTGATCCTCTAGAGAGACATACAAAGAGATGTTGATCCTCATCATTTAAGTAGTTTCAAATTTACACTTCACTCACATCTTTCTTAACACTAATTAAAAATTAATAAATCTATAAATGAAATAATCTATTGTCTTACCATTTATTTGATTTCTTCTGTTTAAGCTGGACTGTTACAAATTAGGAATGAAAGGCCAGAGAATGCATAAGGAAGAAGAAACTTGTTCACACCAGTAATTAGAGCTCTCAGAAGCATTAATTGCTCTGATTTCAGTTTCTATGACTGTTCTGAATTAAAAAATTATTGAATAAGAAACAGGGATCAGGGACTCAATTCCGAATCTCTTTTCTGAGACAATATAGGCTTTGTTATGTATAAGCCTTTGCTTTATATAAGCACTTTACTACTAACTCACTATTACTTTAGTCCTGCCTTTGGAGTACAGGAACTCAATTCCCATAGGGTTTGCATTCCTATATATATGATTTCATTGCCTTGGTCGGAAGGAATGCTGCCTCTCTCAGAAGGGATAGAACCGAGACTTCTAAATATTTGAGCAAGGTGTAAGGAAGAAATAAAATAGAGTAAAACTAATAATTTCCTAACCATTAAGAAGGTGGAGAAAAAATAAGACCACCACACTCAAACAATATAACAAATAAACAACACAGGAAATAAGACAATAAAATGCTACAAAGGAAATAATATTTAACTAAGAAAATAGTCTCCACTATTAAAATTTTTCAGGCACAATTATGTAATGAGTCTCACATACACACATTAATACAAGAAGGGGTTATAGCAGGTAAGATTCAATTACTTAGACATAGGCACCTAGTGCATCTATTGGGTCTTTTGGGGTATATGAGCCATCCTCATGAGGCTGGCTGCTGTGACACAGGATCTACAGGAGACCTTCAACTTTGTGACATGGCAACTGGAAGAAAAATATAATACCCAATTTATTTCAATTATATAGAATGTCTATTTTTAAGAAACTGAACTCCATCCAGAGAGGCAATAAAGAGAATCATATAAGCAATTGATCACGTTAAGCACCAAAGACCAAAATTTGTCACTTAAAGAAAGATTTTAAGAAAAAAAAACTACAGCTAAAGAAAAAGTTTGAGCGGTCATTAAGAGAGAAGACTTTCAAGAAGTTACAGTAGTGTCTAAATAAATAAAGTTTGACAGATGACAATGCAACACAGTAATTCAGAAAGAGGTTGAGGAACAACTTGCCAAGGTTCTAAAAATAATAGTAAATACTTTTTTCAAGGACACAGAATGTGATGAGCCAATAGGTAACCAAAGTAAAAAGAAGAGTTCTCAGAGTATACTAGCCACAGTTAGAAAGGCTAAATACATTTTTTGCATCTGTGCTCACCCTGCAGAAAACGAAAGTTTCCTATGCTGTAAGTCTTTGAGGGTTGTGTTTCAGTATCAGTTACAAAATGACATTTCTGTAGAGCTTACAGAGCAACAGAATGAAGAGTAACGAATCATGCTGGAAACCTAACAAATCAAGGTACCAGTGTACAATATAAGCGGTTTTAAATCAGCTGTGGTAGCAGATGCTTAGGAAGTTGAAGAAGAGAGTCAACTCTTAAAGTTTCAAAGGAACATACAAGGAATAGCAGAACACTATTTTTTCAGTATTATTTTTACAAATGTTCTTTAAAAAAATAATCAGTTGTGGATACTATTAAGTTGCATTGAAGGAGTCAGCAAGAAAAAAAAAAAAAAAGTTCCTTTGCTTTTCAAAAGACATTCAGTAGTTCCATCAACAGAAATGCTTAAAGAGTCTTCCAGTAAAAAAGCAAATAAATAGAGGAAGTGCAATAAGTAGCAAGCTTCAAACAAGGAATACTAGTTATTTAAGAAGAAGGAAACAGAACAGGAACAAAGTTTTGTTTCTGTCAGGGAGACAGAGAGATTACTGGTAAAATTCCTGTGTGAATCCATTATCTGTGCTATAAACACGCTTATAAGTGATCAGGGAAAGGTATTAAGAATGAGATAATACAGTTTGTTGACCTCACTAAGCTATTAAAAGTAGTAAAGACCAAAAAAGTGACTGAAAATAGCTGCCACACACATACACCCCCAAAGAAAAAGCCAGCCACAACAATTAGAATAAGAATATATGGCTAAATAAGCCTATAATACATAGTTTGATATTATATGAAGTTCTTATTCTCCCATCTCTAAAAGTAAACATTAGGAACATATATAGACAGCACATTCTAGTAAGAAATACTTTACCTTTACTAACAAAAGAACAGAAGTTTTTTACTGACCCAGACCTTTAGGACAGGGGTCCTCAAACTTTTTAAACAGGGGGCCGGCGCGCGGATGAAGTGGCAGGAAGTCATCTGCGGCTGCTTGGTTCCCCCCCGGTGGGGTGGTGGTTCTGTAAATACCAGGGGCCTGATTGAGGGCCCTGGGGGGGCCATATCCAGCCCACGGGCCATAGTTCAAGGACCCCTGCTTTAGGATCTCAGACTGCTTTAGGTCTGGCTTGATTTGAGCTGGCTTTAACTTGCTGTAACAGCTGCCTACTGATCAATTGACTACTCGCTACCTGACGTGCTGCAGCTGGGAGTACTTCACATAATATAGGCCTGTCAGCCTAAGGCAATGACAAAGCTCTGACACAGCCCTTCGTGTCAGCTGAGGCATGGAAATATGCTGTGCAACTTTCAAGCTCTGGCTTGATTTATGTAAAAAAGAAGAAAAATATAATAAAACCTACAAATAAATACATGCCTGTGAAAAACAAGAGAGGCAAGAACACCTGCTTACCAGTACTATACTCATCCTGGCAAATGAACTAAGGGTGATGATGACTGGTACCATTTTGTCTTGAAGGTGCCTGAAAGTCTCAGCCTTAGGATCCACAAGAAATTGGAAAAGTGGCAGTTAAGACCAGAAGAAATGGTTAGTTGTAGGTAGGCATTTTTCTATAATGATAGTTGTTAGCAAAGCTTTTTTTTTTTTTTTTTTTTTTTTTTTTTTTCCTGAATTAATTGGGTGATTTGGATTATTAGACTGTTAAAACATCAATTGAACTAACATTAAGTTCTGGGCTCCATACAGATGCTGCATTCCCCTTTGCCATTAATGAGATTTTGGGTGTAAACACAAGGACAAGAAAGAGACCAGGCAATCAACAGCTTCCTAATAAAGAATTGCTAAACTGAGTAGGCTCTTGTCACAGCAGAAGAATGAATGAGTGGGAATATAGTGGAAATGCGCAAAGCAAGGAGTCATACAGTAAGTAAAGATCCATTATGTCTTCCCTTTTTTAATACTGGGAAGAGAAGTCATCAGACAAAAAAACGTAGATGTCAGTTTAAAAAGAAACAGTCATACTTAGGTATTGAGATATACTGCCACACGACACTATGAATGCTCAAAGTTCACATCATTTCAAGAACAGACAAATGTAGGAAAGAAAAACTGTCTAGGACTTTTAATAGAAATATACTATTTCTTCTAAGAAAGTCCAAAGCTACAAATTTTTGGAGACTGGAAGTATATTCTGGGGAATTCTGACTCTGCATTTGCAGTTTGAGTACCCCTCCTTAGACTTCTGCTGAAGAGCTGATATTCTTTGACACATTTGATCTGACAGATATTAGTGAGTCTATAAAACAATATAACAATACAACTCAGTATAATACCACTTAACCTTCCACGTATTTTAGAGTAAGGAAATCCTGGGTACACTGAATATAGTTGTAATATTGTAATACTGAGTACAAAGGAATGGTTTATTATTTTGTTTGTATAGGCTAATCTTAACTCTTAATTTAGATCTGATTGGATTTTAATGATGCTTCTGAAAAGAACAGACTCAGTTTTTCCTTAGAGAATATGTATTAATTAAAAGGCTTCATATATAAAACGAATGCATATGTATTGTACTGCTCTCTTTACTGCTGGTAAATACACATGTACAATCTAGAAGATATGAGAAGGCTTAACAATGTATCAGTTTTTAAGCTTACCTTTACTAAATTTGCAATATTTCTGCAAAGCTCTGAGTGGGGAATTGGTATTGCCACATTTACTAACATAGTTCTCAATAACCAAGGACATTTTGGGGATAGTACCATGATCACCCTAATGTTGCACAGAAATTATATTAAGTTTAAATATAAATTTGATGCAGTTATTTTTTTCGCTCAGAAGATTGAAATTAGCAGAAGAGTCCTTAGGTTTCATAATAATGTTTCAGATATGAAATTTAATAAAAAGAAGAAATATTTTATTCCCTTATTCCCAATACTCATCAGATATGATTCTGAATTTCAGATGGGATTATCTAATCTAATATGCCACGTGTGGGAAGGGAGAAGGTATGTGATGCCCAGCCATCTTTTATAAAATTATGGAAATTAGTACTATTAGAGAACATATGGGACTATTAATACACCAGTTTGGGTTAAACTGCGAGGAAAACATCGTAACAAATCTACGTAGGAAGTGTAAGTTTCAAGAGTGTTAACTCAAATTATGAGAAAGACTGTCTCAAATGGCGTGCTGTTTACATGATGTAACTAACTTCTGCTGTTACATTTAGAAGATAAGGTTGCTTTTACAAAGATGTTAAGACCCATCTTATGGGGCAGGTTTTTTGGACATCTTTAGGTGAGTGCAAAGATACTCTCCAAGTAAGATGTATACAATTTAAAAGTATGAAGTGATTATTAGTTAGCAGACAAAAAAAGATAGTTGCCATTTAATGAGGTATTAGCCTAAGCATGTGGGGTCATCACTCCTTATAACACAACTGAAGAGTCTTTGCTGTCCAGAAAAGTATCAGTCAGGAGGGGCAGGGATCGCATGGGTCCTGGGTGCTGCTGATTTGTTAGGACCCACAAGCTGTATCATCAGTGGTAACAGTGATGTTTTGACTATAAGATCCTATAATTACTATTTAGGCTGAGCAACTGGTTTTCCTTTAGGATTTTATATCTTTCCGTGTTGGCAATTCCTCTCTTTAATCATTGATGCACTACGAAACCCACTTATGTCTGCAAGTTTTATCTTCCTAATGTCTTTTGCCAGCAGTTTTTCTCAGCAGTCCAAACTGCATCATATCACAGCTGTCCTTGTAGGCAGTTACACCCCTGAGACAACCGACGGCTCATAGCAGGGGTTAGAGGAGGCAGTTACATAGAAAATACCTAAAAGAAATGCTCTGTTAGAGCAATAAGGAAGATATTCTGTGAAAGCTTGGTTGTTGTTGTTTTTTAATTAAAGAAAATACTGATATAAAATTCTTCACATTTATACACAGAAAGAGACAATCCCCAGGGTCATAGTGCTAAGAAAAATGGTACATTCTTAGATGAAAACCTAATGTGATGTAGGACATAAACATCACACTCACCTCCTCAACTAACGCTGTTAAACTAAAGGCTTAACTGTCCTATGATCCCTATAAAGTTTCTATAAAGCAATAAATAGCTGTCATTGATGGGTGTATTTCTCCACCTAATAATCCTAGGAACAGAACCATCTGCCCTAACATATGCATGTAAAGGTCAGGCATGCTGAAGGACTAATCATATCAATCTCCAGTTGTACCCAACAAAGACAGCCAAGTACCTGCATGGCATAGTTACCTGACCTTTCTCAGACACTCTGAGATGAGAAACAATAATTCTCTTGTGATAAGTTGTATCTCCATTGACTATGAAGAGATGTGTGGGATACAAACGCAGATTAAAAGTGTAATTTTTTATCTCTACTTTAGATCAGTTGAATCCAAAGCTATTTCTTCCTGGCTACAACTAAATTGTGTAGCAAATTCTTGTCCAAATTCAGACTGGAAAAGAACTGAGCTTCCTTTTGGTCAGCGCAGTCATGTCTTCCTCCTATGAAAAGGAAGAAGCCAAATTAGAGATGTATGAAACTGGCCTTCATCCTGACCTGGATTCAGGTCTTGGTCAGAGCATTTATTTATCAGAAGTGTGGAAAGTGAGCATGGGTCTTCTATAGAATCTATAGAGTCTGTGCTGACTGGAAAGATTGAGACTTAGATACTTTGCTTAGAAGCTAAAACGGGTTAAAATGCATCTGAGTTTTATTTGCTTCACTTAGGAAGCAGTGTAAACTAAATATTTTTAATAGTGTTAAAATGCTTACATCCAGTGTGTAATGCTCTTTGACCAATCCACTGTATAAAATCATTCAGAAAGTTTCCCAAATATCTTTGTGTAGAGCAAGCCAGATCACATGGTAGATCTGGATCTGAAACCAAAATTATCTTGCTGATACTCCACAAAAAAGGAATAAAGTCACCACACCTCTCCTCTATGTTGGCTATGCTGTGTCCACCAGAAAGCTAAATAAATAAACAAACAAATTTAATAGCATGGTTATTTTAGTTTCTTTCATGTAAAAGAATTCTCAACACAAGTAATAGAGAAATGGTATAACACAGAATAACAGAAATAAGCTGGAAATAATAGAAAAGTTACTCATATACATTTTCCAAGTCATTGTTTCTCTAGGAACAATAATATTTTTAGACTTTTGCAAGTAAATAAATTTTAAATAATATTTATGCACTACAGCATAGAGGTAGGAATATTCTAATGTTGAAGCTATTCTTTATATCTGACTGGTACATGTCAGAAGTAGGTTCACTGAAATCAATGCACATAAATATTTGATAAATGAAAGAAAACTCTAAACCATGTATGAATTCTCCAGATATGTTGGAAGAGAAAATTTTGTTATCTGTAACTCCATTGTAATTTCATTTCAGTAATTTTATAAAATCCTTAGGTTTAAAAGCTATTACTAAAATATAATTAAAGAATATTTTATTTTATTTCTTGTTCTGGAACTCAAATCTATACCTGTCACCATGTGAGGAATATAGTCAGAGAGCTCTGCTATGCTTAGTATATAATACAGCAAAATTTCAAACCAGAAGTAATACATTTCAATGCAAAAGTAATTGGTTATATTTTGTGAATTTATATCCTGAGTTTAAAATAATTGGACTATATTAATCCTTGCTATAACTTCACTGATCTTTTGTGTTTCAGAACACATGAAATTAGCTGTGTCTTGATGTATGACACGGAGGTATCAGCACAGAGGAGGGAGGTGTAATTCCCCAAATAGGACTGCCTGTGTCCTTTGATGGGTACATGTCTGCATCTTTTCTCCAAGACCATCATGACTGCTTTAATATTACCTATGCTTAAATTAAATTGTTTGCTGGTAGTATTGAACTGTTCATTTTTTCTCATTTGGGGTATCAAATACTTTAAGCAAATCACTAAAATAGGTATATTACTTATTTCACATCTTTGTTACTATCTAGTTATTAGAAAATATGGTGTGCAGCATTTTGGATGGACATAGGTATAAATGAAGGTATATTTAGAGCTGATTGGTTAAAACTTGCTGACAATACTTTCTCATCTTGAAAAGCTAAATGTAAAAGGATGTGTTGATTCATTCTCAATTTTCTTTCAGACCCATGATGCCTCACCTCCCCAGACTTCTCTCCCCTGTGGCTGCCGCCTCCTGTATTTAGAGAACTGTCTACAGCTGTTTTCACTCTCCTGTATCTCCTTCACAAACCTTGTTACACAGATTTCTTTGATCTTGTAAGCCAAATAAAGCAGACAGTCCTGATGGACAGCTAACTTTAAAAATGGTTAAAAACTGGAAAGAGCAATTCCTTCAGCTAGCTGTCTGTCTGTCTGCCTATCTATGTATGTAATTGATTTATTTTTCCCCACTTCTTTCCAAAAGATAAGAATTATTTTATGGGAAGAAAATTTAAATTTTCACCCTACTTTAAGCTGTAAAATTAATATTACAGTAATAAAAATCCTGTATGAACAGCTTCTTTAGGAAGAAGGAATATTCCAATTCAAGGAGACTGCTGAAAGGCAGGAGCAAGTAGGGAAATTTTTAAAGGATTTCATTTGGAATGTAGAATGTAATTAATTGCTCCGGCTTGCTAAATAATTCATAAATGTTTCATGAGAAAAAGACCCAGAAGAGAAAGAAACTAATTAGGATATTGGTAAATAATTATATAATCATAATTGTAGTACTGTTTTTCAATGAAGAAATATGGCTTTAAGAAAATTTTCTGAAGAGACATTTCTAGCAGTCTATATTTCTTTATTTCTTTTAAATGAAACTGAGGCAAAAATTTGAGAATTTGAAAATCATAAGAAACAGAAACTATTTAAAAAATCTTGATTTTAACATGCTTGATCCTTTTAGCATTATAGAAACTGAAACTTCAGTTTCTCCAAATGATCTAAAATGGTAGGTATTAGGAGGGGGGTCAGTCTGTGATTTTTTTTTTTTTTTTTTTTTTTTACGCATCTGGCTACAATTATCCTATTTAGTACCTTGCCTTTTGGGAACTGTAATTTAGGAGCCTCATGTTCAGAGCTGATTAAATTGAAATTGATGGGCAGCAAAGGAAATTAAATTCCCTAGGGATCTGTGTCCACATATCATGAAAGCCCCAGCCATTAAACAATATTCAAAAGGCAAATTTTATGTGAAGATTATTAAATTACTGCAACAGAAGGCAATATTATAATCTAAACTAAAATATCCTTAAATTAATTTTTTCAATTTGCTTTTGTTGATATGTAAGAAACAGCAGTACTGATACTTTTCTAAGACTTCATTCCTCTTGCAATGAAAAATTGCAATTAGTTCTGTGTATAAAAATGTGAAACAATTTTAAAATAACTGAATTAAACAGAAAAGAAGAATATTAACATTTAGGTTTTATTAATGTTATGTTTTCTACTTTAAATGTTGGGCAAATAATGTAACTAAATAAATAAATAAAAGAAGAAAGGTAATTGACTAGTAAAATCATATGACTCTGATAAAGAAAACTGAAAAGCAATGGCATCATTTAGTATTATTTTTCCAGGCTTCAGCTGTATAGCAGGATTGAAATTAGATCAGTAAGCTATTTCAGTCCAAAGCCTATTAAATATGTTTGTTCTTAGACACACATTTGGGCTAATTTTACTTTTTATTTAAACCAATAACATTCTGTTATAAACCAGCTATTTTAAGGTAATGGTTGGGCATAGGACATGGATCTTGAAAGTGATGGATCATTGAACCTTTACAGTTTAATAACACCTCAGAAGAAGACTCATAGAACTTTGTGAACTTATGCAAGTCCTTAGTGTATTTCACTGATTTGCATCTCTCAGGAGATTATGGTTATTACTAGACCTTGTAACATACTTTCCCTCTGCAAACAGCAAGTGGGGGTGAAAGAGGAGCCTGAAGCTGCTTGAGACTATTTTAATGAGTGAAGCCTCCTTGAACTGACTTTCAGAAAATACATTAATTGCAGAAAGGTCTCATAATAATTATAGTATCTTGAAACATATAAGTTATGTTGGCTATAAAATGGGGCCTACACAATCAAATTATTACAGGCACAATATTAAACTGCCTCCTTTTTGTGGTTTGCTCCCACTATTAGCATGTTCTCATTAACCAAGTTAAAGTATTTCATTTCTACAGATTTTATAGTAGATGGGGTTTATATTGTACTTCAGAGGCTACAAGACTAATAACACATCTCTTTAAAATGTGCAGTGAAGCAGCAGTGCCTTAAGTACCCCATGCATGCATTCCTGCATTGGAGAATATCCTAAAATCAAACAGACCTCTAAAGATGTAATATAGTTTCAGGGCTTCCCATCCCACAAAGAAAAACTTATATTTTATTAGCTGTGTTCTTCATTATTTCCTGATTTTTCTTTCTTTTTTTTCTTTTTTCTTTTTTTTTTTTTTTTTTTGGGGGGGGGAGGGTGTGGTGTGGTAGGTTTTGGGGTTTTTTTGGCTTTCTTTTTTTTTTTTTTTTCCCTCAGGAGAAAGGCAGAAAAATGTGTGTTAACTGATAGACTGGCTTAAGTGGGTGATATGGGTAGTCTGTAGTAGCATAGAACTGTCATGAGTTTCCTGAGAAAAAAACACCTGTTGAGTTGAGGACTCATCATCATAATGTCCAGGATAACATCATGGCCAGATCAGACCATTATTGTAAATTTATCCTGGTTATTTCCATGTGAGAACCAGGCAAGTTGAAAAGACATTTTCTCCCCAAAATACCTGCCATATATAAAAAGCATTTTAAAATATTTTTTTTCTCCCCAGAAGGTAGTAGTGAAAACAGAATAAGTTTTAGCTAAGTGAAAATATGAAACTATTCAGCCAATTTTACCATCACCTGCAATTTATGCAATTGTTCCTCTGTGCTTTTTTTCTCCCAGGATAGCTGCTTATGCTACACTGAGTTCTACTCCATCCCAGCTGTATATCACTTACTTTTAGTCGTTTGGAACATTTTAAAAGTCCAGCAGATATTGAAGATAGCTTTTTCCCTCAAAAATGAGTCTCAAAAATGAGGTTCATTCATTCAAAAATGAATGAATTTTGCTTATAAAAGTCTCTTTACTGTGGCAAAGAGTTGCAAAACTACACTAATAAGAAATTTTTGTACATTCTTTGATGCTGCCACAGTTTCTTTAAAGGCCTATTTTATGCAAAATTTCAGAGAAAGATAATTACTTGTTAAATTAGTTCTAAATTACAATATACAATGTTTGGAAAAAGTATCTCTGTAAGGATGATTTGTCATTTGTTCAATCTATCAATTCTGAGTGACAGATTTTGATTTACAGGCTTGTAAAAAAAGTGAATCTGCTGAAGATGGTCAATATTATGCCTAATGTTATCTACTATTAATTACCATTTCTGCTTAATCAAAGTTAGTTCTTTTCAGTTCTTCTCTTATAAACTAATAAAATGGACATCTGTTTTTGCTATTAAGATATAATACTTTAAAGATACTATTTCTATTGAGTTCATTTTGGATATGACAGAAATAAGGACAAAATATTTCAATTCAATTGTAGGTATTGTGTTTAGCTGAAACTGTTTCCCATTGCTACTGTCAGAGCTCCCTTCAGTTCTCTTCAGCTACATGTTCTAGACAACTGCTCTTCTTATATAAGGCTCACAGTATACCATCTGTATAACTCCAGTGGTATCAGGGATCTTTGACTTAATCACATTATTAGTTCAATGAGTTGCCAATGTTCAATGGGTTTTCCTCCAGACTACTTTCTGAAACTGCTATAAAACACAAATGTGTTTGGTACAAATCATCAAGCTCTAGTCAGTTGATTGGTTGTTGGGTTTTTTTTTTTTTGGTTGTTTTTTTTTTGTTTTTTTTTTTTTTCAAACTGAGAACTTATGGGTGAAGATCAGAGGAGCTACCTACATGTATAATATCATGGTAGTCACCTGCTTTTCTAACATAGGCAAGAAAGAAAGGTAAAATAAGCCAACTTCAGACAACCAGAAGAAATCTTATGATCACAGCCCCTGGTTACTATAGGGAACTTTCTGTTGGAAGGGTGGTACTGCTGGCTACAAGAAATCAAGGAGATTTTTAGAATGTGTTCAAGAGAATTTCTTGACATAGATGACCAATAAGTAGGAGAAGCAGTCTGCTAGACCTGCTGCTTAATGTTAAAGAAGAGTTGGCCAAAGCTGTTAAAGGTAGCCTTGACTACAACAAACAAGAGATAGTGAAGTTTAAGGTCTAGAGAGAAGGGAACTAGATGAGGAGCAGTACCAGACCCCAGAATAGAGGAGCAGAGCCTTTTTGCTTCTGAGTTCTGTTTTGAAGGGTGAAGTGGCCCAGAGAGTTAATAACTAAAATATCTTCAAAGCACAAGAAGAATCCATTTTGATATGCAGAAAGTTAAATGTGAATAGCAGAAGGCTGTTAACGTAGAACAACAAAATCCTCACTGAGCAAAACATAAAGCACATAAAAGGCTGAAACAGGGATGGGGTACCCATCAGGAGTATAGGACACATTGCCCAAGTTTGCAGGAATGGATTTAGGAAATTCCATTCCGCAGCAGAGACAAAGTGTTGTGAACTGACTGCAACCCCCACTCCTTGTCTGCCCTGCACAACTGCAGGGCAGAAGAACAGTCAGGAATGAAGGTGTGAAGTTGAGCTGCAATGAAGCAAGGGAGATGCTTTTAGTTTTCATCTTTGCTTCTTACTATCCTATTTTTAATTGGCAATAAAATGAATTATTTTCACCAAGTCTATTCTGTTTTACTCGTGACGGTGGTTTGTAACTGATCTCCCTGTCTTTATCTCTACCACAAGCTTTTTCATATTATTTTCTCCTCCTGTCTTGTTCAGAAGGGACAGTGAGGGAGTGGCTGTGTGGGGTCTGGCAGCCAGCCAAAGTGAACACCTCTCAGAAACATCTTAAAGATGCTGAGGGAGCTGGTCAATATAATTTTGAGGTCGGCCTCTACCAATTTTGACATGGTGATTAGGGGAGATTTCTAGTAACCTGAAAGTCAAACATAGCATCCATTTTCAAGGAAGGCAAGATAGTTTGGAGAGTAGCATGCTCTTTTGCATAACTCCGGCTTCTAGGAAGGTCATGGAGAAAATATTTAAGCATATGAGGAATAAGAATGTTGTTAGCAGTATGGATTTATCAAACATTAATTATGCCTGACTAACTGGACAGCTTTCTGTGGTGGATGAAGTGAGATCAGTGATGTTGTTTGCCTTGACTTTAACAAGGCTTTTGACATTATCTTCCATAGTATAGCTAAACTGGTGAGGTATGGTTTGGACAGGTGGGCTTTAAGGTGAGAGGCTTGGTTGTTTGACTCATAGTGTGGTAATCAGAGTGAAAAATTCATCTGGAGGTCAATAGTTATTCATGTTCCTCAGGGTACCTAGAACTTTTATTGATAGTGGGAATGGTATTTTTTAAAGTCTTCATCTGGGTGATTTGAAGGAAAACATCCTCAGGAGATCTGTGGATAGTTTCAAAAGCCGGGGGCATAGGGTGTGGGGAGCAATTGATGCACTAGAAGGAAGAGCTTCTATTCAGACAGTCCTTGACAAAACAGGTTACTAAGGGTCTAATCCAGTCAGGAACAGAACTTGACAGGAATGGAGACTACACAACGTGCCTGTATCACCTGCTTTACTCCCTGACTGTCCTCACGGTGAGAAAGTTTTTGTTTATACCCACTCTGAACTTGTCTTGTTTCAACTTATGTCTCTTGTCTCTTTTCCTCCCACCATGCACTCCTGTGAAGAGCCTGGCTCCCTCTTCCTAGTAATCTCCACCTAAGTACTGGGGGACTACTGCTAGGTGGTCCCAACACTATCTCTTTTCTAGACTCACCAAGCCCCATCCCTTCATTCTTATAGGAAAAGTGCTCCAAACCCCAACTATCTCAGGGGCCCACCACTGACCTCACTCCAGTTTGTTGAGATTTTTTTTTATATTGGGGCTGAGTGAAGCATTCCAGATGTGTTAAGTGTGAGTTGGCTAGCACTTCTTTCAGTCTACTGGCTCTGCTTATGTTGTCACATATAAAACAATTGCCTTTCTGTTGACTCGTATTCATTTTGCTGTCCACCAGGGTCCCCAGGTCCTTATTGCAGAGCTGCTCCGTAGCTAGTCAGTCCCAATCTGTATCTCTGCAAGGGCTGATTCCTTCCCAGATGCAGGGTTTCACATTTGTTCTTGTTGAATTTCATAAGGTTGCTGTTGGCCCATTCCTTCAGGAAGTGTAAACCTTTCTGCATGACAGACCTACCAACTTCAACACCCACTTCCACAGTTCAGTGTCATCTGCAAACTTAATGATAGGGTGCTCTGATCTTTTCAGTGATGGAGACAGCAAGCAGGACATGTTCCAGGATATACCCGCACACTACTCCATTTGTTACTGTCCTCCAAGTATGGAATGCAAATTTTTAAATACAGCTATCATCTGAGCCCAGTGTTTCACTCTTATAGTTGTCTATTCATCCAGACTATGGTCTTGGGAGTTGGACTAGATGATCTCCAGAAGTCCCTTCCAACTCTGACCGTTCTGTGATCCTGTGTTTCCTACCTTGGCTACAAGAATACTGCAGGAGGCAGTTTCAAAAGCCTTGCTAAAGTCAAATGTCATCCACTCTTCTCACCCCCTCCACAGATACAGTGTTTTCATCACAGGAGGCAGTCAGGATGGTCACGCATGATTCACTTTTAGTAAATCCATGTTGTTTTCAATAACTTTCTTCTTTTTCATGTGTCCAGAGATGCATTCTAAGAGATCTTGTCAACAATTTACCCGGGAAACACAGTGGAACTTATCAGGCTGGAGTTACCTAGGCTGACCTTTTGGTGTTTCGTAATGATGCAACACTTGCTTTTATACAGTCATAAGGGACCTTCCCCAGACTTTTTCAAAATGTCCCAACTTTCCCCCAACTTTTAAAAAATGTCCGTACAAGGACATTAAACAGTTTTTTCCAGCATGTTTGGATGCAGATTGTCAGGTCCCATGGACTTGGGTGAGATGAATTGTCTCCAGTAATCCTTGACATAATCACCATCCACTGCTGTTGATCCTCTTCCCTGAACCTTTTCACCAAGTGCAGAGGCCTGGGAGACTTTGGTTGTGAAAGCTGGTGCAGCTGAAAAGGCACTAAGGCAGACTTTTACTGAGTGTGCATAGTAAAAGGGCAAGCAGCAGTGACTACGTGTAATGTCAAGTTCCAATCAGATACTAGGAAAAAATGTGTACCATGAAGGTAGTCAAACAGAGAGGAAGTGGATACACCATTCTTGGAAACATTCAAATCTTAATTTGATAAGGACCTAAGAAATATGATTTGCTTTAGCTGGACCAGATGACCCCTGCTCCAACCTCAAAAATTCCATGATTTGCTGAGATGAAAGTGAACTGAGCAATTCCTGTCTCTCAGTCTTTGTTGAGTCCAGCCACTCAGAGTGTGAGCTTCTCTTTTGTGCTTACGTTTCTAGACACAAACCCTCAGAAAGGGACAGCAAATTTATAAGGCAGGTGCCCTTTCTTTTCCCTGTGTTAAGAGCCAGCTAACTGTGTTGCAATGAATATATGCTGACAGAACTGCTGTTCAAGCCATTGTTATGAAGTGAAAAAGTTCAGCTCAAGCTCTTTCATTTTTGTAGATAATTCAATGGGAGTTTTGAGGCAAAGCACAAAAACAATTTTTATTTACAAGACAAATGTAACCATGCTACAGACTGAATTCTAGCAGAGGATACACATTAAGAAATTCACACCCATCTGTGCAGAAATCCACATTAAGCAGTGCATTAAATCCTTCCAAAAGCCTTACAAACATGACTTTAGAATAAACTAGTTTACTTTAAAGACAGAAAAAGTGTACCATTATCTGTCTCACTGCTTGTTTATTCAGAAGTCAGGATTGTGCTTCTTCCCATTCAGCCAAATATTTAGGACAAACTTTATCAGAATGTGGATACAGGGATAATGTGGATTAGATTCATGTCCAGTCTCCTGAGAATCTGTTAATTGTCATAAGATATTGTTTGGACATACATGTTTTATGTATTTGAAAGCACAAATTCTTTGTAAATGAAAGGTTTAAATGATGCAGCAATTATACAGAAAATTATTATATTTACAAGCCAAAAGTTGTGTATTAAAATTCAAGAAATATTTTTTTTTATTTAGTGTGCCTTACAATGCTGAATGAACTCAGATCTGAACTTAGAGACAATCTAGAACCGGTTCATGGAAACTCTATTGGCTGAATTGCAGCTGCTAATGATCTGTAAAAGGAAAGTCGATTTACCCCTTGATAGAGATTACTGTACCAAATGTAGCAAAAAGCTATGTGAAATGTTTGCTGTTTAATGGAGAAAGATACTGTTAGTATGTCCAGTTTCTTTTTTGGGTCAAAGAAAATAGGTCTGTTGTCTTCTGTAAATTTTTAAATCACAGACACACACAAAATAATTTGTGGTTTTGTTTTACTGATGTTTACTAATGCAAACTTTTTTTTAATATATGAACATATTAGATTTTCAATTTCACATTTCTCCTTTCAGCTGTATTTACCACCTATTAGATCAATAAACTATTTAGATTATGAAAAACTATGGCTACCATGGTTGGAATACCGTCAGGCTAAATTGTTTTTTTAAAGTATTGTTGATATTCACACACAACTTGATTGGTCTGCCTTGTATATGTAACTATGCTTCCCTTTTGCTAAGCTTACTGTGATTCTTAGTAATAGATAGTCTTGAATTTTTCACTGAACTTAATTAACGAACAATATATTCCATGTTTCTTTCTTTTTTGTATTATCTGAACACAGATTTTAATTTTTATTTGGTGTTTTTCTATAAGGAAAACTTGTATTTTTCAGAGTTGTGAGGCAGATGTGCTCACAATATTTTTTCCAGAGAGCACCATAAAATATACTGAAGGAATCTCGAATGCATAAAGCTAAGTTTTGTTTGAAGGCAAGAAAGAAAACTGTGTTTTTTCAAATAAATAAACAGAGTGAGAGGATATAACCAAAGATTCCTTGAAAAGAGTACACACATTTCCTTTGGAGGGTGTAAAACAATGAGTCTTCTTTCTTTTTACATTATTTTCTCTCCCCTTCTCTCTCTCTTTCCATTATTTCTGTGTTTGGACTGTAGGTTACTGACTCAGTATTTCCTCCGGTCTTTACTGTCTCATTCCCTCCTTCCCCATCTTGAACTCCAGAACCTTTTCCCAGTTCTGCACACTCATTTACTCTGAAGAAAGGTTCAGTTTCCTTGTCCAGAGTGCAGTAGCCAAGGTAAGCCTTCCTCTCCACCTTTCTCCCTGCTGCTGAGCCAAATTTTTATATAATGCAGCATGTTTCACAGTAAACTGCGATCAAATCAACAAAACTTTTACTAATGCATTTGTAATTTCTGGAGTTTGGATGTTTTGTTTGATATACTTTCTATTTTGACTTTTTATTTTATATGACTTCCCACCCCCACCCCCACCCCCCACCCCCTTTTTCCTGGGCTCAGCTTCAGTCCCAATTTTCTCTACCTCCTCCCCACCAGGTGGTGCAGGGGGACAGGGAACAGGGCTTCCAGCCCGTTCATAATGTGTTGTCTCTGCCGCTCCTTGCTCTTTCCTCCTCATGTTCTTGCATGCCCCAGCGTGGGGTCCCTCTCTGTGGACACAGTCCCCCATGAAGTTCTCCAACGTGGATCTTTCCCACGGCCTGAAGTTCTTCATGAACTGCTCAACCATGAATCCATTACACAGGATGTAGTCCTTCAGGAACAAACTGCTCCGGTGTGATGTTGTTTCTCACATATTCTCACTCCTCTCTCCTGATTGCTGTTGCACAACAGTTTTATCCCCTTCTTAATATTTTGTCACAGAGGTGCTACCACCATGGATGATAGGCTCAGCTTTGGCCAGCGGTTGGTCCATCTTGGACCTGGCTGGCGCTGGTTCTCTCAGACGGGGGAAGCTTCAGATATCTTCTCACAGAAACCACCCCTGCAACCCCGCTGCTACCAAAAACTTGCCACGTAAACCCAGTTCACTCTTCCATTCTATTGCTATTCCTTAGGTCTTCAGGGAACAGTTGGCTACTATTTTTTTTTTTTTGACAACAAATTTATGCATCTGTGTCATGGAAGGATAACAATGACATTTCCACACAGCAAAATATTTAGGCACATCCATAACTTCAATAAGCGCTTTGTTTATCTTGTGAAGGAAGAACTGTAGTGGTTATATAATTTATGTGTAAGAATTGATTCTGCATGTGATATTTGGAGGGTTGTCAAAATACGTATATGGGAAAATATGGAGAAGTATGAAGGTTATATTGGTGTATATTTGAAATGCCTGTATTTCTCAGGAATTACAAAATAACAAACTATGGATTTCTTACCGAGTGACTGACAAAAATATACACTACATTATCTTCAAATCGACCTAAGTCACAGAAAGCTTATTAAATGATCTGGATACTAAAAAATAGTAATTTGGAGTCTTTTAAGTTTTCCTTGCTTTGGAAGAACAGTTGTCCCATAGATATCATTTCTACTGTACATTGCTCATATGGACATGTAATTCCTACTAAAAAATGTTCTGGAGTAGCTTTTATAAGCATTAAATCATTACATATGAAAAGGTTATTATCTTCAACTTCTCCAACATTAAAAATGAATAACCACACCAGAAAACAAGGCATTTGACCATTGATAGGATTAAGCTTCTTTTTCAAACTCCATAGAAGTTTTTTAGGTGAAATCCTGTTCTGGCTTCAGCAGCAGATTTTGGAGCTAGAAAGGGTGATATACAGGCATGCAAGAAGTCTCGTCTAAAAGATCTCATCGAGGTTCATGTTCTGTGCTGGGCAGTAGGGATGGGGTGCAGGGTTCTTCTTAGATCTCAGTAAGAAAAGGCACAGAAGCACATGGTATAACAAAACTGCTTTAATGATAATAATAACACAATAGATATAGGAAGAGAACTACAAATAGTGAGTAAATTTTGCACTCCTCCAGATGCTGGAAGCCTACTTGGGCAGATCACTGGTAGGCAGCCACGACAGGCTGTAGAGAGGTTCACCTTCCCCCCAGTAGCATGTCTCCTTATACCTAGTGTAGCAAACAGAACTATATAACTTGCTTTGACAAGCAAGAATGCCATCTTCATTAATAGCCACCACTAGCTACCCATACCAAGGAACTGTAACCAGCAGCAGTACACACCCAGAGCCTTTCAGCTTGTTCTTTAGTTATGTTGCTGGTGTTACACAGCAGTGACTCATACTAAACGATGGGTATCTCAGCCCTAAGCACAAGACCCAATATGGCTGTCAGGACGTGCTCAAGAAGCTTCTGCAAGGCTCCCCACACAGTCCAGCTGAGAATCTCTCCTTGGTTACTTATACTTTTGCCTATGCAGGACAGTATTCTGGTTCACTGTGTTAAACCAGACTTTCTCATGGTTCATTTCCTTGAATCTCAATTACTTTTACCATTAGGCAGGAATCTAGAAGGGAGTGAAGAATAAGAAAACAAACTGTTGTACAAGATTTTCTTTTTAATCTGCCGACATTTATCTGCATGATGAATAATGAAGGTAGAAATTGTTACATTACGTAAGTTGCAGCTTTAGTAGGTTTTTGAGTCTGCAGACTCAAACCCTTATACCTAGGCTTTCCAGCTACAGCTTTTCTCTCTTGTATGGAGAGGAGGATTAGTCTCAGAGTTTCGCTTCTGAATATGCTTCCTAGCAAAACTACTGGCTTTCCAACTGATGCTCAGCGTTATAATCTCTCATTAGTTATAGTTTAGGTAGACAATAGAAGATTTTTTTTGATCATTTGGGGTAAATATCTTAAATTTTTTATACTGAGATCCTGTGTTTTATTACTTTTCCTTGTACTAACTACTGATCATAACTTAACCTGCAGAGCATTTCTCCATTTCAGTTTTGGAAATTTTAGGTGTAGGAAAAGGTGTAGCAAAGAGCTACATCTAGGCCATTTGGACACAGGCCAATGGGATTACAAGTAATGATGAATTACTATATGGATTTTCTGCTTAATATTCACATGTGCAATATATACAGATACAGATATTAACAGTCCTTAGTTAAGTACAATATTAAATATTAGAAACAATGCTTGCTGACATGCTGTTTACATGAGACGACTTCTGTTAGAATTGGTATCAGTTGTGCCAGTTTAGCAAGTTTTCTAAATGTGATTTAAATAAAGATCAGCAATAAGCTGACAAGCAGAGAATATTGAACACACTAACGATATTGTGATGGTATAAAAAGTCAATTTCACTCAGTAAGCCCATCAAAGAAGGTTACTGAAAGTTTTCTCCTCTAATAAAATAAGATGTTACTTTTTTTCTTTTTTTCACTGAGATCAACCTTCTTGCTTTAAAAATAGCCTATTGAAAAGATGTAGTTTTTGATCCCAAATGATTTTATATGTAAAATGTGAAATTGATTTTTCTCTGAAAATACTGTAACAGTCTTCTCTAGACTCTGATGGTCAACTTCATCACCAGGGTCAAATGTCAGTGTGTTAGAGAGCTGCAGGAGCAGACTGCTTCACAAGGGGTACAGACCAAGCACAGGCCATTTAAAAAGCCTGAGGCTGTTTGTAAGACTGTAATGAAACTACTGAATTAGCATGAACAAAGTGAGTGTATTGCTGATTAAACTCAATTAATAGAGCAGAGGATGGATAACACAATAAAGATGAGGTTAAGGCAGCTCCAGAAAGTGATCAAAAGAACTGATTAACTTTGGGTCTGTTTAAGGAACCACAATCCAGGAGAGGAGCTATAGGATGAGGACAAAAAAAATGGTTATTTTTGGATTAGTTCCAGATGTAATGAGGCAGGGATAAGGAACAACCTGTCAGGATAATTTGTGGAAGTAAAGTTCAGAAGGCCATGCATAGGTCCAGAGACTTTTAGGAAATGAAAAGACAAATCAAAGACTACTTGGGTGGGCCAGCAGAATAAAGATTGGTATTGATGACCCTAGCAGCAGAAAAGGCAAACACCTTCTCCAGGACACCTTGGTATTCCAGCCAGGATGTATGTGGGACCCTTGCCATCAGCATGGACTCCAGGGAATCACAGAGGAATTTTGTGGGCCTTAAAAGTTACAAAAACTCAGGGGATTGGAAATGCATAATCACAGTACTATGCTACTACTAGCTACTATGACTGTATTGTTACATTTATTATTTTTTTTAACTGTGATTATCATAATTGTCTTATGTGTATCTCACAGTTAAATGCTGCTTTGATGTAACCATATTTACCTCACTGTTTGAGTTATATGTTGCAGTCTACACAAGCTATTATCTATAGAAGTTATTACAAATCCTTGTAACACACCTCACATAGCCAGTATCCTTCTCTGGTAACACTAATGTGTGCTGTCTGCCTGCTAGCAGTTTTGCCTTGGAACAGGCTGTTCCTTGATCTTTCTTGAGTTGCTGTCTTCCTCTGCTTCTTCTCTTAGAGTTTCTGTGTTTTCTTGGCTTCTTGCCTGTTTTGGCTCCTAGGTGACTTCAGTTCTTTGTTTTTTAATGGGATTTTAAAAAGTTACAAATCTGTAATCTCACTATAATGTTTTCTCTTCCCCCCATCACCTCTTCCCCTCCACTCCCTTCCCTCTTTTCCTCCCTTCCTCTTTCCTTTCCCCCTTTCTTCCTCCCTCCTTCCCTCTCCTTTTCTGTCTTCCTTTTCCTTCTTTCTTTTGCTTACAAACAACAGTTAAAACTATGGCTCATAATTCGCTTATTTTAGTAGAAGGGATTGCTCAGCCATAGTACAACATTAGCAAGGAAATATTACAAGACTCATAGACCTGCAGTGTTGAGCTCTGTACCTTAGTGGGTACTCAGACGCTGTGTGACTCCTGAAATATTGTGTCTGCTTTTCGAACAGTTTAGGCACGTTATATATCAAATATGTAATGTCAACCTATTGTACATGAATAGAACTACTGCAAAATACCACTTCTATATGTATAATATCATGAATAAAATTTGTATTTTTTAGCTCCTCTCTTTCTCTTTCAAAATAAATGAAATTTGGGATATGTCTCCTATGTAATATACTGTCAAAAAAATAAAACTTGCCAGCACAGTACATGGGAGGCAATCTTATTCCTTCTCAGCTTTCATTGCCATTTTTTACATCAAGAGAAATGTTACTGCAATGGCTTTTTTCTGACCTTCTACTGAAATAAGGAAATAAGTCAGTGATAAAGTATGATGTTTCAATTCCTTTCCCTTTGCCATTGTCTTGGTTTACTGGCTAACTTTAAAATATCCTCAACATTATTTTAATGATCTAGTTGATTTGCAATGATGATATGGGCTGCATTTATAGGTTCTACTTCTGCAATTAGTAAGTTTATGTTTTGTTAAATGCTTCAAGTATGACCTATTTTTATCAAGTACTGAGTATTTTTATTACTATTTGAAAGGAGACTGCTAATTTATTACATCACTCTGTGGCCATGAGTGAATAGGTATGTCTTTCCCAGTATGTTCCCGCATTGACTTAAAACTTCATGCTACAAAAGTTCCATAATGCTCATCAAATTATGGTCATTATTATCAAATTATTATGACTAGAGTACCTTCACATGCATGGCATAAGTAAAGAACTTAGTAACTGGTTCACCATGGCTAAAAATCTGAGTATAACTGTAATGGCTGTCTGAGGTACTAGATGATGCTTAGTCAAAGTTTTCATTTAATTTAGAAACTGAGCGCCAAAATAATAAAAAAAATTAGCAGTTTTAATGATCAGAATGAAAAATTCCTCCTTCACATTCAGTTGCATGTTTAGTGTTTTACACTTACTAGGTCTTAGATCCCTGGTTCCGGGATCTCACAATTCTGAAATGCCTAAAGTGTGATTCTGTACTAGTTCAGGAAGCTTCAATGTGTAGGCGGAAAGAAGCTGATAAAACCCCGGCCTTTTTTTCATATTCACCCACATGAGGTAAGGAAAGATGAAAAATTTGCCTCCTCCTGTGAAAGTCTTCAGATTAAAAATAAAACGACCCTCTACCCCCATTCTAGAATAAAACAGGACACAGTGAATGAATAAAGATTCTACAATCAGTAGAGTGACTTAAGCACTTAAGCAGTAGGCTGTCAAGTCATGTTTCATTTTGCTTGTTTTTGTCTAGATAAATTCCTGACATAAAGCTTAAATTACTAGACAACGATGTTAGGAACACCATCTTCTCTAACTTTGCTTTGACAAGTGCTCTCAGCGTGAGGTGTTCTTTTAAGATGTCTAGCATATTAAACCTTTCAAAAGATGTAGCAATGGGGACACTCAGAATAAAATTTAACTTCCTTAACACCTTATGCATAGCTTTTAGACATCTCACTTAAGCTAGTAAATGCAAATAAATAAGCATTTATAAGTCATGTGAGGGTTTTTTCTTTTTTCCTTTTTTTCTTTTTTTTTTCTTTTTCTTTTGAATAAACAGCTAGCTTGGATGTTGGCATCTACCTTGTAGACCTCTAAAACTGGGCAAGATGAGTGACATACTGTTTCTAGTTCTTAACAGCTGTAGCTGAATTGTTTTAGATGTTGAAGACCTCTGCTTCTGGACATGTGTACCTGTGGGACTACAAGTTTTTGTTTACATAGGCTTTGCAGGTACATTGGTTCTTAGACTACTTTTGTGAACATAGACACTAAGTTCTGCTTCGGTAATCTGTGATTTTCTGTATTTCTGTGCTAGTTTATATGATTAATCCTCTGGAAATAAGTATTTAAACAAGTTCTTTCCCACTAAAAAAAAAAAAAAAAAAAAAGCTATAATAAAAATATGATCACATCCTTGTGCCCTAGCTACAATAACCTTGTGAGCAGAGAACTTAAAAATGATTGAGGAAACACTGGGAATACAGCACTGTAAAAATACATTGTTTTCTGAAATGTCTGAGGATTCCATTCCATTTTGAATAAAATATATATATATATATATATATACATATATAAATATATATATATTCATTGGGATGTTTCTCCCCTCCATCTGGGATCTCAATCTGGATCTATGTATATTTAATTACTGCATGCACAATGAAAATTCTTGAGAGAAAACGCTGTCCCAGATTAGTCAAAAGTCATGGGACTACTACACGTTACTGAAATGTGAAAATTGCGTACTGTAGTCACCTCAGTAGAAGGAGGATTTTTTATATTTCTCTAACATCTCATGAAATTGGCCCAGTCATTTATGAAATAGAAGTACTACTTTGATGCCTTAGTTTTGTGTTCTCATATACCTTTTTAAAGATGATTTAATAAGATCATCTAATAACTTCTCTCAGATATGGTAGACAGAGGAATGCTTATTTTGTGAATGTTACCTGTTTATTCTTGTGACTGAGGTGATGAACTTTTTGATGTTTGCACTACTTGTCTGCTTCTGGAGATGCACAGACTACCTGTGTTGACACTTCAGGAATTCACTAATTTTTATAAGAACAAAATAAATAATTGAAACTTAGCTGCTATTGACTTTTTCCTCCTCCAAAGTTAGATAGTAGATGAAAAGGTGGTGTTTTTTCTTTTAAATTTCATTGTATCTCAAGGATAGTACTTTCTCAGGGTTTTTTTTTGTGCATTCTGTAATTATGGTGAATTATAATCAATAACAGAAGGAATTACTTGGTGACAAACAAGTTATTTCTCACCTACAAAGGTTTACATTGAGGTTTGAATTTCATGTAGGGGACAAATAGTTAACATTTTATGATATTGCTATAATATATGAACAATTTTTTTTGGTGTTAATTCCAGCCCAGATTATTGAAATAGCTTGATATTGTATTTGCCACTAGCAGACTCACAGGCTGGTATCCCATTAATAGATTATTCTGACAACAATGACATTGAACCACAATGTGACATGGATTTCTGAAAGCATATTCTGTCATCTAAGTAATTGGGTTCAGCTTTATGTGTGGTTCTCCAAATCCACAGCAGAATAATAATTAGAAATTAAGTCAATATATAGATGATACAGGCTAGATCAACTGTCTACAAAGTGTGAGTGACAAAACAGCCTAGTAGAATCTATTTTTTTCATTCATAGCTCTCCCATCTTGTATCAACTATCCAGTTCTTTGGATAATGGAATGAATGGAAGGAGACATTATCACAAACATAGTATGGCAGAACTCTTATTTTGGGAACTACTGCTACTTCAGCAATGAAGGCTAGGAAAGATACTTGATTTCCACATATAAACACAACAGATGGAAAACACAGGCTATGAATAAATTACAGTAGAATCTTTAACTCTTCATGTGATGAGGGTACAATCATAGCTACAAGGTGAAGAATCCTAAAAACTTCTCAGGCTATGATCCATAAATTTATGAGAATCAATTTCTGGCTTTATGTAGTAGGGAAATAGGTTAAGTAAAAGGGAAAATACATTGCAATTTATCCTCCTAAGACATTGTTTCACTTTGGGGGTAATGAACTCATGTTTAAGTAGTCTTTTTCCTAATTTAATGTAGTTTCTAGTTTGATCAATCATACTCTGTCATATAAGAACTACCAGAATCTGGCCTCAGAAAAAATATTTTTTTCTAGAATATGGATATATGTATTTTTATTTCATTAAGTATTTGATGCTTACCTGTTATTGAACTGTAATATTTAAGTCAGTATGTTATAAGTATTTCAATTGTAGAATTACAGCCTGCATAGGAGACTGAAATTACATGCTAGAGAACTTCATGAAACTGGCAAATTATGTACTAGACAGATAGCAATATCCTTCAATCGGTCAAAGTAGAGTATACTTGCATCTTATCTTTCTTTGTTTATTCCTTGAATTCTGATCAATGCAGAATTTATGTTCACTCCTAACTGAACTAGCAAGATCAATCTAAAACCACACCAGAAAATTAAGTTCAAATTTACATCTTAACTTGTGAAATATGAAACAGAGGTTTCCTTTTATATTATAGCTAGAGTGCAAAAGACAAGGCTACTAGTCACAGGATAAGCGGTATCATTCTGCACCCATGGCACCTACACAGCCAGAGAAGTTCCAAAGTAATAACAGATTCCTGGTTCTCCAGCTAAGATCTATGCAGCAAAATTAATAAGAAAATGCCTTCATTTTATCATGATGGCATTTGGGAGTTTTAAAATGCTCTAGTCCATTAGTCAGTTTTGTTAATGACTGTGCTCATGCTTTTAATCATGTGAAACACATTGACTGAGCTTCATTTAGTTCAAAGTGCCTTTCAGAAGCCTGAACAGAATCTGAGTGGTATGAAACTTTAGCTTTTCTTACTGTGACATAAATTTACCCAATTTAATTTGTGATTTATATGAAGATGCAATACATCCATAGATTGTAGAGAAAAAAACCTGTCCATTTTAAACATTGAAATTTGGATCCTTAACGTTGCCAGATTGTCTTTTTTATTCATGATTCATATTTCTATTCTACCTTCCTAGAGATAATTATGGAAAAAATATTTATACTTGCACTTTTTTGCATTATTCTTGCACAGATATTGTATTTGCAAAATTATTTCATCTCTGTGAGTAACTCTTGTTGCCTGCAAACCAAGAATTTCCAATATCAGATCTCAATAATGCTTTGGAGGACTGTTGGGTAGTTTTTTAGTGGTTATTTTTGGTAGGTTTTTTATTTTATTATTATTATTTCACAATGACTGTTTTATAATCAAACAAATGAACAGGTTTTGAACCTTTGCCAGCATGAATTTGAATACCTAAGTTACAAGGATATCAAATCCTAGTACAAAACACAGAAGTGTTTCTACTGAACATACAATATTCATAATATATCATGTCTCACTTTGTTCATTACACCAACACAGTGTGAAATTTTATGACAAGTTTAAACCCTGTATATGAAAACAAAATAAAACATAATACCAAGTATAAACAGAATTATGGCATCTTTTTAAAAAAAATATCCTGAAAAGCATTGTTTCTGCCTATTAGTAGAAATCTTTAAGCTGTGTACTTCCAAGAACTCCTTCATTTTCTGAGATTTTTTTTCATTTGTACATGTTGATGATCTTTTAAGAGCTTGGCCAAAATTCAATGTTGTCTGGGTTTAAGAATTACTACATTCCTCAGCTTTGTTTTTGGAGATGTTACATTCATAATGCATTCAAAACTGGTCTGACAAATGCTAATGGTACTGGACTCCCTCATTAAGAAGTAACAAGTAATATTTCTCTTTTCTTTCAAAAAAGGAAAAAAAAAATGCTGTCAGCCTTTCTACAAAATGCTCATAAAACTTACCCCAACACCAGAAGACATGAAATGAGTTCTTATTTTACTCTGAGAGCGTTCAAAACCAACATCTCTCAGAAGTGCCCTACCTGTTAAATAAAGTAAGGTTTTTTAAGGCATATGAAAGCTTCCATCATTCTAATGTTTCTGTCATGGGTCAAGAAACAGACAGAAAAAAATACAAGATATTTTGCAGAGAGAAACAAAGTCCCAAACAGTTGCACTTTTTCTCACATGTATACTATATTTTTAAAGTCATTCTAAACACATAGATTTTCAGCACACTAGTATCATAAATAAATTAAGTTGGTGAGTATTGGTTGAAAAGATTCTAAGAATAGTTTTAGTTTTATAGCTGTAGGAGTTCTGATACCTTTTGTATATTAAATTCACAGGATATGAATTAAATACAGTAAAATTTAAGTGAGTGTTTTATGTGTTCTGTAGTTGTGGTATGTACAGAATTTCAATAGTCTCCGAAACACAAAAGTACAAAGTCCATCTGCTCCTCTTAATTATACTTGTCTGAATTTTTGAAAATCAACCCATGTTGATAACACAGATAATTTTTTTATTAAACATAAAGTACATTTGGGTAAAACTACACAAAACTATTTTCTCATCAGGCAGAAGGCAACCATAATTATTTAATGTATATTCAGTAAGAATATTTGGCTTCATGTGGTGTCATTCCTTAAGGGGAAAAATAGTTGTTTAACAATGCTATGACAATAACAAACAATAATGAGTTAGCTTTTTTGCCAAAATGTCACAAACTTTTATTTGCATAGGCTCTTGAGTAGCTACTAGATGAATTTTAGGCATTTTAAACCTGCAAATGGGAAAATGTCAATGTATTTCACCCTGGTGAGGATTTTCTTTTTTTTAAGGGGCTTCTTCAGTCATTAACTACTTGGAAATGACCTACTTTGTGTTCATTGACTAATTAGTCCAGTTCCAATTCAGTCCACATTTAGGTAAATTACTTCAGAGGGAGCTGGGTCAAGCTGTTGTATTTTTTTCAGTTTGGTGTGATTGTTCTGGTGCATTCCCAGAAATACATAAAAATTGAAAGTCTCCCCTGCTATGAAATTCACCAATATAATTGTAATATTTTTTTAATAAAATTATTATCAGCTTCTTATTCAAACCAACTTGTCTCTGACTTCTGTGGCCATTTTACAGTGGTCACTTCAGCACAGGTTACTTTCTTAAATCATGATTCCATCACCTTGTCTCAACTGTTGTGTATCAGAGGATTATGCAGCTTTTAAAGAGCACGCCAAATAACACAACTGCACACCAATGCACACATCTTTGGTGTTTGTTCATATCTTCTACAGATATACATATTTTTAACATCTTACTAAATCTAAATTCTACTGCTCCTTCTGGTAGGTACCAGAAGTTGGATTTCCTTTGTCTAACCTAAGACATGAGAAATGTAGATATTTACATTTTAGCTAAAACATAAATTATGTTAGGATTCAGTTACATGATCGTAGATGTATGAATCCTTCTTAGAAATCATAGGACAGCACAGACAGTCTCCAACTGCTGTTTTAAAAGTTGATCGTTCTCCCACTGATTCCAATTCATGTCTTCTAGCCACATGTAGATGTTTCAGAAATTTTAAGTCATATAAGGCACTGAAAACCTATATTCCTGCAACTGACTACTACACACATAGTCTTTTAGTCAGTGAGAAAACCAGTGAGATTCATGTAGGCTATTTTCCTTCTAGGTCTACCCTAGAATAAGAAAATTCATGACAGAAATGTCTGTTTCTCTGGAATACCCAGAGCTGTTGTCTATATACACTAAACACAGCTAATCTGCTTTAAAGGCAGTTTTTAAACAGTGTAAATGTGAGAATGACACTTGTCTTCAGGTCAGAATTCGGGGACCTTATGATTCTCACTCACTGGGTTACTTCTGTTTAGATATCTCTTCCCATTCTACAAGAAAGACATAGACAGCTTAGAATCACACGATGATCACTTGTTGGATAACACAGAAGATACCTAGGATCAGGATGTTACAAGGCTAAGGAGCAGCTAACCGCCTTGAGTGTCTGCTGGGCAGGTAGTCATGAACCATGAGAAGAAGGATTACCTTCTCTTTATCCTCGAGTATGCTGGTCTTCAGTGTTGTTGAGATGGCATTTGCTGATTCTCTACCTTATTCTAAGGGCTTTATATGTTTTCTCGTCCATATTTTCTCTCTTGAATTCTTGACCTGCGAACTATTACCACCTCATTAATTTGTTTAAAGTTTTCATATTCTGCATGGCCTGAACTATCTCACAGATCACCAACAATTTCCTAAGCAAAACTGAGCCAAAGTTACATGGAATTACTACACTGAAATACTCTAGCCTGTGAAACTATTTAGTTTAGTTCCAAATAGTTTAGGATACCTCCTACTATGCATACAGATGTCCACGGCATAACTGAACTTCCAAGATGCAGACATTCAACTTCCCTGTGTAAAACTTCAAAAGAGTGCCACAATACTACAGTTCAATTACTTAAGTGCATATGTACATGAATAATTCCTTTCTATTACCTGTCTGATAGTTCAGTAATCCAAAGTAAAAGATAAGATTATCCTTCTGTTATATACCAAACCTATCTATTTCCTAAATACTTCATATATAAATCTTGTTCACATTTTATTTGTGTCATAAACTTCTGAAGTTTTGTTTGAAAGTATGTATTGTGGCAAAAGTAGCTAATTAAATCCACATATATCAGTACTTTTTCTAGAGATCTTTTATCTGTTTGGTCCACACTGTAAATTTCTGAAGTGATAAAAATGCTAGGAACCACAAAGAAGCAATGTAGTTCACACATTGAACGTATGAAACTCAAAGGTGCTATAGGTAGTTTTCAGAAAGAGTCTGTGTGGCATTACACATATTGTTTTATTACTGTATTATTGTCTCTATGACTATTAAGTGAAATTTAGAGGAAATATTAGTTATTCTAAGAAGATGGAAATCACAGTGTCATTCCACAGCTTAATTTTGTCTAATTTCAAATTCCTGATATATTCTAATATTTTAGCTTTTCAGCTCTGATCAACATAAATCTCATTCTGGAAAATATTTTCAGTGCCTGATACAGTGCATCTTCAAGGAACCAGCAGTAATACGTCAGTACTTCTATGAATATTCGAATGGCCCACTACAGAACATACAGAACCTACAAAGAAAGTAACAGAGAGAAAATTACTTGCAGGAATATTGCACCACATCTAGTCCTTTGGTGTTTTTCTGCAAAGCTGCTGGTTAATTTTCCAAGCAGATGCTTTTATTGCAAGGAAAGCCAGCAAGCTCTGGCCTTTACTGATTACAAGCCCTCCAAAATGAATTCATAGAGTGTTTATAGGAAATTATAGTCATGAACTTTGGTTAATTTTCCAAGGAATGATTCTCCTTGAACACTGTTGAAAAGCATTTTTCATCCAAAGTATAGAATAAGCAAAGGATGACAAGCTCAATCCATCTCTCATTTGTCTTAACAGAGACAAAGTCTAAAGCACTTCCCTAAGGAATCCGATTTTAGTTCACAGTGATAAAATATGAGTGATTTGGGTCCAGATGGTCTCTCTTGCTCTTACTGGACTTGATTAATTAATTAATTGTTGTTTAGCCAGAAGTTAATCCATAAAATACACCAAATATGAGATTTAAGAAGTTCTTTCAGGTACTCCCTTCCCCACCATTACTGAGTTGATTTACGTTTCTATGTTTAGACTTGTAATGTAGGTGCAGATATTTCAGTCTTCAAAGATATCTACAAATATGTTACGATGTGTGGCTTGCACTGTCATCATAAGCAGATTGCTGTGGCTCAAAAGCTTAATAGAACCCATATCACAGAAGCTGCTGGACTGTGACAACAGTGATAAATACAAATGAGTTTTCTGTTTTGAGAAAAATCAAGCAATAGTCTAGATGATTAAAGTCATATGGGGAGAGATGACACAAGGAGTTTTCTAGTTTGGAGCCAAAAGTTACAGATGTGTGTAACTGCAACTTTAAGTTCAGTGGCTAAATCTACCTAAGAGTGTCTATAAATAGTTCTCTGTGCTACTTTTTTATAGGGAACTATTCAGTAGGCTGGTTCCTGTGAACCACTGTCTAAGTGTGCAAATGTTCACACTTCTAAATTTAGAGAACTGAGGTAGCATGTGCAGCAATCAGAACTATTCTAGGCAGTTTTGCTAAAGTGATCCAAATAATTTCATTGGATCTGTCTCTTAAGTCATCTGCTTTATGGAAAAGATCAGGTTGTTCCCATTTGTCCTCCTTTGCTGTCTTTTCTTAATACAGCAAACCAAATCCAGTGTAAAGCAACAGAGATTACTATCTTTATGCAAACTTCATGTCTCTGTAATTCTCATGGCTGCTGTAGACAGTGCATCTTTTGAAAGAAGTTAATCTTTCTAAAGGATATCAACTGGGTTGCAGGGAAAACCAACAGCAACAAGAAAACAGCAGTCTGTTCCCCAATCCTGTGTGGTCAATGTGATATACCAGAAATGTGTATTTAGGAAGGAATGATGCTAGCTTTAAGTAATCAGAAATTATTTAACACAAAATTACAAAATGTAACTTTAAAATAGAAAAAAATATTGTAAGTGTTACGAGGAAAAGAGAAGGGGAGAACATTCACCATCATTACTTAAAGCCTTGAAATTCTGAAGATTTTCTTGATTGCATTTTTTAACTCCATCTTTTGTCTCTCTGAGCATTCTGTCTTCTTCAGAGTCTATCCGAAGTACTTGTCTGTCTCTTGACCCACATGTTCTATTCACATCTGTCTGTTATTCTGTTGAAATTACTGGCTTTTTTCTAACTATACATATCAGCGTTGAATGAAACTGAAAATTGGCAAAAGAAAAATGCTAGAAAGAAGAGGAGGGGACAGTAGGGGAAGAAATGTTATCTGAGAGGAGTGAACACACAAGCAATCTTTCACAAAGATTTAAGAAACATTGTCTTTAGTTTCTACAGTAGTAATTTAAGGTTTTTGTTTCTAGAGGAACATGTTGTTAGCCACAATTACTTCTTGACACCACTATAGTGTTTCATTAAGGAACAGATGGTTCTACTGGTTTATAATGTCTGTCCTTCATCAGCTATAACAGCAGGCACTCACGGATTTTGCTCTAAGTTAGAAAAACTCCGAACACCTCAAAGACTTCAGATAACACATATTTGATTTCTCCTGTTTTACAGGTATTTGACTGAGAGAAAGATTATGATGGCAGATTTAACCCTGAAGGAAGGACACTCTTCAGTGTATGAGTGGTCTTTTGTTTCTTTCTTTTTTTTTTTTCTTTTTTTTTTTTAAGTCTGTTGTGGTTTTATATATCCATTTGGAAATAAAGGCTTCCTTTAAGTTTCTATAAGTAAGACAAACAATGGCTTTCAAACTTGCTTTCAAATACTGTGTGTAACATTAAGTATGAAACAATAGCAAAGACAATATGAATATTTATCATATACAGGTGTAATGCTTAGTTGATGAAGATTCTCCTTGTTCAGTCTAGTGTTATACACTCCAACCAACCTCCAGCCAGCATTTTTCAAAAAAGTTGCTATCTTTATTATGTAATTGCCCATTGTACTACATCTGCTGTGAGAAGTCTCACTTTTCTTGGCTGTGTTCCCAGGAGTCTCGTGTATAACTATTTCATTTAATTTATTGCAAAAGATGACAGAGAATTTCCATTTTCAAAACTCAACAGTATGTTAGTTCGTAGATGTCCATTAATAATTAAATACTTATGATCAGCTGAAAGATAGGTCAGATAGATACTCGTGAAACAACGTGGAAGATATTTTGTTGCTTATTTCTGATAAGAGGACTCTATCTAGGGAGTTTTGTGGTTTGGTGGTTTTTTTTTTTCATACATCAAAAAATAAAGGGAAACAGCTAGCCATTTGAAACTATACTCATCTTTAACACCCAGAGAAAAAAATTCAAAATATAGTTTATGCCATTAGCAATCAAAAAGCTGTAAGCCAGATGGTGTTAACATATAACTAATGAGAGAAATAAGTTGTTGGTAATCGTTTTAGTTATGAAGAATTCAATTGTCAAGTGTCAGTTATATTTTACTTATAGATAGGAACTAGATGGCTCAGCAAGCTATGAGCTCACTAAAAGTATATTTTTCAGCTCTAAGCATTGAAACCCACTCACATTTTGTGACACATACCTACCTACAAGAATTAAGTTAATATTCATAGAAGAATGTGACTTTGCCTTTTATCTATCTAGTTGATCAAATAGATTTTACTACATATATTATACATATATTATATATACTCATATATAGTATATCTGCAGTAATCATACATACATAGTATATATAGACATATATAGTGTGTATACATATACACACACAGACACTACACACACACACACACATATATATATATAAATAAATATACACACACGCACATATAGTCTTACCTCTGTTCCCAGTAAGATCATGGAGCAGATCCTCCTGGAAACTATGCTAAGGTACCTGGGAAATAAAAGGGTCATTGGTGACAGCCAGCAAGTCTTCACTAAGGGCAAATTGTGCCTGACAAATTTGGTGGCCTTCTACAAAAGGGTTGGTAGATGAGGGAAGAGAAACTGATGTCATATACCTGAATTTGTGCGAGGCATTTGACACTGTCCTGTACAACATCCTAAACTGGGGAGACATGGATTTGATCTGTGGATAAGAAATTCACTAGATGGTGTCACCCAAAGAGTTGCAGTCAACAGCTCAATGTCCGAGTGGAGACTGGTGATGAGTGGTGTTCCTCAGGGGTCAGTACTGGGTTCAGTGTCGTTTAATTTCTTTGTAGATGGCATAGACAGTGAGATTGAGTGCACCCTCAGCAAATGTGCCAATGACATCAAGCTGAGTGGTGCAGTCAACACACTGGAGGGAAGGGATGCCGTCCAGGGGAACATTAACAGGCTTGAGAAGTGGGCCCATGGTAACCTCATGAAGTTCCACAAGGCCAAGTGCAAGGTCCTGCACATTGGTGAGGGCAATCCCAAGCACAAATTCAGGCTGGGCACAGAATGGATTGAGAGCAGCCCTGAGGAGATTGACCTGGGGGTTGTTGGTAGACTAGAAGCTCAACACTCTGCTGTCATGAGACCCCACCTGGAGGAGTACTGCGTTCAGCTCTGGGGCCTCCAACGTAAAAAGGACATGGACCTGTTGGAGAGAGTCCAGAGGAGGGCCACGAAGATGAGGCCGAAACACCTCTCCCATGAAGACAGGCTGAGGGAGTTGAGTTTGTCCATCCTGGAGAAGGGAAGGCTCTGGGGAAGCCTTATAGCAGCCTTCCAGTACCTCAAGAAGGCTTACAAGAAAGCTGGAGAAGGACTTTTTACAAGGGCATGTAGTGATAGGACAAGGGGTAATGTTTTAAGCTGAAAGAGAGAGGGTAGATTTAGATGAGGTATTAGGAAGAAATTCTTTACTGTGAGGGTGGCAATCTCTGGAACAGGTTGCCCAGAGCAGCTGTGGATACCCCATCATTGGTAGCATTCAAGGCCAGGCTGGATGGGGCTTTGAGCAACTTTGTCTAGTGGAAGGTGTCCCTGCCCATGGCAGAAGAGTTGGAACTAGGTGATCTTTAAGGTCCCTTCCGACAAAAAACATTGCATGATTCTTTGAGTCTATGATTTTGATGTTTCCATGACAAGGAGGCAAAACCATAATTACATGACTTTTTTGAGAATACAAATTTTGACTTCTATAGGCAGCTCTGTGCATGGAATTCCACTCTGAAGACTACACAACAACTACACAATGTGGGTAATGGGGCATTTATTTAAATTTTGTATAAGCCTTCTCTAGCTAACAAATATTGAATGGGTAATTTGGTAGGAATTCAGTTGCCAGCATGCAACTGAATGCATGATACCTATGTAGTGGCATTTGGAATATCTCAGCAAATCTGGGATAGCCACCCTGGCACATGTAACACAGGATGTGAGACACACGTACTTCTAGAAAAGCAACTGGAAGCCAAAGGGGATACTGTAGGGCAACTCAGCTTGTGCTAGACACCTACATTCAGGTGGCTGAATTGCCCCTTCATTTTTATTTTTTAAATATTTGCAACATATTCCACAACTACTGAGTTTAGGACAAGTTCTCATCTTGAATTATGTTTATTGCTTTAGAAAGAGTTACAATAATTGTTCAGGAACAGCTTCACAGTTAGTTTTGATCATCATAGTTTATTACCTCATCATCTATGTAAAACAAGGAAGTGGAGAAAAAGTGACAGACTGCTCAGTGGAATTTGAATGGAATATTTAAGATGTCTAGTTTTGGTAATGAATTCCTTATAATTCCATGTGCAGAGTAATGGTGTGAGTTACTTTGTAGTTCAAAACTATTTATGGCAACACAGAAGAGAGCAAGAGGGTTCTAACATAAATGTATTTTTGCTTAGGTGCATATTTCTTCCTCTGTTCTTTTGTGTGAGCAGGCTATTTGTTTCTGTATGTAAAATGTTCTCAGTGGCTTGAGAACTTTTCTAGAGAACTATATATCATTCACATTCAGGCCACAATATTCTTAGAGTCAGACAGAAGAATGGAACAGAAACCAGAAGTCAAAAAGGGGTAACTGACAGAAGTTCAGGAAGGAATAGGCAGGAGGCAGGCAGGTAACAAACAGCTTTTGGAAAAATGACATGAAAAAACCTTTAATGCAAGGGGACGTTCAAAATAGAAATCACATGGTGCCAGTTTGGCAAGTAATCTAGGACATACCTTTTGGAAGGAAAGAGCAACTGGGATCTCTGATTAGGAATGATAAATTGGATAATAGAGATAGAACCACTTCAGTGGAAAGTGTAGAGGGATAAACTGAGAATGAAATGAAAAGAGTGGTCAGAAACAAAAGGCATGGAAGGGGGTCAGAATGACAAGGACTGAAGCAGGAGCAAGCTTGTGAGATGGTTTGCAATAGTCATCAGTTCTTTTGTTAGTTCAGAAAGCAGAGGTTTTTGAGGTGGATCCAAAGACTTGGCCTGTGAGTATTAGTATGATTCAAATTCCCATGCAAAATTGTTTCTCTTGGTCTAGCATATGTGTATATTTCTTTACAAGTAGCAACTTTTCATAGATTGTACAGACAGTGACTAACTAATATAAATTCAATATGTATATGAATTTGTATATGATTTATTCTCCAGATGCCTTATTAAAGTAATAAAAATGTCCAACTGCAAAGACTCCCACTTCTGGTGAGAGCACTCTTTTACAAGGTGTTCCAATGTTAAGTTATTCAAATTTTAGAAAAAGTGGCTTTGTGACGGTTTTGTTTTGGTTTGGGTTTGGTTTGTTGTTTTTTTTTTTTTTTTTTTTTTGGGTTTGGGTTTTTTTGGGGTTTTTTTTTTTTTTTGATGGTTGGGGGTTTTTTAGGTATTTTTTCTTATGTTTGATTAGTTTGCTCCCCCTCCCCAGTAATATTTACCCTACAAATAGTGGCAAGGGAGGCAGATGAAGACTTCATTTCCAGAGTATAAGGGTCCATGTTAAAAAAAATGCGTATTTCTGTGTGAACACGTAATAATATCATATATCGAAACCAACATCACATTGGCTACATTTCTTATTTGCTATTCCACTGCAGATTTCCATATTCTCAGGTGTTTGTGTTCTTTGATGATTTTGCTGTTTGACAATTAAACAAATAATGATCTGCTATGATTAACACATCCAAAACAGAAAAGGAAACAGCAAAATACTGCCTTAAAACTTGCCTCTTGAGTGGAAATAGCTTTTACCTCTAAAGGATATTAGTTACTCAGCTTTTTTACACTGCTATAGCAGATGCTCTGTAAGTACCCACCTCAGTCTAAGAAGCTCAGCACTTTTTCTTCAATGTGACAGTGCAAATAACTTGTGATGCCAATACATGAAAATCAGAAAATACTCAGACAGGTGGCACTCTCTGCCTGATTTCCAAGACTTCCTAACTCTGAATGAACAAACATATGAATGGATGCAGGTATTCTTCATCTAAAAATTTCCAGTGTGTTTGCTTTCAAAGATGTGCCCTGTACTATCCAAGATAATACCCTAGAACATCAGCTGAGAGAAGGACATTTAGACTTAGACTTTGCAGATATGCAGATAGCACAAAGTTGTTACTTTACACAGACCTGAGGTAACTACATTGGTCAGTCTTAAATGGGGCTTGAAATTTAGAACAATTCATGCCTGTATCACTTGGATTCTAAACTGGCTACTTCCTGATTTGCTTTTCTTCTTATTTAGCCCCTTGTCAGATCCAGTCCATGATCTCATGTTGAGAACTTGTTTAGCTTTTAAATCTTGAGGACGCCCTTAGTGTTGTTTTGGAAGGGTTTGATTACCAGCAGGATTCAGCATTCTTTTCGGAGTCACTAGAATAAACTGTCTTTTCCACAGCTTAGATTTTTTTGTGTGTTTTTTTTTTCTTTCCTTCTTTCCCAATTATAGGAATTCTTATCTTCTTTGTAACTCCATAATCATTTGGGAACTACTACTACAAGCCATAAATGGTCAGAATTTGAGTAGGAGTTTTAGTGGCATAAGTTTACACTATAAAATAGTGTATTCAATTATTTTTACACTATTTTCCCAGAATTAAAAAGTAATTCACTAACTTTTCCTTGGTAGATTGTTAGAGAGTCTATTAGATTATTAGTCTATAGATATTAGATTATTAGTTACAGATAATTAGTTTATTGGAGTTAGAGATACATCACAGATGGGAAAGTTTTAGCAAATTTCTTACCTGAATCCCATAAAAATCAGTTAAAGTGGTTTTGTGGGATGTGGGATACAGCCAATCATTACAGCTAAAGTTGTACCTATTATTTGTCCACCCGTTCAAGTTTTAAAGTAGATTTCAAGGTTTCTTAAAACTTTGTGTGTCTGAAAGAACAATGTTGCTATATTTTCCTACCTTTCAGATTATTCACAAAACTTCCAGTGATTTAATTTCAATATTTTTATGCTTTGTTATGCAAGATGCGTCCCTCAAAGTATGAGCAATGTGTAAGTTAGACCATTTAGTGTTTTTTCATGTGTAGCTTTATGAATTACTCTCATTAGATATGAGTGATTACTGTATGCGTTACTACATTTCAGAAAAAGATAGGCAAATGTGATAATTAAAGATTACAGGATATGTTACAACACTGGTGAGCAAATACTTTTGGTACATTGCATTAATTGACTTAATAATGAGTGAGATCACTGGGATAAATTTGTAAGTTTTCAGTATCCATGAGGATGTTTGGACAAGGCATAGATACAGATATCCAGATTAGGAAGCAAACACAATGATCAGTATTTGTAAACCTGAAAAATTATCTTTTATATTTCTTAGGTTTCTAGAACACGTTTTTACATCAATATAAAATCACTTCTTCATTACTTTCTTGTATTTATGCCCTCTTGCTACAAACTGAACTGTATTTCATAAACTGTTCCTATCTCAAAAGTGATACTTTTTTAAAACAGTGTTTTAATAAAAATCTATGTTGGTATGTTTTCAAAAGATCCACTACAAAACCTTGTCAGGCTGCTGGCTAGCTGTAACAAGTGGCATGGGAGCAAATATACTCTTCTGTTTTAAAGGAACAAAATGCTGCCAGTTTTTATTCAGGCTTTTCACACTTTCCATTCCACCTGTTCCAATCCTTTATCAAGGTACTATTTATATTATTCCTGCTACTATGCTTTCTAGTGCTTCATAAGGCAGTAGGGGTATAGAAGGGGACAATTCTGGAAACAGTTATTCAAGTTTTACTGAAAAGTAAATTTCTCATAGATCTCCATAATTGAGGGTCATTTCTTCCTGCCAGCACAAGAACCACCAGATGACAGAAAGCAATGAATATATCATCTTCTAAGTTGTGGTTATTCTGTATGTCAAATCATTTTTTATCACCCTGAAGACCTGTCTGATTTCCTTGCATACTAGTTCACCCTGTTGATGCTGAAGTTGTAGGAGAGGAAAAGAAGATAAATGCATAAATAAAAGGGAAATACGATTTTGTCTCCAAACACCAGTACAAGGAAATGGGATGAGATAATCAAAAGAAAATTGTATTTGCTAAAATATTGCTATGGAGATGAGTTCAGAGCCAATTATTTAACTCCTTTCCCAGAACACTTTCATTGAATTATTTGATCAGCCTGTTACAAATGTCTAAAAAATAATGCTACTTGTGGTCTTGGCGGACTATGAGGGTTTTCTCATTTGTGGGGTGCACATTCAAAGTAAAAGGGGGGGGGGGGGAATTGTGCTTGTTTGCATGTATTGCTGTTTTGATACTGTTGTTTTAAGACAGGAAAATGTAAGTTAGTTTTTGCAGTATATTTTGAGATACAACTATAGCTTCCCTCTGTCCCCAGACTTCTACCCCAGCAGGGCAACATAAAAACTAAGACATAAACCCCCAACTTTTCTACTGTCTGAGCAAACAGCTTTGGTGGAGACTCCTCCATCATGCTTCATACCTTCTAATAATATCCTGACGGTTAGGAAATTCTATGAAGATATAAAAACATTATCTTTGATAAATTTTAATCTTTCACTGAGCTCATATTTCCTTTCTCTATGTTCAGAGGTTATGATGTTGTGTAGTAGGAAACCTGTGCCTTCTTAGACAGTTCCTTTCATTACAAATTGTGAAAGTGACCTGTGCTTTGTTGTTTCAGTTAGGTATGTGATTTTCTTGATCAGGTTCTGGTTAGGTTTCCCAAACAAAAATACCTTGGAATACCTCAACATAGGCACTTTCTTTAGTATTTCTTGCTCAAATTGTTACTCAGTTTAGTGGCTTTTGGAGATTCTCTACTAGTTTACTGAACGATTCCCATGACTGTATGGGGAGAATAGATATAGAAATGTAGAAAGAAGAAAAACACCCCCTAAATACCACAGTGTTCAGTGTATTAAGAGATCTTTTAGATTTATCCTTGGATACTGTTATTTAGTGGTTCTAGCTTTGTCTGAAAATCTTTAGGAGATGCTGCTAGTAAAGACTTAGGTAAGTAGTGAATTAGTGACGTATGCATTGGTGTTTTTCAAATCTCAATTTTAAGTGTAAGGTCTTACTATGGTTTAACCAGCTGCTCGCTTACTCCCCTCACCCCAAGGGACAGGGAGGAGAACTGGAAAGGAATGTAAAATTCCAGTGTTAAGATAAGAACTGTTTAACAAAAGAACAATAATAATGATAACAATAAGAGTTATAATGAAAAGGAGGGAGAAGGGGAGAGGAATGAAATCCAAAGGGAAGGGAGACAAGAAAACAAGTGATGCACAGTACAACTGCTCATCCTTCCCTGACTAATGCCCAGCCAGTCCCCAAGCAACAATTGGCAGCCCTGGCCAACACATAAACACACACCCCCCACTCCAGTTTGTATACTCAGTGTGACACCCCATGGTATGGAATACCCCTCTGTCTAGTTCAGGTCAGCTGTCCTGGCTGTGTCCCCCCTCCAGCCCTCTTGCTAGCAAGGCCTGAGAAACTGAAAAGTCCCCGACCACACTGTTCCCCCAAATCCAGCATGGCACTAGCCACCAAGAACAAAATTAACTATATCCCAGCCAAAATCAGGACAGCACTTTAAACAGAAAGTAGAACACAAACCCAAGCCAATTTTTTTATGCTGATTTTTTAAAACATGTTATTATTTTAATATATAATCATATCTAAGTGCCAATGCTGAATACAGTGATGAACTATTTCTTTTGGAGAAATTTGACATTACACTTCTGTATGAGGGTCAATTTCTTAATGTTATTTGTATGTGAGTACTTAGTGCTACTGTGTGGTCATCATTATGGCTGGAAGTTCAACTGGTACTAGAACACCTAAATATTTTCATGACTTTTTTGTTGCCACATAATTCTAAATTATGATAACAGTAATAATAATTTTAATAGCAATACTGTATAGAAAGCCTGGTATTATGTGTCTACCTTCTTCAAACTTCAAACTAACTTCTCAATACTTCAATCTTCTGCTTATTAAAGACTTTTCTTTGGAAAATAATACAGCTTAACTTGTTTTTTGTCTTGATAAGGGAGTAGAGAAGAACAGGAAATAAAAGATGAGATGACTACATGCCTTCAAATATAATAGTATTGCAAGGCAAGAACACAGTGTTAATTATATGTTTCTAACTTTTGGTGGTGGTGTTTTTGTTTTATTTTTAAATAATATTTTAAAAAATATTCCAAGGAGAACTGAAAGGTGGGTTTTCTGTTTGACTGTGGTTTTTTGAGTGACAGTTGTGTTTATATATTTTTTTTTTCAAATATGTAATGAAAGCACTACTGAGCAATGATAAACCACAACTTCTCCTTGTCAAATAAATGAAACATCTTGCTAATAGAGCCCTTTCTTTTGGTCAGATTATTAACCCATTCAATTCTAGGAGCAAAGAGGAAACTGCTTTACTTAAAATATCAGAGTTTATATTCACATATAAGCTATTTAATAGAAATCATACCAAATATTTTCTTCTGATGCAATGTTATAGAATAATGTTTTAAAATACACATATATTCTATACCACTTTCATGCCACTTGGCTTTTAATGATGCTGTATAATGACAAAAGTATGAAAGGGGGAAAGCTATTTTTACTTTTAAATCTACTGAGCTAATTTTCATTGATTGTTCCTCTAGTGTTTAAATTACATGTAACTGAGTAGTTTGAAGTGAATACTTCATTTGATACATTTTACCTGATTTCCACATGAAATCTGTACAATTATCATAGAAAAATTTTGAGTCTTATGCATAATGTTATTGAATAATTCCTGCTCTGAGAATAAACCTCTACACTTATGCTGTGTAGCTACGATCATATTATATGCATAAATAAAGCTTTTTTTTTTTTTAATAATCACAGATCATTCATAATAAGACTCCAGATTAAAATGGAAAAATGAGGTAATAATTAGCTTAATTTTCTTCATTCAGTAAGGTTAGCTACACTGATATCAGCTGGGATTCTGGTTTGGTAACTCTTTTTAAAGGATTGTTCTAAAAAGAAAACAGATTTTCAGAACAGATTTCTGCATATGAATTAACAGAAATGATCAGTATTCGCTATTTATTTAAGTACAATTTCCTCTTTCTTGCCCTCCCCCCACCCCCACCCCTCCTTAATTTTGTGAAACCAGGATAAATACAAATATGGACCATGTTAACCACAGGTCTGACTTTGCAAGGCCATGATGAAAAACATTTCTCAGAGCTCATGCAGTCGTCGTCCTCACTTCATAGCAGAATGGCTCCAGTGATCTCAGTGTGATACTGTGCTCTGAGCGGCACTTCTCCCTCTGCTGTTCATGGTTCTCACTTCAAGTACACCTTTTCAGTTCTTAGTCTTCCTTTTCCCCTTGGAGCATTGATACTTATAACAAATAAACAAGCTGTCTTTATAAGGAAAAGATTAATTTTTACAGAACAGAAAGCATCTATTTACAGGAAAATTATATATTAAAATAAAATGCACTGCACAGGTATCAGTCTAGTTTCTGAAAGGTTTCCGTTGGAGGTTCTCAACATGTCCATAGCTGACATGTAAGAGTGTAATATAGTGCAGTTTCTTTAACTCTCTCAATCTTTCCCACACAGTAGAAGCACCTTTAAATTCTCATTTTTCTTTTGAAATTCAGGTTCTCAGTCCTTTTTGAATGAAGTATGTTGATCTGGCATTTCTTCCGTTGCCTTGTATACTGGCTCTGGCTGGGATGGAATGAACTTTCTTCTAGCAGCCCACATGGTGCTGGTAGTATGCCAGTGTTTCAGGTATCACTCAGCAGTGCATTCAGGGCATCAAGGTTTTCACTCTTCCTTCCCCTCTCATCAGTGAGTGGGCTGGGGAAGAAGCTTAGAAGGACATAACTGAAACAACTGACCCCAACTGACCAAAGTGATGTTCCATACCGTATGACATCAAGCTCAGCAATAAAAGCTCCAGGAAATGAGGAAGAAGGCAGGATGTTCATAGTTACGATGTTGTTTCCAAAACACCCATTACAAGTGTTGAATATCTGCTTTCCAGGCAGTGGCTAAACCTCTGCCTGATGATGGGACATAGCGAATGAATCCTTTGTTTTTCTGTTTGCACATGCAGCTTTAGATATCACTATTTAACTGTCATAATCTCAATCTACAAGTTTTCTGCCTTCCTTCTATTTTCTCTCAGTCCAGAAGAGAAGGAAATGAGTAAGAGGCTGGGTAGGTGTTTAGTTGTTGGCCAGGGTCAACTTACCACACCTTGTGACTTTTCATCAGTGTTTTAGAGTACGTTGATCTGGTACTAGTGGTGCTGACTTTTAATTTTGTTTTGGTTTTCTTCCCCACAGGCTTTTATCAAGCTAAATTTTGTTGATTTATAATTTAAATATTGCATCAAATACAATAATAGCTTTAGTCTACTGCCCAGATCATATTTTTAGTTCATAAAATTGTTGATTAATATTGTTCTCAAGTCATGGCATAACATATTTGCAAGGATTAGAGGTTGATTAAACAGGTATGTATTTGAGAGCTATTAAATACATTTATCCTGACTTTTGAATGAACAAAGCCTTGTATATGATTTTTTTTAAAAGTCTTTTATAAAACAGTCAGAATTATACAACAAAATTTGTTCAGTTCAATAAATTTGCCCTTATTTTTAAAAGGTAATTTATGTGATGGTACCACAATTTTGACAAGCACCCTGGCAAGAACTAAAAGTTTGACACCCTTACAGACTTTCCTGTCTGCATGCTTAGATTTCAAAGCATCTGACAGTATCAAGCATTAGCTCATAACTACGTATTAATTGAGACTGTTTAATATTGATTAGGTGAGTAAAGTGACATCCATCTACGAAGATACTGGCTAAAACTTAGGCACATAATGTAAGCTATTTATCTAGACGTCCTCTGCAGTCAATGGAAAGGGACATATTCCAAAAGGTAATTTACTCTAAACGTAAGTGACAAAGAGAGGAGGCTTGGATTACTCGTTGCAGGTGGTTCTATAGGTAATTGAAAGATTGGTGTGCACTACCAGTGTAACTTCTCTACAGCTACATATAGGTAAGATTAAACCCACTCTTAATTACACTTTATTTCCTCATTACATAAAAGATGAATACTGGAAATGTTTGCCTTAAAAAATCAAAGTATCTTTCCGGATATGTATTTCCACAGCATTTTCTTAAAATTATCTTTTTCATAAACACTTTTGTTGATAAATCCGACTGTTGTCCAGAATATTTAAGGGTATTATAAGAGTGGTACACTTGTACTCAAAGTGAAATACTATGCATAACACAGAATTAAATGAAAGGTGTCTCAATTTTCAAGAAAAGGGAATCAATTTATATAGATAAGGGGAATATATAGAATGACTGTAAAGAAATGGAAACAAAATATTAGGATTATAAACTTTCATATCTCTAGTAATGAACCAACTGAAAATCCTATGGATTTAGGAATAAACTTTCCCAAATTTAGCTTTTTATTCCTTCTTATTTTTCCATTCCTGTTACATTATGCCATCTTTGCTACCGGCATCTTCTCTGGTATCTTCTTTAACACCCACAATTGGTTACCAGCCCTCAAAGATAATTATGTGCTCTTCCTTTGTATTTTTCTCCTATGCATTAGGATATACACTAATCAAAGACAGGTTATTAAAAATTTCTCATGGATGTCAGGTAACATTTACAAAAAAAGTAACTGCATAACTACATTCAGTGATTAATAAATCATGTTTAAATTCTATTTATATGTTTCAATCTGGTGATAGTTTGCATTTTGTTTGCATTTTATTGATTAATATTATTTTTATTATTGATTTTTTGTTGAACAGATCAGTTATCAGAATTTAACTCTGTTGCCTAGTCTTGATTACCCAGATACATTAAATGCTGTCATTCCCCAAGGAGCATCCGTAATTCTTAAAGCTAGTAGTGTTACTAAGAAATTAGTCTTGCAATCTCAGTTGCAAAAAAACCCTAGAAAATCTCTATTATATTTAGCTTTATCCTCACTAAGCTACACTCTTATTGTTTGAGGTATAGGTTCTAGAGAAACTAAGGCCTGTAAAATACATATTAGATTGTGCAGTATTTGAAATCTGTTTTTTCACACCCACACAAAGTACTTTGCAAAAACTTTACATAAAAATCAAGCACCAGGATTCACAAGTAGAGACTCTTTTGCTGACAATGTGTCCCACTGGTGGGAATTATAACCAGATATAAAGATCCTTCTGAGGGATTAAAAATAAAAGTGTAAAATTAGGACTTAACATGAACAAAAAAAAGTCATGTACTTGTTAGGGTCATTTTCCTGGAACTTGCGTGAGGCATTATAAAAATCTTCAGTGCGGTCAGTGTGTGTTTGGAGTTTGGAGTTGATAAAAATATGTCCAATATCCAACGAGAAATACATGTACGGATTGCAAGGTAATGTATTCGGTTCACAAATATTTACATATTATATTTAAAATTTATATTCTACTTATTTTTTTCTATAACACTATATACCCAAATATAAACTGAAAGGAAATAAAAAAATAAGAAATACAGTGATTCAAAGAAGTAGAATATGCTATCCCTGGTCATCTTCCCCCAGATGAGTAAGTGGCTTACCTTTCAGTGCTCTAGCAATGTCTGCTAAAAGTTGAGACAAAGAAACATCTAACAAGCATTCAACACTGTTGCCAGTGAGGCCGCTGGGAAAAGGCAAGACAGTAATGTAGTGCAAGAAAGAGAGGAAGTCAGGACTTCTGCTGATTTCTTACACAGTAGGCTTTGTTCACCTAGGATGGATCATCCCATCAGTTTACTGTCTATGAAAGAAGCAACATGCTGTGCCCTAAGGATAGATTATCAACTGCTGCTTCTCTACAGGACAACAATAACTGAGCTTCAATCCTTTGTGGTGCTGTAGTTCAGATTAGTTGTCTGACTTGTCATTGGTATTGTAATCAAAACAGTTGGCTTTTTTTTTTTTTTTTTTTTTTCTCTCTTTTTTAATAGCATTCTGAGTAAGTCTAACAGGAGCTGTAATGTGGATCATACTCTGTCTTTATAAGGGAAGTGGCAGAGACCTTTGAAGGGTGGAGACTTCTCACTCTCAAGATAGAAACAGATTGTTTTCTGAGGCTTGTAGAAATTTCCAAACTCTTCTTTTGAAAGAATGATAATTTTGAAATTTGGAAAATATCAATCAGATAACCTTTCCTGTAACCTTATCCGTTAAGATCCCACAAAAATCCAAAGTGAATGCAATCATGAGTGGATTCCAAAGTCTTTCTCAAGTTATAGAGAACACAGTCCCTATTCTGTGCCTCTACCTAGGAAGATTAATTTGCAGATTAATAAAATAAAAAAATATGTTATAAAAATAAACCCACCACTTTCCAGACATTCTGAATGGTGAGACAACAGCTAAAATATCAAACAGTGTATATTGTACAATTATGATTGAAGCTGCTTAATGTTAAAAATTACTTTAAAATGTTACATTTCCAGAAATTTATTTTGAAAATGCTGAAGTTCAGTTTAGGTAGGCACACGTAAAAATTAAACACCTTTGAAGATATAAATTACTGTGGACTTTAATTTCTGAAATCAGCAGGCATTCAATTTAGACTTGTGCACGTACCCTCACAGAATTTAATGACTTCAAACATAGAGAAGAAAGTATAAAAATATTATTGTACAAGACTTCGAATGTATAAAACCATAACCTGGACAGCCAAATATCAGCATAACACATACACATATTGTTTTATCTAAAAACAACAACACAAATTTGTTATGTAGAATATCTGGTAGAGAAACCAGAGCAAATTTAGGATGGATAAACTCAGGGAAATGAAAGAAGAAGGAAAAAAGAAAGATTATCTTTTGTTAACATATTACATTTAATTTACACTAATAAAAAATGTGAGTAGTGAAAACAGATGCATATCCTTTATAACTTGTGTTATTTAACCAGTTTCTGATTTTTCTATTTTAACAGATTAACACAAAATTTTTTTCATTTGAGACTGTGGAAAACATCTAAAATGCAGGTAATTAATCCTTGTATACATACTAAAGTGTTTTTAATATCACATCAATCAATAAAACCATACTAATATAGTCCCAAAGAAAATTAATTGGGTTTTGCTATAAGAAAAAAAAATAACCCACCTAAGACAGTTAGTTCATATACTTTAAAACATTGTTTTACAGCATATCTTAATTTTCATTATGAAAGGTAGACAAACATTAATAACCACTATTCCTGAGTCATACTTTTGTAGTACAGAAATGAATGAAATCACAGAGAAGAAAGATGAATCTTTTCTGTTTGCTGACCTTGAGAATGATATTCTAAATATATCTAAAATTAGATAAAAGGGTTTATATTGTTCTGTACTCATAGACTCATGAATAAGATAGGAAAGAAATTGATAAAAAGTAGTATCTTTAGAACTGAGAAAGACAAAAGTGTACTTAAAATTTCTACTTCCTGTTTCGGCATAGCTTATTCTGGTATAGACTTTGTATTTCTCAGGTGTTAGTCTTGCAAACTAGAAGAGAAATTTACAGTTTACCCAGAGAATATTCTAAATAATATTAACCATCTACATATTTATAGAAAGAAAAGTGGTATCACATGGACTTTTTCAACTCTACAAAAACTACAAACTGTTACTAGGAAATGTCTGATGGCCTAATGCTTAAATCATTTTGATATACAGATAAACAAGATCTTGAGTAGTCTAGACTTAAAACCTAAAATGTTTAACAAATGGATATTGAAAACTTGTCCAGAAATTAATATTAATTGATAAAATGAGTACACATAGCTAAAAAGTATAATTTTAAGTGTAGGAAACATTTAAATGTACCCACTTTTCATTGCTCAGAATAAACATTCCAGGTTGTGAATCTTACTTAAATTTTTGCTTAAGCATAAACACTTTGCACAATAACTACTTACAGTCTAGTTGTACTTTAAAATACATCAGTCTAGGTTACTTTACTGCTGGGATGGAATTTAATCTGTGTGTTTCCCAAAGGTCTTAATGAACAGATAATTATGTAGAATTTTTCAGGACATGAATTAAGAGTTTTATCTAATTGGCTGAAAAACTGTTTTTTCTTCTTGCTTACCTCGAAGTAATTTCTGAAAGAAATCAGAGAATGTTTAGTAAAACCCTTTTAATTGGAACACAGTATATTAGAAACTAGAGCTATCCATATACACTCAGTGTCACTGTCATCCATACACCAAACATGGTTTTATAACTTCTGTGGTCCATTGATTTTAATTGATTTATCCAAACCTTGTTTATAATAGTGCAGAGTAAGTAAGGGCCAGTATTAAGAATGAGTGAAAAAAAAAAAATAGAAGAAATCATTATGAGTACAAAGAAGCAAACTCTTTAATATATAAGGAAACAGATGCTGTATTAAACAAATCAATGCACAATATACATTAGATTCCTGTATTGGAGGGTCATATCTGTGCAGCTGTAAATCACATATTTCAAGTGGTGTCACATAATGCAGATTGTTTTTTCCTGGTTGATCTTTTTACTATTTCTACTAATTATCTCTGATAATTTCCTTTATTTTGCAAGTGCCTTTTCTAACATCACCTCTGCTATACTCAAAATCATGTTTCGAACAAACAAGAAACACACCTTATATGTGAAACCAAGAATTTATTGTTGGTCTAATTAAAAAAAAAATAAAAATCACTGTGCAATCAAAATGCAGCAAATATTGGATACTGTTAGTCCAAGTATAGTAAATTAAGACTGACAGTCCAAAATTACCTAATTTTGATACAAACAAACACTACTAACAACGCTGCAGTTAAAATTGTAATGCAAGAAAAGTCTTTGCTCTGATGTTACACTCACCCTCTCACTAATCCTCCAAATTCTGAGGTTTATAGATTTAGCTACATTGGGAAGAACATCAGGCTGGCATCATCCTGACCTCTTCCTCAAGAGAAGTGTAATGTTAATAAGGTTTTCTATGTTCTTTATGTGAATAGAAGCACAATGTTGATGTTGTGGATCTTTTTGGTTGATTGTGTTTTTTTAATCTTCAGAATGCATTTACTTGAGGTAATTTCTGTGCCTTTTCTAAAATTCTTTAGACTTTACCCTTTCTTCATCTTCCTGCAACTGTTTTGCATTTTAATATATATATGGTGCATGCTAGAAATGTTAGATGCTTTATATTTGCCCTTTTCATAATCCTCAAAATTCTTAATTCTGTGTAACTGCCACTAATTGAGCACCATTGAGTTGTTGATGGCCCTGTAACTTCTCATATCATCCTGCATCCAGATGTTTGAAGCCTTTGCTATCATCCCATGCCTGCGCTCCTTTACTCAGCATCATTATGCTAGGGTTATAAATCGGTCATTCTACACAGCCTAACTACTTGTTTTTCTCATTTATATCAAAATTATTAACAAGAGGTGTTAGGGCACCCACTTATAGAAAGCTAAGCAAAAATTAAACAAATTATGTTTCAGCCACCTGGTCAATTAGACAGTTGTTACCAATAAGCAAGCTAAAACAAACTGCAAATAAGCCAACACAAGTTCAGAGAAAGTCTGATAAATCCAGAACTTTAGTTTACGTTAATAAAAATCCTGTCAACTGCTACTTGTAGTGACAGTACTAATCAGACTGTAGGGCTACACACTGTACTCCTTCCTTGTGCTCTCTGATAACCTCACATGCCTGATGCAGCTGCTTATGAATTAAAGTTGCATCTAGTATATAGCATTATACTTTTTGGTTTTATACCATCTGTTATGGAGATGTGGATATTGTATTTTTGCATGCCAGCTTCTAGAGCAATAATGTAATTTGTTTCAAAAAATGATCCATTATATTGGGCAGGATGCTAATTTTCATTGCTCGAGGACATACAGATATGTGTTACAGTCAGTCTAAAGTCACAATGAAGCTGTGGTACCTTAAAAGACCATTAGAATACTTTGAAACATGGCAGGTTCTTATGTTAAATAATCTGTCTTGGGACACTTCATCTGCTTCAATTCTTTAACATAACTGACCATGGTCCTTCCAAGAATAAGTCCATATTCTTTTCTAACACATAAAGAAAGTCTAAGAATTGCCAGCAACCAGTAAAATGGTGAAGAGAAACTAAATTAAAGTAGAATGGATGTGCATCAATGGTTTTCATTGTTAAGTAAAAATACAATTATTAGTAAGATTTGAGGACTGCTACATATTTTGTGACATTGTTTGTATCTGACACCAGTAGATGATTTTACATGAAGGTGTTGGTGCTAGTGTAGAATAATAATAGTAGGACTTAAAGGGATCTGGAAAATGATTGGTGAATCTGTAACTTTACCTAATCAGTTTTGAGAACTGTCCTACATATAAAATAATTTTGAAAGTAGAAATGCAAATCAGTATATGGATGAAGCAGTTTTGATCTGTGCTACTGAAAATAGCACATTTCTAAGGATGTGTGCAAAATCTAGTGATGTGATAGTCACATCAGTGTGATGTGCAATTACAGTCAGGAAGACGTTCCTAGTGGACAATGTGTCTGGCTTCCTCATGGTTAAAAAAAATCCTGAACACTGAATAGATTGAGAAATATTAAAAGGAAGACAGCAGTCTTGATATACCACTTCAAGTAAATCTGAAAGTTATATGGACATTGCCCTTGTATTCTTATGGCTACCCTGGCCTCAAAAGTCAGAGCATTGCTACTCTGCAGTCACCTTACTTAATATGAACATATATTGAGATATATAATGGCAAAAACAAAGACCTCTTTGAGAGCTGCAAAGCTTCTCAAGAAGCCGGGTGAACACTTGGAATATTAGCCTATGCCAGCTCCAGTTTGCCACTGTTATATTTATCAATATGCAATGTAGTGATTTCTATAACATTTGCTTCTCTGCCATCTCTCATCCTTTCTAGATTCAACTCTGTTAAGAAGAGATGCAAGGGAGATAGCCGTTCTCACACTTTTGACATTTAGATTATTCACTAGGTACTTAAACTGCTACATATATGTAGATACATATATGCTGCCTAAATATATAGATACTTATAAAATATATTTACAAAAAATAAGAGAGGGAGAAAGAGAATGTAAGAAGTGAAGGGGAAGACACCCCCACCCCACCCCCTGATGATAAAATCACAGTAGCATTAAACTCTTGAGTCCAGCTGAGATTTGCTTACCTAGTGGATATGTTTTAATTGTTGTTACTAAATCTATTCCTTCTGACCCGAGATGTCACATCACTATGTGGCTGAAGCTATGCTTGCTAAGTTATTCTGGCATTAATCACATTTATTATTTTCAGGACCACAATTCTCTTATTTATGGGCACTACCCTTGGGAATGCAGGTCACTGTTATCTAACAGCAGAATCTACAGCTGCTCTTGCTGACTTCAATTTGATTCTTACTTCCTTGACAGAGGTCATATAAAAACAATTGAAGTTAATTTTATGAGACATCTGTTATATTTGTGGATATACTTATTCTTCAAGATTGCCCTCCAAAGTAGCAGTTGCTAAAAGAAAAATCAGGCACCTTAAGATATAAGAAAAACCAACAAATGAAAGAAAATAGCAGAAGTTCTCTGATGATTAGTTTAACATGACAAAACAGGGAATTATTTTAAATGAAGAAAGCCATAATTTGGGGGCCAAAATATATAGCAAAATGTGAAAAGCACAACTCTGAAGCATTTTATGCTTATAAATCTAGAAGAATTCACTAGCTGTTAATGGGTTGCAATATTGGAATACAGATATAGTCAAATACCTAAATGATTTATCTACAAACACAATTTTTTTTTTTTCCAAATTCCTATACGGTCTCAGATTATATTAGAGGTTCGTAAATTTATACCTGGAAAATACAAGAAATACAATTCAGAATATTTAGAAGAGTTTTTGTTCCCATGGCTTCCAGTTAATATGGTGATTTTTCCATCACAGTAATTGCTACTAATAAAGAAATAAGAAGGAAAAAAATGTATATATTAATTATAAAGAAAATCATGCTTCTGAAGGTAAGCATCTCATACAGTGCGTTTTTTTTTCTCCTAAAATGTAGGTATTTGTTTAGAGTTAGTAAGCCTAGAAAATATATATAGTCAATAGACATTTATCAGCCAATTTATCTAACCCTAAGTACCATCTTTATTTATGAAAATAACTCATACACCAGAATCGCCTGCTTCTGCTCAGTTCCAATGCTTAAGGTAGGAATCCCAGCCAAAATTTTGTCAATTACATCAATGTACAAAACAGCAATCTGACACTTTGATCATGGAGTTGTAGCAGTTGAGGAATAATATGGTCCTAGAAGACAGACACAGACAATTGAGTATGGTGTGGTATTGTCTGAATATAAGGATTTCCAGAATTAGTTCCATCAGTTTAAGGTTTTTTGTTTGTTTGTTTTACTTATAAGCTGTGTAAGTTTTGCTGTGTGTTTTTTTCTCTTATGCATGTTAGTCCCATTAGATGTTTCTGCTTTAATAGAGCTGCACTCCAAGATGTCTTAATGTTTCTATTTAGAAACTTCTTCCTTTCCCCTTTTCCACACCATTTTTTTCTATGTATTCTATGTATACAACTATCTATACATGGAAACGTTTTTTTATTTTCCTATGTAATGCTTCATAGGCTGAACAAAACCTGTATGGCTGTCTGAAGAAACAGTCTCCTAGGAGATATATGGATATCTTTTCTGAAGGTACTTGTAAAAATACCATTAAACTTAAGAAACATGATTTGTCGTTTCCATTAAGTTTTCTCTGCTGGTAAGTAGTGCAAGATATTACCTTTTAAAATATATTTGATAATTTCAGTTTCTTCATAAACAGTCTTGTCATTTTTCCTAAAACTCCCATATGGACCAGGCCAACTGGAAAATGAGCCTATCCAGCCCCTTTTTTTCAGCCTTATTTATCATGGAATCAGAATTTCCCTGCAGGTATAAAGTGCAAAGAATCTGGATTAAACCAATCTTAATTCAATGTCAGATGCCCACTATCACTCAGATCGGTTTTGCAACTCTTACTCCTTTCACACATCACTTCTTTCCTGCCTCCCAGTATTAGATTGGTTTTGCAACTCTTACTCCTTTCACACATCACTTCTTTTCTGCCTCCCAGTATTATGCCCTTGTTAATACACTAAGACCATATTAAGCTTTTATTTCTATTAAGTGTCTTTGTTTAAGTCAATACTTTCTACAACAATGCATACTTCTTTCTGATTTGAGATATGTCCATACATTGATGCAAGAGTCACTGTTGTAAACTTATACAATCATAAGTGCACTTTTCATGGCTTCTTTTTGCTAATATCCTTATGTATAAAATGACAGAAAGCACTCATATGCTGCTTAAAACTAATTCACACCTTTTAAGATGATAGTCCAAGTATTTCAGGATATTTTAGTTACATATTTTATGGAGAAATTGATCTGCCACAGTATCCTTCTTCTGCTAATATTTCTAGTTTTTGATGCTTATGCAGTGATGTGACTGTTACCACTTCTTGCAACTTCTGAATCTTGCATGTTGTCTTGGACTCTGTTGATGGTTTTGGTTTGGTTTTATTTGACTATTACATATCACGTGCAGCTCTGTGATTGTTTTCAGTAGAGTCTGTGACATCTGCCTGCATTTCTACTTATTTTTGCTATAATTTTGGATTCTTTGTGATACCCAAAGTACCAAAATATTCTCATTCTCTCATAAATTACAACCTAGACTATGTTGCATAATATTTGCCTAGCAAATAATTTCCCTTTTAGATTTTTATGGAAGATTGTTCTTACACATTTAGGCTTTTATAAAGGTTTTAATCAGTTTCCCAAAATTGAGCTATTGGTTTTTAAGGCTTGAATCAGTTGCAAAATCTATAGTTTTCTCTTTCCTGTATCTAACACTTTAAAAAAAGTTAAAAATAGAAGTTCAACATTTATTTTTTTTCATCCAGTGCAGTACTTTAAAATTATATTATGGTTTCATAACTAGTAGACTAACTGTAACCTTTCAAAACCTTAATTCCAGAGTAGTTATTCTGAACACTAGTGTGTGAGAAATAACAGGAACAGCTGAGTTTTCTTTCTAGGTAAACATTGTTTTGAGCCAGAGACCAAAGTACTTTTTGGTCTAGATCTAATTTTCCTGTTCTAGTTGTCCTTTAAATTTCTTTCCCTTTTAATACTAGCAGAACTTCAAAAGGCTCTTTGTTCCTATGGTAAATTTCCTAGATAATATTACTTCTGTTTTCACATCTTGCTCGGGCATCATTCTAAATTCTGTATTTGCAATGCAATGTTGCAAACAAGGAGTACTTTGGACTAACAGATAGGGGATTTGCCCTCCAACCACATGTTGTTTTGTTGTTTGGTTGGTTTTTTTTTTTTGGTTTGGTTTTTTTTTCCAGACTTCTTTGTATTATCAACACTGTTTCCAGCACAAATCCAAAAGATGGCCCCATACTAAATGCTATGAATAAAATTAATAATTATAATGAAGAGAAGAGGGAAAGAGGAATAAAATCCAAGGGAAAAACTCAAACCAAAAAGCCTCCAAGTGATGCACATTACAATTGCTCACTATCCACCAAAATATGCTCAGCCAGTCCCCAAGCAGTGATCAGCATCTAAGGGCCAACTCCTCCCAGTTTATATACTGAGCATGACATTCTGTGATATGGAATATCCCTTTGGCTAATTCAGATCAGCTGTCCTAGCTTTGCTCCCTCTTGGCTTCTTGTGCATATGCTCACAGGCAGAACATTTGAAACTTGAAAAGTTCTTGATTTAGAGTAAGCATTACTTAACCATAACTAACCTAGTATGTTATCAACATTATTCTTGTACTAAATCCAAAACACGGCACTGTACCAGATACTGAGAAGAAAAGTAATTCCAGCCCAGCTGAAACCAGGACAATGAGCCACAGTCTCTTCAGGGGTATACCTGCTGCATCATAGACTTATCCGCAGCCACAGTGCCTTTGAGCTGCACTTATTCCAGTATGGCCTTATCCATGGGCCAAAATGCCTTCAGAGATACACCTGCTCCAGCACGGCCCTACACAAAGCCACAGTTAGTTCAGAAGTAAACCTGCTCCAACATGGCCTTACCGCTGGCTGCAGTCCCTCCAGGGGTGTACCTGCTCTGTTGTGGGCTTCTCCATGTCCACATGTTTTAAGGTGATGCTTTAAGCTGTACCTGTTGCAGCATGGATTTATCTACAGCCACAGATGCTTTGAGGTGTACCTTCTGCAACATGGATTTATCCTCAGGACACAATCCCATCAGAGGTATACTGCTGTGGCACAGACATAACCACTGCCACAGATGCTTCAAGATGTACCTGCTTTGGTGTGGACTTATTCATGGCCAAAGACACTTCAGGGTGTCCTGCTCCTGAGTGGACTCATCCACAGGTCATAGCCCCTTCAACTTGAGCTCGCACTGGAGTTCCAGCCTGTCTGGTACAACAGCATGGAAAGAGCAGCATAGAAACAGCAGTTATGCACTGGCCATCTGCCAGCCAAGGCGCATCGCCATTGCTGTTATCAAAATGTTCCCGGCCACAGCAGAGTAAGATGATAAGCAGTGCAGCACTACAGCAAGCAGTGAAAACAAAAAAAGTAGCCACTAACAAATACTACTTATATACAGTAGGGGAAGCAAGTCCCATGGCAAGCACAGAAACCTGCCCTTTAAAAGCTAAGCATCAAAAACAGTTATAAATTGAATCTAGCGCATTCCAGTCAACCCTGTCATTATCTCAAACCTTTCGAGCTTCATGGTGGGTGCTGGAAAGGACTGTGGTGGGTTGATCCACCCCTTGTCCCATCACCACAATTAGAACAACAGAAATTCCTGACAATCATTCTATTCTCTATCAATGTTCAGTGCATGTTTTGCCCATTATTGCTCCCAGTTACTATCCTTATCTTGAATTCCTCATGTATTATGTTGGGCGCCAAAAAGGACTGTCATGTTTTAACCACAGCCAGTAACTAAGAACCACAATGATGCTTTCTCACTTCCCCCGGTGCAATAGGGAAGAGAATCAGAAGAGTAAAAGTCAGAAAAGTTGTGATTAAGATAGAGATAATAGGTATAGCAAAAGCGACACACACAAGCAAGGCAAAGCAAGGAATTCATTCACCACTTCCCATGGGCAGGCAGGTGTTCAGCCTCTCCAGGAAAGCAGGCCTCCATCACATGTAACAGTTACTCAGGAAAACAAAGGCCATCACTCCAAACATTCCCCCCCTTTCTGCTTCTTCCCCCAGCTTTATATGTTGAACATGACATCATGTGGTGTGGGACATCCCTTCGGTCAGCTTAAAGTCAGCTGTCCTGGCTGTGCCCCCTCCCAGCTTCTAGTGCCCCCCAGCCTCCCCACTGGCTGGACAGCGTGAGAAGCAGAAAAGGTCTTGGCTCTGTGTCAGCCCTGCTCAAAAAAATAATGAAAAAATGTCTGTATTATCAACACTGTTTTGCTTACAAATCCAAAACATAGCCCCATACTAAATGTGAAGAAAATTTAAAAGAAAATTAACTCTGCCTCACCCAAAACCAGCACAATGGAGCTGCTCCAGGTGGAATCTATCAGCTATAGTGCACTGCTTAATTATTCAGTTACCTAATCAACACCTGTATTTCAGACAATCATAAGTTTTAGACACCACCTACACTAAGAAACATGATTTCAGTATACATAACTGCATTTCATATCTCACTTTTATATTTATCCAGCATTACACGTGGAACAGTTCTTGTTGAAGAGTTTCCACATTCTGAAGATGCATCTGCATGTCCTACTTGTATCCACATGTCTCATTTGCCAGGAAAGTACTTTAACTACCAGGTGATTCAGTGTTCCAAATTAATTTTTTGCATTTGTCATACAGTTAAGTTTCTATCATCCTTCTTGGGACCAAAATAAATTTAGAAATATGTGTATTGTACAAACAGATGATCATGTACAAATTAGGATTATGATTATGACTATGTTGCTAGGACTTCCTGCATGGAAAAAAAAAAAAAAAAGTTAAGTGCACTTATTTTGGATCGTCCGAAATTTAACATTACAGAATGGTACATTTCTTGGCTACTGTGACAAGGAACAGAGGACTACCTGTCCTGCATCAACCAAAGGTCCATCTAGCCCAGTGCTACAGAGTGTCTTGGGAAGGATGTAAGAAAGATGGAAGCATGAAAGATACTTCCTCTAATCATTTATGGAGATGGTATTAAAGTGAAGTTAAGTAATTAATGTAAAATTACTGCTTAAAAACTCAACTAACTGTGGTTATAAGTAGATAGCCCAACTCCTTGTTTCATAAGAGTACTCAATGGGTAGATGGTGTATTCAAATATGGGTCTCATACATATCTGGGAAGAGGGAGATAGGTGTGTCTTAAATATAGGAATGTTCTGAATTTCAAAGGGGAGATTATAGTCGAAGTGTTTTCCATTCAAGTTTCATTCAGACTCCAGAATGTAAGTTCCCATAATTCACCACTACCAGTTATGAGCATGTCTAAGAACGGTGCAGTCTTTACTTATATCTTGCTTTTTGATTTTATGGTGTACGTAAATCCCTGGTCTATCATAGACTCATTATTTTCTCTGCATTTTATTATCATCTCCTCTTCCCATGACTTTCCAAATTGGTCAAGCTTCTATTATAAAGAAATGAAGAAAACTGTTATCTCTTTTCTCACATATATGAGGAACAATAATCCCAGGCATTGCATGAAAAGATCATTGCTGTTCCTGCATTCAATCCAGTTTATCTCTCCTTTGTCTCACTTATAATCTGCTGCCAGTGTTTTAAAGATCTCTGTCAGGTTTCTCCAATGCGTGCTTTTTGACGTTCTCTTTTTTCCTTCATCAGCAATCTACTCTGCTTATATTCTCCCATCTGCACTTACAATTAGAGGTATTAGAAGCTTTGTTGTTACTGTCATTTGAAACAACTTCTTTGGCTCTGCTTCATCAGCTTGCGATTTCGTTTTATGTTTCAAACACATCTTGTCTCCCTTGACTGTTCTTAGTTTTTATCTCTAGCATTACTCTTCTCTTTAGAGAACTGAAAAACTGTATATTGCGTATAGGAAAAGTCATAATATTATAACATGTTACATGTACAGAAGGATTTGTAACAATTGCAGGTTTTGTTTGTTTGTTTTAATTACACACATAGCTTCAATGTGTTAAAATACAAGGTAACTAAAGAAAAACAATACAGACATTATGTCTCAATTCAGTTGCCCATGTGTTTCCTACCAAATGTAATTTGAGATTTCCTAAAGTATCCCACCTAGCTTCCAGCTGCCACTGCAGGGATGTTCCTGTCTCCCACAGTCGTATCTGCCAACTGTTTCTGAACCTTTCAGATAACCTCAGGTGTCTCAAAAATACTGTGCTCAGGCAGCTGAACTGCTTTCTAACACCCTAGTAAGAATGAACTCAATTCCTCTGCAGATATCCTTGACTGTACCAAATAGCTCTACAATGGCAAAAATGGGAGTTAAGACCCCTACTTCATGTGAAGACCTCCAGATGTAAGCTTCTAACTAGAAGTAAATCTGGAACTGAGTCAGACCCATAACACAGTTTGTACACTTAAGAATCATTTGTGATTTTGAGAAAGGAAATTCAGGAAAATAAAAGAACTACATGAATTAGCTTTACAGCTACGAGATTGCCTTAACTCTTTTTCCATACGTAGTAATCTGGTGACTTCTCCAATACTGTTGCTATGGCCTGAATCCCAGCTGGTGCTGTGTGTCTCCTATGTTCTCATCTGTCTGACAAATATCTTAGGCTAGGGAGCTTCAAATGACTTCAAGATGCCTATCTGTGTTTATAAATAAATTCTGACTACCTTTAAGCATTTAGTTTAGATGTCAAAGACTGGAGATTAATCTCTTTAGGCTCATACTTAAGCTGTAGAGTGATGTTCTTTAATACTAGTCTAGTTTCTGCCTGAGCAATGAGCCATTGGGACTTAGGAGAGAACTGAGGCAGAATTATCACTGAATATATATCCTGTTCAGCAGTTTCAAAACCAGAAATTTCATGTGGGTAGCAGGAAAGTTAACCTTTGCATTTTTAAATTCAGGCATTAATGACAGAAGGAGATACTTGAATGGCTAGTAAAGTGATAGAGCATAGGAAGCTAAGAACAGCCGTGGGTCAGACTACGGGAATTTCTATTGTTAAGTCTTTACCTAAAATACAAAATGGACAACAATTAAAGGATTATAGTGACTTTAATTTGCCTTTAGTGGAATAAATACACATTTTACGTGTTTCTTTTTAATACATAGCTATATAATATTTCAGGGCTGGAATTGTTTATTTTCTGCAGAAAACTTATTATAAGTCCAAAATGGGTATGTCTTAGAGACAGCTCACATTTTAATACATAGATAACTTTTTAGGAACAAATACTGCACTTTACTTATATTAGAAATAGTATCTTTATTGATTTGAACAGGAATATTTGTAGATAAATGTATATATTTGGTTTGTTTCACACTTTGATCTCATATTTGTACTAATTTTCATTTACAGTCTCTCTCAGTTTCACTGAGAAGCTTTTTCCTTTTATACTTTCCTTATTCCCAAGCTTACTGTTCTTGCTAGAACCCACTCGTGAATAGGTTTCATTTTGTTAAGGCCTTTCTTTCCAAACTGTCTACTTTTGATGTCTTTTTTTTTTCTTTTTTTTTTTTTTTTTCATTAGTTCATCCTATCCTTTTGCTCTTCACTGATATATCTATAACAAATGTTGACATTACATATAAAGAGAACACTTTAAGCTTCCTTTGTAACTATTAGAGAAAAACAGGGCTCATCTACGTCTAATATTAGCCAACTTTTATATAGGTGAGATGTACTAATTTAAAGTACTAATTTCTCTGCAAGTACAGGTTTTTTTTAATTATTTTTTTTTAAAATTTCTAGTTGCTACAGGTCTTTTCTTTGTAATTGAACCCTGTGATAAACAGAAAAAATAATACTGTGTTCAAACTCATATTTTCTTTCATGTCCATTTGTTCATCAAGAGAAAAGATAATAAGATCTGGCTACAGAAGGAGGGCTTTGCAAACCTAGGACTTTAAGAGGCTTCTTTGAGATATTAGGCATGCACTGAGGTGAGAGTTATTTTCAGCAAAAGGAGACAAAACCGTCTTCATACAACATTTGTAAATTCGGGTACGTTTTGTTGTGTGTGGACCTCAACTTTGTTTCATAAAATACTGTAATTTCTTCCTTAGGAAAAGTGTCAGATATGTATATTTAAAGTATTACCCTGCTTTGAGCTTTAAAAACATATTTTACATTCAAGGACATATATACGCAGCTTCTGAAGCAACACATTCTTATGCTACAGCTAATTGATATTCTAAATATTTTACACGTTCACTCCTAATTCCTTAATCAGTTTTTTTTATTATTTCCTCTTTAAGTAAACTGTACATTTAGCAGTAAACAGAGTAGAAAACATGGTACTGATGCAAAAGCTGTTGCTAATGACATCATTTGCTCTCAGTCTCATTATTTTGTGAATAATAATAACAGCTAATTTAAACTTAATGCACAGGCAATTTCTTAGAAAATCCATACTAACAGCTTCAGAAAGACAATGATGCCAAGGCTGAGTTAAGAAAGTGAAGCATAATTTAGCAGATTTTCAACCCACTGAGAAGATAAAAATTCTTTCATAAGATGCTGCAGTGCCACAAATGAAAAATCATTCATTATTCACCAAACATACAAACACTTGAAGGACTCACTGTAATCCTAAATCTTGTTCTATTAAAAGTACTTATGCATGGATATCTACATTAGTAAACCAGTGGGTTTTTGTGTACTTGAAATTGCAACAGTTATGTAAAATCTATACTTGTATAAAGCCATCATGTGTCACATAACTTAAAATAACAAAAAAAAAAAAAAAAAAAAAAAAAAGAAAAGAAAATCAGGAAGCTTGCAGATTATATTGAAAACAGAAATCAATAATGAAATGATCATACATTACTCTGATTTTTTTATAGAAAATAAAATAGCATTTTAAATTTTGCTTTGTGATATTTTTATTTCTCATTGTTTCAATAGTGAGTTCTTAGGATTAACTGTTGGACTTTCGAATCTTGCCTTCATTAATACGATAAAAATGAAGAGCAGTGTTGTTGAACTCAGTAAAACTAGAATTTCAAAACAAGGTTAATTGAGAAGTGTATCTAGTAAATCAATACAAGAAACCACTTTTTTTCATCAGCTTTTTCTGATAAGTTTATCTAGAAAAAGTATCAATATGAAAACAATATCTAAATATTCTGTCCCCTTTTGTTTGCAGTTATCCATGGCTGCAAAAGAAATAGATGGTGTTAAAATTAGCTCTTGTTTTGCTAATGAAGAGCACGGTGAACCTGGCCAGAAAGCAAGGACTTAGTAGCTAGAATGAAGTAAATTATTTACTATGAGAGTGCTGAGACACTGGAAAAAAAAAGCCCAGAGAAGTTGTGGATACCCCATCACTGGAAACGTTCAGGACCAGGCTGGACCAGACTTTTAGAACCTAACTTATTGGAAGATGTCCCTGCTCACAGCACAGGCATAGAAACTAGGTGACCTTTAGAAGTCCCTTTCAACCCAAACCATGCTATGATTATTTTATGGTTCTACTAAAGTTATTTGTTGTTTGGAAAAAAAGCCACATTTCTGCTTCTGGTGTTTCCTGATAAAGGTGTGCATCTACCTTCAGCTTCACCTCTTAATTGATTAGGCAATGCCAGGTTCTTATTCAACAACTGTAAGGCAGCGCCAGTTTAGCTGTTGCTGTGGACTGACAATGAATGTGGCAAGCATGATGAGCAAATGGAGCTTTGGCAGTAAACACATGAGAACTCATGGAAGAGATCCTAGGGGAGCTGCTCAGATAGCATGGGACTAGTAGACACAGTACAACCAAAGAAATTACTTGCAGCAGAATACAGTTCCTAGCACCAGCTGGGCAGGATACCTCTGCAAATTAGAGATCTCCACCCAAATGAGGATGGTCAGGGAGGACTTGATCTGTACAGGTCTCCGACTGAAGGAAATGTCTCCTACTTCTCTTTTTGCCTGGGGTTACCAGCTCCCAAACAGAAACAGACAACTTCCAGAAGTGAACAGACGGAGTAAGGAATAGAGGACAAATTATCATGAAGAAAATTAGATACTTTAGGGAAAAAAAAATAATCACTGAGGATCATAAAACACTGGGGGGAAAAAATTACTAGAGTGGCTATAGAATCTCCATTCTTGGAAAAATTCAAAACTCAGCTGGACAAAGTCAGGAACAATCTTATCTACCTTCAGAGCTGGTCCTACCAAAACAGGAGTTGAACCAAGTGACCTTCAGAATTTCCCTCAAAACTTAAGTGACGCTACAATTCTGGGATGATGGATGGTGTTGTTACAGGACACTTCTCCTTCAGAATCATATAAGGACCTCATAAACATTTTAATTTTTTTAATTTCAGATTTCAGCTAAAAGTCTATGTCTCAATCCTAATCAGCCAGTTCTGCTATTTTTCAGTTTACTCTGATTGTTGTTAATTATATTACATATGCCAGTGAAATAACCATGAGCAATTAGATGCATTCCCATAAATCATAACAGACTGAATAGCAATATTCTATCTCATAAGAAACCCCTTCAGCTCTTACATCTGAGACTCATGTGATTATTGAACTGAAGACCAGCAACCATGTATATACATCTCAAGGGCCTAAACCAGAAAAAGACCAGAATAAGAATGATATAGCAGTAGAACTATGGCTTAGAAGGATCTTTTCTGGAAGAAAAGAAAAGAGAATGCAGGTTGTCTTGGCCTCCAATTTGTAAGTTACATCCTAATTTTCTTTCATGACCAAAACTATAGTGTGAAATAGGTAGAAAAGAATTATATTTGGTCTAAAATCAGCAGCTGAATGTAAACTGAAAGCCAGTAAAAGAAACTAACCATATGACATTGAATTTCAGTTCTTGACTTTTTTCTTTAAAAAATTTCCACAAGCTGTCATTTCCACTATTCTACTAAGTAAAAGTTCCAAAATAAAGCTTTAAAAATAATACAACAGCAAATTAAAAATATGTTGATAGCTGCCTCTGAAGGAAGTCTGTATTGTTTCCTTTCTAGCCAATGATGACTGGAAGTATTTCTGATCAATTCACACTTCAGGAAATCTATTGATCAAGTACTACTACTACTACTGCTGCTACTACTACTACTCATCCCCCTGACATTACACTGTCATGTTTCTCCTAAAAGCACTTCTTAATACAGGAAACAGTTTCCAGTTATTAGGATAGACTCTTTTTTCTTCGATGTCTAGGAAACTGCCTCTAGCAGAGGGAAATCTCAGCTCTTGTTCAGCATTCTTGACTTCTAGTTGCTTCTGGGCTATTTCTGATCATATGATTATGGTCTGAGAACTATGAATAATATAATGCTTAATATACAAAATTTATAATAGTATCCCAGAGTTTGGCATTTGCAGATGTGATAGGACATCTCTGGGTTCAAAACACTGTTACAGAGGCAATGTGGATTATTAGACTATTAAATCATTAACTAGACAAAAAATTAACTCTAGGTTCCATGTGTATGGTGTACTCTGTTTTGCCATAAGATTGGTGAGTGGAACAATATGAGTGTCAAGAAGTTGAAGCTCCAAATTTTATTCCTCACAAAGCAGATGAACTTTCATAGAAAATTGTTTAATTGATAAAATATATAGACCTGAGTTAGAAGGCATTCAGATCTGTGCCTTATTTCTAGGTCACATAAGTACATAAATAATTACGTAATTTTCTTTCTGGAGGAAAAAGGAAAAAAACCCACTAAACGACCCCAGATTTATCTGCTTTTAATGCATTCATAGTATATGCCTTTTTTCTTCCTGCTACATAAATGTTGAATTATTTAATGAACATTATTAAGTTTGATATGCTTGCAACCTTTTTTTTTTAAGTTTAATAGTAAGGAAATGATGAATACTAACAATCATGTGGATGAGGAAAGAGTAACATTTGAACTCGAATGTTCTAATGATATTACTTTGAAAACTGGGATTAGATTTGTTTTCACAGCTTTGCAAATGTAAGTATTTGTAACTAATATGTTATTCCTAATGACATTATATGAAATAATCATTGGTTTATGATACAATATTTAAAACCTAAATTACGGGTAGTAAGTGGTTGTAGTATCATTGTAATTAAATTGGAAATAACCTGTGGTATTCTAATGAACTCTGGTAGATCTATCATTATTTTGTCACATTCGTAATTATCCAATTAAAACCACAAGCACTGTAATTATTATTCTTATTATTGTTTTGTTGTTGTTATCATCATAATCACCATCATCATCATCATTGTCATTGCTTTATAATTATCATTATTATTATATTTTATCTTTTAGATACTGTTATTTCAGTGGAGATTACTCACAAATGTCTCAAAAAATCCCACAATAAATTGTATTCAATCTATGTACTGTGGCACCTAAACAGATTTTTGAGAAACTGGATATCAGCGATACTGAGTTCTGATCTGGTTTCCTTGTATTGCACATATATTTGTCATTAAAAACTCATTATACAAAATGCATGCTTAATAATAGCAACTGTGGTAAGAATCACATCCTACCCTATTTCTCACAGTAACAAACTCAATGGTGTAATAGAAAATCAGATCACAGTGTGTTTTTCCTCTGTGATCTTAGATTCATTTTTGCACAGGAGGTAATTTTCAGTAAGTGAGAAGGAGAGCACTTAGACTGTGACTCAAAGCGTGACATGAGATGATGACTAGTATATTGCTCTGGAACATTTGCATAACAAGTTTAAACCTTGTATGTCTATGTATGGGATAAGACAAATTATATTTCTTGAAGAAGTGGAATAAACGTTTGGAAATCATGTAAAGAACAGCTTTGCATGAGCTGCCTCCAAGTGCATCAGGTGAAGAGCTTAAACTTGGTGGGCTACAGTTTTGTCAGAGCATACTGTCCAACATTTCTTACAAACTCTCTGTAGGTGGCACCCTGAGCAGAACACGGGAACAGGAAATCATTCTTCTAAGTCACCTGGAAATCTGTAAAGTGAGATATCTGCTTTGTTTAATTGTTCTACCATGTTTCAAATATCTTAAGGACTCTCAGCATAAGCACATGAATCACTATAAGAAAACAGGATGGAAAAAAATAAGATTGAGACAACAACATGAAGGAGAACACCAACACATATAGTATAATATGTAATATGATAGAAAAACAATACACGTACTTCTTAATACTGACACATAAAATAGCTCTGCAGCTCATGTTGTCATGGAATATGATGGTAACACAGCTTTAAAGCAACCATGACAGCATCGCTACAGGGACTGTGGTGAAGTATACTAAGAACATGCCTATTGCCTTTGTTGTAACTGATAGTAGGAAGATATCTTTTAGTGCCTCTATACACCCAAATACTTTTTAAAAACTGTGTCTATACACCTTTATTTGTGAATGATAATGACGGCATATTGCTGTTGGGGTGTGTAAGTGTTTACAGGAACAGTACTGGTGCTATCAACAAAGCCATTGGTAGGAAAAAATGCCAGCTACAGCATTATAGAAAAATAGACATAGTCTATAGGTCTGGGTTTTGGATATTTTTTTGTTTCCCATTGGTTTTCAACTGGAGACAGAGTTAGGAACTATTACATAAACGACTTCATACTTCACAAATAATATAATCATCTGAAAAAGTTATTTAATAATTCTGGAGAGTGATGGCAGTAATCTATTATGATTCCATTAAAATTCTGAGCACTTCATTTATGTTTATAAAACCTCCCTGTATATTAATCCCTATCTGATTCGTATATGCAGAGTACTTAGCCTAAGTTATCAAGAGTTTTCATATAAACTATTTAGAAATCTGAGCAGTTTGTTGCAACCAAACTTGCTTTGCAATTATTCATTAACACATTTTTTCCCTTATTTAAAGTAGTCTCTGAAACCCCATCACCACCTGTAATAATGGGGAAAATTCTAAAGAAGAACATAATTTGGGTATGTCAATATAGTATTTATTTTTCACAAGAATTTATCAATGAAAAATATTGTCAAAACTTAAAGAGCAAATTAAATAAAATTTTTAAAGAGAGAGTGCCACCCTTAAGGAGCAAATTATAACTTTTAAATTAAACGGAAGTTTTAGGCTACATTAGGTTAAAATGAGCTGTTTTAGTTAAATATTCAAAGATCGTGATTTTATAGATCTGTACATGTCTGGTAGACCTAGCATATAATCAAAAGAATAGAGGTAGACTTCTGGTATTCACATACGGAATTACATATTGATGTTAGGCTATTTCTTCCATGTGTGTGAGTGTAGGAATGTTATCACCATAGTTAAGGACTAGGAAAAGGACTAAGAAACAAGTTACTTGGTTCTTACATACTTAACTACCTTTAAAAGTGTATTTGAAAAAATGTAGCGTTTTTAATGCATGTATCTCTGAGAAAACACCTTCCCTCTACTGTTTTCATAAACATCACAGGTTTTTTTTTATTTTTTTTACCATATACTTTATTAATAGAAATGATACAGAGGAAAATTGTTAACCTTAAATCAGTAAAATAGAGTAATTATTAAATCCAAGATATGAATACTTAGAAGAGAGATGCCAAGATATATCATTGTGTGGATGTTTGACCCTACAGAGGAATCCTTGATCTGAACTGAATGTATAGGCTTAACAAAGTGAATAGGATTTTATATTCAATGCAGAGGAAGAGTTACATACTTCAAGAAGAAGCAGATTCACTTCATTGTACTCTTTATTTTCAGAGTATTATTCTGAGGAAAGTACTGTGCTAATAAAGCTACCAGGTACCTGACTAGATTAGATCATGTCTGACCAAGATGGGATAGCTGAGTGAAGGTGTCCATGTGTCCTTTGAAATGCTATCCAAAACATTTACAAATCATAAAACACATCTGTCTATCCTGTGACTAGTTCATACTAACATGAGGAAAAACATCAAGGATGATTCCTAAGGATAAGAAATTTACAGGACAAGAAAGAGAGTATTTCTTACTGGACCAGAAAGAGAAGGAGGGGTTTTAAGTGAATGAGGATAGATGCTTATTCCTACTTATTCCAGAGAATGTTAGTTTAATATGCCAGGTATATATATGGGAAGATCTATGTCATGTTTCAACCGCAGCCAGCAACTAAGTACCACAAAACCTCTTGCTTACTCCTTCCCCCAATGGCAAGGGGAGAAGAACTGGAAAAAAAAGAGTAGAACCTGTGCATTGATATAGGAACAGTTTAATAATGGAAATAAAATACAATATACTACTACTACTAATAATAATTTTAATGGGAAGGGGGATTTAAACACACACACACACACACACACACACACACACACACAAACCAAAACCAAACCAAACAAAAACAAGCTACAAACACCAAATAAAAAAAACCAAACCAAACCAAGTGATGCACAATGCAATTGCCCAGCACCCAGTGATCAATGCTCATCCAGTCCCTGAGCAGCAATCCCCCCATCCCTGGCTAATTCCCAGTTTATATACTGAGCATGATGTTGTATGGTATGGAATATCCCTTTGGCCAGTTTGGGTCAGCTGTCTTGGCTGTGTCCCATCACAATTTCTTGTGCCTCTCCAGCCTTCTTGCTGGCAGCGCATGAGAAGCTGAAAAGTCCTTGACTTGGCATAAACACTACTTAGCAACAACTAAAACCATCAGTATGTTATCAACATTATTTTCATACTAAATCCAAAACACAGCACTGTACCAGCTACTAGAAAGAAAATTAACTCTGTCCTAGCCAAAACCTAGAAGGAGGTGACTGCAAATCAGGATTTCTTTACACCAGGTAATTCCCTAACAAATAGACTCTAGAATAATATACTCTTCCTGTTTCTTTTTGAGCCTTATAAAACTTCGGTGCAATGCCACAGTAAAATGCCTCAGTGGGCAGTATCCAAAATATGTGGAAGTACTCCCAGTTCCTGTGAAATGCCTCCAGTCTGGAGCATTAAACCTCCATGACAGAGGAAAGAAATTAATGCCCACTTTCTGTTTGCTCAGTGAGCTCTGATCACCACATCTGCCATATATACATAAAAATAGATGTATCTTTTAAGTTACAGCCTTCTCTGTATTTCACAGGGATCTTGATAAGACCCCTCACAGGGCTTTTGTAGAAGTGTGATTGCTTAATTGATCTGAATATAGTTTAGCATGAAGATTCTTAAGCCTGTTAAAACTGCACAAACGTCAAATAAGAATAATCAGACAGCTGTTGGACAGGGAAACAGAGAACTGAAGTTTGAGATACACAAATAAAGGTCGCTTAAGTTCCACTTCAAGTATTGCTGTTGTCACCGGATCCTGCCCTAAGGCACATTGTTACCTATTGCCTGATATCAAAGTTATGTTCGTATTGCTGCAATTCTACATTCCATTTGCTTTAACTTCTTTAAATGTGCTAAAACCACTTCAGGGAGGAAAGTAAAATAATGCATATGAAATCAATTGGCACAACACATGGAAATGATGACACATTCCTTAGAGGGGCTGAAGGTTAAAAGCTGTATTAAACTTTTCTTCTTTTCTCTTGTTGTGGCAACAGCAGGGAAGGAAGGCAGTGCCAACTGGATCAGAATCAATAACAACATCTGTTGCTGAGCTAGCCAGAATCTTTCATAGATTATTATTTTTTATTATTCAAAAAGATGAACAGACATTTATCCTGTAAGTTGAGGGAGAATCAAAGTATTCTCAGAACTCTGATATAATATCATAATTATGACTGACAATTAATTCTTTCTCTATGATAGATAAAACCTTATTTAAATAAAACAAAAGAAGAAAATATATTTTTATTTATGATAATAATATGGAAGAAGACCCTTCTTACCCATACCTCTGGGTAAAAACTCCTCTGGATTCCAGTTTGTGTCCCCTGTGCTGCTTTTGGCTGGGATAGAATTAAATTTTTTCATATCAGCCCCTATGGTGCTATGTTCTGGATTTGTGAGCAAAACAGTGCTGATAACACACCAGTGGTTTAGCTATTGCTGAGCAGGGCTGACACAGAGCCAAGGCCTTTTCTGCTTCTCACACTCTCCCACCAGCGAGTTGGCTGGGGGTGCACAAGAAGCTGGGAGGGGTCACAGCTGGGACAGCTGACCTGAGATGACCAAAGGGATATCCCACACCATATGATGTCATGCTCAGCATACAAAGCTGGGGGAAGAAGAAGGAAGAGGAGATATTCAGACTGATGGCCTTTGTCTTCCCAAGTAACCATTATGTGTGATGGAGCCCTGCTTTCCTGGGGATGGCTGAACACCTGCCTGCCCATGGGCAGTAATGAATGAATTCCTTGTTTTGCTTTGCTTGTGTGTGTGGCTTTTGCTTTACCTATTAAACTGTTCTTATCTCAACTCATGAGTCTTCTGTTTTACTCTTCTGATTCTCTCCCCCATACCACTGTGAGGGGAGTGGGCAAGTGACTGTGTGGTGCTGAGATGCCTGCTGGGATTCAGCCACAACAGGCCCCCAACTGCTGCACTGTCTGCAGTACAGCAACGTCTGTCAAAAACAGCAGTGCATCTATAAGCTGTTCCATCCAGGCACCAACCTTGGAACATTGTCTTCAGCTAGTGCAGATCATCTGCATGTTCCAAAAATTACCTTTCCTTGCAGGCAGAACTACAGTATTTGCCAAAAATAATTGGAAATAGCAAATACTATTTATTCATTGATTTAGAAATAAATATTAAAAAAGAGAGTTTAAAATTGTTCTGATATGTAATATTTAATCTGTGAAAATTGACTAAAGCTCTTGAATGAAACACATTTTATAAATTGTAAGCATAAGGATAGATTAAAATAATTCTATATTTTCAGTGTAACTGAAGCAGAACCCTGAAAACCCTATAAATTAAAAGTGCATATGTTTCATGGTTGTATTCACTGCCAGCATTGTGCACTTGCAGTGATGACAGTCAGCCACATATTGGGCTATTTTTGCAAGGATACAGTACAGTCAGCGTATCAAGGGGAGTCGTGGTTATCTTTGTCCTGGTACTTATGAGACTGGAACACTGCAATGCAGTTGGAAAACTGTGTCCCATTTTTTGATGCCACAGTGTAAGACAGATGTTGACAAACTACAGACAGTGCAATTAAAGGCCTAAGGGAACTGTGATTGAACCAAAGAAGAAAAGGATAAAGGAAAGGGCTGACCTATAGTCTTCAGTTGCATAAAATGGGGCTATAAGATAAGAATTTCTCCTGTGAGGTACATAACAGGATATTAAACAATATACTGCAACAGGGGAAATTACGGCAGACCCTAAGGAGAAAATTCTTCACAGTGAAAGAGGCTGAGTATTGGATGAAATTGTCCAGAAGGACTGTGAAATCTCCTGCTTTGGAAGTTTTCATAACTCAGGTGGACAAGACATGGGCAATGTGTTCTAATTTTGAAATTAGCGCTGCTTTCAGCAAGAGGTTGGATTAAATTTACTTCAGCTATCTCTTCCAACTTTAACCTGTTAATAATTATCTGAATATAAACAAAATTTATTTCATTACCTGATGACAAGCTTCCATTTATAGGTAGTGTAGACAGCTAAACTTCCTTGATACCGTCTGTAGGAAAATCCTGCTTTCACTGGCATGTAATTTTGCCAGTTTAAAGCCATTTAGACTTAAAGTTCCTATCCTAGATATTTACTTTATGATATATGTCTGAGTCTGACTTTTTCTTAGAATGGGGTTTGAGGAAAAGATCCTGTTGTGCACATTTAGAATGTAGTCATGTTTGTTGCTTTTCAAGAGCTAGTTTAGGCTTTAACGCAAAGACTAAAAATATGTCCTAAATTTGGTCTCTAAACATTTGCTATTCATTTGTGTTCAGTAGAAATTTTTCAGCTTGATAGCTGAAAAATAGATTGATTAAAAAAAAAAAAAAGATTCTCACTAAGCAATAGAGATTTTGCATTGGAGGGCAACTGTAATAGGAGATGTGTGGGCCCATGTGGTAAGAAAGATCAGGAAAAAGGACCAGAGAAGGTTAGGACCAGAGAGGGGGAATGATATAGTAGGGAGAGGAGAGTTGATTGCGGAATAGGATGCTCAAGTGCAGCAGTGAAGGAGACATGCAGACACAAAATCAGGCATAGGTAATAGATAGCAAATATATAATAGAAACACAGAAAGTGAATGGACCATATACGAGACAGGGAAGAGCAATAGAAAAGAAAAACAGGGATGAACGCTGAGAATAGAAAAGTAGCATCAGAAAAAATATAGATGACATTGATAACGAAGGTGACAGTTTATCACATCAGATAAACTTTCCAGACCCTCAGCTGGAAAATATTCAATATTCCTTTTTAATCTAAAAAATAACTGTGACCCAACTTACAACTCTGAATGTCTCCATCCTCCTGTAATGCTAGGCTAATGGAGGAAGTTAACAGCCACCTTACTGCTATATTTTACTCTATTAGTTCATACAATAAAGGAACTGAAGTTCTTGTTAAGATCTCAAGCCTGTTGATGACTTCAGAGGGGCACTGCTATTTTTCTATGCTATGTTTTTTTTCCTTTATTTTTTATGTATAAAAATGATACATTAGTGAATATTAAAGTTACAAAGCAAACAAAAAGTAAGGAAAAACAGAATTAAAGGCTGCCTGTCCTACAGGAAAAAATAACTTATAAAGATACTATTATGCCACATTCCATGATGTTTATCTGCCTGGGGACTCAATTATATTTGCAGGTTGTCAAGGAAATGAGTGAGACACTTCACTTGTAAGAGAGAAGTAGCAATATGTTGATTGATATGAAACTGATCTAACAAAGTTTTCTAGTAAATGTGACAGTCAGTGGTTTAACAAGATTCAATGGCAAGGTACACTTGAGTACTTACTGCACAGAGGACAAGGTCAGACAAAACTGTCAAGTAGACCCTCCTGTTGAGTCATGAGGTTCAGAAAGGACCCCCTTGCACTCTGAACTCCTTCTCAGAGAGGAATCTAGGTGCAGCTGGATCCAATTCTAGTCCCAGGCTGGGTTGGTGGTTTATGTCTAAAGGATTACATGTGCACAATCAGTCCTTTAAGCCACTTAGGTAAGATTTCAGTTTAGCATGCTGTTAATCACTTACCAATAATCTGTTGGCAGCCTCGAGGAGTAACCTTGAGAGGCATCCCTACTCAAGGGAGATCCTGCCATGTAGCCCACAGCTGTACAGAAGAGCTCAATGGGCCCAGCCGCGGCTGTCCACCATTTGTGGAGTAAGGTGACTGACTTATATTTGCATACCAGCCATATTTTGGTTGGTGCATGCTCAACTAGCCCTCAGCTGTTGAGGAAGATTTATGGCCCTTAGCTATTTTGTTGTTATCTGTCTCACAAATTCCAGCTTAAGCCAAATGCAGCCATCATGACCACCACTGGTGACTGTTGCTTAAGCAGAAAAGGGTAGGGAAAGGGGACCATACAACCACACAAGCATAACATTTATTCTCCCATTTCCTAGACATCTTTATGATTAATTTTTCAACTTTTTTATTCTTTTAACTACATACCCATATGGACACACCCTTAACATGCATATATACAAACTATAATTAATTCAGCTTTAGGCTATTTCCCATTTCCCATGACAATGACTCAACAGTGCAATGAATTGTTAAGGTTTAGAATATTATAATCAGGAAAAGTAGTACTAGCACATCCTAAGTATAGGTAGATAGTTATAGAGTCATAGCTTATCAGAAGTTTTCACAAAGACAGTTAAAAATTCTTCCATATTCTTAGAAAGTTTCTGTTCCTAAATATGACAAGTTTCTTCACTGTATGGGTTTGTTTTGTTTTTATTTATAACTGTTTTACTGATTTATTACAGATAATGTTATTTGCCATAGTTTGAGAATGGCATATATAAATATATTTTGTGAGGAAAAAAATACCTTAACATGTTGTTGGTATTTTTCATTACGATAACAGTAAATGGTGTTTTCATAGCAGCTAATGAACACAGAAACAATGAAATTAAGTAAAACAGTCTTTTGTGACTATGCTTTCTTTTTTTTAATTGCAAAGTCTGTATTAATTTAGAGCTTCTTACCTCATTCTTTGGAAAATGTTACAGTTTAGTGGCAAAAGACTTTGAATACATTTTGTTCTCCATGCAGGTGACAAAGCTAGGAAAGTTCTTTGCAGTTTTACTTGACAATCTTAAAACTGAATCAGCTATTTTCTGCATAAAGTATTGTTTCTTACCTAAGACATGACTTTATGTGATTTATCTAATTTCCTGAGCAAATTAAAATCTTTTCCTTTATACTAACCGTAAAGATTTGAGGGGAGGAGATTACCTCAGATAGAAATAAAAGTATTTTCTAACATAAATAAGAATGTCGCAAATATAAAACATGTATAGCAGCATAACACTGGCAGCTGCTGAAACATCCGTAGTTGTAAATTATATATGACTTACTTGAAGACTTATTTTGGTCTTCATCAATAATAAGTAATTATCTGAAAAAGTTTTCACATCAGCTGAACACAATTCATAAAATAAAAAGAACAAATGTCAGCTTAAAGATTGTTTTAATACAGTTTAATATTATATAGTTACATGCAAATGAAGGAAACCATGATTTCCCTGGGATTTCTTCCCCCCTCAGGGTATCAGAGTTTATGCTACTCTGTGGCTATTTAACAAGGAGAGTTACCTAACTGTGAATGTATTTATGTGTTTTACACTTTCATTCTTCATGAATATAATCCATATTTCTCTAACTCAGGATTTTTTTTGTTGTTTGTTTGTTTTTTTTTACTAGCTTACTTGTTTCTCAAATAGCAAGAAAGTAGTTATCACAAAGGAAAACTTTCTTTGTTCAAATGGTTGTTCTTCCAGAGCTTTAGGACAGAGGAGCTTGTATGTGGGTTTTTCATTCTGGGAAGTCTATTACATATTAAATTTGCCAGGCAACTGTAACACTCCGATAACTGTAATGCAGGTTTTCAATCTTTTTTACTTAACTTGTGCCCAGCTCGTTTATTCCTAATCATAATTTAATATTTTATTCATATTATCTCATAACATGTGCATCATTAAAGTTATATCTATTTTACTAGTTCCAGCTTTTTTATTAAAATGATGCTTAGGAGATCCTCATCTGAGGACCTGGTTCAGGTTCTATTTAGGAGGAATGTATCAAACTTCCTTATATGATGTAATGACCAAATGAACAGGAATAAAGGGAGAGGGAAGAATGATAGGAGAGAACTAATTCCTAATTATTTTGAAGAAACTGAGTTAGAACCACTATGCTGTTGATATTAAAAAATGTTCATAACTACATAGGTTACTGATGTTTCCAGTCACCATTACAAATTCTTTACTAGATATTTGTCTCCTTTGGGGCAAACTTTCCAAATTACTTGGGGAAACAACATTGTGTGTATATGCAAACCAGACTTATTCTTGTGCAACTAGCCTCCATAGACTTCTCCATTATTGGAGAGAGAAAGGGCCTCATTCAAGGGCTATTAGAAGTTAAATTTTGTACGTTCTGGATTCCTCTTGGAACAGCTGACTTCTCTCCACTAACCATAGAGGAATTTTAAAACAACAAGCTCCTTTACTCAGCTTTTATGAATATCCCTCTTGTCTCCTCAGGATACAGGTAAAGAACCAAAGGGTAGGTCTGTAAAGGATTTCAGCATTTCAGTACTACCCAGCATCACTCAGAAGTGCTCAAATTTCAATCACCTTTCTACTAAGATCCACAGTATCAAGGCTGGAAAATGGTCTGGTCATAAAATTATCTATAAATATTTTCTGACAGTTAACATGAGCCCTCTGACTTGACTCTATTAATGTACTTTGCCTGTTGAAAAATGATCTAGCTCTAGCCCAATGTGTGTACAGTCTGGTAGAACTTGACTACCAGTCTTCTTGGACAGTCTATAAAAGAGAAGACATATTGTGTTTATATGAAGTAGAACTAGTTCACAGCTGATTCACTGCTTCATGTCTGCATGCCTTGTCAACAGGCAGATTTATTACTAAAGTTATACATTTATATTTTATTTTTGAGAATATTTTTTTAGAGACGTGTTTTGCGACATGTAGAACTGCTAAGGTATGCAAGCAAACAGGCAACCCAAAGTTAAACTAATGTGACTACTTTAGTAACATGAGAAACAGCTCAACGTTACAAATTATAAAGAAATAAATAATTAATTAAATAAAAAGAATGTTAAAACAGTTAAAAGTAGCTGGGTAACTCTGAATTAAGGCTAAATTAGTAACACAACAACAGGAGAGACTAATGGGCATTACAGATATTGAAGGGGAGGTATTGGGAATTCTTTTTGTGTGAAGGGTGTCAAAAGATAGTGAAAAGATAATGCTGTCTTATTGAAGCTGCTGGCAATGGCCAAAATAACCAATTTTGGAGCTTTTCCAGGTATTTGATGGGCAGCTGTGCACTAAATCACTGCCACTTGGAGTAGGACAATAAACTTCTTGTTCTGACCACACCAAGTTATTCTAGTGAAGATTTTCAGAGCGGTTTCAAACAAGCTGAAACAGGGAGATTTAGTATATATAAATAAAAAATTTAGTCATAGAAAAAAGATGACAAGGAGATAATAATTAGGGATAACTGTGATGGAAGCATTTACAAGACTGACAAACTTTTAAACAAAACTTCACTGATTTCCTTCCTTCCTTAACACTTCATGTCTACAGTTATTTCTTCATTACCCTTACATATTCTCCTTGCACACACAGCTTCAATAGTGATATACATTCAGTAGGATGGTCTGCATATTTGCAGTTATTTGTGATTTTGTTTGCAATTAATCTTACAAATTTTCTTACTTTTCTCTCTGTTCACATGTTTCTCCATAAACTCCTACATGCAGCTACACATATCCTTCTTAGCCCTGTTTTGTGGGAACATTTTTCACATCTTTATGTAAAATGCTTATATGTTGAATTTAGCTATACTCCTACACAGTGTTTCATGATAATTGTTTACTGTTGCCAATTGTATTATTTTAGTATGCTTATAGGAGGGCTCAAGATAAAGTAATATTAATTATGTCCTAATTATCACATTATTAGTTTATGGTTCACTACTTTGGCTACAAGCCCTTGAGAAATCTTTTGAATGTGTTTGCCAATGCCTTGGATTCTGTGATGGCTTATTAAGTGTAGGCATGATACCATATTCAGGTTAGTTTTCAGTACAGGTCATGCTTTATCCAACAGAGGCTTCCAAAAACCCTATGCAGAAAGTGGAATAAGACTGTGTAGGAGGCCTTCTGCAAAAAACCTTAGCTGGCATTTGGTGCTGCCTTCACGTACCCAGGACAACTTATGTATAGAGCCACTAATAGATATCAAATTCCTCTGATCCACAAAAAAAAAAAAAAAAAAAACCAACCAAAAAACAAACAAACAAAAATATCTGAAATGCCTTCACACCTTCACAGTTATGTGTTAGTTTGGACTCAACATCCCAATACAGTGGTGATTGGTGATATATTTCCAGCTCTGCATTTTTCCTTGACTTTTGGCCACTAGCTTATACTTTGGATTCATGATGTAGTGTGAAAATAGATTATACCTATGAACTTATTTTCTTCTTATGGTAATAAACTTCAGTTTCTTTTCTTTACTCAAGAGAAAGAGCCTAGATTCAACCTATAAGGACTTCTATTTTTCAGGTCACTAAATTTTTGTTGTCAGAAGTTCTGGTGTTTTCTTCTCAGGTTTACTGTGAAAAATATTAGTTTTAATTTCTGTGATCCTTTGGTCTAACTACGTTTCCGTAAAACATTATTTTTCTTCCCCTTATTTCTTCATCCTTCTTTCGTTTATTTCTGTTTTTCAGTTCCAACAACTGCTTCTATTTCTGTTGAGGGTTTGGGGGAAGGAAGTGTTACTTTTGAGAGAGAGTGGTTCTGTTTTGGTTTGGTGGATTGTTTTTCTGTGCTGCCTGGGGTTCATAAATTCTTTTAAACACACAGATAATCTACAAACTAGATAATCCAGGCAAAAATTCTTGGACACTGAGTGTAATTTTTTTCTTCTAAGGATACTTAAATATACACAGTATGATGCCCTTCAAGTAAAGAGAAAGGAACTAAGAAAGAATTTATGGTGAGAAGCCTACAGAGTTTCCAAATCCAGCTGGCACAGGCAATAGACAGTGACTCAGATTTCTAGGCAGCCAGATATCCTTTTTTCTATAGTTTGACAACATATTTCTGCTCATTGCTAGTTTTGTTTCCCTCATTTGTAGTCTTTTGTCATAATACTTGTGACAAACTTGATTTACTTAATTTTTGCCTCTTCAATTTACTTTCTCTCTCAGTTTTCTTTCACGTGAACTCATCTTGCTTAATCTCCAGTCTTTGCATAATTTCATTCATGAAAGTTACACATTCATAATACCTTTCCTCCCAGTTTGTCTGTCCACTAGAGCAAACACATGATCTGTTTCTCAGTTATAAGGCTCCCAGTCCAATCACTTCACCTTTGGAAACTCTCTGACAGGTTTAATCCAGCTCTGCCACAGAGATTCCCACCTCCCTCATACACAACCAGCTTTGCTTCAGTGATTCCTTTCATGTACAGGTCTTGAACATGTATCAGTTTGGGTTCAGCCTTCCTGGAAACATTCTGATAAACTGGAAGGAGTTTAGACAGCAATAAACAGATCAAAGTATTGTAAGGGGTGATTTACAAGGAAAGATTAAAAAAGATAAATATCTAGTGATTGACTTAACTGATCACTAACTCAGGTTATGGTAGGTCTATAAATATTTGAAAGCCAGGATAGCGAGAAATTATTGTACCTTTAGCACATTTATGTACATGCACATTATGAAGTATCCTTTTAAATTCTCTTCACTCCATACTTCAGTCTTCACTCTTCACAATATCTCTCACTGTGATCTTCACTCCATTGTTTAAGCCTCTTTTCTGGCTATACGGTTTTATGAAGATTTAAAATTCTGCTTAAAATCTCAGCCACCAGTCTCCCCTTATACACTGGTAGTTCTTACTTCTCTCTGGCTGATCCTTTGTCCTTCCTGGGCTTTTAAAAGTGTCATATAAACCCTCTCATATTTATGAGAGCATTAATGTGCCTTATTCTCCTGTCAACATGCAAATATTTTTGTTTAACATTAGATTTTCTGGAGACATTTGTTCAAATTTTCATTAGAACAGTACAATATGTTTTTTATTTCTTCCCTGAGAATCTTCTGGTATTTCAGCTCTGTACTGTGGGTAGTAACATACTCACTGGAGATGTAACAAAAGCTCAGGTCTCACCTTAGCAGGTAAGTGCCATGAAAAACAGGCTGCAGAATCAGACTTATATTCTCACCCCATTAATTGCTTTCTACAAGATACAGTACTTTCAGTGTATGGAGAGAGCAGTCGTATATGAAATCAGACAAACTGACTGAATCTGGGATACTGAAATCCTGGTCTGAGGCCTTTAGCCACTGAACTAAAACATGAAAGAAATAGGAAAGGGAATACATATATTTTGTTAAGGATTGTTAAGAAGTCTTGAGGCTTTACTGGTGAGGTCTAGAGACACTAAACACCTTCAGAGGTATGTGACTGTTGAACAAATATTTAAGGACCTAAAATTTGGTTTACTGCTATCTGTTCATGTCAGATAAAATCAAATATATCCTTTATAAATCCCAATATAATTACTCATGCTATAAACTGTGCACAGTAAGAAGGTACCTGCCCCTATGATTTTATTGTTACATTGTATTTTTTTGCTAAAAACCATATACCTTCCCTATCCACAAACAGTTTGTGCTATCCTTCTTTGTGAAGTATTATTCAAAAACTAAAAGTGCAAGATCTTTTCCAAATGTAGAAAAATCCATATAACAGGAACTGGTGTTAAGCCTCCTAATTCACTGAAGGAAAACTCAGAAAGTATTTTTTTATGTAGGTTTATATTTCTGATTAATTAGTCCAATAATATATGTTGCTCAGAACAGGAGGAATGAAACTCTGTCTCCCTGACTTAAGCCCTGTGGTCTACAAAACAATATAAACCTTTGTAATTACTCCACTGTGTTTAACTGCATTGAAGTATGTCAGAATTACCATCGAAGTTACCAAAGCTATTCATGGTGAAAGATCGTTCTCCATGGGTGACAGCTGAATGTACTTGATTTTGGTGGCAGTATGAGAACAGATGAGGAAATGCAGAGATGCAGAACCGTAAGGTGATAGGAACTTGATTTATTTAGTGATCTAGGACAGTTTTTATTAGTAAAATTTATGAACAAAGAACACAATATGTTTCTCCAATTTCATTCAGGCATATAGTATGTGCTGTGTGTACAAGAAAGTTACAAACTGTCAGCAAAACAGCTTTACCGTTTTCTTTCCCTCTCGACATCCAGAGGTTCTACGATGTTATAGAGTAGACTATGGACCACAGAGATGGGTTTTGGACAAGATTAGTTCCAAATCTGGGAATCTTCTCACAGGGTCATCCTTTGAGAGCCATCTTTTGTTCTATTCCCTTACGCATATTCTCCTACTCTTTAGTCATAGTTTTCACTGTACTGCCCACATCCCCTGACAGCTTTTGCTTGAAGATAGCCATGAAGAAATTTTATCCAAAAATCTCTGACAGTTATAAATCATTACTTCACTTTCAGGAAGACACCATGCACAAACATGAAGTACTGGTTGATTATAGATATCTTTCAGTCTCAATAATTGGTCTACTGTCTTATACTTGGATTTCTCCTCTGTTTTTTTCTTCCTAGTTCACTTGAAGAGGTCTGATTCTGATAAAGATATCAGGCTTTACTTACCAGGCTAACAAAGCTCATCTGACTACTTCTCTAGAGTGGATATCTGTTCCTCCCAGCAGCTTGAGACGCCATAGGTTCCAGTGTCATCATCTTAAGCTTCCTGTATGGAGACAGATAACTCTGAGTCATTAAGGTCATAGGTAGTCTGTGTCACCTATTGGTGTGCTAGTTTTGATTGGGATAAGAGTTAATTTTTTCCATAGTATATTGTATGGGTCTATGTTTTGGATTTGTCCTGAAAACAGTGTTAATAATAGATGTTTTCATTACTGCTAAGCAGTGCTTAGACAGGGCCAAGGACTTTTCTGCTTCTCACACAGCTCAACCAGTGAGGAGGCTGGGGGTGCGGCACCAGATGTTGGGAGGGAACACACCCAGAAAATCTGACCCGAAGTAGCCAAAGGGATATTCCATACTGTATTACATGTAGCTTGGCAATTAAAAGCTGGGGGAAGAAGATGGAAGCAGGGGAGTTTGAAGTGATGGCATTTGTCTTCCAAAGTAACCATTAGGTGTAATGGAGCCCTGCTTTCCCAGGGATGGCTGAACACCTGCCTGCCAAAGGGAAGTAGTGAATTAATTCCTTGTTCTGCTTTGCTTGGGCACACAGCTTTTGCTTTACCTGTTAAACTGTCTTAATCTCAATTGATGAGTTTTCTCACTTTTCTGATTTTCTCCCCATCACACCAGGGGAGGGGAGTGGGAAAAGGGGGAGTGAGTGAGCAGCTGTGTTGTGCTGAGTTGCCAGTTGGGGTTAAATTGTGACAATTGGTAATACTGGAGGATTTAACTGACAAGAAACACAGAATCACAGAATAGTTGAGGTTGGAAGGGGCCTCTGGAGGCCATCTGGTCCAACCAATTTGCTCAAGCAGCACCACCTAAAGCCAGTTGGACAGCACCACATCCAGACAACTTTTAAATATCTTCATGTAATGGGACTGCACAAGGTCTCTGGGCAACCTGTGTCAATGATCTAGTCACCCTCACAGTGAAAAAGTGTTTTCTGATGTTCAGGTAGAACCTTCTGTGTTTCAGTTTGTGCTCATTACCTTTGGTCCTGCCAGTGGGCATCAGTGAAAAGAGCCTGACTCTATCCTTTTTTGCACTCCCCCTTCATATAGTTATGTATATTAATAAGATTTTCCCCCACCTAAAGCCTTCCCTTCTCCAGGCTAAACAGTCCCATCTCTCTCAGCCTTTCCTCATATGAAGGATGCTCCAGACTCTTAATCATCTTTGTGACACTTTGTTGGACTCTCTCCAATATGTTGATGTCTCTCTTGTACTGAGAAGCCCAGAACTAAACATAGTGCTCCAGGCATGGCCTCACTACAGCTGAGTAGAGGGGAAAAGTAGAAGGGACTTAAAAACCACCATGCTCTTTTTAGAAGTAACTGAATAGCCTGAAGTTACTGTGGAATGAATTTTAGCTGGGGAACTTAAACACCTTACTGTCTCCATTCCTTCTGCTGCTAAATACTGTGTTGAAGATGGATCTTTGATTTGTCTGAAGCACATTTCAGATGCTAAACTAAGTAAATCAACGTGAAAGTTTTCACTTTTGCTTTAAAAGTTAAAAAGGCAGGTGGAAGCTAATACTTTCACTTGTTAAATTCTTCAGGTGCATAGAAAATGACTTACTAGAATGACCAAATTTGCTTCTGCCTTGTCAGGAAAAAAAAAAAAAAAAAAAAAAGAGAGAGAGAGCTAGAGAGAAAAGATTTACCATGAAGAAAATGCAGAACACTTTAATGAAATATCATACTGCTAAAACTCCTGGAGTAGGAAAGCTCAGTAGATGATCTCAGATGTGTCTACTACACAACAACTGCATTTACTTTAGCAAAATGAATAATATTAATAATGGAGAGTAATCTACTTCCTTGCTCAACAAGTAGATCACACATTCAGAGAGCAGAAAGAGATAGATTAGGTCGCTTCTAAGACTACAGAGATTCAACGTCATGTTTTTCCCCTTGAAACTGTCTGAAATACGGGTGAGGATCTCTCCTACTTCCCACCGAAATTTTGTGATTTTTCTGTAGGAAGTTCAATATTAACCATGTAACAGATCAGGATAATTTGGAGATTAGGGCTTTAGCTGTGAATGGAAAATTATGGGGATTGTGCCATCCTCATCTGATTGTAGTTAACTAGATAAAAAGACTACTATCCAAAATTTTTATGGGTTTATTCTAGGTTAAACACTTAGGTTTCATCTAGATGTAAGAAACATGAATATAGTCAGGGTGATTCATTCAATCCTAAAATAACTGTATGAAACAGACAAAAGGAATCAAACTGGATGAAGACTCATGCAACAGAGAGTTCTGAATACTATTTTATACCAGATATTTAAGTTTTAAATGGCTAAAGACAGTTGAGATGAATTCTAAATGCAGCTAGTTGGGTTTTTTTACCATAAAAACAGAGAAATAAGCAGTTCTGTGGCACAATTTGTCTCATCCAGAAATATAAGATTAAACTACTTAGAGACGAACCATGTCACAACAGTAACTGTTTCCATAGCCTGAGAGAACTGAGAAGAGTGTAAAGATTAACTATGGCAGATGTAGATGGTTATTCCACAGACATTTCCAAATTATTTGTGATTTCTTCTGCCTTACAAGACTTGTGACTTAACAAGAGCTTGGGTTTTAGTCTAGCAGAGTTTAGAAGGTAATGATAATATTTATGTAAATGCTACTGAATATTATATAGTTATGGAAGGTTTACAACTCCTGTTGAGTAGCATGATGTTAATTGAATCTCTTTAATTTGCCTGTGAAGTTGACTATTTTGTGAAATTACATGCAAACCTGACATTTGTGCTAATCATCTCCTCTAAAGACATTATTTATGTCAATATTTTGAATGAACAGTGATCTCCTCTACAGCATGATGGGTCTAGAGGCTTATTTGTGCTTCTCAGTAATGACAGGATGAAACATGATGAGTTCATTAACTGCAGATTTATTCAACCTGTTGCAACTGACAACAAATATATTAAATTCTGTATTGTAATGCTTCCATTTTCTCAACTCATAGATACTGATTTGTATACTATGGCCATCTAATTTACTTTTACGGGTACTTTTTGCTGATAACTTTTGCTGCTCCAGTCTACCATTGTTTGTTTGGCTTTGAAAATAATGGTAAATATATATAAAAATTTAAATACTAGACTGAGAAGCACCAGGAAAGATGAAGATTGAGAGGACTTTCACAATGAACTTGCACAGATGAGATCCTGAATCCCTAACTGCATAAAAGAAGACCAGATTAAACATCAGATAGAAATTCTTGAGATGGAGGAGATCTAGAAGAATATGACTTCTATCAATGGGGAAAAAAAGGCATATTCTCTTCCCACAGATATTCAGCTCCATAGATTCTGTGACCCAGTAGTAAAGGAGGGGAAAGAAGCTATGTCTGAGCAGGTGTAAGAGTCAGATGAGAACTGGTAATTGAAATTAGTTGGAGAAAACCCTATCTGTCAACCTGACTTTCATCTCTAGAGGTCTGATGCCTTTCTCAGGTGCTCAGAATGAGGATGTTGCAGAGAAGCTGATGAGACTCATCTGGCCTTCATATTATCAGCCACTGCAACTTATCTATGTGGGCACTAATAATAATACCAGCAGAGACTTCTGCTGTAACCAAAGCAACAATTTAGCTCTGGGAATAAAAGTGAAAGAGGGGTTGATGGTTCTTGGTGGTTTCTTCTCTATCCTGGTGGTGAAAGGGAAAGACCTGTGGAAGCATGGATGGAACCTTACAGGTCAGTGCTTGGCTGTACAGCTCATGTTGTCGATGGGTATTTAGTATTTTTAATCTCAAAATCCTCTTTGAGGATAAAGGAGTATTGGGCAGAGGCAAAATCCACATGATCTGAATTCCTGAAACTGCAGTTCAAGTTATGGAGCTCTTCTGTGGAACTGATAATCAGCTGGCTGATGTTTTGTGGATCTTGGAATCAGAGGAGAGGTAAGTAACAGGTGACATCATGGTGGTCATTTTTTACAGGTCACTTGATTAGAGTATGGAACTGTATTAAATCTTTAAAGAGCCTAGAAATCTTGCTCATGCATATGGGGGTAATGTTAGAGAAAACAAAGCTCACTTACAGCTGAAATATGCAAAAATGGCAAGAGGAGCTTATACTGCTCCATTATTTAGTAAAGGGCCAAACTAGGAAAATGTGGGCGAACTACTGAGTGGGAGGCTGATCTAGTGGCAGCAGACTCAGGTAAAGCTAAGCTTATGGTTTCTTTGCTCTTTTTTTTTTTCACCAATAATTTCTACCAGGCCTCTGTGCTTAATGACAGGGATTGAAGTGGAAATGAATACTAGCAGTGGATGAGGATCAAGTCAGAGATTGCTACAGAGAACCTGACTCCTACAAGTCCAAAGACTGTATTTAAGAACACTGAGAGACCTGGCTGATACCATGGCAAGGCTGTTCTTAAATATCTCCAAATATCTTGGAGATGAGGGTAAAGGTAAATCATGCACCTACCTTCAAGAAAGGTCAAAAACATGATATGGAGTGCTATAGGCCAGTCAGGCTCACTTTTTTCTTTGGGGAAATTGTGGAATTAGTACTCTTGGAGCATGTTTTCTGCAGCTAGGGAGGTATGATTTCTTGGCAAAACTACAGGCTGGGACTGTAGCTGTGAAGCAGCTCTGTGGAAAGGTCCTAGGGTTCTTGGTAGACAGCAAGATGAACACAAGCCAGCAGTGTGCCCTGAGAGCAGCAAGGGCTAAGAGTATCCTAGGCTGTATGAACAGGAGTATGACTGATAGATCAAGAATCCTCTACTCAACACTCATTACACAGCATCAAAATATCTGGTTCACTTCTTGGCCCTGTAATATAAGACACAGATCAACTGCAGTGAGTTTGTCAGAGAGCCAGCAGGTAGTCAGGGCTGGAGTATTTGCTCCAGGCTTATCCGGAATATTTTTTCTTTGTGTTTGCTTATAGTTTTTTATACAATTTTTATTCATTGCACTGATGTACCATTTATTGCAACATTAAATTTCAGAGGGGATGACAGTCTGGAAACTACTTTTTGGGTAACTTGTATTTTGTGACCATACTGAAGAATATTTGAGAAAAAAATACTATACCATAAAACTTAGAGACCTCAGTTACAAGTATTATCATTAGTAGACACAAAGCTCCACAAAATAAGTACTAACAACTTTCAACAAATGTTCTTCTTAGAGTTTCTGTTAAAATCAATTTGTAAACTAATCTCAGATTGTTAGAACTAATTAAGCAAGGTTTTCTTTGTAGAAACCATGTAAAAGAATATGTTGTTTCTGACGGTGCTGATTAACACCAAGGCTACTTTCCCTACCCCAGTTATTGCAAGAAAAGGTGAGGTATTAATATGTTGGGGCTCTTTTCTGGGAATTCAAGTGTGAAATTTACCCTGCTGAGGCTTATTGGCAGCATGGAGTCTGCTGATTCTAATGTCACAGTAATACATTTTTTCTTGTCTTCCCCTCACCTCTCCCACTGTGTGATACCTATCTTTCAGGGGGTAAAAAAAAAAATAAATTGAAAGGAGGATATCAGACAGACTGGATGGCAAAGATATCTGCAACAGTCAACTGAATGATTTATTATATAGAATCATAGAATAATTTATTTTGGAAAAGACCTTTGAGATCATTGAGTCCAACCACAAACCTAACTGCCATTTCCAGCACTAAGCCGTGTCCCTAAGCACTACATCTATGTCTTACCTCCACGGATGGTGAATCAACCACTTCCCTGGGCAGCCTCTTCCAGTTTGTGACAACTCTTTTGGTGAAGAAATTATTCCTGATATCCATAAATATTTTCAAGGCCCTTGCTATTACCCTATGTTTAAATTGTGTGGTGTAGCTTCTATGACAGAGTAGTCATATGTGCTGACAGGGATATTTTTTAGTGCAGGGCCTACACATGCTTATCCAGTTATGCTTCATTGCTGTGCTTATGCTTGGGTTCAAAACAAGCTAATACTAAAGTTTTCTTAGTGTGCTTCAACTCCTATGGGCTAAACAGGACTCTACATTTGCTATAGTCCAAACAATAACAAGTAGGATGTCCCAGCCATGGTGATCAAGCAGTTTTCAAGAAATCTCAAGAAGTTTTCAAAACATACTTTGGGGATATTCCTAACTAGAACCTCTCCATTTTTTTTGCGAAGACGGAATATCTTTGTCTGTAATTTATCTATGACAATGTCTGGGCATTCCAAACACAGATGTTGAAAGAATGACCTGTTCTTAGGCCTCTTAATTGCAGAATGCTGAAGACCAACTAACTATCTCAAGATGTTGGTAAAACTTTCATAATTACACACTTTTTTGGCACTTGTCAACAGATTAGATAACCGAACTCACTATCAGTTCTCAGTGAATAGGGACAGTTCTGAGTGCTTCATTAGAGTAGCACAAAGATGGTGAGAATTTGAGGAAAAAAAGATGTTGCTGAACATTGGTTCAAAAACCCCTTTCAGTCAATTAGGTCTAACAATTTTAATTGCAATATTAAACACAGGTAGAAAGTATGACTATGCCTGAAAAGGATGTTATGTTTTTTGAGAGTCCTCTGACAATCATAAATTTAGTATATTGGAACAATTGTACTATTCGTATTTCCTTTTCCTGCATCTGTTTTCTTTGTTGGCAGAACAGCAGCTGTTCTGTTTATAACATGGATGAAGGCTATGTATCTTAAGCAATGTTTAAAAAAATCTTGATGACCCTAAACCATTACTTTACTAGTTTAAAATAATCCTGAAGGAATTCCATGAAACTTTGCATCTATAGAAATATATATCCACTAGTACTTACCACTGAAATACTTAAGTTATCATAGCTGTATGCTAATTGAAGTGTGATGTAGGGAAGTTATAGACTTTTAGAGCGGTTAGCTTATTTAACAAGATGTTCAGTACCCTCTGTTTCCGTTGGTTTCTATGGAGTTAATGATGTGTATCTTTACTTTGCAGAAAGTCATCTTATCACAAGAAGTCTCTCCTCTTTGTTCTTTTACTTCTTCCTGTTATGTCAGTGCCAAACATTGTATTACTTCACTTTGAATTCCCTCTGCTTTGTTGTCTGAGAAGTAAATATATAGTTACTGTGACCCTTGCCATGTGGACAACTTACATAAATTGCACATTACTTGCTATGTATTGGCTTGTTACCTTGCATTTGAAAAGATCCTGCCAACAAACCTTCCAAATGAGAACAACTCATTTTGAATATTTCATTATAGAAATCGGTGTCAATTGTAGATATGCTAGCATATGTTAACCTTGCTGATTAAATTTTTGGTATCAGTGTGTGTATGGACAGCAAACATATACAGGTAAACCTAATCTATTTCTTTCAAAAAACAAGTTTAAAATAATGAAAAATATTAGATAACATTCAGGAAGGTGATATAATTATATTTTACATTGTTTACTCATTTGCAGTAAACTTGTACTTTGGTGAATGGAGTATTTAGTATTACCTTTTTATACCTGTTGTCATTCATATAGCAGAACTAGAAGTAACTTCCTTATCCTAATCAATTTGCATGAACAACCCATTTTGCATGAACAATCAGATTTACTGATTCAGTAGATAGCTCATTAGTGTTCCTTTAGAGCAAAGATGCTCACTAGGGATGCCAGAGACCCACAGATCTGTTCTCAAATATGCACAGGAAATAAATGCTGTTGAAGGAATATATATCATAAGAACTGTGCATAGTTGAATACACACAAAGGAATGACACATCTATAATCTTGTCTCACAGTTCTTTTTTCAGAATTCCATTTATTATAGAAATAGCAGAATACATTAACAACCTGTAATTACCACCACCTTCTCCCCAAATCTAACGATTTTTAAAATGATTTAAATTTAGTTAACATCAATATCTCATAATGTATTTTCTCTTTGAAATTGCATTAGGAAAGTTCCTCTGTTCTTCTTTGCCTTATATAAGCTTGTTTCCATTGATCTTGGTGGATGTACATGTTAGAAGTTCCCAAATATCCTCCTTATTGTCACAGGTAGCAATAAAATGATGGATCAAATATCACAGAAGCTTATTTTGCTGGAATTCAGAAAAGAGCAGCAAAACCCATTTTATCAGTCAGCTGTAACAGCGAAAAGATAATGTCAGTGCATGTGCTTATAAGACATGCTTACTATCTCAACACTTAGGATTTTAAACCAAAAATATTAGTAACAGTGAATTTCCACATGTAAATAAACCTATGTATTTAAGGAGTGTCTTTACTTTCTGAGCTAGTCTGCTTGAAAATACATTATATAACATTCCAGAAAGGAAGAATACATATGAAACTTAATAGATCTCTCACTTAATAATCTCCATCAATCCACTACCTAGCATAGAATAGATTATCCTCCAGAAACTTACACACTGGAAGTATTGGGATGCATAGGAGCTCCTGCTCTGGAATATTCTTCAGCACAGTATTTCCTTTGTGTAAATCTTGCTCTCTATATATGTATTTCCCCTGACTTCTAATTAATTAGAAAATAAAGGATAATTATATTTTTTTATATTATTGTCTTATGTATATCAATAGACCTAGGTAAAAGTGGTTGTGAAGTGATTAAGAGTCACTTAAGAGCGAAGGTTTCTGTGTCATTGTTATGTCTTCACTTTGAAGGATAATAGAGAAGAACAGGCATTGAAAAGACCACAGATAAAAGACTTTCCCATAACTAATTTGCTTAATTCTGATCCAAACTAAGATATCCTCCTATTTTTTTCTGGGATGACACCACCCAAAGGAAAAAAAAAAAAAAAAAGCATAATTCTAATTATTTTGATTTTTCTTTACCTATGCATCCACATATTAACATTCATTTAATCTCTTAACCTGTAAATTAATATGAACAGGTACTATATATTTGGATGCCGATAATGTAATATCATTCATGTAAGAATCAAGAATAGCTATGAGAAAGCTGTAGACATCCCAGCATTTTGTTATCTGAGCTTATTCTCCTATTGTGAGCAGTGACTGAAACACAAATGAAAGCCAGAAGGAATACATTATGATTTTACTCCAATATTGCCTCTCTGATGCTGGAGGAATACATTCTGAACTACGGATGCACTGTTCTGAAGATTTTAATTTTGATTTACTTTTTTAAGGGCAAGTTGAAGGAAGACCTGTATTTAGAAACTGAAGAAGCTTAAGCTATATAGATCATCAAAGAAAAATTTAAGGGGTGATTAGATCATAGTCTACAATTAGCTCGATAAGAAATGGAATTTTTCATAATGTAGATCTTGCCAGTCTAACAGATGCAGCTGTAAGTGTAAGTTATTAAAGGTGCATAAACTGAGAACTCAGAGTAGATATTGGACAAATGTTATTGTAATAGAAATTCACCTCACTCTTTCCCACACTTAAAAGTTGGAATTAAAGTTTTCAGCTCAAATTTGGATGTTCTAAGAGTACTGTCATAGTTGAAACTGGAATTAATACAAGGAAATCATATAACATGATACATCAAGGGATTTTTGCAGTCCTTCTCTCCACTAGATAACAGAATCACCACAAATGTCATTGTAGCACTGAAACTTTCTACTTTCCATTGAACAGGTTATATGTGTTACTGTGTTACTCTTCAGCACTGTCTCCAGAATTCCTGCCTCGTATTTCTGAATGCTTACTTTCAGGAATAATCAGTTGACATTGATCTAAATCAGGAAAAAAAAAAAAACACCCCACCTTCATTAAGCTGTTCCCTTGCTTCTTCCTAAAAAATATGCTCTTCCTTGTCATTAATTCACCCTTCAATTTGGGGTAAGAATTCAACTATAATAGCACCAGATGTGATCTACCACTAATATTACAATAACAAAAAAAAAAAAAAGGGGGGGGGGGAGAAAAAAAAAAAAAAAAAAAAAAAAAGAAAAACCCAAGTCTTGCTATACTTCAGAGAGGAAAATATAGAATGTTGTGCTATGCACACAGTTACACATTTTTTTCAGATGTCTCACTGGTCAGTGCTGGTAACACACTGGAATTGCTGTATCTTTAAAAACAAGGGTTCAGTGAAAAGTTATAGAAAATGTTGGTATTTTAGCAACTGCCCTGAGACATATTACCAGAAATTATAACTCCAAAGTGAATTCAGGACTGACCTGATCTGAGACAATATGCAATTTTTCGATGTTGGCATTGTAAATCCAAAGCACCTGAGGCTGTGCATTCAGAAAACAGCTTTGTGTGCTCACTGTACAGTTTGCCTGGAACTTCTGAATACTTGGCAGATAGATCCACATGTACCATGTAGATTATCACTAAAGTGTCTTCTCTTTAATAAAGCTGAATGTGATCAGGACTATGATGTTCTCCTCTGAAGACTCTCAGAGAATAGTGTAAACCCCTGCTCCTTGAGTTTCATGTTAAGTCATATTCTGGCAATTGCACTTCTGCACGTCTGCAAAGGCTTTCCTTCCACTCTCAAAGAGAATGAAATGAAGATCAAATGGCAAAGTGATCTAAGAGGAAAAAAAATAAAAATATCTTTAGCCTTACCTGAGGAGAATGAGTGATCAGTGACATGCTAAAGATTCTTCCTACATCTGAGAGAGCAGCAGAGTAAAGTAACAGAGAGGAATTAAAGACATTCTGTGATTATGTGGTGGTTTTTTAACTATCACAAGATTAGCAACTTGAAAAAATAATGTATCAAGTAGTTTAAATGTAGTATTTTTCTGTATGAAATCTTATAAATAAAATCGGTGATTTTTGCTACTTGTAAAAGACCCACAGGAACATCTGGTACTTGCCTCTCAACCTTAGAGGTAGAGACAGGGAAAAGATCCCTGAAAGAACCACGTGAGGCTTGGAAAAAGGGAAAAAAAGCACACATCAAATAATTGGGTTATATCTAGATTGGTGGCCATGAAGTGACATAAAGAATACTGGTGGTCAATAGTGATATTAAAAATAATATCATCTGGGCTCAATGTGTTCTCCCACCCATTTCCCTCCCTTGAATCTCTGGGAAATGTACCGTCATGAAGGTCTAAAAAAGCTGAAAAATTGATTTGAATTTTTTTTCCCGCTTCAAGCGGTGATTAGAGAGTGCAGCTACTCTTGGCTATGGCCTGCCATTGAGGCGTGGAGGAACGTATGCATTCTTTCCCCTACAACCACAAGTGTAAAATGATGCTGATATTTTCTTCAGCAAGAAGTTATGATGTTTCCAGCAATAGTGTAGTTAGAACACATGGTATCAGCTTAGATCAAATGCATATTGTAGATTCTGAAGGAAAAACAGTCTCTGGGGTGTTATAGGAAAGGAAGAAGTAAGTGTTCAGAAAGATACTGTAATGGTGCTAGAGACCAATTAATTAACCAGGGGACTAATGGCTTGGGAGAGTCAGATTTTGTGAATCAAGGGCAGGCAGTACCCTCAACATCATATACCCTAAACATGAAGACAGAATGTAGCTCTGGATTTGCTGAATGAATCTTTGATTGCATGGGGGGATTTTTTTTGCTGCTTATAGATGACTCTGCAGCTGAAAGAAAGATTGATCCTTCCTCCGTATTATAACAGGCAATGCCAGTTTGTTGATCATTAAACGTTTATGGGGACTATCTTTCTCCTTTCTTGAAGGGGGCAAGAAGAAATCCCATTGATTCCTACCTCTCACACTGCATCAGCTGTACTATATCTAATCTTTCCAACATTCCTTTTTTTTTTTTCTTCAATTTTTCCATCCTTGTAAATAAAACCAAAAGAAAAACAAAAGTCCCAAACAAAAACAAACACAAAAATTTTCTTCTCAAGTGCTTAGATTTGTTTTCTGTTAACAAGATTTATGTCATAGCTCTCTTGTGGCAAATGGTTCTCACCTAGATATGTCCACACAAGTTTCAAGAGATAACATGGGCCAGAAAATACTTGTTCTTACACTCTTGTGAGAATTAATACAATTGAGTTATTTGAACACAGTATGTACCATGCCACCCAGCCTCAGGACAAGATTGTGTTCCCTGGCCTGTGATGATTATCAGCATTAATATAACCAAACAATCTAAATGTCTCCATTTACATCTCGTCTTTAGAACCCAGCCATCTTAAGTATGATATCTGAAGGGTAGAATCTTGTTTGGCTCCTTCTTCATCTATTCTCACAACTTTTTCAGTTGGTAGAGAGGCAAGTTGGAAAAAAAGCCTTTAAATGCTTTAAGCAACCTTGATGCCTAAGCAAGGACTGATGGTGGCAGCTTAAATATCTAACATTCAAATTTGAAAAGTCAGTGTTTTTTTTTTTTATAATACCAAGACCTAGAGAATCATCATCATAAAATTTATTTTATCTTCATTAATATATGATACCCAAAAGGCAAAGATCTAATTTTTTTTTCCTAATAACTAAAATACTTCAATAAGGCTTTGCTTTGTGTTTTGCTGTATAGGCACCTAGGCATTTTCAGCTTCAGAACTTTATATATTGCACTCAATGTATAACCTCTTTTAACTTTTCATTTGAATTTTCAGTTCTAAGTATTCATGGACAAAATCCTCAGCATTTTACTCTGATCTCCCCTGTGTTGCTTTTGATAGGTAAAAACACTCTCTCCAGCAGCACAACTGTAAAATCTGCTGCCTCAGAGGTGTAGTTTCCACATACAGTCAAGCAGCACCCTTGGGGAATGGTTAGTTGCCATGAGCAAATCATGTCCTTTAAAATACCCCTACTGATTGAGAGTAGTACTCACTGATCTTTCCTACTGGGATGTTTCTAGATTTTTTTATTTTTCCTTAGCAGTCTAGTGATGTAATGTATAGGCAGTAAAAGGAGACAGAAAATAAAAGTCCCTGTGAAAGGAAGAAAAACATTTGTAGTCCTGCTGTGGCGAGAGGATAAAAGATCTTCAAGTACAAAGAGACAAGTGGTGAACCCCCGTCACTCATCCAGCTACTGTCTCATTTTACTGTCCCCCAGACACTTTTAAAAAATATTTCTTGGGGATTCAGTTGTAAACTAGAATTTATCTTGTGGAACAATGTGTCCATATGTTTTATTGAACAGCAAAAGCAAGACAACTCAGAATGTGGAAGTTCAGTCAACATGAATTTCAACAGAGGCTGAAAGCCAACCTCCAATGTTTGCATTCACAAATTTATGAAGAGAAGTCCCTTGAGCAGACAGGATCCTTAATTTGATGCACTTACATTAAATCTTCATGAATTTACACTTGGATGGAAGAACAGCTACATTTGGAATATTTCAGCCAATTTACAGATATAATATTTTTGCAGAATTTCATAAGCATTTTTCCCAACTAAACACATAGAATATTTTAGTTTGTTAAAGTTAGGGATTCTGTGAATGGAATCCAGAATAAACTCAAAATCTCAGCAACCCTCTCTCTTGTCAATAGCCTTTTAAGACTGCGTTGAATAGTTCATGCACTAATTCACACTAATTCTCCTTAACATATGTTCATTATTGCATTAATTATGCCTTTCACTATATAATAACCTGATGTAAAAGATACTATGATAGGGAAATCTCTGAGTAAATATAAGATGGCAAAATTATCTGTGAGTTTTTTAAGGTGGAATATGAACATCATGGGGAATCAAATTAGGCTACAGACTGTAGAAAAGTCAAATTAAACCTAATACAGGTTTAAAAGGAAAGCCAAGTGTCTTAAGGCCCTGTTGCACACAGTGCATATATAAAGTGGGATTCAATTGCCTAAACATAAATATGAATTGCTATTTCAGCTTTCTAAGTCCTTGGTATATCCGCATAAGCCTTGCAGATATGTTACAGGATTAATAGCAGACATGCACTCTTCTGGTCAAGCACCTGATGGCCAGATGGGCTGCACTAAGTCATACAATGTTGCATCAAAACCCGTGCCCTAGCAACTGAATCCACACCTAGAACTTCATTGAATATAATGGAAATTTAGAAACCTCTCTCACATGTTAACTTTTAAATTTAGGTGTCAAAATTTACATGTCTACAGTCTGGATCTGAATCCAAACTGGATCTTGGTTGCACAAACATTAGTGTCTAGAGTAATTTGAAGTGATTGGTGGTATTTCATCCAGCTTTCAGTCAATACTACAGAAAGGGCAGGGTATTCTTTAAATCTTCAGTCATATCTGTCGTTTCTGTGTGCCTGACTTGAATACCATAGGATCTCAAACTAGGAGGCTATGTTCTGGCAACTGCATTGTATAGTGTACCCCAGGGGTCAATACTGGGTCCAACCTTGTTTAACATCTTCATTAGTGATCAGATGATGGGGCAGAGTTCATCTCAGCAAGTTTTCTGACTACACAAAATTGGGAGGAGTCACTGACACTGCTGTCCAGAGGGTTCTTGATCAGCTGGAGAAACAGGCTGACAGGAACCTCATGAAGATCAGCAAGGAGAAGTACAAAGTCCTGGGGAGGAACAGTTCTAGCAGCAGTACATATTGGGGACCTCCTGTCCTGGTTTAACCCCAGCTAGTAATTAAGTGCCACACAGCTGCTTGCTTACTCCCCCCTCACCCAGAGGGATGGGGAGGAGAATTGGAAAGGAATGTAAAACTCATGGGTTGAGATAAGAGCAATTTAATAATTGAAATAAAATTAAAACAAAATAATAATAATAATAACAGTTATAATTAAAAGGAGGGAGAAGTGGGGAAGAAGGAAATCCAAAGGGAAGGGAGAAAGGAAAACAAGTGATGCACAACACAACTGCTCACCCCCTGCTCAACGATGCCCAGCCAGTCCCCGAGCAATGATCGACAGCCCTGGCCAACCCCCCCACCCCCTCCACCCCCCATTTTATATACCAAGCATGAAATCCCATGGTATGGAATAACTCTTTGCTTAGTTCAGGACAGCTGCCCTGGCTGTGTCCCCTCCCAGTTTCTTGTGCCCCTCCAGCCCTCTGGCTGGTAGGGCCTGAGAAACCAAAAAGTCCTTGACTTAGTATAAACATGACCCAGCAACAGCTGAAAACATCAGTGTGCTGTCAACATTGTTCTCACACCAGAGCCAAAACACAGCACTGCACCAGCTACTAAGAAAAAAATTAACTCTGTCCCCTCTAAAACCAGGATACTGCCCAGCTAGAAAGCAGCTTGGCAGGAAAGGACCTGGCAGTACTGGGGGACATTAAGTTGAACATGTGCCAACCATATGCCCTTTTGACAAAAAAGGTTAATGAGCTACATTAAGAGGAGTGTTGCCAGCAGGCTGAGGCAGGTGATCCTTCCCCTCTATTCACCCTGAAGAGGCCACACCTGGACTGCTGTGTCCAGTTTTGTGTTCCTCAGTACAAGAGAGACATGGATATACTGGACAGAGTCCAGCAAAGGGTCATAAGGATGATAAAGACACTGGAGCACCTCTCCTATGAGGAAAGGCTAAAAGAGCTGGAACTGTTCAGTCTAGAGGGAAGGCTCAGGAGGCAATATTATCAATGCATTTAAATACCTGAAGAAAGTGTTCATAGAAGATGGAGCCAGGCTCTTTCATTGGTGACTAGTGACAGGACAAGAGACAATGAGCACAGCCTGAAACACAGAAGGTTCTGGATGAACACAAGGAAGCACTTTTTTACTATGAGGGTGACTAAGCATAGGTTGCCTAGGGATGTGCCATGGAGTCTCATTCTATGTAGATATTTCAAAATTGTCTGGATGTGGTCTTGGGCAACCAGCTCTAAGTGGCCCTACCTGAGCAAGGTGGTTGGACCAGGTGACTTCCAGAGGTCCCTTCCAACCTCAGCCATTCTGTAATTTTAAGAATTGTGTCCAAAATATATTTCCAGCTTTGCATTTTATATCCGCTTGCTAACTGTATTTTTACATGTCCAGGTTTGATTTGCTGCTGATTAAAAATTAATGAAAGAGTGACTACATCCCTCATTTCAGACAAACAACAGTTCAAATGAGACGATTCTATGATTCCAATCAATGAGTAGAAGTTTCACTCCCTTATTTATCTTTCTCCGTTGATGTCAGAGATGTAATTTGTACAATACATTTCAAATCCATTAAGGACATAAGCATCTAGAATCTAGGAATTACAGATTATAACATAAAATATAAATAATACCTAAATTCTGAGCACAGAAACTGGTTCCTAAAAGTAAATTTGACATTTCATGCTGATTTTCTAACTTTTTGTTCCTCTGGAAACACACTTGTGTTTGACCTTAAAGAAAAAAAGCTATTAAATTTTACAAAAAATACAATGTACAGTTAGAAATTTTTTGTTTGTTTGTTTTTTGAATTAGACTCATTAATTTATAGGTAATACTGATGAAAATAAATAATTTTGCTTTACAGGAGGAAGGTAAACAACATATTATATGATCAGCATCCAAATTTTACAGTGAATGTTTTTCTGACCTTGAGAAATAACATCATTTGTTACTATTAAGCTTCTGGCAGAAATATTTACATGGCAGCTTGCATTTTGAAGTTCCAGAAGAATGATTTGGAGCTCAGTATATATGTTCTTTTTCTACTTCACTGACAATTAATAGGTTAAAAAAGTTCTAACCTTATTTGGAAATCTGATTTATTAAATGCTATCACAGTAATCTTGCAGCCATATGCAGGATGAAAATTTGTTTCCAGTTCTGCTTAGATTTTCCTGTAAAAAAACATATTGGAAGATTCCTTTTTCTTCTATCACAAATGAACTCATTCATCTAATAACAATACTCATTCATGCACATTATTGATGTAGTAAGAGAAATATTGTGCTGCTGAGAGTAATATAAACTCTTTGAAATGCGTTTTCTTTTTTTCTTGGATGTTTTATGATTTCTTAAATACTTAATTTACTATTTCAGAAGTTCCTCACTAATTACTTTTCCTGGTGAAAGTCCTTAAGAATGACTGTATTTTGTGAAAACCTGTTTTCGTCTCTTTGTTTTGAATGTCATTATGGATATGAGTTCACCTGATAGAATTCAGGACTACAGCTAGCACTAGTCCTGAGAGGAAAACCATATCATAACAAAATCATAACAATTCAATGTTAATGCATCTTGAAATGTACTTATTTTTATTTTTTTGGGGTAGGAGTTGATTTATAATTAGTTGATAACATCTCTTTACATGTTGCCCTTATGTTTGCTAAAAATATAAGTCTTATTAATAAAAGACTCCCGGTAATTTGTAAGCAATGCCTTTAATTATTTTTCTATGTAAATTTAGGTTGTATGTGTTGATTATGCATATGTATGCTAGTTAGTACTTTAATTGTGTGGTAGTTTAAATACCAAGCCTAAAGATGATTATATTATGAACTGAAATGTAAGGCCTATATTAATGATCAGTTTTGCACTCTCATCTATATCGTCATCCTTTTCTCTTCTTTTATTTCTTTCTGGTATGTGATTAATTTTGAGGACCTAGAAATGTCAAGACAAATCTCATCTTATCTTATCTTTCATGTGAAGAAAAGCTGAACAAACGGATTAACACAACTGTTCAAAATCTCTGTTCTATAAAGATCAGACATTAGTCACACTTCCCTCCTCACGGTCTTTCTTCCACACTTGCCGTGATCTGTTCCTCGGGGACTAAGAAAGAACTGACAAATGTTGATTTGAATTTTAGAGGTCTCCAAGATCGGTTCATAGGCTTTGGAGGCAATGTTGCTAAGGCTGACACTGGCAACCCTAGTGTTACAGCCAAGTCCAGCTGAGCTCTGTGCCTTTCTGAGAAGATCTACTGGCATCTCAATAACATATGAACAGCATGATTCATTAGATTACACAAAGCAAATTTCTGCACTCAAGCTGTATCTCTGGTTCTCTGTCCTTTATTGCCAAGTCATTAACTTTTCTCCCTTAGTTTCCTGTGAAGTTGAGATAAAATACTAAGGACTTAACATCTGTGAAGTACAATATAAATGACAACAGGCACCAAAATTACACATTGCCCTGCGGTGTAGCTGGTAGCCTAAGGATCTGATTCACTCCCCTCTCTCATTTAGAAACCTATTTCATCATCTTGGAAATTTTAGGAAGTGCCAGCCAGGTGCAGATATGTGCCTCATTGCCCTGTTCACAAAGAATCTAGCAGAACTGGAAATTGTATTCATGATATTTTCTTTGTAAAAGCAACTAAAAATTCTAGTTAGACTGGCCAGGTTTGAACAAACCAGTGAATATCTGCTACTGTCAGGCTGGAAGAACACACACTGGTGTGAGTATAAAGACAGAAATTTGACAATGGCAGTGAATAATTACATTTCTGGTCTTCTACAATGTGTTCTAAGAAATTGGTATAATGGTCTGCTTAACTAATTAGGCCCTATGTATATTATAGAATATCCTGTATGGGATCTAATACATTTCAGTTTCAGCTTCTACATTGATAGGACCTTTGATCTTGATGGAGCTACTCTTGATCTGTATCTGGTTAAATTAAGAGGATAAATGCCAAGATACATTGACCTTCTATGATAAAACAGTAGAATGCTATATGTTTTCTGGGAAAAAGGAGGGGGAGAGGGCAAAATCTGACATTTAAACTTACTGGGTTTTAGGGGTTTTGTTTTTTATTTTGTTTTAATTTTGGAAACCCAGCATAAATGCTAAACAGCTGTTTTTATTATCCTCTGACATACTTTTCCCTTGGGATTTGATTTTAAAAGGCCTTAAATCTACATCTTTAGAAGAATGTATGCTTAAGAAACCTGTGTTATAAACTGGAATGTAACTATTCATTGTTATACCCATGAGAGTCAGCAACAAATAAAAGAAATCAGCCTTTTCTGTTCACAAAAAACATACTTCTTTTTTTCCTCTCCAAAGAAAACAGTTGTGCTCATAAAGATGTCAAAAACTAAGAAGGTTATGCTTGGCTTCTAGCTATAAAACTGTTATGATCCAAGCTCAACATACCTCACCTCCAAAATAGTGAAGTGATGAGATCCTTCTGTTTGAATTATTTGGAAATGTCAGTTTAAAAACCTTGAGAACATTGGTGCAATGCAGAGAAATGGGAGTATTTTCTTTCTTACACTGAGCTTTTTACCATAAATAAAATATGATAATTTCTTCTACAGAAGGACCATAGTACAGAACTCAACGTACAGAAAAATGTGAGTTTTCTCAGATATTCACAATAGCATGAATTTCCCCCCATCTGTTTCAGCTGAAGATTATGAGTAAAGTTGCTTGGTACAGTTTATTTAACGATAAATGGTAAATAGTGAAATGGTTTAGTTTACAAATAATTTTAAAGGTGTCTGACCATTTTCAGAACTGATCGAGTAGAATTGGCAGAATACATTTTCTTGTAATAATGACATTATCAAAATACCTGAAATAACATTTCTTTTTTATACAATTCTTATTTTGATGCAACAATTTCATTATCTCTTCAGAGTGTATTACAGAAAGGATAACTAGAAGTCACCCATGAATTAGCATGGCCTACATCTTAGATGCATGGAATCCCAAACACAACCTCTTAATGTTCAATAACTGAAATGACAAAAACTATGACATATCCAAATTCTCAATATTCTGTACAAGAAATTTCTCCCATGTTACAGGAAACTTAGAAGAAGAACTTTTATAAATCCTTTTTCTGCTCCTTTTATTTAAATATAGGATACAGCCAGAGTAAAATAGCTATACCTGAAGTTCATAGAATGATAGAACAGCTGAGGTTTGAAGGGATATTTGGAGATTGCCCAACCCAAACCCCCTGCTCAGACTGCAGTCAGCTAAAGCATGTTGCCCAGGGCAATGTTTGGACAGGCTTCCAATATTTCCAGGGGTGGAGATTCCACCACTGCTCCAGGTAACCTGCTCCAGTGTTCAACTGCCTTCTCTGTAAAAAAGATGTTAAATATGTACAGAGTTGCTTGTGTTTCAGCTTGTGCTCATTACCTCTTGTTCTGTCACTGGACACCACTTAGAAGAGTCTGGCTCGATCTTTACTTCTCCCATCAGGCATTTTTACACTTTGATAAGATCCCTCTGGCCCTTCTCTTCTCTAGGCTGAAAAACCTCAGCTTGCTGTCAGCCTCTCCTTGTATGTCAGATGCTTCAGTTACCTCCATGACTCCAGTCACTCAAATTCTACCTAAGTGTGATGGAAATGGACTAGTCCTGGACTGAAATAAGTCCAAAGGGCAGGGGGAAATTACTGTCTAAACTCCAAGATTACCCAACTCTTATTTAGTGTTCACTAAGTTAGGTCAAGCTGACCCACTCTCGAAGTTGTTATGAATGAAGGGACTTCTAATCAAGGGAGTCAGCCTTGGCAAGGATGAGAAACATAGAAGCAATAGTGAAAATAACACCATTATCTATGTTATGAAGCAAAAAGCCTTCAAATGAGGAAAGTTCTGGCTACAAAAGGAAACGGTGACAAGGTGTTGCAATCCACTGACATCAACAGAAATTTAGTTGAAAATAGGACAAAGATAATTCTGGTAGTGGGAGATCACGACCTCTGACTCAAATAGCCCCCCTGAAAAAGGGCAAAACCCTGCTTGAAGAGCATGTGTAGTTAGTAGAGAACTTCAGTAGTGTTGTCTGAGGATGCATAATAATTTTCATTAGAAGGGAGAAACTTGTAATCAATCCTGTGTATGAGGAGTGAATATGCAATGTACTATGAAGTATAAAAAGTGGACATATGAGGGGGGAAGTTAAGGAAGACTCCATTGTAACTTCTGAGATCAATCAACAAGCTAAACTTGTCTTCTCCCCCATAGGGACACCTATTGGGTAAGAACTTTATCTTATGCACACTAAATAACTAACTCACGCTAACTGTTATTAGTTTGGTTGCATCTCACTTCAAGCTTGTTTTTGCAGACACTCCCTATCACCAGAAATCAAGAACCTTAATTTGTCATGATTTTATATTAATAAAGAGTGTTATTCCATAAACTGTCAGTGTTAGTCCTTTGTGGGCTCTAGCAGTTGCTGGCAGTGGGTAACATAACCAAATGAAGTGAGAAGACCCACTGGAGGGTCCCCCTGATGCTGTTGGTGCGTTTCCCTGAACAAGTCAGTCACATCATCCCCGAATCCAGCTGGACTGTTCAGTGAAGGGTCCCTATAATGGGGTGCTGACAGATTGGTCAGGCACGAAGGTCTCGGCTTTCCTGATAGATCAAACACTAGGGGTCAAGAAAGTCTCCCCACCCCACCCCCACTTTATGTGACAGACTCCTACTGCCTTTGCTTATCAGTTGCTGAGCAGTTGTACTACCTATTCTTATCATCAATAAAAAACTTTGCATTAACTGTGAGTGTAACTAATAAGATTTCAAAGATTTTGCCAAAATAATATAATTAAAAGTAGTTGTTAATGTTTAACAGAGTTATTCTATGACTATCTTTTGGGTTATATTCCTTATTCTACTGCACTGTTTTCATTAGAGGAAGGTGTGTGTTACATTACCAAATCTAAACAGCACTAAATACGTATAGTAGCTTAAATGTTGCCTGGAATTCTTCTAAATGTTGTTTCTGTCTGGTAAGCAAAGAAGCTGAACTTATGATTTAAACCAATACAATAATGTACAGGCTGTGTACAGCCATAAGCTGCAGACACCTAAACATACCTCAGTGTAGCAGTCAATTCAGTCAATTCAGTTGCACACAAAAAGGTGCCTAGTATTCCATGAGACACGCTGAGGAGACCACAGTGTTCATGAAGGGCATTCAAACACACAGAGGTCAACATAATACCATTGGCAGACTTGTGCCTAATTGGACTGGCGGTCAGAAGCCAGGTGACGTGCCTCAGATTACAATCTCAAACGATGGCATTTATGTATGGTCAAATGACCCAAACCATAATGTCTGTATGTGAGTTATTTCTTACTTCCCATTATTAGGCAGTGATGATGTAGTCAATGGAATCATGGCAATCAGAAGGCATGTTTGTCCTAACATGACATATATAGCTGTTAAATCTGTAGAATTCCCAATGGTATCCAACTGCATACATACAGACATCTAATGACACTTAAAGCAATGTGTGACATCTCAGTCACATCTACATAGATGGCAGCTTTGACATGGCTTCGAAAGGTCTGTGCTGTTCTGGAGTCAGGCAGTATATAGGATCTAAATTACTTGTCTAGGGCACACACAGATGACTAAAGACTGGACTGGCTGTGGAACCACAGTGGCAATGTTCCATTGCACCTAAAAGGATACTATATACTTGATTTAAATTTCTAATATAATCAGATTATGACATTTGTGCTGTTAACCTACCAGTGTATGACACGCACAGTTCTCAAGGACCCTGCATCTTACCTGTCCATTCCATTTATTTGTCTCTGACAAGATAAGGGATCTCAAAGGGCAGTATATGTGTGCGTATAGACTACTGAATCAAGCCTAAATTTTGGTCTACCATCTGGAACTGTCCCATACTCCAAGAACTGTTTTACTGCCTTGGCAATCTATAGAAATATGAGGGAAAGAATTAAGTACCAACACTACCGATCCTTCTATTAACTAAACTGAATGCTACTGTTACTCCTGGAGCTTGTGAAATTCTTTCTTCTAATTAAAATGAGAAGCACTTTGAACAACATCATTGTTAGTACTAGCTGACCGTAAATCTTGCTCTCTTTAAAAGGAAAATGTGGTGCTGCTATGCCTGGCCACCTAGTAGCTTGCCATTTAATTTGCTGCCTGGAGGTGGATTTAAATGCCTATATTTATGTACCCAACCTAATAAATGGAAGTCTATGACCCACTGAACATCCATGAGGAGTAAGTGACACACCTATGAATGAAATTAAAGAATCTGACATTCTTGTCCCTTTGCTAGAATGAAACTACAACAAACCCCTTAGGAAAAGGTGTAATTGTTGTTCTTCATCCTTGCATTCTTCTAAGCAGAATTATTAATGTATCATAAATGATTGGGACTGATCTTATTATTTTTTTTTTATAATAACTTCCAGAGGAAAATTAAAACAGCCTTAAGAAGAAGTAAAGATCTTTTCTGATGTGTTCAGCCTTAAGGAAATCTTGCTTTTATGCCTCCAGAAAAAGATCAAAGATGAAGGGGACAGACGAGAAATTTTTTCACTAATGCTGTTAAAAGATTTGCAGATGATAGCCTTTTTAGAGGAAAATAGAAGCAAATTATTCTCCTCTCATGCATAATTATTACCACAGTCCTCCCCTCTCCCCCATATTACTATTTCTATTACTCGAATTTTGGGGAAAATGATGTGTTATTAATTAAACTTCATATTTTTCTGCTAGATGTAATGAAAGTCTTAATATATCATATTTATTTATTTCATTTAATAAGCTTAGGTTTTGCCTTTAAGGCCAGATGTAATGAATTCCATCATCTTGTTTAACACCCTGGGTATCACAAATTTAGAGCTGTATCTACTGTATTCTGTCATGAGCTCATTAATGTATAGTAGTGATTGATGAGAGATGGAAGTTGATCTGTATTAAGAAAAAAGCCTATAAACTATAAACAAGCTTTTAATTTCCATGTAAGTTAAACAAAATGTGAATGCAACTTGTAACAGTACATTGGTTTTCAACATCATGCCAAATTGTCTTAGAAACCAAAAGGTCAGTGGATTTAAGCAATGTGCATATACTTGAATTTTACAAACTTGATCAGTGGGCACATTTTAATATTCCTTTAATAATTTCATCAAGTGCTATTACTTGCATAGTTGATTGCAATATTGTAAAGTATTCACTAAGCATGTAACTTCACTAGATTAAGTAAAACAAGATTTTTGAAAGATATTAGAAAACAATAAACATGAGCTGCAGGGAAGGGTTATCATTAATTCTTGGCTGCTTTGGAAGCTACATCAGTATGTTGATTTTGGAAAGAGGCTGGCAAGAAAGACTTGTTACATGGTCACTTTCTATAGGAACTTTGCAAAGCGGCTACAAATTACCCATAAAGTGTTAGCTTTCTTTGAGAGGCCTGTATTCCCCTTCTGTGGTAGGCGGTGAATGTGCTATATAACTGCCAAAACAGAAAAAATGCTGGACAATGTAAAATTGGTAAGAAGCCTACAGGTGAAACCCTGTCCTCTTTGAAGACATTGGAGCCGGGATTTTACCTTGCAAAGCTATTTAGATTATTTTGAAATTGAACTTCCATGGAACTTCTTATGAGACGGGGTATTGAAAATGAAAGTGTGAATCCTGTTCTCAAAAGTCTTGCCACAATTAAACAGTTTCATTTTTGCAGAGAATTCAACCAAGGTACCTATAAAAAACTAATAAAATTGTTTAGTAACAGGTTTGATGATTGCCAAGATGCTTGTTAACTTCCAAGTGTAGAAGATACTTTCTTATAATCCAGAAAAAAAAACCAACAACCAAACAAAAGAACAGTCAACTCCCCCACCAAGTTTTGTAAAATAGTCATATTTTTACAATATTTGAAATATAGATAAACCTTGAGACATACATGGAGTTTAAATATTTCAGTCATAAGGCTGTTTAGTTAAAGTTTTAGGCTTTTCTGACTTGTCATACTAAAAAATGTTAGAATAGCAATAAATGAAAACAATTTTATTTTTTTACCTAGAAAGTAGTTGGCCCTTTATTATATTAATCTTTAGAAATTATGATTGATGGTAAAAAATCTCATTGTTAAGCACTTCTTTTTGAAATTGGTAGTGTCAGTGTTTAACTGGGCTCCATCACATAAAGAGATCACTAAGCCACATACTGAATGCTAAAAGTCCAATATAATCTACTATTCTGTTGTAGGTTTAAAGCTTTTTGTTTAGTTTGTTTTCAAATACTGTTCTCTGTTATGAAACTAAGGTTTGGGGTTTTTTGTTTGTTTGTTTGTTTGTTTCAGAAACTTGCTATGCTATTACTCTGAAATAGGTAATATTTTTAACTTTATATTTTCAAAATGTCAATAAAACCAGAGATGATGATAAAGTACTGTTCTTTTGGAAATAAAGTTATCATTCCTTTCCATTATATTTTGGGGGTTTTTCATCTGAAAAGATCACCAGGTATATCAGCATGAAGCAAAATTAAAAGATGTGTTAATCAGGCATGCTTTCCAATAAAAAGAAAATAAATCTTGTTCAACAAAGTCTGATAAGCTGTCTATGAATGAAGTTTGCTGGTGACAGGATATATTCTATGGATGCATTTTTCACTGTTTGCTTCTGTTGTATTCAGTAAAGATGTCAGTCGTAAAATTAAAACCAGATCTAATTGCCCATCTAATAGTGTGCTTCACATGTTGCATTATGAGACCGCGTGGTGGGCTGATGGCAGGTAGAAGCTATGTCCCACACAGCTGTTCACTTACACACACGCTAGCGGGATGCAGGAGAGAACAGGAAGAGCATAAGTAAGAAAACTTGTGGGTCAGTGTAAAGATAACTTAATAAGTGAGGGCATGGCAAAGCAAGACAAGGAAAGATGACTAAAGGAACACAATGCAAAGGCACTCATCACCTCCCACAAGAAAACTGATGCCCAGACAGTCCTCAAGCAATAGCAATTCCTCCAAAAATTTTCCAAATTCCTCCAATTTCCAAAAAACCCTCACTCCTCAGCTTCCTGCACACCTGCTTACTGTGAGCAGTGGGGTGGGTGGTGCAGAGTGAGAAACAGAGAAAGCCTTCAGGTTGTGCAAACACTGTTCAGCAATAGCTAAAATGTTGATGTGTTATAAACAATATTTTAGTCACAAATACAAAACATAGCACCATACAAGCTGCTATGAAGAAAATTAACACTGTTGCAGCCAGACCCAGTACAGGTCATAACGACACAAATTCAGGATCACTTTTCTCCACTTGCAGCAACACGTTTTAGCTTTGCAAATGTTTTAGAGAAAAGTAAAAAAAAAAAATAAAAAAAAATAAATCTTACACAAAACTCTCTTTTGTTCAAGTTAAAGAAAAAGATTTATTTTCCTCTTCATTTTGCACAAGCACCATTTCTTGCAAAATAGTTACATGGTTGCTTTTGCGTCAGGATGTTTGTTGCTTTTCCAAATCTCCAAATTTATTTGAGTTATCAATACTGGTGTTCATAATGGTCAGTTTGCAGATGCTTAGCGGAGACTTCCCTAGTTAGAAGGTAAGCCAGTTCTCTAATGACTCCAGGGTATCCTTGGATGTCCAGATAATTATTTCTTTTTCATAACACTGGCTATATTCATCATGATTTGCAAATTGTCTATTCACATAAAGAAGTGGTAAGTGAAAAAAAAAGGAAAATATTAGGGCATTGTCGAAATGTTTAATATAAACAATGTTTCCTTTGAAAAAATAATATTCTAGGCTTTCCTAGGTAACTATAAAAAGATAAAGTGTACCAATACACTCTTCCTTACTTATTTCTTTAATTCTGCTAAGTGTTCTTTGTGATTTTGTTACAGATCTGTAGCTTGTCCAGTGTTTCCTGAGGCTTCACATGGTGTGTATCCAAACATGAATAATATTTTTCTGTGCTTGTCAGCTTTTGAGAGCTTCCTTCCTTGCTGAGCCTTCTGGCAACTTTATTATTAAACAATAAATAGTAATTGTTCCTCTCTTCTAGCCTTATCAACTAATACCATCTGAAAAGAACTACATTTCATTGTTTACTTGAAACTGTTTCCTCCACTTGTTCAAGCAAACTTTCAAAGGCTTGATCTCCTAACACTTCTGCATGCATTATTGAACTTTTTTTCACATTCATTACATCTTTGCATGCACGTAATAATAATAATTTTTTTACAATTAGTATTAGGGCTTCGAAAGTTAATCCATAATCAGCAGGTATTGGTATTCATTCTTTACTTTGTTAATCATTTAACTGATGTGAAAGCTTTTTATAACTTTTAATTAGATAATGAAAAACTAAGATGCAAATTATTTCTTTGTGTGTTACACATGTGAATGACTTTTAAATATGTCATAAATAACTAACTGATCACCAAGACTAGGTATCTGTCTTTTTCTGTCTTTCACAGAGGGCATAAATAGATAATTAAACTGCTATTTTTAAACTATGTTTAGAGCATCTTGTTAAAAAGAATAGTAAAATCATCATTCTGGATTAGAATCATACCTTTATTAATAAATATAATTTTTTTTGCTTATTGCATCTGAGTATTTACAGGATACATCACACATGAGTCAGAAATTTCAATCACTTTCTCTTTCCTTGATTTATGTCTTAGCTTTCCAAAGTCCACTATAGAAAAATCTGACTGTCTAATGCAATTTTGTTATACATTTCCACACCAAAGGTTTAAAGGGGTTGGCAATATTTGGAATGTGTTTGGCTGTGATGGATATAGATGAGCATTAACAAAAGGACTATAGGTATATCTGTATGTAGTGCACTAAATAGAGATTTTTGATACATCTGTCATTGAAGAAAGGAGTAAAACAGTGGAAACTGCACTTCCACCGTTATATTTCACTCAATATCTAAACTAGCATGTTATGGATTTCTTTAAACATCTCTGCCATGAGCTCTATAGTTCACAGGCTATGCTGATGTAATCAAACTTAGAAACATACTATTGATCTTTACGAAGTAACATAGGAAGATTCCTAAATGCTTTAGGCTCTTTAAAACAGTTCAGTGGTAGGTTGGTTGTTTTTTTTTCCTGGATAAATTAGAGTGCTAAGGCTTCCAAACTGATATGAAGTGGCTGATCCTCTTCTGTGTACTTTGGGCAGAAAGCTTATACTGTTTCCAGAAGACCAAGAGTCTTAGTTTGAAAGTCAAAGGCCTGAGGAGTAAGTATGGAAAATAAAATTTTGCATTAACAATAAAAAAAAGGTGACTAATTACTCTTGACTTTTAAACACAGAGAACAGGTCAACAGAAAGAGTAAGCCTCTACAACAGTGAACAAACCTCTTACAGAACTTGTTGGTTTATTTTCTCTGATAATAACAGAGGAACTGAATTTCTATAAAAAGCATGTTTGTGACATTAAAAGCTAGCTAGCAGTGTTCCTGAGATGTGAATGACTTATTTTTTTCCCAGATAACTTTTAACATCCATTTCCAATTTTTTTTTTTCCTAATCTATGGTTACATTGCTGTGTGAAACCCATTTACACAGCTTTTCACACAGGGCTGACAACAGTAGGTGGAAGCAGAGATTACTGACTCACTTAACATTCAAAAAGAGAAAGCATTTACCAAATGTGTTGCCATTGTGATCCCCAGGTTCATCACTTACATCACTGAAAGCTACAGAAAAAATTCAAATAGTTACATTATGGGGCAAACTGGTGTTGATACAATTAGGGATGTGTAAGCAGCAGTCATGGAATATTTCTACTATTCAAATGGCCTTAACACAGACTTCATTTGTCAGTAGGTCTATTATCCAGCCTCAAAAATATTATATTATCCTGGTTTCAGCTGAGATAGAGTAAATTTTCTTCTTAGTAGCTAGTACAGTGCTGTGTTTTGGCTATGATATGAGAACAATGTTGATAGCACACTGATGTTTTTAGCTGTTGCTGGGTCATGTTTATACTAAATCAAGGACTTTTCAGTTCCTTGGGCCCTGCCGGTGAGAGGGCTGGAGGGGCACGGGAAACTGGGAGGGGACACAGAGAGGACAGGCGACCCGAACTAGCCAAAGGGATATTCCATGCCATATGAAGTCATGCTGAGTATATAAACTGGGGGAAGAAGAAGAAATGGGGCGACATTTGGCCTTATGGCACTTGTCTTTCTGAGTAGCCATTACGCATGATGGAGGCCAGCTTCCCTGGGGATGCCCGAACACCTGCCTGCCCATGCGAAGTAGTGAATGCTTTCCTTTGCTTTGCTTGTGTGTGCAGCTTCTGCTTTACCTATTAAATTGTTCTTGTCTTAACCCTTGAGTTTTACATTCCTTTTTGATCCTCTTTCCCATTCCCCTCAGTGGGGGGAGTGAGCAAGTGGCTGCACGGTGCTTGGTTGCCAGCCTGGGCTAAACCACGACATAGATCTAGTACTGTTTCTTTGAAAATTTTATTTTTCTGGGATAAAACTGAAATACTAGTGAATGACTAAAAAAGTACTCCAGCAAAAAGAGAATGGTTTTGTTAATTTATTTAATCCTCAAATAGTCTTAACGATCTATTTTAATGCTTTTTGTGGTCTGGGGTCATGTAGGTTGTACGACCCTTGCTGGGATCTTTAAATATTCTCAGAATCACTGTTCTGTTCTCATTGAAGTCAACAGGAAAAAAAATGCAGTGAAGCTTTTGGGAATTGGGCTATGTTAGGTAGTTTTGAATGTCATGACATCCTTCTCTGACACTAGTCATGAAAATAATTTTAGACTTGATGAAACAGAAATATATCTGTGTTTGACTTCATGGAAAGTGGAAGGGAGGGAGGGAGGGAGGGAGGGAGGGAGGGAGGAAGGAAGGAAGGAAGGAAGGAAGGAAGAGAGGGAGGGAGTGAGGAAGGAAGGGAGGGAGGGAGGAAGGGAGGGAGGGAGGGAGGAAGGGAGGGAGGGAGGAAGGAAGGAAGGAAGAAAGGAAGGGAGGGAGGGAGGGAGGGAGGAAAAACAACCCAAGAAAAAAAAAAAGAATAAAAACCATGGAGAAAGGGAAGAAGCAGGTTTTCTGGTAGGACTTGTGACCCTGTGGAGGATCCACACTGGAGCAGTCTGTTCCTGAAGGACTGCATCCCATGGAAAAGACCTATGCTGGTGCACTTCCTGAAGAACTGCAGCTCATGGGAAGGACCCACACTGAAGCAGAGTAACAGTAGGAAGAAAGAGTGGCAGAGATGAAGTGCTATAAATGGATTGACACCCCCATCACTCCCCACCACCCTGTGCCACTTGGGAGAAGGAGGTAGAAGTCATGAGTGGAGTTGAAGGAGGGGGTGGGGGGAAGGGGTTTTTTACTTTTCTGTTTATTTCTTGTTACCTATTCTCTTAATAATTGTCAGTAAGTTAATCTTCCCCAGATTGAGTCTGTTTTGCCCATGATGGTAAGTGGTGAGTGATCGCCCTCTCATTATGTCAACTCACAAGCTTTTCATCTTATCTTCTTCCCCTGTCTTGCGGGGGAGGTGGAATGATAGACCAGCTTCATGGGCATGTGACATCCAGCCAAGATTAATCTACTAAAGAAATTCAAATCACTTCAGACATCAAAAACGTACCAAAGTTAATTTTCCTGTAGTTTGTATTCTGTTCTCAGTCCAAACCAGTATTTTTTATGATTTCCACATTGATCATAATTCTTTCTTCAAAAAGATAAATTGTTTACTCTTTATATTACACAATGATTTCTGTTTGTTTGTTTTAATCAGAGAATATTCAAAGTTTCCTCCATTTAAAGGCTGACAAAAGTAGGACTGCTTTTAGGTTTTTGCACAATTCTGTGGTCTGCATTGTAGTTCAGCAAAAACAAACTCAGAAGTAGTTCTGATCTGTGAAAAATATTTGCCTGTTTCCACTCTGTTATGATCCCTCTATATTCTATCCAAAGTGATTAAAAATTAGTTCACTGACTAGATACAGACACAAACTCATCAGCTATTATATAAATCCTGAGGCAATTGAAAGAATGTAGCTTTCAATTTAATTATCAGTTGCATGTATCTAATTCTGCACACTATTTGTATCTCTTTCTACCATTCTTGTTCCTAAAGAGACATAAATTGGTCTAGTTGAAGATGAAGTGGTTTTATACAACTTAGAAAATAATAAAAAAAAAAGGTGACAATTGTCAATCTCACAGTAAAAAAGCCTATTATCTTGTGCTATTGCAACCCTGTAATATGTCTCATAAATCAAATGCTATTTTTGGGGTGCGTTGCATTATAACTTATTGTTGAACACATATGTATAGATTTAATTTTATTTTTACTTTGTATATAAAAAAAAAAAAAAAAAAAAAGGTTGCTTTCCTTGTAGTGTCTTTTCATTTTGACCTTGCTCAGGACCTGCAGCTTTGTTTCTTTATTTTAATCATCCAGTGGTTGCTTAAGGGGTCACTTTTCCTAGTTTCCTTGTTAATGTAAAGAACAAGATTCCTAACGTAGAGTGGGAATGTAAGAGGGAAAAGCCCTGAGGGGAATGATAAGAGAGGGATATGACATAAGCAAAATTACTCATTTTTTTTAATTTGTTGTGTAACAGTTGACTAGTTTCACCCAAAGCTCATAAATATTCTTTATACCTCCTGGCTGTAACTCTGAGTAAAAGCTGGAATATAGCATGAAGAATATACATAAACTATATATGTCTCATCTAGAACAAATGGTTATGTGTACAGTTTATCTACCAAGTGGAGTCCCATTCTGGTGCCATGCAATTAGTACACTAGCACAGAGAGCATTTTAGATGTATTGCTAATTGATTGATAATAACCTGCTGGGAACATAACCAAGACAGACACTAAATTGCAAAGCTAGTTACCAGAAGAGGCAGAGAAAGTGATTTAAAGGTTTTAACCAGAATTCTGCATACAGCTTTCTTCCTCTCTATGTAACATATCTATAAATCATACAGTATCAAGATATTTGTGTCCATAATGTAAATTCCATAATGTAAAGTTTTATATTACAAGCTCTTTGAAGTTTAGCCCACTTAGGACTATGCTTAGTAACCTAAAGAGGCAGTTATGTATATATATAGAAAACAATACACTTTAAGTAGAATTCAGACAGTCAGAAAGTCTGTTCAGAAGGACATTGATAAGTGAGATCACCAAATTCTGTAGGCAGAAATAATGAATTGAATATGATAAAGACAAAGAATCACAATAGTTCTGAAATAATTTATAATTGTCTTTTGAAGTTTAAGGGTACAGTCAGAGTAAGGACAGAATTCTTCTCATGCATTTAAAGCTACCACTAACCCTCAAGCTTTTGCTGTTGAAACATATTCTCGTATCTCTAATGCCTTTAAAAGAATAATAAAGTGTCTGTAAAGGGCACCAGATATCCATGACTTGAAGTAGATGATAATTATTGCCTACCTGCAGAAATTCTTTTCATGTAATAAGGTGATTATAGCCCTTTGAACACGTTGATTTTCCAAAGTGCAAGAATCAGCTCTAGGGAGGTGAAGAAATAATAGAACTGGTTGGAGACAGTTGAGACTTTTGTTCTGGTCCTGCCAAGTATAATAACATAATAAAAGTGGGGAAGGGGACTAGCAGAGAGAAAAAGAGAGAAAGAGAGTGGGGCAGAGAGAGATATAATGATCTTTCATAAGACACAGTTATGCCGAATGTCAGATATTTGAAGAAATTTTGAGAAAGATAACATCTTTTTTGAAAACTGACAATTTAACTAACCTGGCACTGCTGAGAATAGAGGGACATCCACTTCAAATGCTTTTTATTCCCATTCACTTATATGGTTGAATTATTTTGAGTCAGACAACTCCAGAAACAACCTTTTGAGAAACCTGAACCAACCTTTTGAGAAGTTCATGACACCGGCTAAAGAAGTGGCCTAAGCAGAAAACCCAGAAATCATGAATGTAAGACCTGACCAGGAAATTTTAAAGGTATTTGTTCAATAAATTGGAGAGCAATATAAGCTGGGCAGTCTGGGAATGACTTACGAAGAGGTTCAGATAGACTGTATGGGAAAAAGCTGGACAATTAACTGAAAGGCTTTTAAGATTACAATAATTCAAGGGAGATACTCATAATCTAGAGGGAGGCCAGACACTAAAGAATGCTGCCATCCTGACACAAGATTTCATGAAACTCGTTTATTCTCTGCAATCATTAAAGACTGATCCAATTAGCATTATCTATTACAAAATTGCTTTTTCATAACATTTATGCTCAACTCTAAATGTCCATGTTTGAACACCCTACTGTGTCAATGCTTTCCAATACAAAAAATGCCACTTAATTAAAAAAAAAAAAAAAGAAAAAAACCAAAACAAACAACAAAAAAACCCATGTTCTATGCTGAAGAAGAGTTTTTACATTTTAGATTCCCTACAGCTCTCAGTTTTTTTTCATTTTTTTCCCCCTATTTCCTCATTTTAACCACAGATGTTGTGGTAAAGTTCTGTTAAAAATAAATATACATACACTTAGGGTACCAAAGGAAGGGAAAATAAGGGATCCTAATTCTAAGCAAGACCCTTCAGCTTGAAAAAGAAAGATGTGAGTCATTGTTCATGCTGCATAGTTAATTTATCCTATTTATACTGAATATTTATAAACACCGTGTTTAAATAAACAACCAAGTCACAAAGAAAGGGTAGAAATTCCTCTGCTAATATTGGGGCAGTGTTTCCCCTAACTTTGTGTCACGCTCACTGTAAAAGCCAAGTTTCTTCTTGCATCCTTGTCCACTGACTAGTATTTCTGGAATTCAGTGGTCCACCTTTCATAGGAAAATGAAGTATTATCCTTCTTAGACAACTCTGTGACCTGGGATTTATGGTGGTTTGGGGAGATTTCAGTGTTCCCATGTTCCCCTTCAGCCTGAAAATAATACATTAGGTTTAAAGCTCTAATACATTACGAATTGCCTAAAAGACATTCATCAAACATTTTTGAAAGGGTGATAACTACCCATCTAACCACCTGTGAGCACGTGGAATCAGATATCACAGGGGAATTTAGGGTAGGGTAGCCACAAGAAAGACACATACCTCTCAATGGCATATAATTATTGAGTGAGATGGGTATAGCATGTAGATAGCAATTTCTCTTTCAAGACTGATAATCTACAACAATTATACCCTTCACACACAACAATCAGAGCCTCATCCCCTCCGGTTCAGCTGTGACCAGCAACATGGACTCAGGGGAGAGGACACTCTCCAGCTATTATTCAACAAGTCGGGTGGCACAGAAGTTCTACCATTGGCTTAATAAACTACAGGGTGTTGAATGCCCATATTGCATATTCCACATAATCAGGCACTATTGTCTTCACTGCTTATTGCTTTTCTAACTTAGATAGTTAAATGCAGATTATATCATTGATCACATCAGTTGAGGTCAACTTACTTCATTTTCTCCATACCTAAAAGCCTCTTAGAAAGTGCTACTGGGATTCCTATTACTCACTGCTTTCACGCCAAATTTTATGTCACAAGGAAGTAAAGTTGTTAACAGGCCACCTGTGCTTGCTTGTTTGATGTTGGTTTTTTTTCCCCCCTAAACATAGCTAAACCATTAGTGCCATGCAGTTAGGGTCCAGAACTCACTGGCTGTGCTTTGAGGTAGGCCTCCTCATAAGTATCTTTGTTTGGTTTGTGTTTTCAGTGCACACCAGAATCATCTAAAGAATTCAAGCTGGAGAGATGTTGAGAAGGTCTCACTTATTTGACCAGTATTCCAGGCAGGCTTTAGTCTGTGACAACATGGGATTTGAATTGCTCTCTGGATGCCTATCTGCTTCTGTCATCTACAGAAAGTGCATGTTGTCAGCGGGTGGGTTCAGCAAAATGTCTATTATTCAGCAGTATGAATGTAAATTCTTACATGTAGCCTTGAATCAAACATCTAAAACCCAAGGAAATACTGTTCTAACATACAGTTTTTCTGGATTGCTCTTGAAATGCTTCAGTTTCTTCTTGCTGGGGCCCCATGAAACTGTGCCTACTTTCCAAAGGCCACTGAATGCTGGCCAGTATTCCCTTGTCTTATGATAAAGTAGCATTGCACTTCAGTTTAGGCTTTGTTCATGTGTACACTGCTACGGGGAACCTAATTTAGGCTATCTATCTGGGCTGCTTTCTTTAACCCCAGTTTAGAAAAAAAAAATTGCAACCCCTGTGATGGCATTTAATGGTGGGTGGTCTGGAACCTCTGTGTTTACTTTTCAGAAATACCTATTATCTTTAAATAAGTGATGACAGTAACTCAGATCCAGACTAATTTGATGTCAGAATATAACAGAGTTCTGAGAAGACATTCTTTAACCCTATAAGCTATTTTCTCAACTCCTTTAGCTATTTGCTAAAATAGCTCAAGGAAAGTAAAACAGTCTTAAACCATTCAGTCTCAAGTAATCCAGAGATATTCATGGCTAGAGTTACAGTAAGTGGAGTGAACATACTAAATAGTAGTTACCATTGTAGAATCTTATCTAGCAGTCTCTTGGAAATGATAATGCTAAAAAGCATATTATGACTCTTTGCTTAACTTTAAAAAAAAATAGACAAGAAAATGAAAAAGACATTTTCTGTCTCTTTGGTACAAAAGAGATTGCTATTTATAATAAGTAACGATAATCAGTATTCAGTACCCAGAGAAATGAAATCTCCATATACTTGAGATATATAGTAGGAAGAAAAAAGAAATGTAAGTTATTATTTTGGAATGAATGCTACACTTTAGAACACATTAGAACAGACTCATGGGAGACATGTAGTTAAAGAAACAACCCACTCTCCCCAAAAATCATAAAGACTAGAGAAAATAATCATAACTTCAACGTACACCGGCTATTTCAGCAAATCAGATACAATCCAAAGGTTAGATTCAAAGCTTGAATTAAAAAAAAATAAATTATATCTGAAATAACTATATTACTTAATACTTAATATACATAAAACTTTATTGATTTGTAGTTTAGAAGTCAGAGAAGTGTCCACTTCAAAGAACCAACTAACTACAAGAACTAATCAATGCATAGTTATCAGAAACAAGAAAATTGTTGCAACAAAATTTGTGGAATATACCTGGAATAATTTTACAGGTAGGAGATAAGATTCTGGCTCTGACCATCTATGATTGTTTTTAGAATGTGTGAATGAAAGCTCAAAAGGCTTTTAGGTTTCCGTATCCATCTCCGTCATGTCCCCTTCCCCTCCCCTATCGTCATCAGTGTCCTCCCCCCCTTCTCTGCTTTTTGTTTTTCATCCATCACATGCATTGGGATAAATTTTGTCTTTTCTTTGTTTCCATGAAACAATGTGAATTTGAGATGATAAGGCTGAAGAAGAATAAACAAAGTATGCTAAATGAGGTTAGCAAGGTACAACAGAGACACGAAGGTTTTATATGAATTCCAAAAGCAAGAAAATCAGTAATAGAAAGAAATAGTTTTAGCTACTTAAACATATTTCTGAGCTAAAGCTAACTGTAGTCACCAATGAGAAGTTAGCTGGTGTTTTAGATAACTTTAATAAAGCATTTAAAAAATATTAATATGAATAAGGATACATACAATGGATTATATATATTTTTAATTCTTAAATTACCCAATGTAAATAAAAACAAGAATATTGAACTAATGAAAGACAACATATGGAATTAACCTATTGAATTCATTATCATAGTATAAGATATCTTTCAAATTCTAAGAGCAATATTTTTAAAATGGGGTGAATTTTCATGATTAATAATAAAATATTTTTATATTACTGGAAAAAAGTGATGGAAATTTGATTTGCAACAATGTATTTCAAGCAATATTTTAACCTTTACAAAAATAAAATTTTATTCTAAGTTGATGCTTCTTCTCGCATACATTAGTTTCTTTTACCCTTTTCTCAAACTATTTAACATTCTCTTATCTTTGAGGCATAATTTTGAACTAGACAGATTAATCATCTGATGAATTGATGCAACTTCTAGGTTTTTGTGGAGTTTCTGTCTTCAGAAACCTTTCTTTAAGGACCTTTTTTCCCTTATCCTTACAAAAAGATAGCAGTTGTTAGTTTTTTCCCCTAGAAAAGCCAACAAACAAAAACCAAAAAAAAAAAAGTTAAATTTGTTTTGGAAGTAGACATTGTTTTTTGTAAAGGTAAGCATTCAAGTAAAGAACACTCTAGCCAATATGATTTTGCAAGCTAGACATATTTGTGCCAGGAATTCATTAAGTTTATACTTACGATGGGTTTAGCACTGAGTCTATCACCTTCAAAATTGTTAAGTTGATTTCCAAGGTTGAAGTGATTTAATTCCTCTACTGTATTTTAGCATGTGCAATATACTGGGCCTAAGACCTGTCATATTCAATGAAATATGTTTCTGACCTGGAAAAATTAAAAAGGGAGCTTTTTCTGCAGTAAAGAAATAATTAAAAAAAAAAAAAAGAAAAAGAAAAAGAATTTGGTCTGGTTGGTGAGATAGTATTCATGTCATAGGACCTGGCAAAGCTCTAAAAGACTATAAGAGAATTTCTGGTGTACCTGAAAGGAATAGTGAAGATACTATTGACTTCAGCAGGGCCAAGATATTCCCTCCTACTAAGGAAATAACTCTAGACTATGAGTGGTCAAGGTTTTGATCACTGTAAATAACATAATTTTTAAGTCAAATATGTTTATTGCAAGCCATTTCATTACTTGTTTGTAAATGATTGTGTTGTTTTCTGATTATTAAAGAAAAAAAAATAGAAAATTACAATTTTTTTCAAGTCCCTAACATTTACTCTTCCCAATACAGATGGACATAAAGGACCACGTGATCCTAACTAACAAACATAACAATATAAATTTTTTTATATTTATTATAAAACTATTTTCCCATACTTTAACATGTTTTTTAGAAGACAAATATAGAGTTGACAGTCATGATATCTGTTGTGCAGATCTGTCCTCAGAGAAAAAATTCAGCCCTTCAGGAAGCATTGGTGCTTAAATAACAGGTGTCACAGTCACCTTTTTTTTTTTTTTTAAAAGAGAATAAAAAGAATTTCAGCTGAGTCTGAATAAAGGTATTCTTCATTTATCTTTTCAATTCAACTGTATTTCTTCTGATATGCATTTGTTCTTGAACTCAGAACCTTCAGCTTTCTTGTATATAGAAATTTTTTTCTAAATACTCTAACATTTAATTTGCACCTTCCCTAGAAATGCTAGAAAGCTATTTCATGAAAGCCTAGCTACTATGCATAGCTACTATTTCTTATCTCCTCCTATGGAATTTACAGGAAAAACTGATTTTGCATGTTCAAAATTAACTGTTAGGAAAATAAAAAGTTGAATTTTTTAAACAAAATATTGGAAAATGTATGCATTTTACAGAAAAGCTGAAATAAAAGGTTTTCTGAAACTATATACAGCAAATTTATACTATCAATCAGCTGCATTTCCTTTCTGAAGGGGAACTACATAATAACAATCCATTTATAGATCTATTCTATAGCAGCACTCTTCAAACTAGCCAGCTGCAACAGGGTCTTTTTACCACCTCATACCAACACACTCTTCATGCCAGTCCCTTTGTTGCTTTCTCCTCATCTTGCCTCATCCAGGGCAGGCTCACTCTCCCTGCTTTCTCCTCTCTCTTCCTCGGCTACTCCCTCTTCACTGACTCTCAACCACTTAACAGAACCAGCCACAGCTGCACCTTGTCTACATCAGCCAACCCCCCCATCCCTGAAGCCAGCCCACAGCTGTATATTATCACAGCTTCATTTCTCTGCACTGTTCTTTATGTGCACGAAACAAAAAACTATATGCATTATGAGTCACATTTTTTATTATTTTACTGTGAAAAATAAGTTTTTACTCCGTTTGTTTCTCAGCTTACACAGTAGCACAAAACAGTGGGATAGCTGCGATGAATCCCAATCTGGCACATGACTGGTAGTTGGCAGAATCCCACTTGCAGAAGCAATACATTCATAAAACTACCCCGTGTTTACAGATATCATTGAAGCTATAGAAGTACTACTCAGGACTGAAACTTTCTTGCAGCATCTTCATTGTCATTAAGAAAAAAATCATTTGACTTCTGAATTCTGTTCTAAAAAAAGGACATTGGGCATGATGACTATGAGCAATATAACACTTGCAGTTTTGACTTGGTTAAATCAAGAAAACTTCAATGCAATAAATTGAAGAGCAGAAAGTGTAAAAACAAAATTCACAAAATACGTGTTGAATAATAGGATACCTAACCTAAACAACAGGAAGCAACAAAGCTTCATTATTTTTGCTCCTGGGTCAGGAACACTATCTCCAGCAGAGAGTCAGTGTCTTAACTTGAGACTAGGATACAGTCTGAAATCACCTCCTAAGTTTAGACTTCTTTTACCACCACATTATTTTTTCATTTATTATTTTTACATTGTAATGATCATACCCTGCCTCATTTTCAACAGATGATACAAATTCTTTTAAACGTATTGTTTCCAGATGAACTGATGAACAGTAATGAATTCTGAAGTCTTGGCATACATGGGACCATCAAGAGACATTTAAGAGCAGCAAAATGCAGGCTCTAAACAGTTTTAAAACTTAGATTTATATAGCTAAAAATCCATCCATTATCTCTCATTCATACATTTTGCACCCTGGTTTTAATACTGATTTCTCTGAGAAACCTTCTTTTTATATATAGGATCTAATTTTTACCAGGCAGACATCAATAGAATCTTTTGTGTACTTGAGTAATATAGAACAGTTTCCAAATGATTTATATATGAGCTAAATATTGTGAATGGTGAGCAGAAATGTGATCTTGGAAATTATTCCTGCTTCATACAAAAGTGGAATCATGCTGACAAACAAAAATCCATCAATACCAAAAGGTAAAAATCAAGAGATTCTTGGCTTTTTTCCACAGCACAGTAAGTTCTGCTTTCGTCTGTGATGATGAGTACCACCAAACTCAAATAAAATCAATGGGAACAGAAAGTACTCAGACATACATAGAACACATCTTTTCATACTGAGGTTTTTTTCTTTTTTTCTAGGTAAAAGTCACAATTTGTACAAGTCTTTGGTTTGAAATAATTGAAATGTTTCAAAATTTTAAAATACCTTTCACAATTACCACTTAGGAAATACGAAGTCTGAATTTCACTTTGTTCATGTTTTATCAGATCTGTGGTACCATCAAATCTGTAATTCACATTTTTTTAAGTTATTGAGGAGTAACAGAAGAATAACAAGAACAAGGAAATGCTATTGACAGTGCTATGCACCTTATCAATCAACACCTATAAATCAGTGTCATTACTGTGATACTCAAATCTTATGCTGAGTGAATAAAAACTCAACTCACATATACACATATAAGATTACGTAATTTCCATTTTTTTTTTATTCTTAATTTACCATTTTGTTAATAATCTTAAACAGATAACATTTTACACTAATGCATTTTTTTAATCCTCCAGTAAACAGGTTATACTTCCATATATATATACACACAGACATAAAATTTCATTCCAAGAAGATGACTTGATGTATGGAATATCAATCAATTTCCTAAAGTAATTAATTATGCCTTTCTTTTACTGAGGCTTTTTCAACTTTATCTGAGATATGCAAAAGTGGAAAAAACCCTCAGAGTATAAACAAATTGGTGGGCTCAGTACAGCAGAATCCAACAATCTTAGAGGTTTTATGGTATAATGTTCCAGTTACAAAAAAAACCAAAAAACAAAAAACAAAAAAAACCCCCAATAATATTACTGCATTATTCTTAAATAAATTATAATTTGATATAAAACATAAGAAAGGATATAGAATCCACGAAATATTTTTTTCATTAACTCAAAAAGATTTCGTGAAGGATTGGAAAGATTTCATTTTCAAACTCAGAATGATTTCAACAGCCACTCAGCCACTTCAGTTTATTATTCATATGACACTTTGCTCCAGTTTTTTATTTTCCTGATTCTTTCTCTTACTGGTGTTTATTGTCTTAATAACCTTACCTTTCTGCTGTCCTTTCTACTGTGCAATGAGAAAGGGTAATTAAATATTAAAACATTCAGTATTGGACTTCTGGTACTGTGTCCAAAAGTTTAATTTATTAACATCTCAATAAAAGGATTGCAAGCCCAAGAAATATATTGACATTTTCAACCCCAAAATAGCTAGCATTTTTACATCATAAATATAATAGAAAAGAATATATTTTTTGGTTTTGGTTTGTTGTTGTTGTTGTTATTATTGCTATTGTTGTTATTACAGTTATTATCATTATTGCTATTGCTATTGTTATCATTAATATATATTATTGTATACTCTAGTTTGGTAACTACTACTACTACTACTATAGACAGAGGTACTTTACCTAAGTGTATGGAATTGCCTTTTTTTTTTACAACAGACATATGTATTCCAGAGAACAAATGAAATTCAAAGGACTTATTCCCCAAGTTTTTTCTTGCCACTCTACTGCTTGAAGAATTTGGCACGTTCATCTGGCCCCTTGCTGACTATTAGCATTGTCTTTTTTTTTTTTTTTTTTTCTGAGTTGCCATATCCACTAATTTTTAAGCACTAGCCTTTGCATTACCTATCTCAACTTTGATGCCATCAACTGGCTTTGCACATCCTGAAGTAAAATTTTAAAATGTTGACTGTCTCTCATAGTACACTGAAAATTTTTTAAATATGATATTGAAGATTACACTTCCAAATACTGTACTCAGACAGAGTTTGAACAGGTTATTCAGAAACCTCTGCTGTTAGACTGAGCCAGCTGGAACCAGCACAGTAAAATAGAGATTTTCCAAACGTCTTAGGCAACAAATGATTACTGAAAATCCAGATGAGACCACAGCTTTATAATCTTGATTCTGCTTATGCAAAAAGTGATATATATTTTTTATTCTTATTTTCCAGGATGCAGAGGTAAGTATAAAGCTATTGTTTTCTTCTAAATTTCTGTTTCTGATTTAATTGAAAGAAGCAGAATTATTTTTTCATAAATTACTTGGGGAAGAAAAATGCTATTTGTTTGTATTCCCTTCATGGATTGACTGCTTTTGTCCCTTAGTAAAAAACTTAATGATGGTTGAGTCTCTGACCCACTCATTTCCTTCTTTAGTGTTTATTTCAACAGTTCTTCAGCAACAAAGATGGTGCTTTTTTAAGACAGTTGTAATGACTGCTTCTTATGTTTTCTAAAGCTGGGCCCTTTCACTATTTCTGGCTGAATACTTCAATGTTACAACAAATTACTAGAGCAAAACGGAATGAAAAGAATACTTGTTTTCTTAGGTTGATCCCTACAGAAGATAACAGCAGGCTAACATGCACTTATTGTCTACAGGAAAAAAATATTTGAATTTAAATCTCTAGAAGTGTTTCAAGGTGAAATTATTTTATATTTTTCTTTTCAAGAGGATAGATTTGTTTTGACTACTAACAGCTATACTGTTTACTATGCTGAATCAGGCAGCAAAATCACTGAATTCTGTGTGTGATTTTTGCTACCTTTTTTTGTGTTACCAGGAGAAACCATCTAATTCATGGTGTGGGGGAATTATAGGTCTTTAAAAATATACCTAGAAGTGATTGCAGAAGGTCATCTGCTTCAGTTTTTGTTTTAGAAAACATCTACATTCTTTGTTTCTCTTCCAGTGATCCGTAGATTCCACAGTTTTCACAGCATAGGGGGTTGACCCTGGCTGGATGCCAGGTGCCCACCAAAGCCACTCTATCCCTGCCTTCCTCAACTGGACAGGGGAGAGAAAATGTAATGAAAGGCTCGTGGGTCAATATAAGGACAGGGAGATCACTCAGCAATTACTGTCACAGGCAAACCAGACTTGACTTGGAGAAATTAATTTATTATCATTAAAATCAGAAAAAAACATCTTCCCCTCACCCCTCCTTTCTTCCACGCCTTAATTTAATTCTTGATTCTCTACCTTCTCCCCCTGAATGGTGCAGGGGAATGAAGAATGGGGGTTACAGTCAGTTCATCACGCTGTCTCTGCTGCTCCTTCATCCTCACACTCTGCCCCTGCTCCAATATGGGGTCCCTCCCATGGGAGACAGTCCTCCATAAAATTCTCCGATGTGAGTCTTTCCCATGGGCTGCAGTTCTCCACAAACTGCTCCAGTGTGGGATTCTTCCATGGGGTGCAGTCCTTCAGGAACAGACTGCTCCAGCATGGGTCTCTCATGGAATCACAAGTCCTTCCAGCAAACCTGTTTCAGCATGGGCTCTTCTCTCTACTGGTCTGCAAGTCCTGCTAGGAAATCTGCTCCAGTGCAGACTTCCCATGGGGTCACAGCCTCCTTCAGGGACCCACCTGTTCCAGCGTGGGGTCCTCCATATCTTCAGGTGGGTATCTGCTCCACTGTTAACCTCCATGGGCTGAGGGGCACAGCCTGCCTCACTGTGGGAATTTTTTTGTCCTCTTCTTAATATGCTATCACAGAGGTGCTACCACTGTTGCTGATTAGCTTGGCCTTGGCCAGTGGTGGGTCTGTCTTGGAGCTGGCTGGCATTGGCTCCATTGCAAATGGGGGAAGCTTCTGGCATCTTCTCACAGAAGCCACCCCCGTAGCCCCCCTGCTACCAAAACCTTGCCATGCAAACCCACTACAAACATGCATTCCACTTCACCAGTATTCTAGCATAATGATTGTATTCATTTCCTTCTAAAATTTATTGAGTGACTTTTTTTTCTGCAATTTAAACATGCGATAATTCATTTACTGTCTTATCTTTTCTTATCTTGTTTTATCCTACCCTGTCCTATCCTGTCCCTCATCAAACAGAGAACAGACAAGGCTAATACATCTTTGCAACTTATTGCATAACTGAAAACTATTTTCATACTGCCATCCCCTCCTCATGCTCTACTGACTAACCAAATCATTCAGTCACAGGTAAAAGATGGTGATAATGTCCATTAATCTCTTTTGACCTACTTTCAGTTGGCACATTCTTTTCATGAACTGAGAAGTTCAACAGAAAAAATATTGAGGTTGAGTACAGACTTTTCTGTACCTTTTTCAAAGGATGTCCATACTTCTGAGAGATATATGTTCTGACTATCAGTACAGCCATTTTCAGTAATCTCACTAGAAATGTTTCAAGAACATTAAGGTTTATCCTTACCAGCCATTTTTTCATTTCTGTATGCAAACAGAAGAGAGATTTTCCTGAATGTTGGTCAATCACTGATTTTTTTTGTTCATTCACTGATTTAGTTCTTGTTTCTTTCAGAAGTTTCAAATGTGTTTCATGATTGTTCTTCCATCTGTGAAGTATTCAACCTATTTGCTGATAGTTAAAGACCCCTTATCATTTATGCACACCATACATAAATTCCAAAATACAAGGCTCCTGATGTGAAGAATTAATATTTATAGGCTTTTTCCTGAAAGGTGCTGAACATTTACAGTTATGATTTATTTCTCTTTCAGTGAGTATTGATGATACTCAAAATGCTGCAGGAGATCTTAAGCCTTTTCACGATTATGTTGATTTTCCTTAAGGAGGACTCAACTGGTCAGACTGGAGAGCACTGATCAATGTGAAACTGTAAGATAATATTTTTTTTTGTCCAGAAAGATCCAAGACTATCATAGAATCAGAAGAAATAAAATTTATGTAAAGGTTAAGTGCAATTAATATTGTTTTTATTCTTATTATTTTATGTAGAAAAGCTTTTTTATTTTCTTTCTGTTATTCAATTCTTTTTAATAACTTCTTCTGTCACTGGTACAGGGTTTTAATTGGAATGGTACATTTCTAGTAGTAATTTCTGACTTTCATCTAACTGTAAACTATCTTCCCAAACTTAAATTTTATCATTTTCCAAACTTTATATATCTCGTGCATAGCTGGCATGGTCCTAACTTCAGTACTGTTCAGTTTATAATTAATTGTAGACTAGAATATATTTAAAGAACAACCCTGAAAATTTTGCCCTTTATTTCTCATATTCACCTTTCTACTTCCTTTTTATTTTAATCTTTTAAATTTATTTTTGCTTCTTCATACTGTTATTTAAGACACCGTATTTTCTTGCAAAGTTAATTTTTTCAAAGAAATTTCCAAACTTCTATAAAAATCACATTTTTGTAAAATTTTAATTGTTTATGAATAAACCACAATATTCATGCTGTTGTAGCTTTTCAGTACAATCTGTCACTAAAATCATGCAGGCTCTTTAGGACTTTGGGATTTCATGTTGCAGTGTTACTCTGTCTGACACAAGACAAGTTGCACATGTGACCAGTAAGCATACCTCTGTTTCATAAGGGCCATTGTAGGACTTTGTTTGCAACATCTCTCATTTTGTGCACTGTATCAATATGGAAAGCCAAAGGCTGAGAACAACTAAGTCAGTTTGGTTAACATTGCACTTAAGCATCCTTTTTTGGCTGAGAGCACTAAAATTGAATATACAAAGTATTTGAAAAATAGTCTTTCCTGTACGATTCAACCATGTACAATTCCAGACTCAGTAGCCACATGCTGAAACAGCATTTTTTATTACTGCCTGAAACATGACATTTATTACAAGCTTCGGTAGTAGAAGAGGTGGCAGATGCCTGTATTCAATTTGTCATTTGTTTCTCAAGGTTAACAGAACAAGGACAGGCAGCCATTTACATACTTCACTTATAAAATAGCTCATAGCATACATTTCTCAGTGCATTCTGGGAGCCAGAGGTCCATCCCACTCCACTTTTGTAAGATGAAAGAGCTGCAGATATTTCTAGAAAATCATTCTTTGTCTCAGGCAGAAGCTTTCAATAAGTGCTTTGATATCAGATTGGCAAGTAATATGCCACTTTTAGCAGAACCGTCAGGCCTTTTGTTTGTTTGTTTGAAGAAACCATAAGAAGTTCAACAAAGAAACTTAGAACTTCTCTTACTCAGGAGAATGGAGGTCAACCAGCTATATCCTGTCTCAAGAGCTGCAAAATTTCGACCAAGGTAAAATATTTTTGCAGTCAAAGATGCAGCTGATTGTAGAGCTATTCCAAATCCTATTCCTAAACTGAAGTTGCTCTACACTCATGTGCTTTCCCCAGATGCTATTTTTTATCAGTACTCAAACTAAAGAGTTCAAACTGGATTTATTCAGAGTGGTAGTGGGAAACCATCTGCTGTAGTTAGTGAGCATTGCAATACAAAATAAATTTATCTGGAACAATTCAGCAAAGCAATTCACTTAGAGCACTGGCAATCCAACCAACAGTGATAACTGCCAGCAAATGAATATAAGGCGTTGATCTACTTTCATTACTATTTGATACTAGAAAGAAAAAAAAAGGGAAAATAAAAAAGAGAGTGAGTGGCTATACAAAGAGAATCACTACAATTTGTATCTACCTCTAACAAAATACCTAAATTCTCCTTTTACAGGATTAAAATATTCTTGTCACAAAGCTGGAAGACCTTCCAGTTGTGGAATAATATTACAAAACTGCACCAATGTCACTTAAAGTTTTTATCTTCAAAATTCCTTACAGACAAATTTCTAAGTGTAAAAGTACTATCTGTAAATATACAGATAAACACCTGTACACAGATTGTACATTAGCACCCAATAAAAGTTGTGCAAATACAGTAAAAAGTGTACTGCCAGAGAACTTTTAGTAATTGTTGAAGTGACAAATCTGAAATGGAATAAAACACAAAAATACTTTTCACTTGCAAGAAATAAGACTCTTCCTCCCTTACTGACAATCCATGACTACAGATATGTTTTGAAACAAGAAAATGGAGAAAAATATCAATTATTTTAGTAGATTTAAATACCATTTTAAATTATTTTCCATTGTATTTGATAAAAAATGAAATTGAAAGCAGAATACATTCAACTTTTTAAAAAACTTGCAATAAAATACTTCTATCTCAAAGAAAACAATTTCAGGAATTAAACTAATGCAACAACAAATAAGTGCAGTGTCTTTTTGTTTTCCTTGAGAAATACTACAGCTTCTTTCTCTTTGTTAATGTGTAAAGACAATTTTCTTTACAAAATAACGGTTAACTTTATTTCTTACAAAAAAAACCCAACACACCAACAGGAAAACACAAAAACTTTTAGTCCATGTATAATTATGTGGCTGTATTTGTCTGCAATTATCTTTGATAGATTCAATAAAATTTCTGAAATGAGTGCATATTCCAAAATGCTTATGTACCTACAAGTAGAAAACAGATAAAGCTTTTCTCAATAGAATAAGGCTTGATTTTTCCCAAGAAAAACATTAATGATTTATTTCTTTTTAATCTTTTGCTTCGTTGTTTACAATCAAACACTCCATATATTGCCATTTGGGTGACGACACAATGGTAATGAAAAAAGAAGCAGCAGAATAATCTGACATAGTCTTCAAGGTTATTGACTAAGATTGACTAATACTTGATTATATAAAATTATTGCTTATTGAAATTTGGTTTTTTAGAGGTAGAGGTAAAACTCAAGACACTCACTAAACCATTATTTTTGGAAGAATAATGACTAGGTTTATAGTTAGCAGATGGATTTGTTATAGAACAGGAGAGAACTGATTTCAACAATTTTTGAACAACTTGAACAGTATCAAACGAAGTCTGGATTGTGGAGAAAGGAAAAATAATAAAGCCAAGGTGGGAATATGGCCATGCAGAGAGATTAACAATGTAAAGATAAGCAGAATAACAAGTGATGCAGGAAGGAAAAGACAAAAAAATGACAATAAGATGAGAAGAAAAAAGTAAAGTGAGCAAATTAAAAATTAATAGTAAATATGAGGCTGCTGAAAAGAAGAGTTATCTGCCTCTTTAACTAGAAAGTGCCTTTTTTTCACAGAATCATAGAGTTGTTTAGGTTGGAAAAGACCTTTGAGATCATTAAGCCCAACTGTTAACCCAGGGCTGCCAAGTCCACCACTAAACCATGTCCCTCAGCACCACATCAATGCATTTTTTAAACACTTCCAGGGATGCTGATTCCATCACCTCCCTGGGCAGCCTGTTCCAATGCTTGACGGCCCTTTCAGTGAAGAAATTTTTCCTAACAGCCAATCTAAACCTCACTTGCTCTAACTTGAGGTCTTTTCCTCTTGTCCTGTTGCTTCTAATCTGAGAGAAGAGACCTACCCTCACCTGCCTACAACCTCCTTTCAGGTAGTTGTAGAAAGCAATAAAATCCACCCTGAGCCTTCTCATCTCCAAGTTAGACCATCCTGCTTCCCATCAACGCTCCTCATAAGACATGTTCCCCAGACCCTTCACCAGCTCCGTTGCCCTCCTCTGGACACACTCCTTTCTAGTGTAAAGAAATCCTGTTCAGGATTAGGTATTAAACCTGAGGGACTTTATGGAATTGGCATCCCTTCCCCCAAGCATATTGACCTGCACAACTCAACTTGGTGTTTCTGGCAAGCTTGCTGAGGGTGCACTCAATTCCAGTGTTCAAGTCACCGAAAAAGATATTGAATAACGCAGGACACAATACTGACCTGTTAGAAATGCACTTGACACTGGTGTCTACTTTTCTCTGTTATTCACTAAAAATTAATAAAAAAATATTGTAGGTAGATAGAGATATTATTAATTATTCAGATCATTTTACTGAAAATCAAACAAATAGGGGAGACCTAGCGAGTATATTTACCTCCCATGTTTATTGAACTAATTAGTTTTGTTTCTCAAAAAAAACCAAAACACCACATTATCACGCTAAAATATTGTCCTGGGTTTGCTTTGAATAGTTAATTTTCATCTTAGTAGTCAGTGTAGTGCTGTATGTTTGATTCAGTGTGAGATCAATGTTGATAGCACACAGATGTTTTCAGTTGTTGGTAAGTAATATTTATACTAAGTCAAGGACTTTTCAATTTCTCAGGCCCTGCCAGCGAGAGGGTTGGAGGGGCATGGGAAATTGGGAGGGGACACAGCCAGGACAGCTGACCTGAACTAGCCAAAGGGATATTCCATACCATATGACATCATGCGCAACATACGAGGCTGGTGAAAGAAGAAGGAAGGTTGGGGACGTTCAGAGTTAAGACGTTTGTGGTCTTAGGTAACCATTACACATGATGGAGCCCTGCTTTCCTGGAGATGGCTGAACATCTGCCTATTGATGAAAAGTGGTGAATTAATTCTTTGTTTTGTTTTGCTCATGTGCACAGCTTATGCTTTACCTGTCAATCTGTCTTTATCTCCACCCATGCATTTTTTCACTTTTACTCTTCTGATTTTTTCTCCCATCCCACCAGGGGAGAGTAAGCAAGCAGTTTTGTGGTGCTTATTTGCCAGCTAGGGTTAAAGTACAACAAATATTTTGATAAAAGTTATTTTGTGCAATTTATTTTTAAACATATGTATTGTTCTTGGACAAGTCAGTCTTATTCTTTGATGTAAATATCCCTATCTTCTTTATGATGGTGTAGTTACTGCTATAGAGCTAGTGTGGAATGAAAGAGATGTGAGTCTTGGAAAGGGAAAATGAGTATATCCTGAGAATATGTCACCTCATTTAGAATTTCAGAATTCAAGATTTTACCAATACATGTTGCACAGAACATCTCATGTGAAACTAGTATTCTCAGCAAGAATTTAATGTTGAATAGAAAGTCTAGATTGATTTTTTAGTCTTGATTTTCAAAATAATGTATAGAATTAGTCATATGCATACATCTGAAAGATGTCATAGTTAACACATTTCAAGAGTCCCACAGTGTAACTGAAGTATAGGACTGAAACCTTGGTCTGCATTTCATCTACAGTTTTCTACAGTTCACCTTTCACAGAAATAAACATGATTTTGTTTTATAATTAAGAGCTCAATACATTTTACTCTCAGAAACGTGTTTGGCCCAGGCTTCTGATGAGCCAAGGAAAGATAATAAACACTGTCAGGGCAGGTATTTAGATGTCTGAGAGGTCTCTCAGTCAATTTTACAGTGCCAAAACCACCAAGCATGATTGGAGTTTAGGCACTGTCTCCTAGAAACCTAGTTATCACAGCCCTTAGAAATGGTATAGAACAACTGTTATACGAGTGTGGTTAAATATTTCTCCATACCTAAATCGACATTTAATACATGATCTATGTGTGTCTTTCATTTTATAGAGCTTTCTGTACACTGATTCTTCAAGTGAACAATGTTTGCTCATCAGGAGAGACATCTGAGCTCCTCGGTGAGATGAAGTTCTACACCACAGGAAGCATTTGAACTCTTCAGCCTGAACGTGCACTGAGCATATGTCTGTAGGGTGAGTCATGGAAACTTTCCTTCTGTTCTTTGTTTTAGTTTTTAAGGCAAAATGTGTAATATTTATAATATTTATAATAGTAAGGCTAAATGTATTATTTCTAGTGGTGTATGGCAGGAAAAACAGGATGGTACTTGCAATATTTTTATGTTAATGCAGTAGTGTATCTTTCACATACTTCTCTTAAGAATTAAAAAAAAAAAAAAACAAACTGTTCAAGAAGTAATTTTTGTGTAAGGTGCAAAACGTATAAAAAGTGCTACAATTCTCTATAAGCCTGTTGGAATTTCTGAGTAGCAGGATGTGTATTTATGCTTAAAGTGAGTCATAAACTGAGTCATTATTTTAACTATTCCCATCACTTGTTGCAGAATGTCGAGAAGTGCATCATGACAGTCAGTATGGAAATAGAAAGATAATTCATTCTGCTTTAATAACTCTCATGTTGATTTTCATGCTTTCAGTCGTGCATTATTATTTTTCACACGTGTGCATGTGCTCACACACACACAAAAAGATTGCTGATAAGGAGGGGGATGCCATGAGGGACCTCTGTCAAAGACTTTCTGATAAACAGAATCTCATATGAGCTATTACTTGCAAGCACACACATACCTGCACTTAAATAAATAGTCTTCTGCATGTACTCTAGCCAGACCAATTTAGGATGAACACAAATATCTTAACTGAGCAGCATTAGCATTGATTAGAATGGTTCTTTTAGCATGAGTACGATTGTTACTCCAGGTGACTTATACCAAAACCCAACCACAATGTAATTGCTCTATTGACCCAATTTTACATGCACTTTTTTTTTTTGTTTGTTTTTTTGTTTTTTGTTATTGTTATTACTATTAATTTGGGATCTTCTAAGAACAAGGCTCTGAGTAACCTGATCTAGTTGCAGATGTCTCTGCTCATTGCAGAGGCATTGGAATAGATGTCATTTAAAGGTCCCTTCCAACCCAAACTGCTCCATGATTCTACAATAAATTCTGATTACTCCAGGTTAATTTGAAAAAAATTATAACAGACTATTTTAGCACATCTTACTATAAAAAAAATCTATAGCCACTTACTGCCAGTAAATTAACACCTTATTTTAGTGATAAATATACTGTCTGTGCAAACAAACAAAAAGTATTTTTTTTAATTTATCTTACTTTTTATCTTAAAAAATTTTGACTGTTAAAAGTCAGATTAAAAATGAACCAGAGATGTGTGATAAACTGACTGCTTCATTTGACCACTTATTTATTTTTTCTACCTGAAATTATATAAAAATTGTAGCTTACTTTTTCTGCCAGAAACAAAAAAAGATGTATCTATAAAAAATAACATTATGTATATTGACACTGCATGGAATAAGCACAGACTGCTTATTCATCTTATAAACAGTAAGTAGGTAGTACAGGAAACATCATGTTATTCCCAGGGACAGGCTTTCCAGAACAAATGCAAGAATCACCAAGCTTATTTGGAGACAGATTATCAGAATATGTGTAATCAATACAATAGATTAGTTCCACATGCACATCCAGGTAAGCATGTTGCTTATTCACACACAAACATTAGTTGGATTTCTCTGTTCTGTCCTTTAGGAAAGGGATATGACAGAACCACACTTCCCATGGTTTCTTATAGCCCGTTTAAATCTTTTGCATCAGCGCTGTTTTCTTTTTACATTTCAGTTTTATCAAATAAAACATGTTCACATTAATATCAAGTAAGGAGTGTTGTTAAAGGTTGGATAAATTTAGAACCACTGTCTTATGCTGCCACATATATGTTGGTTTTACTAAAACAGAACTAGCTAATAAAAGGTCCATCTCCTTCAGTATCTTTAAGAGTCATAGTTGCTAGCTTCTTTTCTTACTTAAGAGTAGTTTGAATGCTTGTAAAAGCAGGGCAAATTTTACCTAACCTTAGACTGACAAATCAGAATAAAAGAAAGAGGAAAGTGAAGTTAGTCTATATCTAGAAATGATTATAATTTAATACTGTGATAGAATGAGAATTCGGAATAGATGACTAAAAGAATGCAAATCAATATGTTACTCATTACATAAGTCAGGAAGCTTGAACAGCTGTGGGACAAGCTGAAAATCAAAGACAGATAGATGGTCCACACTCTTTTTTAATAGTAAATGTCACCTATCCCCTTATCTTCATAGAATTGGTATGATTTATAGCAATGTTTTCAAATAAATTTGATATATAGGAGGAAGAAATGTCACAGCCTTGAAAGATACTGATTTAATAAAACTTCTTGGGTTGGTGATCTTGCTTCTGAATGTGCTTAAGGACAAGAATTCTCCAACTGCAACAGTATGAAGATGTTGTCAAGGGCTTTCCTTTCTGAAAATGTATCTTGAATTGGAACTTTGAGTTCAGCTTATTCTTGAACTCCCAGCTCCTTATCTTGACCAGTATAGAAAATTCTCTGCCTATCTGCAACCAACTGTGGTATAAATTATCTCACTTCTTTAGACAGCTGTAGTTCATAAAGATTGCCAGCTTTTCTTCAGTTTTGGCAGCCCCAGTTAGGTTTTTCTTCAAAAACTATTTGCACTATTTCCTTCTCAGAGTGGACCCTGAAAAAATGTACATCATCTTAAATGAATTTGAAAGAAATTTGAAGGCAGATATTAAATCTATTGTTGTCAAAGTAGGTTTAATATCCACTGTATTTAGAGCACAACTTAAGGGTACACTTTTACAGTGATTGTTATCAAACATTTGACTACATTTAATGCATTGAGTAATAGTATCATTCGTCATAGGTGGGAGTATTCACAACTGGTCACCTTCCTAAATAGCATCCCAGACCTAATTACAAATTAATGAGCATAAATTACAGAGAGAAATTCTGAGACTGCACCATATAAGACGACTATGGCTATAATTGCCCCTGCTAGACCTAAAATACAACAGAGGACTCTTACAAATGAATTGTTTATATAACAACATATCTATAATATTATAGCACAGACAGAGAAAAACATATCAAGCACCAACAGGATTCACCAAAGAGTTATTTTAACTTTGATGGTGAAAAATTCAAAATTCAAAATTTAAAATCCTCCATCAAATGTTTTCAGCTTTATTTCAGATATATGTTTATTATAGCACTCCTTCCACTATAGGAAGCTTGAATACTTATGCTAAAAGAACACTTTCTAATTATATTATTTTCTGCAGTCTCCAAAAGTGACATGGCTTGATGTATGCTTCCACGTATTGCAAAAATGTTAACTATATTCTTATGACATAGCCTTTGGAAACTTAAGAAGTACCCACATGTGTTCAAAACTGTCTTGAAATTTTGTAGGCCATTTAGAGTTTGAAAAACGATTGATTTCTTTTTTTTTTTTTTCTTTACATGTCTCTACTTAGAATAATAATGTATGTTTGTTATAGATTGGGAAGAGGACACAGCCAGCAAAGCAGGCGTAGAATGAGTTTGCCGCCTTAGTGTATTCATGCCTGTTGGTTTTGAAATCAGTGGATGTTTTGAGAATGACTTTCAAAAGAATAGGAGGAAAAGAAACAAAAAAAAGAGAAAAAGGATAAGGATGGGGGAGCTAAGTATATAACATGCCCATTATTTTTATGTCCGCATCTCCAGTTTCATGATTTGCCTGAAAGTCCAGTTAAGGCTTTCAGACACAAACAACTGGAAGCAACCTTGAGGACACCTTGACTCAGACTAAAATATCACATCAGTGCTATGGATGTCAAGAATAACGTACTTGCCAGCAAAGTAGTTTTGTATGGCTAACCATCACCATTCACATCACAGCTGACTTCTCTTAGTGTAATAAGAATGAAATAGGAATAAACATCTCATATTTTCAAAGGTGATTTTCAGATGTTGAACAGTTGCTAACAGTCTATACAAGTTAGAGATCAGACACTAACTTAAATTTAGAACATGAATAAATGGACTGAGGCTGAGTCAGGGGAAGTTCAGATTGAACATTAGGAAAAGGTCTTCACTGAGAGGGCAGTTGGTCACTGGAACAGGCTCCCCAGGGAAGTGGTGGCAGCACCAAGCCTGTCAGAGTTCAAGGAGTGTCTGGACAATGCTCTTACTCATATAGTTTAGTTTTAGGTAGTCCTGCAAGGAGCAGGGAGTTGGACTTGATGATTCTTATGGATCCCTTCCAATCTGAGATATTTTATGATTCTATGAAATAGAATGAAGTATATACATATTAATCTGAACATGTATAGTGAGGTTTAATAAATAAAACATAAATTTCTTGGCTAATTCTGGATATTTTCACACAGGTGAAGTTCTCATTGAAATGCCTAACTCTTAGGACACTGTGTTACTGTAAAAGTTTAATGTGGTTTACAGAAACCAGCACAGTGAAGCAAGTCGCAGTGAAGCGATGCTGGTATAAAAGCTGAGGAGACAATCTAGAGAGGCCTTAAATATATGTTATATTTGGAATTCCAAATGTTAATCTTAACCTAAAGCACCAAACTAGATTTGATCTTTCTTTCTCACTAAAAGTATTGCACACTCCCTTTTAAATTCCAGAAGATTTTCTGAGGCAAGATAAGTTTTTTATTTGATTGATTTTATTTTCTATCTTATCATTCAGTATTCAAATACTGAGCTATGTGTTATTCTGAGTGAAGTTCTCCCAATCTTTTCTTGCAGAAACTATCTAGTCTGTATAAATATTTTAATAATTAATGGAGCAGGAACTGAAGTCTAAACATCCCAAATATGCTTTCAACTTTTTACGTTATAAATTTCCTAATAAAAAACCAAAAGCCAAACCTTCAAAATATCCAATATTTAAACAATCCATAAACTGTTCTTGAAACAATAAATTCAGGCCAGATTGTTCCATACCCCCTTTAGGCGTGCATTCTAAGAATTAAAATGCAGAATCATGTCTTCCAGTGCCTTCTTTGCTCCATTTTAGAACAGCTTCAAAAGAAGAAACTGCAAGAAGCCTATATTAATATTTTCCACAGCTGAAGAAGTAAAATACTTTTCTGCTTTTCTGAAATCCAAGTTGAAATCTGCTCAGAATTGGGTAATACAGTTAAGTCTGGGTCCCATGCATTTGGTGAACTGTGCAGCTGCAAGGTGTTAGTAAGCATTAGAGAGATGCTATCACACTACTTTTACAGACTCTTGGCTGAGGTTATTCAGAGGTTACATAGCATGCCTAATGGCCTGCAGGCTGGATGGTAACTCAACTTACTCAGTATTTCATTCTCATTGTTAGACACATATTTGTCCAGAGATGTTAAACTGCTGCATAGCTCAGCGAAAATAAGTAAGAGTTCTATGAATACTAGCAACTCATAAATTTTGAATGCAGGTGCTTGAATAGGTATCTATAAACTTCATTCTACCTTTTGAAGTAATAATCAAGTTGGAATATAACCATGAGAATACCACCAACTGCATACTGTATCTCATAACTTCTCTCATGACTTTCTCTCTTGCTCTGTCTCCCAGCCTGCTTGCCCCCCCCACCTCTAGTACCACTTCTTTCTGCCTCTCAAAATGTATTTCCTTCTACATCTCAAATAGTCATAAAAAGTGCTGATGAAATGTCAGTTCATTATCTCATTTTTCAGACAGATTAATTACCTTTTCCTTTTAGACAGTCTATAATGTAAATTTGATTTTTTCTAAATGTCACGCCGTTACTTAATTGGAAATATTTGTGATGCATCTAAAGAAACAGAAAAGTCATGTAACATTCATATTATATTAATTCAGAAAATGTTAATTTACAAGTAGTTTAAATGGTAACAAAAATTATTAAGTAACATGGAACACCATTCATTAGGTAAGCAGTGGCTGTCATTAAGTTTTTTGAAAACTGCCATTTTCAGGCAAACTAGATTTTCTATAATCTTTATGATACCTCTGTAATTAGAATGCATTTAGAGTGTTGAGAAAAATACAGAACACTGAGTTTGTGGTACTATCAATACTCCAGTAAATGCACATTTAGAACACTAATCTTTGTGAAAGAAATGTATGAATGTGTCTAGAGGGTCATTCTTACTTTTGGCAACTAAATATATAGTAAGAAGTAATACAGTAGAAATTAAGAAAAGTTACAATAAGTCACTACTTAAATAGATTACATATTATATATGTGCAATATAGTACTAATGCATTTACAACTGATACAAGCCTTAGAATGTACACTGAACTAGACAGTCATCAATCATAACCTGTAGACTAGAACTTCTCAGAAAGTTGTCACATGCTGTTATTAAAAATTAGGATTTGTAGCTCATTTTGTCCAGACTACAGCTTCTTTTCAAACCAAAGCAAAGATTTACATTGATTTGAAAGAAAGTTGGATTGGGACATAGGATCCAAAACTGCCTTTCCTGCCTCCCCTTTAGCAGTTTTTTGTTTGGTTTTTTTTTCAGCTTTTATATGTAAAAGATCCTTTTCTTTTCAATAATCAGTCAAATAGAATAAGGATTTACGCATGTAATCAATCACACGGTGGGTTTGTTTATTTCAAGGTTCTTTATTAAAAAAAAACCCAAAACAACAAAAAAACCCCAACACTTCCCGATTAATAGGTTTACTACGTTTCAAAAACTGTAGTAGAGGAAAATATAACTATATTTGCATACATCATGTGGCAACGTTTTGATGCAAATTAGTGATTACTAGTTTCCTAGTAACCTTGTCATTTGTTACAATTTTATGATATGGCATCAACATGTCCAGTAATTCCAGTAGTACATGTATTTGGGGAAAGATACTCCATTTCGGGGTCCTATTTCTCTGTAATACCTTTGGCCTCTAAAGGTTTTCCTTGGTATTGTCCTTAATCTTTTACAAGTAAAGATACAGTATATATTCTTTTAATGATCCAAATAGCAAAGAACTCTTTATCTAGTTATAGTTGTATTTGCTTTTTAAAAAGAGTTCATGCAGAATTAACTGACATTAGTTGTCATTTCCCAATCTCAAGCATACCATTGCCAATAGATATTTTAAGGGAATTAGTAGAAAACCCTGTGTGATTCTACCATTGCAGAATACATGCATTTCAGTTCCTGAATTATTCTTTCCCTACAGGCTATTATGCCAAATGGAGACCTGCTTATTCTTCTTGAAGGACATGCCTATTGAAGAACTGCAGCAGTAAATCAGTGTTTACTTGTGAGTTCTTCCTCCCTCCCTCCCTTCCTTCCTTCCTTCCACTTTTTCTCTCTTACCCCCCCTCTTTTTTTTTTCTTTTAAACTGAATTTTCTGTTGTCGAAAAGTAATTTTGCTACTGTTATTTTCTCTCTCTCTCTCTTTTTTTTTTTTTTTTTTTTCCCCAGACAGAACATGTCTGAAATCTTAGAAATTCTTATAAAATGGAATTTCCATCTTACGCACAGCTCCAGATATAAGCCTGCAGGGAATTTGTAGGTGAAGACCTATTCTAGTTTGAACAAAAGATGAGGTGAAATTAAGCATACATAACTGGTACTTCTGGCCTTTGACTCTATGAAACACTTAGATAAATAATACTCTCTAATGAATGCAGTTCTTTATAACTTATTTTGTACCTTATATTAACTAGGCAGTTAAAGGAATATACAAATACATATATTAACAGCATGAACTCAGAGTATAAAAAAAAAATCCTTCAAGAGGAAAAAAACAAAAAACAAACAGTTGGCCATATGACTTTTTTCATGGCATTTCTTCTTTACATAGCATACATTAAGCAGCAAGTGTGAATAAAATGCCTATGCTTAGATTCAAACCACTGCAGAACTTAATATTAATTGTTGATGACAAAATGGGTGTCGGAAAAGAACAAAACAAAACAAAACAAAACCCTGACTGAACATCTTTTGTAGAAGTCCCAGCTCCATTAAGTCTTCTAGACAGAACTTCCTTTGTGGAAAATTTATAATTCCCACTTTCCTCTTTAAAGCAGTAGGTGTCCCTTACATGAGCTATAACTCTTGCATAATTGGGCAGCCTAGGACTCTTTCCAAATTTTCTATGACAGGCATAATTTTTCATGAACACATCTACCGTAAGTTTACAAAAATCTAGGAACAATTACCCAAAAGAAGTAATTCGTGATTTATGCAGTGCCTAGATGTGATAGAGGAAACTTTGTCTTTTTCTTTTTAACTCCAAAATATTTGTTCTGTCAGTTTGCACTTTAAACACCTCCTAATAATATATAACACAGGTGTCTTTCTGTTATTTGTTTCCTCATGCACTACTGGTTTATTGATCAAAATGTGTAGTTTCATATGTAAAATATATGGCCATTTGGAAAAGAGCACTCTATATAACTCCAAAGAAAAATTTATTCCCTGAATAAATTATTTTTTCCCATACTGATTTGGCAAGAAAAAGGGTAGAAAGATTTCGGTAGCTGCTTTTTTCACAGGTTGAAGTCAAACTCCAGTATAACCAAAATGAACACTCCTGTTGATTTGAGCTGACCTAAAAGCTAGGTTTGTTCTAATGGTGACATCATCATTCAGGTTTCAGAAAACAAGTAGGTATTATAAAGCCTTAGTTTTGTGATACCTGTACTACCTCAAAGAAACCTCTTTTGCTACTTTGTCTTTTGGATCTCCAGAAACCAACTAAACAAGAAGTTAACTAGGTGTAACTGAGATGCAAATGAAAACAGAAGAGTTTCAGACATTGAGGAAATAAGTTCAACGCTAACTTATCTGTTTGATAATGTTTGAGTTTATGAGTGTTTTTCTGGGACTAGGTCCCTGGTTTTATATGAGAAAGTGAAGGTTAGTGGTTGTTTTCATGCCGTGGAGAAAACACTTTCTGTGTCATTCTGTTCAGCCCTAATTCAAGCTTCACATACTGGTCATTGATTAATTAGGAAGGTATAATCTGCAATAATTTTTGAAGTCTTTAATTTATTCTGAGGTTTGTACAATCAAAATGTGTTACAAAACTGATGTCTGTTCTGCAGGGGTCCTTGCACTAAACTTAAATTCTTTGGCTGAAGAAGAGTGCCTTATCCTGACAAGAAGATAGGTGGAAAAGCTGTATACCTTGAGCAAGAACCAAGTGGCTTCACTGAAGGCTGCAGCTGACTATCACTTTAGATTAAAACGGTGGGATTTATTCGATCCCTTTCTGATCAAGATCAGTCAATAACCTGGCAGATGGAACAATAACCAAAGGTATGGGGGAAGACTCAGATGCTGATGAGACCAAAGATATAAATCCTTCCCTAAGAAAGAGTCCTCATTATCTGACATTTAGATGACTTAATGCTGGCAATGCTCAATTTTTGCTTTAAAGAGTTGTTATATTTTGTGTAATAAAAGACATTTTCTTCTAGCACAGAATAGAAAGGAAAAAAAAATTAAGAGTGTATGCTTAATTTTGTTACCTATAGGGAGACTTGGGTAGAACTGAAACACCTAATGATGAAAAAAAATCAGAAAGCCAACATTTCATCAGTCATCAACTTTGAGTCATGAAGATTTGTTTATTGCTGGCATTTTGAATCAATATCTTCAGCACCTACATTTCTATGTTGAACCATAATATAGTCTGAGGAGCTACATGTCATTAGCAAGGACCTTATTTCATTATGATTTATTTAACAGAGTATATATTTTAGGAGGGGTGACTAAATTTCCACTGATAAACCCACTGTTTGTAAAACCTCAGGAGCTCTCTCTTGTTATGAATACTTCAGTTAACTTCTCCTGGTCTTGATTTGCCTGCCAGTTAAAAAGAGAGATATAAGACCTCAATAAGAGATACAGTATTTGTAATCAATCCTGTGACCCTGGAATGAGCGAATTATAGCTATCCAGAACACAGCTGAAGGAGTAAGAGAGTTTGTTGGTTATTTTGCAGGAAATGTTTTTTGCTTAACTTTGCAGATAAAACAGTTCTGCCCTAGTGGAGTTGATGGTAATTTTTATGACAAATAAATTTATTCTCAACATGATTATATTTTACTATTCAGAAAGTTCCCTGCAGACTGGCTGCAAGTTGTTCATCATTTAGTAGAGCTAATTTGACATCAGTTCTAAATTCCATAACAGTAAATATGTCATTTAAACCACTCTTGACCAGAGTGACTTAAAATATCTTCAACTCAAATGCATTCAGAGCTCTAGCACATATATTCTAAGATTGTTTTCTGGTGTAGATAAAATTAATAACTAACTAACTAAATAAATAAGACTGATCTACCTCAATTCACCAAGAGAAGCTGTGGGGTGAAATAATAATAAATAAAAAAAAAATCCAACAAAAAAACCAAAACCTGGAGACTATAAAGTTGTGCATCAAACTGCTTTCAGTGCTGTGTGTTTGAGTACATTGTTCTTTCTTTTCTTTTTGGGAGCATTGTACCAAAAATCTTTGCTACTCATATGTGCCAATTAATACATGCATTTGTATTTGGAATCATAAAGGTGATAATTTTAATTCAGGGTAATTTTCCACTAGTTTTAACATAACAGTGAAAAAACTCTGGTGTGAAATGATGTTCAGCAGATGTAAAACTGTCATATATAATCTATAAAATATTGTATCAGTGACAGGGCCCTTGCTGATAACATGAAGAGTGTCTTTTTGGGCTTTAGCTAACTGTCCTAGTTCTGCCAATTACAAGGTGACAAAGTTAATTCCCTTAAAGTAAGTGCTCTGAAATACATTACCGTAATGCCATTAAAAACCATTCAAGTCCATATTCCCTGGAAAGTGACAGAATTAAGAAGATTTTAATTCTGTGTCAAGGACTGGTTTTTGGTGTGAATTTAAAATGGCTTATGGGAATTTTAAATCTTGGAGATCGAATGTGACATGTCCCGTTATTAGGAAATCCCACCCTTTCTCTATGCCTTTAAAGGCAAGTGATAAAACACCATATGTTGACTCACAAGCTGAAGTGTTTTTCTGCTGTCAGTATGAAAGACTAAGACTCTCAAAGATATAGATCTTAAAGAAATCATTCAGAAAAAGAAAATCAATTGAAACAATTAAATCTTCAATTTCTGTGTAAGTTCACATAAACCTGTTTCTGCAAATCAGTGAATAAAATTTCTACCACCAGCCTTAGTTGTCCTAGATGTCTTAGTTACCACCACGCTGATACATGGTGCTTTGAACTCCAAAGAAAAGGGAGATTATTAAGGATTTAATGTAGCAGACTAAATCTTTTACTTAAGGTACACTTCTACATAGCACTTATTTTTCTAGGGTACTATCGATCTTTTGGTCAGGCTTTGGACTAAAACAGAACTGAAGCAGAGAGGAAGAAGTGATTACTAGGGTCAGGGTGAATAAAGAACAGTAAGAAGTCTAATGCAGGCAGGAAATATAGAAGATCTTGGTAATGAGGACAGAATTGTGTTGAAGGAAAAAGAAAAGAAGAGGGTAGTTTGGCTATGATAGCATAATGGCAAAAGTGATTTGTGTAGATGTTTTTTGCAAACAGATAAGAGAAGTGAACGTTGAGAAGCAAGGATGGTGGGGAAGAAAAAATTGAAACATAAGAAATGGTCCCACTGAATAGAAGCAAAACTGGGGTTTTAGCACAAACTAAAGCTTTTTTCTATAGATGTAAAGAATGTGTGATAACATGAAATATTCATTTTGGCAGGATGAAGAAATAAAGGTAGTCACTGATGACTTCAGTGTAACACAGATTATAATGGTTTGAACAGGTGAAAACCAGTCCTTCTTACAATTATTTGGGTACGTATTTTTTCATGTGTACATATACATACATATGAAGGCAGGTAATCAACAGGCATACTGATGTAGAGAACTAACAATTCTTTGCAGAAGTAGTACAAGTTTCTCAATATATACATGCTTACACATGCATTCTACAAAATGTCAAAAGTTTGTTTTATTCTGAGAAATTAGAAACTAAAATTAGCATTAAAATGTGGCCAACCATACAACAGACCTAAAGGCACTGACAAACTACAGAGCTGATGTGCCAAGGAGACAGATGCTGCCTTTGGAATAAAATTTTTCAGGCCTTGGCATCAGAAATCCATGTTGCCATCCAAATGATTCCTACACACTATAAAAGCTATTTTCTTCAAACAACATACTAACCATATTAACTATCCAGCTATAGAATAAAAACAGATGAGGGTTAAGATATATGCAATCCATTTGAATTAATCTTACATGAAAGAAAATGTGCATGCTTATAATACCTGAGACTGTTCTTTTAAAATTACACTTAAGTCAAGAGAATGAATATGTGGAAGTTAAAGATAGGCATTTTTCTGTGTTCTCCATAAACTTTGTTTTATCTTTCTAATACAGTACCATGAATTTCACCCTGTGTAAAGTTAATAATAAATAGATTTGAAGACAGCAATCACAAATAACTTATGAAACCCAGTTAATTACACATAAACATTGTTTTATATTATTTCCATGATGAAAGACCTGCTTTTTTACTACAGGAATTTGAGGTCTACTGATTAGCTAGCCACTGTGGTAATGGGATTTTTGCTCTTACTTCAAGAAACTTGAGATTAGCCCATGAAGTTCTCACTGTAAGATTTCTCTGGACTTGATTTTCAGTATACCTTCATGATCTTTACTGAATATCTTCCACACAGCTAAAGGCATAGCAAAACCCCTTTGGAAGTTCTAGATAAAACAATGAGTTAGAATAAAACTAGTCTACTTACAGCCACATAAATGGAAGGAACTTGCTCTTCTTCCATCCCCAGCTGCTCATCTCCAGTTCCCAGGATTGCTCATCACTTCTGATTTGTTAGCTGTGCAATTTCTCCCTAAACCATTTCAGTTCAGTTGGGAGATACCTGCTATTTAAGCTGCTTAAATTAACTTGGGAGGTGGATGAGTGAGGTTTCCTGACAAAGGTCACAAAGAGTTTAAACAAGGAGTTTAAGAGGCAGATCTGACAGAGGGTGGTGATGAACAACTGGGGCAGAATTAAGGCAAGGGGCAGCAGTTGCTTTTCCTCAAAGAAGTGCAGCTGGAAGAGCTATAGGCTGAGATTGTATCCTGAGGTGTACGAGATGGATAGCAAGAGTTGGATATTGAAAGAAAAGTAAAAAAAAAAAAAACCAGTTTCCAAAGAACTAGTAAAAATCAATACAAAAGTCTTTTACCAGAACTGAATAATCCAGTGATCTCTCTTCTATGTTCATTGCAGTTCAGTTAGGTTGTTCTTTGTTATTAGGAAATACACCAAAAGGCTCTCTCCCTCCACCCCGCCTCTCTCTCTCGCTCCCACTCCAGCTATAGCTATATCTAATCTATCTATATATCTACATCTATATCATATTTGTAAAATCAAGTATGTATAGTAAGAAAAGCTTGAGTTAATATTACTCAAGCAAGAGTATACTTGCTACCTGTAAGTATACACTACAACTGCATTTGTCATTAAAATATTAGCCATATTGAGTGTGACTCTGCCTTTCTCGCTATGAAAAGGGTGCTTGACCTAGATGAGAAGATTAACACTATCATCTACACAGTCCACAGTCCATTTGCATAGTTCTCCATGAAGGTTGTGGAGGAGGTTTGCTTGTGGAAATAATGAACAACAGGATAGTAATTCAAAGTTAAAACAGTTGAACTTTGCATGGAATGTATGTGAAAAAGAGACAACTATATCATGTTACCAGAAGTTTCAATTTTCAGTTTTAGTTTTCCCACTCTTTTGATGTGTTCTGACAAGACGTGGTCTGGCTCCATCTATTCTATACATTTTCCATGGATAGTTGAAAACAGCAATGAGATCTACTCTAAGATTTATTTTCTAGGACTGGTCACACTCAGATTCTACTTGTACACCATGTACTCCAGCATCCTGACAGTCTCAGTGGCTTCTGCTGGGGTCATTCTAGTGTGCTGCTGTCTGCCTTGTACTGGAGACTCCAAATGTGGAACCACAGCTTCAGGTGTGGCCTCACAAGTGCTGCATATAGTGTGAGGGTCTCCCTGGACCTCCTTGGATCTGCTGGCTACTCTTGCTAATACAGTCCAGTATGTGGTTGGCTTTCTTCACTGAAGGTCACATATGGTCTAGCAATATATCTTCCTTAGTTTCTCACTGTCTGACTTGAGAGCTCAGGGAAGTGTGCAGAAATGATGAGCCTTGAGCTCAAAAACAGGTAGTTCAAAGACATTTCACACAAAAAGATAAAATAATCAGGAAATTTACTTTAATTTATCTATGTCTCTTTTCATCACCTGTAAAATAATATCATTCCATCTTTCAGGGATGCTGCAAAAATAAATTAATTAATGTTTATGATACACTTACATTCCCTAGAGGAAAAACTCACAAGAAGATAAATAATTCTGTCTTTGGAGCAACATTTGATTAGTGTGCAGAAAAAGAAAAAAAAAAAAAAAAAAAAAAAAGCTTGAATAGGTATAAATATATTGCAAAAACTGCTTGGTAACCAAATTCCATATATCTTGAATACTGAATAAGGGACCCTGTGGGAGGATAGAAAAGTATGTTTGTATTACATAGGCTGTGTCATAATGGATATGAAGGACTCAAGCTATTAATTGTGAAGAAATATTTCCAATTGCTTAACTCTGGATTGTATTTTTTTTTTTAAAAAATATATATACAAGAATGTCAGTGCTTTCAAAAGCAGAAAGAAAAATCTATGATATAGCAGTTAATTTCAGTACATCTAGTTGTTAATATGGCACTGAATTCACTGAATTTTTCTCTTGCAATAAACTTAATACACACACCTTTATGCACAAACAGTCACAGCAGCAATAATTAACTTTTTGTGCTTCTACCAGTTTAGAGTTAAAAAGTATTATCTGAAGCATCATCTTATGTTGCACGTAGCTATACTGATATGCTGACACACTAGTTCACCTGAATATAAACTAAGTTTTCATTAATTTAGGCCTTAAGATTTATCATAAGTAAGTACTCTGCTGCACAATAAGTGAAATCAAACTAAATAGAATAGAAAGATATCTGTCCTAAATGTCTTAAACTGAGACCTTTAACATACAGTCTCTATATTTAGTTATTCACAGTACAATACGAAAAATCAACACCTTTCAGACTTTCTGTTTGCATTTGTTTGTTTGTTTGCCTTGCTTTTATTACTGAGAACTTGTCTATGAACAAAGGGTAGGAAATGGCCTCAGTTTTAATCTGCCCCTCAAATCAATGCTAAGTAAAGCCCCTGATGGCTTCAGCACCTCTGTAGCTTGCCATTGTACTGCACAAACTTTATAAAGGCAGATATAGCTAGGATACTTATTATTGTCCACCTGAGCATGCCATGGAGGTAGGCAAGACACTAACAGTATGCATGGCTGAGCAAACTGTGCCAAAATATACGGCCAAAACGTTTCCTTCTGCTCCAGAGTTCATCTAAAATACAGTAACTGTGTATAGCTTGCAACACTGTCATGACAACAAAAGGTGAATCTCAGCTTGAACAAAGTCTAATTTTCACATTTAATGTACAGTGAAGTCATATCCAGGATTATTCTCCTTACATACTTTTGTTTAAAGATTCATAACCCAATGACTAGCAAGAGTTTAGATTTTAGCACTTGGTTCCTGTACATCTCAATAATATTTGTACTCAGTTTCTCACAACTGAAGTGTGGGAAATAGATTTCAAAACAGAGCTCCATTCTAAAGGGTACATCACAAGGCTCTTTTAGTCAGTGTAGTACATCACAACATTAATAGATAACATAACAATAAGCAAGGAGCCAAGAAATCAGGATTGTTGCCACTTTCTTTTAAACCCCAAATCTACTGACGTGCTGCTGCTTGACCTTAGTCATATTAAATCTAGCTGCATTTAATATCTTTCAGGTCGATATAGTGCCTGGTTGAAAGACTCCCTTTGGAGGCAATCCTAAAAGGCAAAGGAGTCCAGGAAGATCATGCCCAGTCTGCACATTCTTCAAGAAGGAAATCTTCAACACACAGGAGCAGGCCATTCCCATGTGTAGAAAGATGAACCAGTGGGGAAGAACACTAGCCTGGCTAAACTGAGTGCTTTTTCTGGTACTTATGACCTTTGGAAGAGGGGGCAAGTAAGTCAGGAGGACTACAAGAATGTCATGAGGGTAATGCAAGTAAAAAATTAGTAGGGCCAAAGCCCATCTAGAAATTATGTTGGCTGCTGCCATAAAAAGCAGTAAAAAACTTTTCTATAAATGCATTAGCAACAGAAGGAGGGATAAGGAGAATCTTGATCCTTCATTGCATGCAGGGTAAAACCGTTGCAAAGGATGAGGAAAAGGCTGAGGTACTTAATGCCTCCTTTGCCTCAGTATTAAATGGTAAGACCAGCGGTGCTTTGGATAGCCAGGCCCCTGAGCTAGAAAACAGGGACAGGGAGCAGAATGAAGCCCCCATAATCCAAGGGGAAATGATCAGTGACCTGCTACACCGCTTAGGCATACACAAGTCTATGGAGCCAGATGGGATCCACCCAAGGCTTATGAGGGTGCTGGTGGAAGTGCTCAGCAATCAACTTGCCATCATTTATCAGCTGCCCTGACAAACTGGAGAGGTCCCAGAAGACTACAGGTTAGGTAATGTGATGCCCATCTACAAGAGCAGGAAGGAGTATCTGGGGACCTACAGGCCTGTCAGCCTAGCCACAGTACCAGCGAAGGGTATGGAGCAGATCACCCTGAGTGCCATCATGTGGCATGCGCAGGACAATCAGGTGATGAGGCCCATCCAGCAGGCATTTATGAAAGGCAGGTCCTGCTTGACAAACCTGATTTCCTTCTACAACAAAGTGATCAACTTACTGGATGACGGAAAGGCTGTGGACGTTGTCTGCCTGGACTTTAGTAAAGCTTTGTGCACCATCTTCTGCAGCATTCTCCTGGAGAAAACGGCTGCTCATGCCTTGGATGGGTGTACTCTACACTGGGTAAGAAGATGGCTGGACAGCCAAGCACAAAGAGTGGTGTTCAATGGAGTTACATCCAGCTGGTGACCGGTCACAAGTGGTGTTCCCCAGGGCTCAGTATTGCGCCCAGTCGGGTTTAACACCTTTATAAGTGATCTGGATGAGGGGATTGAGAGCACCCTTAGTAAGTTTGGAGATGACAGCCAAGTTGGGCAGGGGAATGTTGATCTCCTTGAGAGCAGGAGGGCTCTGTAGAGGGATCTGGAGAGCCTGGACCAACAGGCTGAGGCCAGTTGTATGAGATTCAACAAGAAGTGCCAGGTCCTGCACTTGAGTCACAACTACCCCACGTGAAGATACAGGCTTGGGGAAGAGGGGCTGGATATCTGCCTGGTGGAAAGGGAGCTGGGGCTGCTGGTTGACAGCCAGCTGAACACAAGCCAACAGTGTGCCCAGGTGGCCAAGGCAACCAATAGCATCCTGGCTCCTATCCAAAACAGTGTGTCCAGCAGGACAAGGGGAGTGATTGTCCCTCTCTACTAGGCACTGGTGAGGCTGCACCTCGAATACTGTGTTCAGTTTTGGGCCCCTCACTTTCAGAGAGTCATAAATGTGCTGGAGTGTGTCCAGAGGAGGGCAACGGAGCTGGTGAAGGGTCTGGAGAACATGTCTTATGCGGAGTGACTGTGGGAAGCAGGTTTGCTCTAGCTTGGAAATGAGAAGGCTCAAGATGGATTTTATTGCTTTCTACAACTAAATGAAAAGACGTTGTAGCAAGATGGGTGTTGGTCTTTTCTCTCGAGCAACAAGCCATAGGATGAGAGGAAATGTGCCAGGGGGAGGTTTTGATTGGATATTCAGAATAATTTCTTCACTGGTTGTGACGAACCAAAAGAGGCAGCCCAAGGAAGTGTTTGAGTGCCCATCCCTGGAGGTATTTAAAAGACATGTAAATGTAGTACTTAGGGATATGGTTTAGTGGTAGAAACGGCAGTTTTTGGTTTTTGGTTGGTCTTGATGATCTCAAAGGTCTTTTCCAGCCTAAATGAGTCTATTATTCTGTTTGTTATCTCTCTTAAATTGCAATAAAACTCATTATTAAAAGACAGCAGAAGAGCTAAGGATTGTTATTAAAATATGTACAGTTTCTAAAAATATTATTTTCTCCCTTTTGTTTTTAAAAGAAGGATATTTACATTCATACTGCTATTTTTTTTAGTTTTTTTAACTTGCTATGTGCTTTTAAAAGTATTCATCATCAATATATTGGTTTTATTTTATATTGGTATTCAAAAGCTCATACCATTGCTATTGGGACCTTGCTACAGTACAGTAACGTGCAATCCTAAGAAAAGTGTTGCATTTGCTGTTATAAAGTCAACTGTTTTCCAAATGGCAGTAATATAAATAAAATGATAAACAAAACAGTAATACAATAACAAAGCTGGGGAAAACTTGATAGTATATCTAATCGAAACATACAAATTTTAAATCCAAAAACCTAAATCTCATTCATCAGTGTTCGATAGTTGCTCAAAGTATAATTTCTAGCTGTTGATAAAACCTATTTTTGTACATTCCAGGAGATATTCCTTCCATTTGTCCTTTTGGATGAAACTTTAACTGTTTTAAGGAAAATAAAGAAAAAAATAAAACAATCTTCTGATCTGTAACAATGTTAAGAAAAACATTTTCTGAATGGATAGTTGGTATATACTTACCAGTTCATACACATCTGTTTATGCTTGAAATTACTGGAAATAGTATTTAAAGAAGACAGATTAATGAATAATGTAATAGATAATTTATACCACTTCCAGAATATATTAGTAATAGGAATGTCAACAAAAAAATTATCAAGGAAAATTCAGGAAATAGGATGATCATCATCCATCTGCAGTCATCGGGTTTTTTTTACAATTCTGGCACTAGTTTCTCACCTGTGGATCTCAGGCTAGTAGTCATTGTCAACATAGACCTAGTCTGACACGAAAGAAGAAATTGTTTACAGTGTCCTCTCTGGTACTACAAAATCTCAGTCAATACCTGAGAGAGTTATTACAGATCCAAGGTTAGACTTTACATGGCACATTCACTTTACTTCACATATTCAGATTTCTTAGCTCTTGTAAAAGCATCATAACCAATGAATATACAATATTTTGAAATTATTTTCTTTTAGTCTTATTTACTAACAATGTTTGATTTTGCATATAATATTTAAATAAATAAAAGCCTGTATCAGGAAGTACCAGACAGATTTTGAAGTTTAATAAGTAGGTGATCATTTGGGAGACCCTTGGTTGACACTGCTTCATACCATATTGAATATATTTCCTTGCTCTTATTCTTTCCAAAAGGAAACATTTGAGTTGTCTTAAGCAATTAGGCCTGAAATATGACTGACATTCTGAACAAGGAATTATTTTTCTCCAGTCCTTTGAAAGCCTTACTCTCTGGAAGGGGTCCAACATAGGCTCCAAAACTGCACAGTGTTTATAACTGGTAGCTGTGTAACAGCTACTTGGCTGCCCGACATTGATATCTATGAACCTTAATCTTAGATACATCATTTTTTCCTTGCATTAAACAGATAATATTAGCCTATATCTCAGATATCTCACCTAGGTGAGAGGACATCTAAGAGCTAGAGGCCTCAGTCTTGAACCAATCTCACCTTTGTGTCTGGCATTAGATATATTAGACATCTAACACTAGGTATTAGATTATTACAATTAGATATTTAAATCTTTTTTGTTTTGTATTCTTCCCCTCCACGTATATCTTCTTTCTTTCTTCCTTCCTTCCCCCCCTCCCCCCAATTTTAAAGCTTCCCAATGGAGTTACTGAGTTTAATCCTTCTTTTTTATTATTATTTGTCCTTTGTGGAAGAAGCTGTACTCTGAGGCAAGCCAAAACCCTGCTTGCCCAATCTTGGAGAAAATTAGAGCTGTGCAAACACTGTTGTTTCATTCTGTTTCCAATAGCTTGAGGCTTTCAGTCACACACCCTTTTCTCAGCCACTCCATTAACCTGCTCCATATGCCCTAATATTCCCTGTTGGCAATGTTTAGTGTATTTGCAGGCATTTTATATCAACAAAATGCATAAAGCAAGCCAAGGGAATTGAACAATCAGGCCCTGAGGGGTTACTGTATTTCTGCGCGTAAAGGAAGCAGAATTTCTTCTAGGCAAAGACCATCACCCTGTCTTTACTATTCATCTTCAAGAATGCATTTGAAAATTAAGTCCACAGAACTGAATATTAGTGTTTTGGCTAAAATTCAGTTGAATAGTCATTAGAAGCCCATGGCAAAGCCAGAGAGTCTTAGTAACTGCACAGGCAGAGACTGAAAGGGTGTTCACAGGACACAAGTTTAAATACATGCAAATGCCCTTTGGGGCTTAAGATCTGCTCAAGGAGTGCTTGTATTAAAAACAAAAACATAAGTTTGTACTTTTGACAATAAAGAGTGATAAAGAGTTACTTGTCCTGCCTTCTGATGAGCCAATCACCCATTTAGAAAAAAGTTCTCGGTTGGACAAACTTAGATGTATGTTCTATAAGATAATGAACCCCCTGCTCTGAAATTTGCAACACACTAAAGTGAATGATGACTCCACAGTCTGTGGTCTCCAGAATTTTTCAGTTTCTGACATCTTTAGTATTTCCAGTGGCTTGAGGAGATGCTATATCTAAAAAGAATGTGACTTTACAGCAGACTGCAAAATATTCCTTTGGCAGCATCAATTGGCCTTGCATACACTGAACTTGTGAGCATTTGTTCAGGGGCCTTCCTCTCAAATAAGGAACAAATCCCTCCAGCTGCAGGTCACTCAAAGCTAAAAAAAAGATCCCAGGGACAAGGCAATCCAGCAAGTTTATCAGCAGTTTAATTCCCCAAGAGGGCACCAGGGGCCATTACATGGCCATTAGCATAGCCAGCACTGGAGTCACAGGCAGAGCAGAGGCAGCCAAGCAGCCAGCCAAGAAATCAGCCAAGGGCTTTGAGACAGACACAGATGTTGCTGCTAAAAAATTTATTCCAGACCTTGGCATCTGAGTTCTTTATCTGTCAATTGTGTGTTCTGTATGAGGCCCCAGCTGTTCAGTTTGCTAATGGAAGGAGAAGAAAGGAAAAAGCTGAGTTACATTTAGATGACCAGCGATATGATTGCTTCTAAAGAACTGTCAATTATCTTAAAGGGTTGATGTTGCTTTTAATAGAACTCTTCCAACCTTTTCTGGCAAAATTTTCCAAAATTTCCAAAATATCCTAGCACTTCTTATTGGGGTCTCTGTGTTCTGTAGTAGTCAATGGCAAACTGTGTTGTCTCACACAGAGAAAGCCCTATAGGGAGGAGAACCCACTGTAGAATGGGCATCGTGGATTAGCTGCCTCTAAATTTGATTGCCTGACCAATGGTATGAGGACACTTTGGCCTACAAGGAAGAAAGTAGCTGAACAGCTTTCACTGCTTATTTCTTGCCCTTCAAAGATTCCACATTTGGATAAATGGTCTGATTTCCTCAAAAAGCTTGCAGCTCTTTGACCTTTCTCTGCTTTTCTACCCATTTCCAACGAATTCACTGTTTTAGCTACAGTCCCAAGATCTGTTTACAATTTGAAAGCTCTGATATGTACTCTTGCTTTAGTTTTCCTTCCCTACAATGCTTGAGTGAACACCATTCCTCTCCTACCATATGCAATAATCAATATTTCTTTTGAAAAAACACATTAGATTATTTTGCTATTTTTTACCATATAATGAAGAAAGTAACAACACCACACATTTGTTCTTTAAAATTAACATTTAACATTATCATATAATAATTCAGACAGCAGTAGATACAATTGTGTGTTTATGTATTACTGATACAATGCTGTAGTTGCTTCAGAAACCTTTGTTACAGTGTATAAAAACAACCCCTTGCTTTTATTGCAGGTCAGTTGTATCCTTGGGGCCAGCTACAGTTTAGGCTTTGTAGTTCTTGTCTGTAGCTACTAACCATCTAAGGAACTGTTTTTCTTAGTCAAGGAATGTGTTAAGTTATAAGAGAGGGTTTGCAGCAGAAAAAGCAGGCCAAGCTGGTTCTGCGGTTTGTGAAGGAGGGCTAAGCAGGGGATATGTGCAAGAACATAGGGGGTCATGGGGCAAACAACAGGATGAAGAGAAGTGAAAAGGAGTAAAAGGACATTATGATATTAATGAAGGTCACAGGGAGACTCATACATATGCAAATGTCCCATAATGTAATGAGTATGTATAGCTATGTAATGTAAAATGAGACCCGCAAAATAGTCTGGCATGCGTGTCAGGTGGAGTGATCCCCCGTGTATCCAGCACCACAAGCAGTTAATGCCTGCTTCTTCATACTACATTGGTGTTAAGGGGGTTTATTCCCATATTTTGGTGACCTTATCATGGGACAAATCAGGTAATACAAATTGGTTTTAGTGAAAACATATTGATTTGTATCCAGACACACATAAATACATGTTTTGCTCTAGAATTTTACTTACTCGTGAGTAGATGACAATAATATTTTTTTTCCTTTCTTCCGATCTACTTTTCATAACAAGAGTTTCCAGTTTAAACTCTTTTTACCAAACCATCATTTTCAGTTAAACCCCATATCTTTTACTTTCCTAGCTGTGCTGTTAATTCAGATAGACAAAATTTCTTCCCTTTCTGTACAAATAACTTGCTGCACTCTGACCCTTTTAAGGCTATACCCAGCTGCTTTTTCTTATATTTTAGAGATAATCCCTGAGGGCTTGAGGACAACCGCTCCATTCTGCTCAGGTTAATGTAGATCCTGCACTGTTTTGTCATCTAGCCTGCTCTTAATCAAACTACTCCAGAGTATACTGGGCACTAAGAATGTTACAGAGTGTAACAACAAACCTTTAGGCAGTTATAATGATTTGAAAGAGTAAATTCAAGAAAACAGCTCAGTTTCTCTTCAGTCCATCAGAGAAAACTTCTGATTTGGTTGATAAATTAAGATTAAATGACCACAGTACTCTTCCTTTTAAAACAAGAAAGATGCTGGTTATTATTACTCACCAAAATCCATGGGAATTTTTTCAGGTAAATGCTCTTGTCATCAGCCTAAAATACCAGAATCTTTCTTTTCTTCCTTACTTACCACAATTTCTCCCATGGTCCAATGATTTGAACTACTTTTTTGCACTATAACACAGTGCAAAAGAGAAGGTGGAGAAGGGAGGTGGGAATCCCAATAAAAAAAATAGTTATTAAAACAGTTTTCTAGAAAAGGCAAAATTGATCATCTCAACTCAAAATAAAGAAAGAATTGAATCAATGCAATCAACTTCCCAAACAGTCATTCTAACTGGTAGGCTATTGTATAGAAAATGAGAAACAGTATAATTAATGATTCTTTTCTGGCTGTGCTTTATGAAGAAAAATAATTTGTTAGTTCTATTCAAAACCAATTGTATATAGCTACTCTGAGAAGGCTATAGTAATCTGAAGTCAGAAGTCAGTCACTGGATTACTATTCTGAAATCTTGAGTAAATTACCAAACCCAGAGGAGGACTGTTTTCTTTGAGATTCTCTTTTTTTCTGCATTTTTCTTGTTTCTGTCTAAGTAGCTGTCCATGATGAATGTACCTTCAAGGATTCTGCTTTTCATAGAGAAACTGGATGCTCTTCATCCAGACGAAAAATCCTACACCTGTTTATTCACTTTTTATATACGTGAGACTTTAAAACAAGTTTTCTGGATTTCACTCAGAAAAAACAATGACAAAAAAGAATTAAATCCTCCCCCCCCCCCCCCCCAATATTTGAAGGCAACTGATCCCTTTATATCTTTGTGTTAGGTTTTATAATTATCATGTTATCATGTTAGGGACAAGTTCTGATATTTAGGCCCTGAGTATATGTCCTTACACTGCAGGATGTTTGCTCTGCTGTGTGCTCAGTCATCCTGCTGTCTGAGTGTACAGTTTAGCTGTGTCCCAAGTACAGGGCATTTGTATTCCACAATTTTGCCTGCAGTACTGGTCTTCAGACATTCAGAGTGGAATTTACCAGAGTGATGGCTTCTTATATGCCAGGATTTCTTTTTTCCTTCACAAAGATTCAGGGCATCTGAGGAGGAACAGGAAGAAGCTGGATCTAGACACAGCTCAGATTTGAGTCCACTGACACCCGGGGATGAGTATATAAACATGGAAAGCATCTGCCAATGCTGTAAACACAGCCAAAGGGCAAACTCAGAAACTTCATTTGCCTCCTTCTTGTGCAGAAGAAAATCTAACCAATATGAAAATTGAAGGTCTGGACACATAGGCTAGTAACTAGGAATAAACTAATGGATACGAACCTGAATTGTCACTGCACCAGACTTGAATTTAGTTAGACTTTGCATCTCCTGAGTAATTTGTCCCTGTGAAAAAGAGGAAATAAGGCAATGTGGATTAACTGTCTCTTGTTTTCCTTTAGTAAACTGTTCTGTTTTGGTTTACTAATACTTAATGGTGGAGAGTGAAGCTGGGAGAGTCAAAAATGATTCCTTAGTGCTGTAATACATTCATTGAGACTATCCTATGAATTTTGAATCGTTTTATGGAAGAGGGAACAGATTTGATCAGGAGTTTCTGAGATCAGTTTTACAATATGACCAGCTACAAGGCAATGTGGATAGGAAACATTCTTTAAAATTTTAACTCTCAGAGAAGTTACTCTGTTTAAGTAGAGGAGTGTAGGCAAGACAGAAAAACCCTTTGCCAGTGTGAACATGCCAGCCATGCAGAAAAGACTGTGATAAATCAATTTAAACTATTCATATTTAAAGATTTCAAAGCTATTAATTTTCTCACCTGAACTAGGCTGAA